>NW_024096711.1:0-1200000 GCF_016545835.1 Crotalus tigris
GAAGAATGATCCTTCCAAGACGCCTTAAGGGAAGTCACCGCAGAAGAAGCAGCAGACGGCGCCATCAAAAACATGCGGCCGATCAGAAACAGTGCAGAGGGTGCGTCCGTGCACCAGGAAGACGTCCGACGAAACTCCGAGGAGGATCCGGACGAGGAAGTCGACCGTCTACACCCCGCGAAGGAAGAGAACCAGAAGGGAAGCTCTTCGGCTCCGCTCAAGTGCATCGGCTGTGGAGGTCGCCACAGGATAACCGACTGCAAGGTCCGCTCCGCTACCTGCCGGGCATGCGGCAAACAAGGGCACATTGCAGCTGTGTGTCTGAGCCGACGAAAGGCACAACCCCAAGAAGAACGCCTGAAAGGTACCAGATTCCCAGCCAGAATAGGGTAGGTTTTTGCGCTTCGCGAAGAAGCATCTGTAGAACAGGCACACACAAGCCCATGAAGAAAAAGCTGTCACTCAACGTGAAGCTACAAGGGGTTCCATTATCTATGGAACTAGACACCGGGTCTGCCCTGTCCATCATTTCATTGCATACATTTAGGAAGATTTGTTCCAGTAGTGGGTCTAAGGCCAAGTTAAGGCCTTCTGATATTGTAGTAACAGATTTTCAGAACTCAAGAGTGTGTGTTAAGGGGGAGGCCACCCTTAACGTGCAATACAAGAGCTTTGAAGGTCCACTAGACTTATTAGTAGTAGGGGGTGAACGAACGATTCTCATAGGACTCGATTGGTTTGAGGCCCTGGGGATACACGTCACAGGACTCAACAGCTTACAAACACTCGACCTACAGGAAGTCTGCAAAGACTTTGCAGATGTTTTCAGCCCCCAGCTGGGCACATTCAAAGGACCACCTGTGTCCTTAAAGCTAGACCCCACTGTCACTCCCCTTAGGATTAAAGCAAGAAGGTCCCTTTTGCTTTAAAAGTAAGATTGACACTGAACTAACAAACTAATCACAGGGAATCCTAGAACCTGTTGATTCCATCCCGGGGAGACCCCGCATTTCAACGCTCCAAAGGCAAATGGGGACATTCGCATTTGTGCTGATTACAAATGCACACTCATAGAGGCATTGCAGCAACATGCCTATCCTGATTCCTGTGGTCAGTCACATCCTGGCCTCTCTCAGGGGGGGCGTGTTTTTTGCAAAGCTTGACCTGCTCAAGCATATCAACAGCTGGCCTGGTTGATGATGATGCTGCCATAGCTCGACCATTTGGCCCACGGTGAGCCTTTAAAGTAAAAAGGCTAAAGTTTGGAGTAATGTTCGCTCCTGGATTTGCCAAGCGTAATGGAAAACACACTACGAGGTATACCAGGGGTCTGCCCCTACTTTGACGATGTCTTGATTTCAGGAGACTCCACACACATTCTAGCTGAAAGACTTAGGGCTGTCCTGTTAAGATTCAGGGAATCAGGCCTCAAGCTCAGAAAAGACAAATGCAAGATCGGGGGGCCTTCTACTGAATTTCTGGGATTCAAAATTGATGCTGCTGGGATTCATCCTGCTGAATCCAAACTAACTGCTATTTTACAAGCACCCAGGCCAAAGTCTAAGGCCGAACTTCAGGCCTTCCTAGGCCTCCTTAATTTCTACAATTCTTTTCTTCCACATAAAGCTAGTGTAGCTGAGCCTCTTCACAGGCTACTAGACAAACAAGCTGTGTGGCTGTGGTCACAAGCACATGAGGCTTGCTTTAAAGAAGTCAAGGCCTTGCTCACTTCTAACAGTGTTCTTGCACATTTCAACGAGTCTCTTCCTGTGTGCATCGCTTGTGATGCATCCCCCTACTGGGTTGGAGCTGTCCTGAGTCACCTCAGGTCTGATGGAACTCAGGTTCCTATTGCATACTACTCCAGAACACTGTCTTCTGCCGAGCGCAACTACGCTCAGATAGACAGGGATGCTCTGGCTGTTGTTGCTGGAATTAAAAAATTCCACGATTTTCTATATGGCAGGCATTTCACGGTCTTCACTGACCATAAGCCTCTGCTGGGACTGTTTACCACACGTAAGCAGACTCCCCACATCATTTTTTCCCTAAATGCTTAGGTGGTCTGATTTTCCTTGTCTGCATTATGATTTTTTCATTACTCCACAAGCCTGGGAAAAGAAATGGGCCATGCTGATGGCCCTCATTAATTTGCTCTGCCAGTATATAAGCTGACCCACAGCGCCAGCTGTCACCATTCTATCAATCCAAGCCTTGCCCGAGCTCCCCTCTTAGTGCCAGGATGTTACCGCTGAAACAGGTGACCAGATCACACACTTTCACGTGTCCGCCTCCTGGTCCTGTCCGCGGGTGGCCTGAAGCATGCCCTAGTCCTGAAGTTTCAGAGTTTCTGGTCCAAAGGAACGAACGTCCTTTCTCAGTGGTTGTCTGCTTGGGGGGAAACAGAGTTGTCATTCCCACCTCAATGAGGACTAGGGTCTTAGAATCCCTCCACGAGGGTCATCCTGGCAGTTGTTCGTATGAAGGCTCTTGCACGAAGCCACGTGTGGTGGCCTGGTTTAGATAAAGATATTGAAGCTAAGGTACACGCATGCCACCTGTGCCAACGATCTCGCCCAGAGATGCCCCAAGCTCCTGTGCATAGATGGGAGGAAACACAGTCCCCATGGTCTAGGGTGCACATTGACTACGCTGGGCCCTTTCAGGGCCAGTTCTTCTTGGTCCTTGTTGACAGCCATTCAAAATGGCTTGAGGTTGTGCCTGTCTCATCCACCACCACTGCAAAGACTATTCCGGTACTGAGGGGGATTTTTGCTGCACACGGGCTGCCAGATGTCATTGTGTCCGACAACGGCCCTCAATTCACCTCCTCCGAATTCCAAGCTTTCTTACAGGCAAACCTGATTCGTCATGCCACGTCTGCGCCTTTTCACCCGTCCACCAACGGTATGGCTGAACGCATGGTGCGCATCGCAAATGACGCCTTGAAGAGACTCACCTACGGGGACTGGCATCACAGGTTGGCTGACTTTCTCCTTTCTTATCGCACCACACCGTCCACTTCTACAGGGAGAAGTCCAGCTGAACTTCGTTGGGGGCGCCAACTTACTACGAGACTTGACCGGTTGCATCCGGACAGACTGCCTTCATCTACCTCACATCCTAGGGCACCTAGACAACTACTTGTGGGTGCCCCGGTTTGGGCTCGCAATTACGGGCCTGGTCATACATGGGTCCCCGCTTCTGTGTCCAGGATCACAGGTCCTCTCTCCTACGAGGTTGCCCTGGACAACGGTCGTGTCCTGCGTCGGCACATCGACCAACTTCGCTCTAGGCGAGACTTTTCTGCTGAGACTCCTGGGTCTTTTCCAGGGGGGGAGGGGGACCCTTTGGAGCAAAGGGAAGGGCACGAGCTGCTGCCCATCTCCACTGAGTGAGCCACAAACGGCCCATCCCAGGGTTCCGCGAGAGCTCCGAACAGGAATTCCATGAGCTTACCTAACTACCAGGCATCCACGCCTACTCCAGCCAGGGAGTCACCCCGGGGGGCATACTCACTTTCCACACACATCACACAGCACTCCAGCAACGGAGGATACCCGGGGGCATCCCAACAAATCATTCCCCGCAAGAGAGCTGGCACACAATTCCCAAGGTTGGCCTGACCTTACCCCAAATCCTACAGGGGGTCAAACATACACAGAGCTAGTCGAGGAACCAAGTCCCGACTACAACAACCCTAGCACAAATCAGGGAACACCTGAGTTTTGGGAAAGTACAGAAACCCACACGAGCCCGAACACAGAATGGGGTTCAGGGAATGGACAGCCTCCTGACAGGTCTTGGACTGACCTAGGAGGTTCTACAGAGACGCCCAGCAGCGGCTATCACTTCAAGGGGCCTGAGGGTCTACAGCTAGGTAGGTCAACCAGGTCACAAAGTAACAGAAGCCCTGGCCTGACGAGCCCGGTGGGCAAGCAAGCAGGCCAGGCATCGGGGCACAGTCCTTGGAAGACACCAGGACACAATAGAGAGAACAGGCTCACGCCTCCCTCCAGTCAGGGGACTTATGCCAGTAATCCACAGCTAAGAAGGTCACAGAGAGCAAAGAAATCTCCCAAATACCTAGAAGACTACATAACATTGCTGGCAAGGCAAAGGCCAGTAAACAGTGGGAGCACTGGGGAGCAAAATGTCATATAAAATAAATGTTGTATGTTGGTAGTAGTTTTAGCCGGGGGAAAGGGGTGTTATGTCCCGAGCCTTTGCAAACGGCTCGGGCGTTTGCAGGCAGTCCCGGGCAGGTGCAAAGCTGCCCGGGACCAGACAGGCTGTCGCCAGCGCCGTGCGCATGCGCGGGTGCTGGCGCGGGAAAAGTAACCCATTTACCCGGGAGTTGCCTATATAAGAGGCTGCGAGGCGTTTGGGCGAGGCTGAAGCCATCTTCCTGTAAGCTGAACGCTGAATAAAAGAAACTGAGAACTCCCGCTGCTTCTCGTGTCTGTTTTCCCGCCAAGGACGCAACAGTAGTGTTGAAATATAAGTTCACAAAAATTAAGTTTACTTTGTATAAAATAAAATGTGCCATGTTTTCTCTTGGTCCAGACGTTAAACTGTCTTAGGCTAGGCTGGCAAATCTGATATATGTCAGAAATAGCATGGGAGAAAAAAACAAGACAGGATAATATCACCTGCAGGAATGTCTGACCACATTGTGTAATTCAGAAGCTGAGATACATATTCCAAACTTTAGATTCTCATCAGCTTCATTTCCTTCTTTAAGAATTAAGAGGTATTTTTTTTTCTCATCCAGACCTGTTTTGCTGAAATTTGGAACTTAAAATATTTTTGCCCCTGTTTTTGGAGAGAGTTTTCCATCCTCCGTGGCTTTCATTGGGGTATGTCCATTTCTGAAAGATGAGACCCTGTTTCAGATTTTCCATTTGGACCAGATGGAGGCCTAACTAGTGTCTCTCCTTGCTGCCTCGACTTCCCATTTCCAGCATGGTATAGTTAGCTTTCGTATTGAGCGGTGTTTTATATGGATATGGCAGCTGTGGGTCCTCATCCAGAGATCCATTTTCTTTATACAGACTTGGGTGCTTCCTGAACAGGTTTAGAATGGGCAATAGGCAGTAGGCCTACTTCATTCAAAGTGATGCGGGGAGGAATATTATTAATTCTTTTCATCTTTGGGATATTTTCCGTCAAATCTGACTTTTTTCTCTTAGCTAGCAGGTGGGTGGGGGTTATGTAGAATTGTCCTTTTTGTTGCTGCATAGGCCTACCTGCTGTATGATCCCATATAGAGATATACAGAGATATACATATAGAGATATACAGATGGAATAATTATTCTCTCTCTCTCTCTCTCTCTCTCTCTCTCTCTCTCTCTCTCTCTCTCTCTCCCTCCCTCCCTCCCTCCCTCTCTGAATGCTTTCCTTGGGGCATCTGTTAAAGATCAGATGTGACCTCTTCTTACACCTCTAGCTTGCTTTCCCTGGCACAGAAATTAATCCAGTGAGGGAAACCACCTTTTGTTTTCTCCTCCTGAACTTGAAGGGGTGAACTCTGTGGTTTCCTTTATTTGAAGGATCCAAAGTCCATGAAACATTTTGAGGGAATGGACCATGGTTATGATGATCTTGCACAAATGAACTACTTGTTTCTCTACCCAGGCTTCAGAAAGAGCCTGGCGAAGGGAGGAAAGGAGTGACAGATTTAGTAAGGATTATAAAACCATCAATCAGGAGAAGAGAAGATAAAATGCTGGGGGGGGGGGGAGAGAGAAGGGATTAATTTTATTTTTATTCCTCTGTGAATTCAAGTTCCAAACAGGCAGTGATTTTAGGGAGGACTATAACTAGGGAGGGAGTTTTTGGACAATAGTTTATGACATTTCCCCCCCCCCCCTTCTTGATGGAAAAGGTTCCAGGTGGAGGGAACATTCAGAAAGAGAAACATTTCAGCATGGAGTTTTTTCTTGCTTTCTTGGCACAACTGCATATAAAATTCCTTGAGTGTTATATCCATGACAGAAACAGAAGCCTGTGTCCTGCAGTGCTTTTGATTGTGGTCTCATCTGAGTGAGAACATTGGCTCTGGATGGTATTTGTCCAAATATCAGAGGGGGGGGAAAGTCACATTACTGGATGCTGTTTCTGTGTCTGGGGACCTGGGTGGTTTGGATAAACATTTAGTCTCACTATCTGGGCCACTTAATTTTCTCTCTGTGTAATGATTTGGGCCACTTAATTTTCTCTCTATATAATGCCATCTTCACAAGCATGTAAATCTTTGATTATGTCAACTGAAATATAAAATAATGTGCCCATAAACATGTTTTTACTTCTCTTTAAAGAGAAAGTAACACTGTTTTGGGGCATATATTACTGTTCTAGATATATTACTGTACCCCTCTTCCTTGTCCTATTTTCTTCCTGAAGTGAATGTATACAGCTTGAACACTACAATTGGAATGTCCATTATAAGAGGAAATCTTAAATTGGCCCATCTCTTTACAATTTAGTAATACAACAAGGTGAGATGTGAAAAGCCCCTTTCTTTCTTACACAAGAGTTGTAGACTTAATTGGAGGCTAATTAATTAATCTGACCCAATGCCCAATTCAGAATATACAATTGAAACTAGCTAACCAGGTTGTTTTGTTTAAATTATTTCAAGTTACCTGCTATTTACCATCATCTTTTTATTGAAGAAAGTTCTAGATTGACCACAGCCCAAGGTTCATCCACCTAATACATCATTATCAACAATAATATCTTCATATGTTTAAAGTATTATGACTTGTGGGCATTGAAAAGACACTATTACTATGTTTTAGTTTTTTTCCCTTAGGTTTTGCTTGTAATCCAAAGTGCTATACTTCTGCTAGGGTTCAAAATTTATATTTTAAGAATAAAATACTGTGCAACTATAACAATTATGTTTACCACATAAGGAATGTTATCTTCCTGATATGGCTCTTAATATCAGATCTGGAACTTATGTGAATTCCTTTTTCCCTTCAGTCCTCCTGTTCCCGCCCCCTCCCCCTTTGCATGAGTGAAACCTTTTCTTTTAGGAACTATATAAATCCTAAAATCATGAGAATATCTGATTTTCTGTGTAAAAAAGCAAAGCTCTTAAAGCTTAAAACCTCATTCCTCGGAAAAGATAATCAGACAGAATGTATTTTTTTAGATATACCTGTATTTTTTTCTTTAACAGATGAAGTTTGTTCTGTCAAGAGTAGCTTGGTTTTACTGCTTTGGCTCATCAATGATATCACATGGATTAAAAAAATTTCTATGAATCAAGCAAAAAATACAGAACTTGTTAAATCTCCAGGTAGAGTTTGGAATAATTTGGTTGATTATTCAAAGAAAACAATTCGGAATAAGATTTAGAAATAAAGAGAGAAGGCATTTTGTCTGACTTTGATTCTTCACCTTCTGGTAAATTCCGTCTCTGAATCTAAATGGCAAGACCCTTATCCTTTTTGCTACATTGGAATGTGTATGTCTTGCAAAATTCCCACAAAATGAGCAAGTTACATTTTTATTAGACTAAAGTACAAGTTACATAAAAACGGAGCTGAAACTACAAAGGAAAGAGTGAGTCAGATGGACAGGGGTGTCACTTCTCAAGACAGAATTTTTTTTCAACATATTTAGAAATCTTTTGCTCCTCTCTTTAAAATACCTAACCATTAAAAGCAAAATAAACAAAGTTTCTTGATGGATCTACCTATAATTAAAAGGCAAATGTTTCAAACATGCATTAGGGGGAAAATAATATCAGACTCCTGATGTTTTAAAGAGATCTAAAAAATGAAAAAGGTCATTAATTGGCACTGATGAAATTCCTAATAGCTACCAATCAAGTCTCCTGTGGAAGCCATTTCAAAGCTGACAGTATTTGAAGTACCCTTTCATTTCCAAGGTCACCTTTTCTTTGGCTAAAAATTAAAATGAAACAAAATAAATTCTCATAGGTTTTACTGCAGTTGTGTTGTCCTTTTCTAAAAAGTGCATGCATCATTTGTGAATATTGTCCTATGAATTTAAACCATAGGTTTAGAAAAATATAGCATCTGTAGAAACCATTCACAATAGATGAAGGTGCTTAATTGATCCTGACTGACCTCAACTAAGTTGGACCAAGTTAATATTATATTTGGATAGGGGACTATCAGGAAATCCCAGGATTGCAGTCTTGACTTGGAAATAAAAAAAAAAATAATCCCAAAAGTGGCAGTGGCAAGTGGTTTCCATCAACTACCATGAAAACTCCAGGAAATGAGCTTGATTTGAGGGCATCTGTTTTTATTTTTTTCTCACCAGCTGTCTTCAGAGGCATAGCTCACTCCAGCCAGCTGAGCTTCGGGCATATACACTATGGAAGCTTTGATCTTGGAAGGCAAGATCCTACTCATATAGGGAAGAGTGCTTTCTACATACCAAGAAGTACTTATATGCATTTATTTATATCCTGCCTTTATTATTTTTGTACATACCTCAAGGCATGAACACACCTACTACCTTCTCTTCCTATTTCCTTCACAACAATGACCCTGTGAAGTGAGTTGGGCTGAAAGAAGGTGATGTCCAAAGTCACCCAGCTGGCTTTCGTGCTTAAGGCAGAATTAGAATTCACATTCTCCTGGTTTCTACTCTGGTGCCTTTACCACTAGATAGTATTTTAAATTATTTTTTGAAGGGATAATGACAGCAAATGGTTAAAGCAGATTTTGCAAGAATTAGTCTTTTTATTTACTGGTACCACTGCAATTCAGTACATGTAAAGGCTCCTATATGACAAATCTAATCACAAGCTCTTGCTGAAACAGTTCTGTAGCATTAAGAATCTTTGTGCTAAACTGTAGAAGTCAGCTTGCAAACAGATTAAAGGAACAGTTTGGGTGCATGGTGTGGAAGTGAGAGAAACAGACTTTTTAATTTGCTTGCATAACAACCCTATGAGACAGCAAGTTGCTCTAAAACACATGGTTTGTTCATTCATCTAAGCAGGAACTTGACATTTGGGCCTCCACCCTAACGTCTTCTATTATGAACGTTTGTTAGAATTGGTATTGCCAGTAACAGAGCCCACCCTTCTGGGTAAGATAGATAAATAGACAGATACACACATATCCTTTTACCTCTCAGCATATTCATTTATGGAGAAAACAGGCACAGTTAAATAGCATATAGGTCCCTATCAGATAACAGAATGCATACTCTTCATTGTGGTTTCCTGAGTTAAAAATATAGATGTACTTCCTTAAAAAGATAAAGTTGGGTTATATATTACAGGGTGTATGGACCGCAATTGCTGTGTGAACTGAAAAATGTGGAAGTGGCAACCACCAGGGATAATCGGCATGATCTGGGAAATGAGCTGTGCTGCTTCTTTCCATCTCCCTCTGAAGGGGGAATTGGCTAGATAGCTGCTTCAGTAGGTAATGTTTGGCAGAGTGTAGTGAGAGCAAAGGACTTCTGGATGTATGTCACAGTTGAAGGCTGCAAGGAACATATGCCTAAAGTCTTTGGACCCTGACAGTTTGAAGGGTACAAGAGGTTCCATAGGATTGTAGGATTTACAATCTTATAAGGACAGATGACAAATTATTTTATTTTATTTAAAAAACTTAATCATCTAATAGCCCAAGGTCCCTGGACACTTTACAATAAGTGTATAATTAGTACAGTTTGAATAAAACCATCTACAATAATATCAAATAAAATGGAAAATGAAATATCATATAAACCAGATAGAAGCAAGACAGGATCATCTAAAACCATACAAATTAAAAACAAGAACCAAGGCAGTATCATCTAACAATAGGAATTTAAAACAATTAAAGCACAGTTAAAAGGCAATTACAAAGGGGGGGGGGGGCAGAACAAGTCTTCAACTGCTTTTTGTCAGCCCCATTAAATAAACCAGACAAAGAAATCAACTCCCTAGTATGTCTACAACTCTTTTTATTGAGACTGATTCGAATAGCAGATTTTGTTGCACCTCCTTCTAGTTTAGTGAATTAGAGAGGTGTTCATCTCGGCTATTTCTGAATGTTACCTGGATGTTCTGGATTTTAAAAATGCCGCTTAGCCCCTCTTACCTTGGCCTGCTGATTTCCCTCAAGATCATTTTCCTTATTCTCTAAAGGACCAGAATGAGACTAATGTGGACACTAGGCAAAGTACTCCTGCTTCCTTATTATTGTCATGCCAGTTGAATCTCTGTTTCTTTTTGGAGCAATTTTGTTTCCTGTTATTATCTTCTTTACTGAAAGTAAGCTTTCTTCGAACAGTGTAAATTTAAATGTTGCTAAAGAAAATGCTTTATGATGATTGGCATCAAATAATTACCTTATAAGTCTTATCTTTCTTTCCAGAGTCATATGGATGTTTTGTACAAGTCGATAGACGATAGCTAGACTGACATATTATGTAAGGAATAGTATGGAATCATGATTTATTATAGTGGTGGGCAACGTGTAGCCTGTGGGGCACATCTGCCTGCCTAGCATTGCCAGAATTTAGTGGTAAAATGATCCAATATTGGCATTGCAATATTTTGTGCTTTTGTTTTTAAATTAAAGGGAGGACCAGGAGCAGGGGAATTTGAGGGGAGCAAAGTACTCCCATTTACTTAATACCCAACACCCCTCAAAAAACAGCTATTATTTTAATAAAATGCATAATTAAATTTGGTTTTGAGGAAACCACAGATAGTAAACTATAACTATCATACCAGGAATTCATATTAATGACAAGTTCATTCCACCCAGTGTGGTATGAATGGCTTTGAGAGGTGGCAAATGCCAAAATTAATGTTAACACTCAGAAAAGTTCATGAGTAAAAGTGCAGATTAAAATTAATTGTCCTTTTCAGGAAGTTCTTGTTTTAACCAGCTGTGGCACATGTGTCATAATACTTGAAACTAATGGAAATTTCCATATAAATGTGGTTAGCACTGTAACTGTAAGCAAGGAGATGCAGCCAGTGTTTGTTGGTGCACATCAACAGCAAATTTGTGCATAAGCAAAAGAACAAAGGAACCTCTTGGTGAAGGATGCTTTTTGATCCAAAACTTTTCAGAAGCCTTCTTCGAGTAAAACTTTTGAATGGTAGTTGTCAGCTTGATGTGTAAACGTTTAGGTTTGTTTTTCCTCTCTTAACTTGTGTGCAGTGACTAGAAATTTTAGAACTTTATTCTGTCAACCCAATAGAACGTTGGAAATAAATTGTGGATCCTGATTCTGCCTGCCTGTCTCCTAGCTAAATAGAACAGGATCAAATTGTTGCATGGGAAGAAGCCAGCTTTAGAAAAAATGAGTTTGAAAATGGATCTGTGCAGAGAGAAAAAAAATCCCCAATTTTCCTTAATGCAGCCTTATGGAAGAGGCAGTTGGGCAATAACTTAGCATGTTGCTGAGGATTCCAGTCTAAGACATCCCCTTTCTCATCAAATGATGTAGAGCTGCACATTTGCAGTATGCCTGGGCTTCCCAGTATACATCAGTAAATGAAATCACAACATTTTACTTCATTATTCAGAGGAAAATAGAACACTCCCACTGCTGGTAAAGTGGCTGGAAGAATTCCAGCAAATATTCCAGCATATTTCCCTTCTGTGTTTAAAATGCAATTTTACAAAATAGCTAAAAATTGGGAACTGGGAAGTGTGGGTTGAGATATAGGAGCAAATAACTTTTCTTTTTATTTTGATCATTATATTCCTGAAAGTAAAGGTGCTTTTTCCCCTCTAGCATGTTTACATGTGAGATATCTGAGGAATATGAGTGGGTCAGATTGCATTTTCACTTAACATGTTTTGAAACTCAAGTACTTTGGCCACCTAATGAGAAGGAAGACTCACTGGAGAAGAGCCTAATGCTGGGAAAGATTGAGGGCAATAGAAGAATGGGATGACAGAGAATGAGGTGTCTAAATGGAATCACTGAAGCAGTAGGCGTGAGCTTAAATGGACTCCAGAAGATGGTAGAGGACAGGAAGACCTGGAGGAACATTGTCCATGGGGTCGCGATGGGTCGGACATGACTTCGCAACTAACAACAACAACAACAACAAATCATGGAAAGCAGGAAGGCTAGGATTAGGGCTACACATGTTTTTAAATAACTTCATTGTTCCTGAATGAAATGATTTTCCCAAAGGTAGAAATGTTACTCTGCCTACAGAACAGAATTTAAATAAAATGTCTACATTTTGAATCTCTGTGACATTAAAAGTTATAGCTTAATAAAGATGGAAAACATCAGATATGTTAAAGGCAAAGCATTCACATCCCTTGAACAACTTTGTTTTTAATTAGCCTATTTTTAGAAACACAAAATAACTCAAGTGCTTAGTGCAATAATGGAAATACCCAGTACTTCTAGTTCATATTTCCCATTATCATTGTTTCTCAACTTCAGCAATTTTAAGATGTGTGCACTTCAACTCCCAGAATCCCCCCAGCCTGCTCAATGTTGTTTCCTTGTCTGGTCATTATCCCATTCAACATTCTGGCTGGGAGAATTCTGGGAGCTGAAGTCCTCACATCTTAAAATTGCTGAGGTTGAGAAACATTTACATTGTTCTGTTCAGCCTTCCATCCTACATCCCAGTATGTTGTGCTTTTTCTTCCGACTCTATATCCACCATATGTCGTAATGTGTAGACTGGTTAAATATGTATTTGCATTGCTTGCTAACAGGGAGAGTTCTGTAGTTTGTACCAAAGAAACTCAACTTCAAGAGTTGGCATAGAAGGCTTTGCTTTCAACAGCTGCATCTCAGAAGTGGAATGTTAGGCATTATCAGTACTTTTGTCCTTCAACAAAATTGATGAGGGAGACTGGAAAAAAAAAATGGAAGGATGAACTAAAATGTGCATTTGTAAAGCTGAATAGAAATATTGGCTGCATTGGCTTGCAGATTCAAATGCCCCTGTGTCTCAGAAGAACTGCTGTGTCTTTGGTTGGAAAAAGTCAGTAAATATAGTCTGTAATAATCATTAGCTGAGACATGGCTTTAAATAGTAGCTCCAGAGGAGGAACCGAAGGTTTGAAGAATATTTTAAGCTAAGAGATAGAAGTGTTCCAAATCCTTTTCCCTGCATTTTTTGTAATTCTGGGAATTCAGATGTTCATTTTAGCTGTTCTGCTGATTTTTCCTCACACCAACTTATAATCCATCTTTTCTCAATAATCTTTTCTGATATTATAAATAAACTTGGGATCAGTGCTCCATCTGCTTAAAGATACTGTCTCTGAGTTGCTTCCAAGCACTGGAATGCACTCCGGTAGAAGTTGTACTGGGTCTCATGCCTTCTGCTTTTAGGAAAAGAAATAAAACATTTCATTTTAAGCAGATTAGTTTGAATTAATAGTCATTTAAAACATTTTAACAAGATTTTAATCATGTAAGTTATATTTTGTTAGTTATCTTGAATGCTATCTAGGTTGAAATGCATATTAATTGTGAATGACAACAGCTCTGACTCCACCATTTCTGTAAGCCTGACTGAGCACAACAAACCAAGAAATCAACTCTAGAGAAAAGTTAAAACTACTTTTATTGAGATCAGCTGTAATAACAGAACGTTGGAAATCTGATTATGTTTTCCCTCCTCCTTTTACTTATAGTTAGATGAATTGGGGAGATATCTGCCAGAGATACTCCCAAATGTTATCTGACTGTTGGGGACTTAAAGTATGTTATATTTCTTGTCAACTTGGCAACAAAGCTTGCATATCTCCTTCAAGGTCATCTTCCCTATGCTCTGTAATACAGTTTTAGTTGATTTACTCAGGATAAATGTATTTATTGTGTGCACATTAATCTATCACCAAGTTTGGTACCAAAGAATTTAAGGAGAGTGATGGTGTTGAAATATATACAGATAGTCCTCAGCTTATGACTAAGTTGCTTAGCAAACAGGTATGACAGATCTCCCCAGAGTTATTTACAACCTGGTTTTGAAGTTCCAATGGCTTTCCTCCACCCCTCCACCCCAGCAGTCATGTGATCGCAGTTTGGATGCTTGGCAGTCACCTGATTTTACAGTTATTTGCAGCATCTCTTGTGACTGTGATTTAACGTGTTTTTTGCCTGAAACCAGCATTTACTTCTGGTTTCCAGCAAAATGCCCATTGTGTACAATGGGTTCACTTAACCATGGTATTTGCTTAATGACCGCCACAAGAAAGGTGGTAAAATAGGGTGTGGTCTTATGGTAACCCTGCTTAATGACTGACATGACTTATGATATAATTCCACGTTTAATAATTACAGTTGTAATTTAAGGACTATATGTGATTTCTGTACTTGGCAATGGATTAAAAATATTTTAATAACATAGTCATAGAAAGACATTCTGGTGGTCTTTCAATCCTACTGTTTAGCTCCTCAAAGAAAACAATTCAGTGGCGTGTAAGGAGCAGCCTGCTCCCTTGAGTTTCAGGTGCGATGGACGGAGCCCAGGTATCTGTTTTCAGTACTAGGGATGAATCACAGTTGACAACTGCAACTTCTCCACACCCCATGCCCTGAGAGCAAAGGGAAATAGCAGTTTGTGTCTCTGCTGTTGTTGACACCATTGCATATACACCTTCTATTTTTATGACTGGGAATGCCCTTAGAGAAGGATGTCCTTAGAAATGGGAAATCTAGGCAATCCAATCTGGTAACTACAGTACTGGAAGAACTAGAAATTTAGAAACTGAAATTAATGTACACAAAATGAGTTCCTTATTTATGTGTGTGCATGTATACATTGTGTGAACATTTTACATGTTTAGTATTTAATATTTGCTTCAAATGTGATTACATATATGGACCAAAATGGTTCTGTAGGCAATCTATCTCATTTTAATGCAGTGGTTCTCAAACTTTCTAATGCCGTGACCCCATAATACAGTTCCCCATGTTGTGGTGACCCCCAAGTGGGTGTGGCCACCAATAAGAGGGAGTCGGACAGCTAGGGAAAAGGGAAAAAAATGGTGGACAGCGTGGTTTGGCGACCCCCGTGAAATGGTCGTTTGACCCCAAATGGGGTCCCGACCCACAGGTTGAGAACCACTGTTTTAATGGATTCTAAGGTGCCTACATGTTGCCAGAGTTGCCATCCTCCTCTACTCAACTTGGGGTCTTCTCTCTGTGTACAACCTAGTGAGGAATCCCCCCCCCCGTCATTAGCTTAAAGGCTTTCTTTGTCAAGCATGTTGGTGTAATGCAATTAAATAAGGACAGCAGCCATCTGGTCTGCATTTTCTCAGGTTGGGGAATGCAGCACGCACATGCTCCTGCAAAGCCCTAGTTGAGGCATTTTCTCCTTATCCACCCTGCTGAGAGCCAGGGGCACTGGTGATGCTGGGAAAAGGATGAGACTCTCCTAGCCTTTGCTTTCTGTATTATAAAAAACATATGTTAGAGGGATAAGAATGTTGAGAATCTCTGCAGTGCCACCGTGTAAAACAAATGTAGGTTAAGATGAAGGAGGAAATGGAAAGTTTTTAGCCCCTCTCACATCAGCTTTGCAAGAAAAGCTTGGAGAGGGACAAATTCTCCAAAGGGGAAGGTGATTATATGCAGGTAATTGGTATATTAATAATAATAATAAAATTGCAAGGGACCTTGGAGGTCATCGGGTCCAACCCCCTGCTCAAGCAGGAACCCTACACCATTTCAGACAAATGGCTGTCCACTCTCTTCTTAAAAACTTCCAGTGTTGGAGCATTCACCGCTTCTGGAGGCAGGTTGTTCCACTGGTTAATTGTTCTAACTGTCAGGAAGTTTCTCCTTAGTTCTAGGTTGCTTCTCTCCTTGCTTAGTTTCCACCCGTTGCTTCTTGTCCTGCCTTCAGGCGCCTTGGAAAATAGCTTGACTCCCTCTTCTTTGTGGCAGCCCCTGAGATATTGGAACACTGCTATCATGTCACCCCTCGTCCTTCTCTTCATTAAACTAGACATACCCAATTCCAGCAGCCGTTCCTTATATGCTTTAGCCTCCAGTCCTCTAATCATCTTTGTTGCTCTTCTCTGTACTCTTTCTAGAGTCTCAACATCTTTTTTACCTCGTGGTGACCAAAACTAAAAGTGGTGAGAGCAAACAAGTCTCCTCCTTTAATTGCAGTCTGCTAATACTGCTTGTTCAGTGTAAGGCACATTCAGGACTAGATGGGAGATTAGCTGTGCTCCTTTTGAGCCAGATGACTCAGTGACTGTTTGACTAAAGTAACCTCTGACCTCCATTTTGTGAGACTCTGAAAACATTTCATTGCAGAAACCAGACTTCTGCTGTTTGGAAAGAAGACTTTTTATGCCTCTTTGGGTTACTGCATTTCTTCTCTCCCTTTTTTCCATAAAAGAAGGTAGAAAAAAAGGAACTATTGAGTTTGCTTGTTCTTAGATTCTTTAGGCATTGGATAGTCATTGGTGAGAGGACATCTTGTCTTTCCCTTCTATTTCCTGGTCAATAGCACAAAACTGCTGTGGTTGTGGTGCTGGCAAATTACGAACTCCATGAGAGCTGCTCAATATCTTTCTCCCCTTTACCTTACATTCCTGCTGTACTAATGTTTTCTTTCAGCAAAACTCTCCCAAATAGCATGGAATATTGTTTTACCATGAAATGAGATTTGCTGGCAAGTCTAGTGGCAATATTACTTTAAAACTTATTTCAAAAGGGCTAAAATAGCACGTGGTGAATTAAGTGAGATGTTGGATGTGAAATATTTAATTTTTGGTCACTTATACCAGCCTAACTGAAGAGATCCTGTGTTCAATAAACTTCTTGCATTAAAAAACCTACAAGTAGGAAATGTTTTTTCCTTGTTCTTCTCTTTGGGGCTTCAGTCTTCTGTAAACACATTGTTTCTGACTTGTAGGCAAGAAAAATATGTGTACTTCCCATATTTATTTTGTCATACAAATAGAAGCATTTTGAAGTGGAACTATTCATCTGAAAAGAAGTTTGCCCTCTGGAGGAGGATTTTACAAACCCTCTGTTTCCAGTAATAACATGGAAACTTAGCCTAACTAAGCAGCAATTCGTAACTATATTTGATTGATCTTTGGACTTTTGAATAGAGCTGGAAGGGACCTTGGAGGTCTTCTAGTCCATCCCCCTGCTCGAGCAGGAGAACCTATACCATTTCAGACAAGTGACTGTCTAGTCTCTTCTTAAAAAACTCCAGTGAGGGAGCGTCCATGATTTTTGAAGGCAAACTCTTCCACTGTTAATTGTCCTCACTGTTAGGAAGTTTCTCCTTAATTCTAGGTTGCTTCTCCCTTGGTTCAGTTTCCAACCATTGTTTCTTGTCTTGTCCTCTGGTGCTTTGGAGAATAATTTGACACCCTCTTCTTTGTGGCAGCCCCTCAATACTGCTATCATGTCTCTCCTATTCTTTTCTTTAGACTAGCCAAACCCAAGTCCTGCAGCCGTTCTTCATATGTTTTAGTCTTCAGGCCTTTGATCATTTTAGTTGCTCTTTTCTGAACTTTTTCCAAGGTCTCAACATCTTTCACCAGGAATTATCAGGAATATTTATATTTATATTCCCAATGATTGAATGGTCATTGAGATGTGCCTGCTCATCACCGTAGTACTGTATCTCTCTGGTTCTTCATATACACTTGATGGCATGCAGACACCCAGACAGGTTCTGTATTATCATCACTTAGTGCTTTGCTAATAAATTGCTGGGCATAGAAGGTGCTTTAGATTCTCATTGCTCATAGAGAAGGGAGAGCAACAGATACAGAATTGGCAAAAAGGAGAAGTGTTTTTCCTTGTGACTTGAGAAGTAGCTGAAGTGTTACACTAGGTTGAATATTGTTCTCAAGATTTTGATTTCTGTAAAAAGGACACGTAGTCTCCTCCTCCAGCACCTCCCTGAAGTAGAATAACCATTCCAATAATATAAGCAGAGAAAGAAAGCCCATTTATCAGACAAAGACATTTTGATAAGTAGCAATATCTCTGATGGCTTGTGCTTGGCCCCCAATTGTCAATCTTTTCATTTCTCCTTCTAGCCATTTTAGATGTTGTTTTTTGCACTTAGTTTCTTGTTTTGTTTTGTTTCTCCAGCTAGTTTATGTGTTTCTGCTTGGAATAAAGGACCAATATATTTTTAAAAAATCTATAATTCTACATTGGAAGCTGCACTTTGTCTGGCCTTTAAAAGTTCTTGGCTTGTGCAATTTGAATTTCCGGTCAACTGATTTTGTGACTTAAGATCTTTTGTCCTAAGAGCCTGGCAACCTTTTACAACCTTCCTACCTAAGATAGAATAAATTGCTATAAAAATGGAGATTGTTTAGCTAATGTTCCTCAATGTACAACATGAATAATGAGTAACAACATGAATAACAATCACAAGATTGCATCCCAGGCACCGAAGTCGGCATATACTTTCTTGTAGTGCAACAAAATCGGACATAGCAGATGTATTGCCATTGAGTGAAGAACAAAGGAGAAATTGGGGCAGTGGTGGGGGACATTTTGAGAAAAGACTAAAATCTTTTACCTGCCACCTTTCCACCAGTAGATTAGGATTAATATTTTGCTATCTTTTTTATTAAGGTGACCAACTGTCCTCCTTTTGGGAGGACAGTCCTCCTTTTTTGAGTTCTGTCCTCCCTCAAAAAGTGTCCTCCTAAATGTCCTCCTTTTCCATATACCGTCCTCCTTTTGGGAGGACAGTCCTCCTTTTGTGAGTTCTGTCTTCCTTCGAAAATGTCCTCCTAAATGTCCTCTTTTTCTATATTTGAAGACTTATCTGCAGGGCTTTTTTTTTCCTCATAGAACGCCCAGAAGGCATTCCGGGACCTTTTTTTGATGGTTTTTTTCAACTTTTGCCTGAGCTGTGCTACTCCCCCTATTGGCTTTCGAAAGCCAATAGGAATTGCTGCTGAGTGCGCCAAAACACCCAGGTGGCAAACTTTGCACGTGCAAGTTGCAGGAACTTTGCACCCCTCACTGCTACCCAATTACACCATCTCTTACTTAGTTCCACAGATAGCTGGAGGAGACTGGAGCGGTAAGTTTCTCTTGATCTTCCCTGTTCGGTTCTACACGGGGATGCACAGGGTAGGCGGTAGTGCTGGGGGGTGGCTGCAGGGCCAGAGCCAGCGTGGCGGGTGCTTTGTGAGCCGCGGGGCCAGCTCTACGGGGATGCGCAGGGTGGGCAGTGGTGCTGGGGGGTGGCTGGGGGGACAGCTGCAGGGCCGGAGCCGGAGCAGCTGGTGCTTTGCCTTTGCGAGCCGTGGGGCAGGCTCTACGGGGATGCGCAGGGTGGGCGGTGGTGCTGGGGGGCCGGCTCAGGGCCGGAGCTGGCTCGGCTGGTGCTTTGCGAGCCGCGGGGCCAGCTCTCCACGGCAGGGCAGCGGTGCTGGCGGGGCGGCTGTGGGCGGGGGTGCAATGGGCGGTTGACCTTCCATGGGCCGTGCCAGCTGGTGGTCTACACAATGCTGACCTGCGCTGCCACCACCTCGCCCTGCGCATCTACGTGACCATCCTGGAGCGCCTGGCTCACAACACCTGCCTCCGCCGCCCACCCCCGCGCAGTCCAGTCGTGTAGATTTTTGGACAACTGAGAAATCGAGATTGAATGTTGATACTCTAGCTGAAGCACTTGCCCTAAAATTCAATATGAAGGATATTTCTTGTTCGGATATTTCCAATATATTGTTAGAAGATGATACATTGACAAAAAATATTCATTCAATGGAAAAGTACTCATTTTAATAATTAATAGGCATGTAAGCATAATTACAGTATAAAATGTTATTGTTACAAATGTTTTTTATTATGCATTGATCATATTATAGTGTATTCTGTATTATTGTTGCAATATATACAATGTTTCTTTTATTTACGATATTTTTTTCTTCAATTTATTCGTGTCCTCCTTTTTGTTGTAAAAAAGTTGGTCACCTTATTTTTATTCACTTATTTTTTTTCTCTCTGAATAGTTAAATGTGAATGTTCAAGGGTGTTTTGAATGTATGTAAGCCATAGTGTATTGTAGTGAGATGATACTATGTTAATGTCGAAAATAAATAATGCCATATGTGATCTATCTTCTCTAATTTTAGCTAATGAAAAACCTGGTCTCAAAGTACTTGTGGATGAACTGTAAGAAATTGTGTTTTTAGCATTTGGTTTTTTCCCCTCTTAGAATGCAAAATGCAAAGTTGGAGGATTGGAAAAAAAAAACATATGGAGACTAATTCTGTAAAAGGAGAAAATGTGTTCAGATGGAAATGCCCAATTTTGTCTTTATCAAAACTTGATATCTGAATATCAAAAAGTGTGGACTTGAGATACTGCTCTGTGCAAAAATCTCTCAAAACAAAACAAAAGACTTTCCTGTAAATGGCCCTTTCACGGTTGTTTAAATTTCTTAATTGAGCAGATTAAAAACACATGAACCCTTTTCCCCAATTGATCATTGGTTTTTGTGTGCATGTTTCCAAAAAGTAAATGAAAGCCACAATAAAGGATAACTACAATAACAATAATCCAGGTAGGCGTTATATCCCTTAAATCATGGTTGGCTAATGCTATGAAGTTACTGTAATTCAGTTAGAACAATTAACCAGTGGAACAACCTGCCTCCAGAAGCTGTGAATGCCCCAACACTGGAAGTTTTTAAGAGACTGGACAGCCATTTGTCTGAAATGGTATAGGTTTTCTGCCTGAGCAGGGGGTTGGACTAGCTGACCTCCAAGGTCCCTTCCAACATCATCATCATCATTATTAGCGTAGAACTGAACTCTGTTTCTGTCAACTGTCTCTGGTTTTGATATGAGTGGCAAAGTGATGGCAGATTTAATGCAAGGTCTGTGCCATTTCTCTCTAGGTTTATTGTCTTTTCGTTTTTTGTTAATTTATTGACACATTTAATAAGCACACTAAAAACTAATACAAACTAAACTAGAAGAAAAGAGAAAAGGAAAAGTACAGAAAAAAAGAAAAACGTAGAAAAGAAAAAAGCAACAAAGAAAATAATAAATAAATGGCTTCTAACCTTCATCACACTGAGCATAAGCTAATATACTAATTTTTTAATCCTCTTTTGAAGCAACAAATAAAAAAATATTTTCTCCCCATAGATTTTTATCTATATATAATTTAGAAATCATCATCTTTTTAATTCTAGTTCAGCAAAAAAACAATTAGGAGTCACCAGAAATATCAAATGGTTTATCTCTGATCAAATAATCAAACTTCATATTCCTTCTTTTTGCTTTGCACAATCTTGACCTTTAAATTATTTCTGTGACATCCAGGATTTGATCTTTCATCATTCTTTAGCATTTAAAAGGAGTTTTCAAAGCTTCTATCAGATTACTTTGTAAATCCCATAAAGAGGCTTCATCCAGAATTTTTTGTTACAGCTGTTCATGTCAAGGTCCTTTTCTTGATTTGGCTTTTGTATTCCCATTTTAGTAATTTCAGTTTTGCTGTCTTCCATACCTTCAAACTCTACAATGTCTATGTCAGGTAAAAAATTTAAAAGTTTTCTCACCATGTGCTAAAAGTTTATCCATTGAAATCTCTATTCTTTCTGAGATCTTAGTTATTAATATTTCAGTCCAATTTAAAAAAACTTTTTAAAAATAAAACAAAGTTATACTGTAGCCAGCTTAGTCATTTTAATTCTTTTTTGCCTGGTTCTTTAGTTCCCTCTAGTGTCCATTTGCAATATTCATAAAACTTCAGTTTCTAACAGGCTTTAATGCCATTTCAGTCCAAGAGTTTATTATTTAGTAGTTATATATTTGCTTTGCAAGTCTTACAGCAAAAATAACCAATATTCCAAATCTCTCTGAACTCCCAATCTGTTTAAAACTTTCTTAAATCAAAACTTCTTTTTTGCCTTTGGCTAATTGCATATTATTTTAAATTCTTAAGTCTCTGCTTAAAATTTCTTAATTCTGAAGAAAGTAAAACTCACTGTGTGTCAAATTAAGCTTGCTGTTTTGAAGGTCTCTAATATCCATAACGTGGTTAAATTGAACATTTCTAAATGTATTTAGAAAGTGAGTTGGCTGGCTTTATATCCTTATGAAAGGCCCCACCACTGTGGAGATGTTGTCTCCCCTAACTTCTAGTGCTGATACCTGCAGGAGACTGTTTCATGATCTCCTCATGAGGCGTTGCCATTCAGAGCACCTGTGAGAATCTCCCAAATCTCTCTTTCTCCAGAGATTTAATGGACTGGTCTACTTGCTGATCTTTTCTTCTTCATGGTAGTCGTCACCTCCACTTGTGGTCAGTCAGGCATAACTCACACTGGGAGCTGCTTCATTGTCTTTTTATTATATTTTCACTAAGTGGACCAACTTGCACATCTTTGTGTGACTTAAGAAAATTAATATATTTGATTATTGTCATTCTGTCAATGTGAATATTTTCAATATAGATTCTGCATTTTTCCTTCACCAGGCCAGATTTAGGAAATCAAGAACCATATGATTCTAATTGGTGTTACTGTATTTCTCTCTTTGCAGAAGCAGGATGAAGCTGAAGATGAATTGGAAATTGCTATTGACAATACTGCTTTCATGGATGAATTCTTTTCAGAGGTAAACATTGCCGAGAAAAGAAAAAGTAGCTCTGAAATTAAAGCTGGGGCTTCAGAATAATAAAAGTGTGGAACATTGTGAGATCTATTTAATTTGCTGTGAAAGCTCTTACTGGAAGAGATGTAAAAACTTAAGAGATTCAAATAGAGTAATGTCGGAGGAACCATGGGCTGCAACTTACCCACTTAATCTTCCAGGGCCCACAAAAAGTCATTGCCAATCTGGCCCTCAAATTGCCTTTTTCCCCCCAGCTTGGAAAGCAGTTTATGAATTTTTAAGGGTGGGGATGTAAACATTTTGACTCTCAGAGAGTTCTTCCTCCAATTTCTACTGCTAATTTTGGGGGGAAAATATTTAACATTATTTGGATAGCCTAGTAGCCATTTTGCCACTGAATGTTGGTGGTACAATCTCACTGAGCAAATGATTGCTCAGTTCCAGCAGTCCTGATTGAAACAGAGGTGGCCAGTTCCAGCTTCTTTAGCACACTGGGCAAAGGCCAGATTCATTTTTTCCCTTTATAACATGTTTATCCTGGTTTTTTTTTGCCAAAAGTCTCCAGAGTGGAGTCCATACATTTAATGTAGCGAGAGTCAGAGAGAGTGTAATGCCCTTTCCATCAACCTATCCATAGCCTGGGAGAAAAATTAAAGAGAGAATTGAACTTGGACACCAATTCTTAAATTTCAATTGCAGGTCTTATATAATGTCCTGCTGGTTATTCAGGAAGACGAGCCTTGGGAGAGCTATTTTATTTTAATCAGAATTGGTAGAATGCTCCTGATTCCCATCTCATTTTTTATTTTGCTAAATGGGAGGCTTTGGACAATGTATGCTCAATAGCCCTCTTACGTTTCCTTGCTGTGGGCTTCTTGAAAGATCAGCAAGGGGCAGACAGACAGAGAAAGGGGGCAGGGAGCAATAAAGGAAGCAGTGCAACTTCCATCACTTGCTATTTTCTTTAGTCCTGTATTTAAAAAGGAGATACTGGGCAAAACAAACTATAGACACTGCTGCTGTTACCTTCCTTATTTCCAGTGCCTATGAAATAAAAAGATGAACCTGGAATCTTTACAAAAAAATGACTATGTCTGGTTTGGTCTAAAAAAGATTTAAGCTTAAAAAAGAGTTACTGGTGGGGGCTCATGGTCCATGAACACCATTTTCCCCATCATATCAACTGCTAATACTAGGTCTGCAGTTACCTATGACAAAAAGTTAGGGTTAGGGTAGTTGAATAGTTGTTGAGGATAATAATAATTATAACGATAGAGTGAGGCAAACTGTTGTGAGGCTAGGAGCAACAAAGAGCATAGATCTGAATTCTGCATTAGTGTTCATGAAGCCATAAAGAGTGAATGTAAACATAATCTTAAAAATATTGCTTTTAAACATATATGCCATTTGTATATATGAGTGTGGAGTAAAAGATCAGTCCCTAGAGCATATATATGTATAGATTGGCCATCTGGGAAACTGATTCTACTGATAGATCAAAATACCTTATAAGAGAGCATCTTTCATTTGTACGAACCAGAAGCAAAGCTCACACTTTTACTGACATTGCTGAAAATAATAGAATACTTTGACTGAATATTGATTTCCCCCCCCAAGCTTGTAGCTGGGATGGTGGGAGTAAATAGAAGAATTGCACTTTTGCTTGATGCAGAAGAAGGGGAAAGGTCTGCCTTGTTTTGTAAAATTTACCCTTCAAATCACTGCCTGCAGAATGAGGCAAGAACATCGTACAATTGCCTCCAATGATAAGAAAGCACTTCCCGCCACTTGCATGATGGTCATTGCTGCTGCTATTGCTGTTTCTGTATGAATCCCTGTAATGAAAATGAGCTTTGAGCCTTCAACTGACAACGGAATTTGGTCTTCCCTTCTTGGCCTGTGGCAGTGATTCTTTCTCAGCATCTTTTCATAATTTGCAGATTGAAGAGACTCGGCAGAATATTGACAAAATTTCAAAGAACGTAGATGAGGCAAAGAAACTGTACAGCATTATCCTGTCTGCTCCTATCCCTGAACCAAGTGAGTAGGATGCAATGTTTTCAGACATGCAGTGTTTTGAAAATTCTGAGCCTAAATCCTTCTCCCCAATGTTCTCTAAACATTATCTCTTGTGTCAGGTAAAAGTAGAAAGATGGTTGCAGCTTCTGGAAAAAGCTAAATTCTTTGCCGCCTTAAATGGATTCATCTAGACTGGTGTGTGTGTGTGTGTGTGTGTGTGTGTGTGCATGTGTTGTGTGTGGTGCA
Organism: Crotalus tigris; assembly: GCF_016545835.1. Classification (NCBI taxonomy): domain Eukaryota; kingdom Metazoa; phylum Chordata; class Lepidosauria; order Squamata; family Viperidae; genus Crotalus; species Crotalus tigris. The sequence continues at coordinate 24,833 of NW_024096711.1, forward strand.
ATGGAGAAAGGATCTTTACTGCTATTCTCCTACTAGTATTAGAAGAAATCTATTTGTGTTCTGTAGAGACAAAGGATGACCTGGAGCAGCTGACAGCAGAAATCAAGAAAACGGCCAATGCTGTTCGAAACAAACTTAAAAGTAAGAGACCTCTTCCTGGAAGAGGCTGGGTTTGTTTTATTTGTATTGCTTAAACAATCACCAAATTTTATTTGTGTTGCTTAAATGTTTGTTGCTTGCTTAGCTGCCTTTACATGCCAGATGTGAATCCTGTGAGCATATAATGAATTCCATAGACATCTTCCCCAGTCTCTCTGCCCTCCACATGTGTGGAGCTGAAAGCCAATAACAGTGAAGGATGTCCACCTTCAGGAAAAGTTTTGTAGCCATTACATGAAGGGAGGGCACTGTTCCCTTTAAGTACCAAAATCAAATCCATGCTCAAAGCTAAGAAATCACAATTAGATTTGTTCTTCCTACCTGAACAACCTACCACTCCAAATGCTAACAAGTGACTTAAGATTCACAAGAATATAGTACTAGAAGTCATATTGAAGAGCTTTTATTCTTCCCAGTTTAGCTCAGCATTTTGTTTCCTTTGTTTTGAAATACCATAAATTCTGTCAGTTTACACTATAGTACAATACCGTACTAGTGTCTATTCTAAAATTAATAATTTTTTTCTTAAGCTTTTCTTTGCCTTTTCTTCTGCAATTAGATCTGTTGAAAAACTGAATGTGTATTTATATGGCACAAAGAGAGCGATTTTTAATCCATGCTTATATCCCTATCTAGATATCTTTAAACTATGGTTAAAGTTTCTAATCACTTCTCATTGATAAAACAACTCCAACCTGGGGATGCAACCATGAAAACAATTTAGATAAAATTATAAACTTTCTAAAAGAATTCCCTTTTTTAGATTAGTTTTAAATCCCTGTGAAGCAGGTCATAACAAGCAAAGTGTGAACAGATACAACCCAAAGAAGGGGTTAACTCTGCAGAATATAGCCAGTGTTCTTTTCAGACTGTGATACCTCCTCATTTTTCTTGGCTGCATAGGTATGGAGCAGAATATTGAGCAGGATGCGGCTCGATCATCAGCTGATTTGCGGATACGGAAGTCCCAGGTAAGTGGAGCTCCATGGTGGTTGGATTAAAATGACTTCACCAGCTGTTAGCAAGGGATAAATGAATGATACAGAATGATATAGGTGAAACAGAGCCATATTTTTTGATGCAGCAGTGGTGAATTGCTAGTGCTGAAGCCTTTATCTGCTCATGTATATAACCCTGATTCCAATTATGAGAAGGTTTAGGGCAGGGGTAGGCAACCTTGGCTCTTTTATGACTCGTGGACTCATGGCAGGCTCAGCAGTCCACGAGTCATAAAAGAGCCAAGGTTGCCTACCCCTGCTCTAAGGCTTAACTGTTCCAATGACCAAATTAAGCACTGAAACCCAGCTTTAATTAAAAGGGAAGTAATATGATAATTTAAACGTAGCAGGTGAATTACTAGATACAAAATATTTTTTAATGTTGAAGGACTGCGGAATTAGAGCTGTTTTTAATGCTTTGACAAAAATATGATGATTTTAAATACCTGGAAAATAATTTTGGGGAACAAACAGAAGTAATGGGTTTTTCATGTTTTTCAAAATAAAAGGAAAAGGAAAAAATAAATTAGCTAGAAGATACAGTATTTAGTAACTATTTTAGACACAAATTAAGGCATATTTAAATTGTCATTTACCAAAAAAAAAACAAAAAACAAAGCAAAGGCTGTAGATTTTATTTGAAATGGAATGAAAGCCAGGGTCTCTGAAGCATGACTTATTTTTCTTATCAGCATTCAGTTCTTTCCCGAAAATTTGTGGAGGTGATGACTAAATACAATGAGGCACAGGTTGACTTCCGGGAACGGAGTAAAGGGAGGATCCAACGGCAGCTTGAGATCAGTAAGGCTTTTTCTGTTTCCCTTAGATATCACCTGAGTAATGTAGGATCTTGAAAGATTGGAAGAGAAATGATTCTGCCTTGTTTTTAAAAATGGAACTCTTCTGATAGAGGCATAACATGGACTTGGGATCTTCTAGAATCTTGTTGTTGAACTCTCCTTATGATGTTTCCAGTCACGGGAGTCAAAATACATCCCATTTGCTCTCCAAGTTGAGAAAATGGCTCTGCGCCATTAATTTGATATTGGTCCTTCATCTGTCATGACATTTGAATGGCACTGAATTTTGATACTCATTTCAATATGGCTGGACAGGTATCAGCAAGAGAATGCCATGCAAACTTCATCTCAGTACTTAAATTAGTTACCTCCATGCTAAGCGGCTGATTTTTGAAAATCAGTTGGCCATTACTCCCATTTTAAACCTACTCTACCCTTTTGGGCCTTAAGAAGTAGGAATAGCTTTAAAATGAAAATTGAAATCCTCAAGATGTTGACTTGATAGTATCAGTATATTATGTAAACCAGGAAAGTGGAGAGATTCAGTTATAGTAGCAACAGGTGCACAACTGGAAGACTGAAGGTCTGGATTAAGGACAGATCATTATGGAGAGAAGCTATGGGGCTTTGTCTTTAGTGCATTTATTTTTAGATTCCTGCTCCTTTTTGTATCATACAATCTAACATTTCCTGAAAGTCATTTGGGTTTGTAACCCAAACGATGGCAGCATGTACAGGGAGTCCTCAATTTATAACCATTCTTTTGGTGACCATTTGAAGCTACAACGGCATTGAAAAAATGACTTATGATTGGTCCTTTCATTTATAACCGTTGCATCATTTTATTTATTTATTAAATTTCTATGCCACTGATCTCCCCTGGAGGGGACTCTGGGTGGCTATCATCATTCCACTGTCACGTAATTAAAATTCGGGTGTGTGGCATGTATTTATGATGGTTGCAACATCCCAAGATCGCATGATTGCCATCCGCAACCTTCCTAGCTGGCTTTTGACAAGCAAAGATAACGGGGGAAACCAGATTCACATAATGAAAACATACAAAACATACTTAACTGCAGTAATTCACTTATCAGCCATGACAAAAAAGGTCATAAAATAAAGTGCAATTCACTTAACAATCACCTTGCTTAGCAATGGAAATTCTGAGTCCCGATGGTGATTGTACTTTGAGGCCTACCTGTACATAGTAACATACATCTCCATTCATGCTCTCAAGCAAGACACCTCTTGACAGCATCAAAAATATTTGCCCATAAAGACATTCAATTAACTAGGCGACAGCACACATTCTTGGCTGTCTTCTTGCTCAGTGCTGAACCATTTGCCAAGCCTTCTGTGTATTTTCATATGTGCTTTATTTTCATCACATATATCCTTTTGCATTCATTTACCAATCTTCCATTCTGTTTACACAAAATGCGTTTTCATTGAAACTTGTGTGCTTTCTCTAAACTACCAGATGTATGATAATCACATTATTCCTCACATTAAAGTTAATATTTTACCCAATTTTCTTTTTTTTATTATTTTCATTTTATACACTTGGGATATGCTTTTATGGAACAACAAATTACAACAGAATAATGACTGTTTATATGTCATTAGTGCAGTTAAGCATTATATTTCCTCCTGCCTACTGCGTATTAATTCTTACAATGGGCATGAACATGTTCATTCATAGTATAACAGTTGACATTCTGGTTTTCTCTCTTTCCCTTGGGATACAGCTGGAAAAAATACAACAGATGAAGAACTAGAGGAAATGTTAGAGAGTGGAAATCCATCAATATTCACCTCTGGGGTAAGTGTGTATGTGAAGCAGGCTGGAGGCAGAGGGGGTGTTCATAAGAAAGAATGTTATGATCCTAAATGCCAGGAAATGCTGGTGGTTTGCAAGAAGGATGGTTTGGAGTTTTTTCCCCCTAATGGTGTTGAGTGGTATTGATTGTAGCAATAGAAGAATGAATGAGTTGGATGGGAAGTGAAAGTGAAAAATATATATACAGGTAGTCCTCGACTTACAACAGTTCATCTAGTGTAGGCATGTCAAACTGCCGGCCTGCGGGCCGGATGTATCACTCCGAAACCGTGTCCACCCCATTGCCGGCACTGGGGGAAAAGTCGCGATAGGTCGCACATCACGTGACGTTGCGAGTTTGACATGCTTGCTCTAGTGGCTGAAAATAGTGACATAGGGCTGTTTTCCACACTTACGACCATTGCAGCATCCCCATGATCACGTGATCAAAATTCAGATGCTTGGCAACTGACTCGTGTTTATGATGGTTGCAGTGTCCTGAGATCATGAGAGCATCTTTTGTGACGATCGGATAAACAAAGTCAGTGGGTAAACCAGACTCACTTAACAACCGTGTTACTAACTTAACAATTGCAATGATTCACTTACCAACTGTGACAAGAAAGGTCCTAAAATGGGGCAAAACTCACTTAACAAATGTCTCACTTAGCAACATAAATTTTGGGAACAATTGTGGTTTAAGTTGAGGACCACCTGTATATCTCAGAAGGAAGAAGCTAAACGGGGCAAAAGAAAGTATATCCTAAATATTGTTTAGGATCATTGCAGAAAAGGCATTTCTTCCATGCAATGGTCTCTGGATCTTCCCTAGATCATGGATTCCCAGATCTCGAAGCAAGCGCTGAGTGAAATTGAGGGACGACATAAAGACATTCTGCGACTTGAGAATAGCATCAAGGAGCTTCATGACATGTTTGTGGACATTGCCATGCTGGTAGAAAATCAGGTAACTGAACCTTGGTGGAAGGATGCTGGAAAAATAGCCAAGAAAATTAAAAGAGCTCTTGTTTCAGAAAAAATAACATCTTAGGGCAGTAGTGACGAACCTATGGCACGGGTGCCAGAGGTGGCACTTGGAGCCCTCTCTGTGAGCACGCACACCATCGCCCAGTCCTAGGCCTTCAGCTGGGTTTTATAAAACCTTTTCACTTTAGGCCTCCACTGCTGTGTGCAAAAAAAAAAAAAAAAGGTTCAATCAATCAGTCAATTTCAACTTCTCGCGGGAAAAAATAAGATCTTGCAAAGTTGGAATTGATTGATTGAACCTTTTAGTCCCACCCAGTCTGCGGTTACCACGGCAGCCACGCCCACCCAATGGGCCATGCCCACCCAATGGGCCACGCCCACCCAATGGGCCACACCCACCCAATGGGCCACACCCACCCGGCATTCGATGATGCAGAAGTGGGTTTTGGGTTGCAGTTTGGGTACTCGGTCTCTAAAAGGTTTGCCATCACTGTCTTAGGGACTGAAATGATAGATCCTTGCAAAGAAACAGGAAAGGGAGAGGACAACGAGTACATTTCCTATCAGTCCACCTCAAGGTCTTGTCATATTGCCAGTGCTCCAGATCTGTCATTTTCTTTGCTGCTTGGAAAAACAAACAAAAAAAATTCAGCTGGCATTATCGTTTCCAGATGAAGCAAAATATGAATATAAAAAGCAATGTGTGTTCCCCAAATAAGGCTAAGGCTTTTTATAATACTCTAGGACAGTGGTTCTCAACCTTTCTAATGCCGCGACCCCATAATACAGTTCCCCATGTTGTGGTGACCCCCAACCACTTATACATCACTGGGTGCCAGGGGCGTGGCCAAAGAAAAGGGGAAAAAAATGGCAGACAGCCTTGTTTGGCGACCCCCCTGAAATGGTCGTTCGACCCCAAATGGGGTCCTGACCCACAGGTTGAGAACCACTGCTCTAGGGGCTTGGGAATAAAGAGGCATTCAATGGCACTGTTAACATAAAATAAGGGAGGGCTTAAGCATGGGATACTGAAATCCAAAGCAGACTGTTCAGAATATAAGGAATTAAGAAGGTATCCAGTGGGGGTAATGTTGGTCTAAGCCAGGGAGACCTGCTTCAGTTACTCAGTCAGCCACCGAAGCCCATTAGTAATTTGGGGCTAGTCATTATCTCTCAGTCTCACCCAATTTCTCAATCTTGGCCACTTTAAGCAACATGCTGGGTAGGGAACTCTGGAAATTAAAGTCTACATACTGTAAAGTTCCCAAGGCTGAGAAACACTGGCCTAATCCATTATACATGGGGTTACAGAGATAAAAGAGAAGAAGTTACTCCTTCCTGAAGTTCTAGACAAAAACTGGGACACAAATTGACTGAAAAAAGAAATAGCTTGAAATTGAGTGAATAGATGGCAAAATAGTAGATAAGATCCAATTAAGGTAAGTTTAAGTATGCTTTTGGAATCATATAATTCTAATTAACACTCCAACACTGGAAGTTTTTAAGAAAAGATTGGACAGCCATTTGTATAGGGTTTCCTGCCTGAGCAGGGGGTTGGACTAGAAGACCTCCAAGGTCCCTTCCAACTCTTGTTATTCTGTTAATTACAGCCGTAAAGACACTAGAGAAGGCAAATTTAAAACTTGAATACTTTCCATTTTTAATGTGACGGAACAGATCCGCTTGAATTTATTTAAGCATGGCTTTGAATGTTAAAGCTGATACTATAAAAGTTTGTGGCTTATTGATGTGCATGATGGATTGGCTGGCTGTGCATATACAATATAATGGGAGACTAGAAACATAGCTGAGATAACTTATGTATCAGAGGTAAGATTTATCTACACTTTTGCTTGCTGCATTGCACTATTCCATCTATAGTTTGATTTTTTTTTTCAAAAGCCTCTTTCCTATTTCACATGATGGTGATGATGACTAATATAATCCTTGTTAGAATCAGTTATGGGTGAGAAGAAGTCTGCTTAATAGTATTTAGACTTTGATGCCAGTCTTTAAGGGTCTTTTCTTGTTTTTTGCTCACAATGCATTGCTGAGGAGATGGCAATCAAGTCAGTTTATGGTGAGTATATTTTTAGACCACAAACCTAGTTTGGGAGGGAGGCAGAGAATGTAAGGGAATTTATGCTTGATTATTGTAGCTGAAAGTCCTTGGATCTGAAACAAATTCTTACTCAGAGAGGCACCTCGCTAAGATGAAGAATTGGCATTTGGGGAGAGAGAGCATAGCTCTGCTATGGAAGGATGGCTGGATGAGAAAGAAATTCAAGAGAGGCAGGATGTTTGGGAAGCTGTGGGTAATATTCGCAGTCCTTCTCCACAAAACTTTCTAGCATGTTCACATTCCTTCTCTTTCCCTTTTTAAAACTTCACAGGGTGAAATTGTAGATAATATAGAACTCAACATGATGCACACCATGGACCACATAGAGAAAGCACGTGAGGAAACCAAGAAGGCTTTAAAATATAAGAGTAAGGCACGCAAGGTGAGCCTCTCCTATAGACCTCCAGCTTGGCGCTCTCAGCCACTTTGCCAGTTTACACTTTTTGTTTCTGCCTCTTTCTTTGGCTTCTGCCATCTTCTTCCTCTTCAAGGGAGCCATGATTGACCGCATAGAGAGTAATATGGACCAGTCAGTAGGCTTTGTGGAGAGGGCTGTTGCTGACACCAAAAAGGCTGTAAAATTTCAGAGTGAAGCACGAAGGGTGAGAAGAATTACAGGAACCCAGCCCCATTTCTCCTGCTTTAGACCCTAGTCCCAGTGTTTATTAAACAGCAGATGTCTTTCTGTCAGCTATGTGTTTTTAGATTCAGACCCAGTTTTTTGTTCCTGCTCTTTCTGTTCCTCAGCCTACCCTGCAGCCACTTCAAAACCCATCCATGTTGTCAATAAATGTTATTATTTTGCTAAGCACTGCTTTGTTTCATGAGTGGTCATCTTATGTTCCTTCCCTTCAACATGAAGAAGATCTCTTCTTTCACAGCTCTTTTTAAAATATTTTAAATGACTTTGAAGTATGTGAGGCTTGAACTTCTCTCAAGCACTACCACGAATATCTTCTACTTCTGCTTTAAGTTGTCTTTCCATTCTGTTATTGTGGTTTATGTGAAGGCTTATCCCTGCTAGTTTTGGTAAACTATATAGAGGGTATAGCACATGACTGTCAAAAATCCAACTTTTAGTAAAATTCTCCCTCAACTTTAATAATATATGGTAGGCAGAGGTTCAGTCACCTAAGAGTGCTTTTGACTTGGGAGTCGATAAATAGAATATATTGAAAGTTCTGCAATTGGTAAAGGATGAGGTCTGCTTAGTTGTAAATGGCAAGGAGAACTAGCTTGGTTCTACTGTAGTTTTCGCTTCCTGCTGTAAGAAAGCCAGAAACTGAAAATAGTTGAAACTCATTGTTCAGTGTAGTGTCACAGAACAGTGTGTCATTTTATTTCAATTTTTATGGCTGCTTCTCTCAAATACATGGTTCTGAAAGGCTTGTGATAAATAAAAAACTATGTTAAAGAACAAAATGTTTTCATGATGAAAAAATTAGCTGGTTTGGGGGATGTGGCACAAGAAAGCCTGAGAATTACAGCTTTTTGCATTTACAATGCAGTGTATAACATAAATTAAGACTGAAATTATGCCCTGCTAGTACTTTTATACAGAAAGAACATTAAAGCAGATTTGTCCAGATTTGTAAAACTGAACTTGGAAAAATGAAACTCTAAATTGACAATTACAGGCGCACTGCTGGCTGAGGAAAGGATCCTCATTATGGCTTTGGTAGTTGGCTAAAGAAATAATCCACATTGGGTTATTGGTTACCAGGCTGTGAAGAGAATTGAGTTCTAAGGAAAATGGGAGTTTAGGAGCACACATAAGCATGCAAGTAGCACCTGTGGGTGACTCTTTAAATGATCCCAGGAAACAAAACTACTTTAAGGAATTGATGAATGGTGCACAGTCATATGCACACCAGACCATCTTTTTTCTTTTGATTCCAAAGTCCTACTTTAATTAACAGCACATTTCTGATTCAGATGTTCAGGTTTGGACTGCAAATCCCATTTTAAATGCAGACTGGATCTGTGTTATATTGTATCCTTGGCTATGTGTTTGCATGGCTGCATGTAATATCTACGGCAAACTTCGTATTGAAACGAGGACCATATATCTTACAAGTAGCCCTGTCTTACAAACAAGATAAGGAGGGCACAGAGATCATGGTTCCTGGAATCCTTTTCCACAGCTTAATAATAGTGTTGCTCTGGGCCACAGGATCAGGAGGAAGGGGACATTCAAAGGGGAGACTCAGAACTGAGCTGTCAGCAATGTTCCTAGACACTGCCCAGCTGCTTCTCTCATTAGACAATATTAGGGAAATTTTTCTGGAATATTTTTCTCAGCAGGTCCTGGCCAGATCCAGCCTATTTTTAGAAACTTTATCTGCTTTCTCTCACCATATCAAATTCAATCCCAATCTGTTCAGCTTTCAAAATTATCCTGCTGACAGAGTCCAGCATCTATTTACACTAATTCTTCCCAAAATTCTACTGGATTGGAAAAATGATCCAATTTAGAACTTTTAGTCTGCTTTACTAATATAAACAGAAGCCACCAAGTCCAAATGAAGCTTCCATCCTGTTCCCTATCACCCTGATCTTTCTGAAACCAGCCTAAGAATTTAAAATAAAATCAGTCTCATACACCAGGGATTGTCTTCTGGTTGGCTCTGATGATCCATTCTATTCTAAAAACTGAATAGTTGGATGGAGGTTTCTAAAGCCAATGTCACTATTTGTTCATTTGCACATTCTCATTTATCACAATGTAACTTATCCTTTGAACTTTTACTTACATGATTACTTACTTCTGTTGAATAGAACTGAGTGTGTATATATTTGGCAACATAGTCAGTGGTGATTGGATCATTTGTTGATTATGCATATAGATGATCAATTCCACTAAATCATAGAATTTGCAAGTATCAGTCCTGCAATGGTATATGGAAATGACTTGAGAGACAGGAGGAAAATCCACAGCAAGGGGAACTGTTGGATAACAGGCAGCCTAGCCTTGTAGAAGAAATGGAGACGTGATAAACATCTCAGAAGGGGCACTTTCTATTTTTTGGGCTGTAATGCTATTCATCCAATTTGCTCAAAACTTTCTTCCCATTTGTTGGCACACTGTGGTTAAATGTTCCTTTTTTTTCACCCTTCTAGAAAACAATAATTATCATTGTGATAATAGTAGTCTTGCTGGGAATTTTAGCTCTCATTATTGGACTTTCAGTCGGACTGAAATAAAAGTAACCAGCTGGGTTTCTGGCACTGAATCGTAAGTAGCCTGGGAAGTTGAATTATTCTTTCAGTTCTTGACTGGTTTTTCAGGATTACTTTAATCTGTCATTGTCAGCAAAGAGTTTTAATGTTTTCCTCTCAGTCTGAAGATCATAATACTTGGGGTCAGGGTTGATTGGTTTGTTTACTCACAGTACCCAAATGTACCTTTGGTTTATAAAAAGAACTGCATATAATCCAATATGAGTCTTTCCACAATGTGTGGGACAAGGGTGTCCAATTTGCAATTTTACATATGCTTCTGAATTTTGGCTTCCCATAACTGGAAAGTAGTAGAAAAGAATGACTTGCTTCATGTATCAAACTAAGCCACAATATTATTTGTGTGGTTTCGGCTTTGTACCACATGCCCTCTCTGCCATTGTTCTTTTAACAAATAATGTTATAACATCATTATACATAAACCAGGTCACCATGGCTTGGTCAACTACTCTTAAAATAAACCTTGCAAATGTTTGATAATCTGGAGGAGTTTGAGTTTTCCTCAAATATGATGTATACTTTCTGAATAGGCATCTATTGTATATTCTTTCACAGGAATAAATTGTATTTGAGAATGGCATTAACAGTACTGCTTGGTCCTCTGGTAAAATTACAAGGGTAGAAATTGGTTGATTGTTTATGTTTGGTTAATCTGTGAAATTTTCCCATGATAATATAGGTCCCTGATAATATATCAGCTGTGTTTTCCCATATTAGTCCCATCACTTCCCCTCACCATTGTTCTTTGAGCACCTCATTCAGAGTGTAACTTTTTGTTATACCTCAAAGATGATGGTTTTCTCTAGTATCTCCCGTTGCCTTTTTGTAGATTAAAGCTTAAGGGCAAATAAGGAAGGCCATTGTGGAAAAAAAATAGAATTTTAACTCATTAAGCATACTGAAAGTTAGATAAGGGGATGATTTCCATCATGATCTAGCATACTATAGGAGTTTCATATATTGATATATGACTACAATAAAGTGGGCTGCTCTTTCCTTTTTGAGGCCTAACTTTTCCCATTTTGTTCCTTTCCATCTTCCAGACATTCCCAAGCTCCTTCTAAGTCAGTAGCAAGATTTCCCTTCTTGAACTTCAATGCCATGGTTTGTGCTTTCCTTCCCTACCTTGCTTGGATGAAGTATGAATGATGCTGAGTGCATTTGCACTCGGGCTTCCTGTGAGAGCCAGACTGTTCCAGTTCCATTGCCTGAAGACCCTAATGTACCTTCCTGCAACCAGAAAATCCAGAAATCTCATGGCATTCCAGAGAGAAGTTCTTGTCTGATCTGCTCCTTATCCATTCCTCCTTTCCTTCCTGATTTACCTGCTGGCTTCAACTGAAGGATTTCTTGTGGAATGATCAACAACACAGTGGAAATGGAACTTAAAGGAATTTGGGGAGCCTTATTGCCTACCTCACTGCTGTAATTTAACCCTTTCAAAAATATTGTACAGATTATTGGAGATGTCAGATTATTACTTTCAAAAAAATCCATGTTAGAACTAAGACTTAAACCACTAAGTAACTCCTAATCTTTATCCCATTTTATACTCCACAGGCTGGAGCAGATTTTGTATTTTTTACAGAAAACATGAGATGATGGCCCAGATTCCTCATCAAGTGAGGAAAGGAACACTTAAGGGTAGCTATGAACATGAGTCTGCAGTCAGTCAAACCATTCTTGGAAGATGCAACAGATTTAAGCAAACAAATAAAATTCAGGGACTCCAGAATCGCCAAGGTGTTCAGTCCATGTTTTAAATCAGGCCAATATCTGTGTTTTGCATTAGAGGTGAACTATTAGCACTCACACCCTTGAAATCTGAGTTGCTTGTGTTTTATTAACTACTCAGCTCAAATGTTTTGGTATAGCCACAGATATTCCATATTTTGGGAACTTAGAACTGATCTGAGTAAGAAGGAAGACCTGTCTTCAAATACTCATTAACAAAGACACTCCTTGGGATATATATTACTTCATACTGGATAGCTCCTTTCACTTGTGGAATGCAATTATATTTCGGAGGTGCTGTATGTAGTGGTGTATGCAAAATATTTTGAGTTTGAAATAATCCAGTTTTGAGTGGTTGCTCTGAGTGCACTAAAGTTGTTTGACTTTGGAAGCAAAAATGAATATGTCACCATTTCCAGTACACTTGAAACAATCCATTTTAACCCAACATGTTTTTGTACAGCTCTATTAGCAAAGTTTAATTTCCTTCAAATCAAATACTGAAGGCACAATTATACCTCTTTTTCTGATATATATAATTGTGTTGATGTCTATCTGTCTGAGGACATGAAGATTAGGGAAATTGTGTGTGTGTGGAAGGGTTTTTTCTGTTTTAATATTTTAAATTTTGTACTGACGGTTTCTGGTTGATAAATGTTGCACCCATCACTGAACTTGCTGTTTGTAACCTGACCAAGGTTGGTAGGGCAGAAAAACTGGTCTGGATAAAAACATTGGGTTTAGTTGATGTGGCATGGCAGCTGAGACCGATATCTACCATCTAATCTCGTTATAAAAATATTTTATATTTATATGCTTGGTAAAATCCTTCTGTTTTGTTAAAGATGAAAGAGAAAGCTTTCTTTTATGAATACTGTTATAGCATTAATATTTTTTCTGATAGAAATTCTCATTATTTTTTAAAATCTTTGTTTTTGTACACGAGAACATTTTGCTGTGATTAAAACTTGTGTGCCCTTTGGTCTGCTCAAAAACACCTGTTCCACTCTTATGGTGGTATCACTCATGGAAATGGAAAGGTTTGTGTATTGCTTAAAAATGTGTGAATTTTTTTAGTTGAGAGGGTACATTTTTGTTTATTTAGAGAAGCTAGTTATATCATCAGAAGAGTGCCAGGTTTTTCCCTGGGGGAAAAGTTAACAATTGTTGTTGTCTTCAAAATCAGTATATTTGCTGCATGGAAATCTACCTCAGAGTTTGAATCAACCAGATTCTCTGCTTACACCTGATTTTTTATGTGAGGCTGTAGATGACTCATTTTTATGGCAGATTTGGGGACTCTGGCAGTAGTGTTTTATGCAGGTTTAGAGATCAGCAGCACATTCAAATTCTATAGAGATCATTTTCTTTCTAATTAATTACATGAGACATAATAGTCCTTTGATTGGAACCGAAGAGAAAGTGATTCCCATTTTGTCTGGGAAGATTAGTAGACTACCTACTAATTCCTAGCAAAATCTATCAATTTCTCCACCAGTTCCACCATTTAAGTCTTAGTTTGTCCAGCCATGGTGGGTAGATAAACAATGTACATTATTTTCAGGGTACACCGACGGAGCTAAGAAAGCGTAGTGTTCTCTCTTGGCTTTGATGCCTGTGACTTGCAAATGAGGGTGGCAGTGAAAGGACCATTTATGAAAGCTATCTGTAAAGATAGAAAACTGCACTTCAACATACTAAGCTGCCTATGGACAGCAGAGATTCTAGGAAATTGTTTTTTGATGAAACTTTTTAAAGAAATGAATAAATGAATTATTGGAACATCGGTCTGTAATTTTCGTGTCTGTCCACTGAACTCCTGAAGCAGTGGGTATCACCATACAATTAATTTTGAGGAACATGTGCTTCTTTTGGCCTGTATCCTGTTTGCCATATGGTTGCAGGAAGGTGTGGTAAGAATGACTGTATGAACACAGAGGTACTCCCCTTATGTATTTTTAGGATACCAACCTGAGCTGAATATTTTCCTCTCGCTGCCAGTAATTATAGAGAGATGTCCTGGTAAATGAATGCACGACTAGAAGTAACATTTTGGATAGTGCCCTTTCCATCTAAAGCAGAGGTCCCCAACCTTTTGAGCACTAGGGACCGGTTCCGTGGAGAGAGGTTTTTCTGCGGACTGGGGTGGTGTGTGGTTTCATGTACTGCCTGCATCCCGTGGATGAGGCTTTGTTTGCACAGACCGGTTTCTGGCATGCCACAGCCCAGTGCCAGTCCACGGACCGGGGGTTGGAGACCCCTAATCTAAAGCAACTTTGGATTGTACAAGTCCCAACGTGAACTGGGCCCAATAGTGTTATATAAAAAGAGCTTGGGGAGACCAAAACTCAATGAAGAAAATGTGCAATATAATCTGGGTCTGTGAAAGAATAGCTTGTATCTTCTTCAACTCCTCCGTGTTGTCTCTCAATCTTCCTATTGTACAGTCTAAAATCACACTATTACAGGTAATCCTTTACTTACAACCATTTGTTTAGTGACTGGTCAAAGTTACTGAAGAAAGTGACTTACAACCAGTCCTCACACTTATGATCATCGCAGCATGCCCACAATCACACGATGAAAATTCGGATGCCTGTCAACTGGCATGTTGTTTATGATGGTTGTAGTGTCCCAGGATCACACGACCACCATCTGTGACCTTCCCAGAGAGGCGCTGGCAAGCGAAGCCAGTGGGGAAAACTGGATTCACTTAACAAATACATGATTCACTTAACAACTGCAATGATTTGCTTGACACCTGTGGGGAAAAAAGGTTGTAAATGTGACCCACTTCCATTGTTTAGCAATGGAAATCCTGGTCCCAATTGTGGCTGTAAGTTGAAGACTACCTGTACTATGTGACTCATATAAAATAAGCCCTGTTCTCCCTTCAATTCTATCACCACCCTGTTTGTTAATATATCTGGGTATTTTTTCCTCTTGCTGAGCAGAAGAAGATAATGATTATGTTATGCTGCATCATCCTCATCATTATCCTGGCTTCTACTGTTGGGAGCTTCTTTATGTGAACACTCCTTCCTTGTTCTTTGCCATTTGTCTCAGGTAAGTTGTATGCAAATACAGAAGCTTAGTGCTATCATCTTAACCAGGGCAATTGGGATCCTCCAAATTGGGCTTGTATTAGGCTGTATTTCTATTTTCCACCTAGACTAGTACGTGCCTAGTTGTGAAAATGCTTCACCTGATACTTCTCTGCAATAAATGTTTACAGAAAAACAGACATCTACATCTAAGTTTGTGCAATCTAGGCAAGTGGGGTTAAATATCATATTCCTAAACCGAATTAAGTGGAAAGATAAAAGATACTCTAATTAACAGGAGGGAAACTCTTTGCATATTAGGATAGTTAATTTCTAGGATCTTTATTGGGTAATACATTCAAACACGACTTATGATCTCTGTATCTTTTCATTTTTCTTTCTCTTTCTTTTCAGGATGGACCTGTAAGATGATTTTGGCCTTTCAGGCTTCCCCAATCCTTTATCTCCTATTCTTCCACTTTTTGGAGATGTCATAGCCAATGATTAACCTATCAAAATGTCTTAGTTGGTACAAAAAGGGGAAAGATACAAAAAGAGGAAGGAGGAGCCAGAATAAAGCAATGATTAGAAACTTCAGCTTGGAACGGGGGAGTGAACATTAGAACATAGGGGTCTTTTTTGTAACAGTCAACCAACCTCAACTAACCTAAATCTTGATTGATTGGTCAACATTAATACTTAGGTTTTATGGGAATTCATTACCAGTTATGCTGGCTCCTTCTACCCCAGTATAAACTTTTTAGAATTGAAATCAAATTCTTGGCAGATATTTGAAATGATTCTTATGGAAGATGACAATAATCTACATATTCCCCTGCCTTATCTTTGCTGTCAAAATTTATATGCACCTCCTTGCTTTGAAATGTGAGGGGCTTTCCCTGGCTATACTTTCTGCTTCTAAGACTCTCATATAATGATATGAAATTAGATATCTAGACCAAGATCTGGCCTATATTTTCTCACTTTTTGAATAATATCCAGAACAATCTTTGTAAACCTTGTGATTCCAGTCACAGATATGTATATATTTCTAGCTCATTTAATTGTAGGATGGTAAATTCTGACCCAAGCTGCAGCCATTGGTAACGGAGATCAGGCTCTAATGTTCATAAAAATTTGTTTGGACATAAACTGTATCAACATATTTTTACATACTGAATTAATACATTTATTACATACGGAGAGAAAGTTTGTCTTTTATTTAAAGAATTAAAACTTATTTATTCAAGCATGTATATTTATTGCTTTGGATCATGGCCCTGGTTAGGATGAGTGAGCGTGGTTAGCGTATTATTCATTTTATCCTGGTCCAATGATACCCGTTTAGCTTCCATTTGGGTAAACGTCTATTTTCCCCTTTGAAATGAATTCATCATTGGATAGGGAAAGGGAGATATTTGTAACTATATAATGAACTATTCTAGTAATTCTAGATTTAAGTTATCCTGCTACTGTTCCAAAAGCATAGATGTTTTATTCCTCCTGAATAAAAAGTTAATTTCATCTAGAATCATGTGTGATGGACTAAGTCAACGAGGAATTGCTCAGATACGGTAGTATGTGAAAAAAACAAATTTGGGTCTTAGAACCTCCTAGGATCTTCCCAGTTCAGCTCCAATAACTTCTTTTCCATCTAAATTTATAGCAGGGATAGGCCTAAATACACACTTTTAAAAATTTATATACTACTAACACTTTTTGTGTTTGTTTGTTTGTAACATTTTTGAATCAACATATCTCAAATGGGCTAACTTACTGAATGGGTACAAAATCCTGGACCCATGACTCCTACGAGATTGAAATGTGGCAAATTTGTGGCTACTTAGTGCTGCCAGTCAGCTGCAGTTACATTATTGTCATTTGCAATGCTCCCTGTAAACTTCCTACAAGTCAACGGGGAAGCCAGCCAGAAGTATAAACTCAATCTGATTGCCCGTACTCCCTGCCAACTTCCCGCAAGCTATGTCTTTGCTTGTAAGATGCTGGCTGAGAGTATCAACAACAGGGCAGCACGCAGGAGAGGTTGTATGATGCTCAGGCACAGTTCCCCCACCTGTGCAACCTCCCCATCCCTCCTTTGCTCATACCATACCAACCTCTCACACCCCTTTCCTGATCCATGTTGCATCCTGTGCACGCTCCCCAACCTCTGTACACATTTGCACACCCTGCTCAATCCACACCACACTCACCCATGTCCTCCCTGATTCATCCACCTCTTGTGCACCCTCTCCAACCCACGCTGTATCATGGCATGCCCTAAACCAACTGGCACCTGTCATACACCCCTAAACAATTTCCCAACCCATGCAGCACCTTCATGCATCCTTGTCCTGTGTAGCATGTAGCTGTGTGCCCTCATGCAGCCCTGTGCCCTTCCCAACTTGCACCACTCCTCCCCAACCTGCTGAGCATCCCTTGTGTACACTCATGTCCTCTTCCTGATCCATGCTGCACACTTGTACCCCTTCCCCACCCCACATAGTACCTGTTTCTTTATTAAGTCAATGGGGATGCTGGCAGGAAGGAGGAGGAAAGAAAGAGGAGGGAGATTAGGCAGGAAGGACAGGGAGGGGAAGAAGGAAGGAACAAAGAGGAAAGAGGGAGATTTCCCAAGCTTCCTGCTAATGTCCCATAAGAAACTAGGGAAGTTGACAGGAAGTTGGAAATCGCTCCTTCCGCCACTTATTTTCTTTGCTGCCTTTGGTCATTCTATTTGTCTAGGTAAGGAAATATCTCTGAAACGATGACCCAACAGATTATGGATTGCCTAGTTTTTATTAAAGGCTGCCTATACCATGTAGTAGTATTTGTTAGTCTTTTAATTAACACATAAGAGTAGCAGCAGCAAATGGCAGCTTCATTTTTACTACATTGATCCAAGAGACGTTTTTTACTGTAGTAAATCACAAGGCTGTGATGCTCTGTGGGAATGTCCTTATGAAACAGGAGGAAGACTCTTGCCTAGGCTGCAGGCCTTCTGCCTGTCTCCCAAGTCATTTCTAAACACCATTACAAATGAAGAGCAGCCATAATCAGTGCTTTGCTTGGAAATGCACACTCACCCAAAGAAAAGAGTATGCTGGAAGGGTAGCAAATATTTCACTGGTTTACTGTCTGGTAAATTTATTTTGAGAAAGATTGCAGCCATTTTGTGAATAGGAAATAATTCCCATAAAAATGTTCTACAATTCCCAGCATGTTGAGCTGTGTGGTTCATAGGAAAAATGCCTCCAGCTTATGAGAGGATAGTATCTTTACCAAACTCATTAGGCATCCAAATATTTAAATTGGATTTTGAGAATTTTGTCCCAACTCATTTCGCAAATCAAAGATATACAGAATTTGTCAGATGAAGGTCTAAATATCAAACACTGTAACAAGCTTCCATGATGAGTTTATTTATCCCAAGTTCTACATCATCATCACCACTTCATCATCCTCCATACTTACTGGACTTCCAGATTTATAGCCACTTGTTTCTTCACCCGGAAATATCTTTGCTGAGAAAGACAAAGTTTTCAAAGAATTGCTGCAGCAGATCAGGTTCCTAAAGTCTCCATTCACACCCTGTCAGGCAGGTAGAACTTTCCCAAGTAGCGACCCTTGTACATTAAGTCATAGGGGCTCAGATATTTCCGTATTCCCAGCATATTGGAAGTAATAATGCGCTCAAATGTCCATGGATTCTGATTATTACGCTGCCTCTCCTCTTCTCTGTCCCGCATCTCTTGAAGGGTTTCCTTGCTGACTGCATGGGCTTTGAAAGGCAATTTCTTGGACACTTGAGTTAGGAAGTGTTTCACCTCAACATACTCACAGTGCCCACCAATTTCCACTATGAGGCGACCCGATTTCACTGCTGTCACATAGTGATCAATTGCACCTTTGCCACCGCCCATACGATGTCCTAGTCCTTTGCGAGTAATGGGTTTGTAAGGAGCAGGGACTCTCCACACAGCAAACATTGTTTTGGGATTCATGTGGCGATTAATACTCAGACGCATCATTTCAAAGTGAATCCAGCGGAGATAGCCACCATCCATTGCCTGCAGGCCAAGGAAAGTTGAGGGGGATTTTTTTTTTTTATAATTCAAGTAAGAAAAACCATGATTAAATAACTTTTTTGAAATTGCAAGAGGGGATCTCCTTTTTCACTTCCAAATGCCGTTGTCTTATACTTTTGTTTTATACAACAATGAAACTGCACCAAGAAGATTCTTACTTACCACAATACCAAATTTTCCTTCAGTAAATTCAGTGGCTTCTGTAGAAGGACCTCTGATGTCACGTAAATTCCTGGGTTCTCGCCTAACCCTGATCAAGTTTGGTCCTCTCTCAACCACTTTCAATTTGGGTTTCTCAGGAATGATTATTCCTAAAAGAATGGAATTGTAGACTCAGGTTTTCTCAGAACTGCTTTTTAGTTGGACTACTCAACAAATTTGCTCATATTTCTGAATTTCAGCTCATGAATTATCCTTGTGCCTCCTAACGGCCTACCTACCACAACCATATAAGAGCACTATCACTATCTTTAAAAACAAACAAACATTATTTAGAAATTACTAAGTCAAGAGACCAAGGCATCTTATTTAAGAGCATCTGGTTAAAGTTCGGATAAAAATAACTGATAGGTTGATAGAAATTTTGTCCTTTTAAGTTTTATGTAAGAACCACTTTGAAGAAACATAAAGAAGGAAGTACATGCCAGCAACTTAATCCAAAGTGATAAACAGAATCCACATACAGCAGGCAAATACATGGTTATTGATCAAAAGAGAGTACTAAAAGTGATTGCAAAAAATGTGTGCCTATTTCAGCTTTGGAACTACAGTAGTCTAAGTTGGCCTTAAATTAGAAGTAGATTTCCCATACATTTCAGTGACACTCCTCAGAGATATTTAAAGATATCATATGTATTTTTATTCCCTTCAGTTAAATCTAAGTTGTGGCCAAGGAAAGAACCTATCATGTTGTTAAAGCTAAATTCAAAAGCAGCAAAAAATAAGGTGGGTTGTCTACTGTCCACGGCTTTTATTGAGGTAAACTGAGCAAGCTATCTCTGAGATTTAAAAAAACAGGCTGAAATCTACATTTGAAATAATATAAGAAGCTCTGTGGAATAAAGTTATGATCTAGGAGCAGGTTCTAATCCAGCCATAGCTAAATAACTATCAATGGCATAGCCAACACATTATAATTAGTTTGATTTCAGGTCTGATACAAAGAACCTTTTAACAGATGTCACAGAATTGATTTGTGAAGTATTATAAAATGTATATAAAGATGACCATATACATTAATTGCATGACACCTCAAGGGCATACACTGGAAATATTTTAGAAACATATGCCCCAGTTCCATTAGAAGAAAATAACAAAGTAAAGGTATTCAAATATGTGTGTGTTTATCAGTCTGGAAAATTCATGAGGCTCTATATCAGACATGTAAAACTTGTGACGTCGTGCAACGTATCGGGATGGTTTTGCCATTGCCGGCAATGGGGTAGGCGCAGCTTCCGGATGACGCATCCGGCCCACAGGCCAGCAGTTTGACAGCCCTGCTCCTTATTATACTTTTAGAGGCCTGCTGGACCTATTTTTTCACTCATGCCTTTCGTTCATATTTATGTATGTGTTCGTGAGTATCTGTATATTGGCTTCACTTCTTCCTTCTTTCCCTCAGTTTTCAACTATACAATTTTTTATTATCTATATTTTATATTTTAATTGACTGTACTGTTTCAAGATTTGTTCTTAAAATGAGAAATTATCTACAAACACATTAAACAAATAGCATTCATAGGAAATTATTTTTATCTTTATGGTATTCTGTGATTTGCTTGACAAATGTCAGCAACAAGAGTTTGGAAAGTTAAAGGCAAAAAATGTATGAGGGGAATGTGTTAGTACCAAACCAAAAGAATAGTATATTTCTCACTTTCAGTGTATTACTATAAACATACATTTAAAAACAATAAAAGTAACACCATTTCAGTAACATTTTCCTCTATCCCTTAGCACACCTGTATAATCTGGAAGCGGATCATATTTCCTGTAACCAGCAGTGAGAATTCTGATTCCACCAAAACCTGAAAAAAAAAAGTATAAAAAGTTATTGCCAAAAAGTAATTGGCCCATACACAACTCTTCCATCTAACAAACCTGTAGCATATCCTGGAAACGTTTATCTCATAATAGGAATTGGTTTCAATTAGTTTTCCTCTGAAGATATTAGGTTGTGTAGCCTATCATGCATGCTGACTGGGTATGATGGGAATTATAGTCCTAACACTTCTGCAAGCCACAACAGCTTATTTGAGACTATAAAGAATTAGACTCAGCAGCACTTACCATACAAATAACGGGCAAAAACTAGTTACGATATCACTTTAAAAGAAAACCATAAGGAATCAAACACAAAAGATTCAACAATTAATAGAATAAACTGCTGTTTCTCAAGACCATTGCCAACCCATCTCCCCAAGCTGGCAACTAAGGACAGAATTAAAGACAACACGCCAGACCGTAAGACCTCAGCCTTCTATACTTCATTATGAACTACTCTTTATTATAAATAAAACTTGCAGTGGATAAGGACAATTTATACTGGTTAACGTTTTTCTCCTTTCACAACTATTACAGATACGAAATGACTGCCTTTGCTATGCAGTTGTCGCATAGTTCTTTCAAGCCATATACGGTACATACCAGAGAGGCAGGCATGGAACAAGAGCTCAACCATTTAACTCCATATCCCTAAAAAGGTGTGTATGGGGGTGTGTGTGGTGTGTCTAACCTGAAGGCGCGGGCGTCCCCGCGAGGGCGCTTAAAGGGCGCCTAACCAGCCTCCACATTTCTTTCACTCCGAAGACGAGCCACCTTTGTAGAAACACCAAGAGGGATGGGGAGATGTATCGCTCCGACAAAGTAACGGAGAGAGTTATCGCCTCTCCTCCGCTGTATTGCGAAGGGAGCGGGTCTAATCCACCCGGGCAGTAACGCTTCCGGTGGAAAGATCTCAAGGAACGTACCCAGGAAACAAGCGCTGCGACATTTTGGTTCCGGGAAAAAAGCAAGCCCACCCGTGCTGTGGCGCTATAACGGGGAAGAGTAGGCTGTAATCGAAGAGGAACTTCGATTACATTGTTTCCTGCATATTTTAGATACACTGTACCGAGTCAATTTATTTTCTGTGACATCACGGCGAATAAGGGGGGGGGGGCAGTAAAGTAACAACGCTGTGCTGAAACAGCCTAAATTTGTGGCAGTAAACCATCCATCTTTAATATCAATAGATCACACGGCGCAGAGTACAGTTACTACAGTCTGTTAGTCTATGGGTATTTTATATATATATAAAGTAAAACCTACAGGATCCTGTCTTCCTCCTCCCCCTCTTTCCCGGCTGTTTAGTTTGGGACTAGGATAAATTAATCTAGGAGAGAGAAATTCTACTGGCAGATGGTGAATTCTTTAGTTAGTTAATAAAAAATGGGCAGTCAGAATACAGAGGGGAAAAAAAGTTATTAAAAAAATGATCAGCATGAAGACCTTTCAAAGCAAGACCTTCTCTGAAAGCCATCCAGAATTGCTTTATTGGTGAGATGGACGATGTATATATTAAATAATAAAGTAAGCATGTCTGCAATATTCAGATCCAGCGATTTCTATCCACCATTGCTATGGCCACCTTTCTAAAAATGTTCTGGTCCTGTCATTTAATAGGAAGTGCACATCAGGATAGCTTGCAACTAGGAAAGAATTTAATTCCAGCTTCTGAGGGTAATAAACAGGGCATTTTAGAAAAAATGTGCAACTGGCCACAATTTTGCTGTCTGAACATAGTGTGGAAAGAATCCAGAGAAATAAATATTTTGGGGAATATTAAAAAGGCAGAATATTATATTTCCCCAAAGTAAGGTGACCAACCATCCTCCTTTAGGGAGGACAGTCCTCCTTTTGTGAGTTCTGTCCTCCCTCGAAATGTGTCCTCCTACATGTCCTCCTTTTCGATATTTGAAGACTAATCTGCAGGTCTTTTTTTTTTTCTCATAGAACGCTCAGAACGGCATTCTGGCACCTTCAACTTTTGCATGAGTTGTTCTACTTCCCCTATGGGCTTTCGAAAGCCAATAGGAACTGCTGATGAGCGTGCCAAAACACCCGGCCAGCAAACTTTGCACATGTAAGTTGTCTGCAGTGAAGGCGAATTGGCAGGAACTTTGCACCCCTCCCTGCTATCCAACTACACCATCTCCTACTTAGTTCCGAAGATTCCTGGAGGAGACTGGAGTGGCGACGCCATGGTAACTTTCTCTTGATCTTTGGCCCTGCTAGGGCAATAATGACTGTGGGCGCAAGAGGCTGGGGCGGCGGGCTGCTGCGGGTGGGGGTGTGAGGGGCAGCGGTGGCCAGCTGCCCCCCCGTGCTGTGGGAACCACTGGGCGTGCTCTACAGGGAGCTGTGCAGGGTGGGTGGTGGTGCTGGCGGGGCAGCTGCAGGTGGGGTGTGTTGAGGGCAGGCTGCCCCCGGGGGCTGGAACCAGCGCAGCTGGTGCTTTGGGAGCCATGGGGCCCGCTGTACACGGTGGGGCAGCAGTGCTGGCGGGGTGGCTGCGGGGGGAGCACGGCATGTAAGCATAATTACAATATAAAATGTTATTGTTACAAATGGTTTTTATTATGCATTTATCATATTATAGTGTATTCTGTATTATTGTTGCAATGAATAAAACGTTTCTTTGATTTACGATATTTTTTTTCTTAAATTTATTTGTGTCCTCCTTTTCATTGTAAAAAAGCTGGTCACCTTACCCAAAGGATCTTAAAGGCAGAAACCACACACAACCCCCATCTCCCAAGTCTCTCTGCCCCAAACAGAAACCAGGTCTGCAGAGCATAGGTGGCACCATGCTCAATAGTAGTAACTGTGAGAGGGACCTCGGAGTCCTAGTAGACACTCACCTAAATATGAGCCAGGAGTGTGCTGCAGCTGCCAAAAAGGCCAACACAGTGCTAGGCTGCATTAACAGAGGGATAGAATCAAGATCACGTGAAGTATTAATACCACTCTTCAATGCCTTGGTAAGGCCACACTTGGAATACTGCATCCAGTTTTGGTCACCACGATGTAAAAAAAGATGTTGAGACTCTAGAAAGAGTACAGAGAAGAGCAACAAAGATGATTAGGGGACTGGAGGCTAAAACATATAAGGAACGGTTGCTAGAATTGGGTATGTCTAGTTTAACGAAGAGAAGGACAAGGGGGGACATGATAGCAGTATTCCAATATCTCAGGGGCTGCCATAAAGAAGAGGGAATTAAGCTATTTTCCAAAGCACCTGAAGGCAGGACAAGAAGCAACGGGTGGAAACTAATCAAGGAGAGAAGCAACCTAGAACTAAGGAGAAACTTCCTGACAGTGAGAACAATTAATCAGTGGAACAGCCTGCCTCCAGAAGCAGTAAATGCTCCAACACTGGAAGTTTTTAAGAAGAGACTGGACAGCCATTTGTCCGAAATGGTGTAGGGTTTCCTGCCTGAGCAGGGGGTTGGACTAGATGACCTCCAAGGTCCCTTCCAACTTTACTACTATTACTAAATGCAGATGTGATAATCTTGTCAGAAAAATTGGAGCCAGGAAGCTTGGATTAGAAAGACAAAGATCCCTAGAATCAACAATCCCTCACACCAAAAATCCAACAATCATCAACCACAGCCTCAAGGAAACAGGATATGACTTTTGGGACATAATAGGATTAACCCACCGCCATCAGAATACCAGAAAGGCACGCTCAGACTCAGGTCAAAGTTCATGCCACAGGAACTTCTCCAAACAAAAGCTCAAGAAGGTATAAAATCCCACTACTCGCTATTACATGGGGTCAGCTTTTCCAGCCATCTTTCTGTCTGGCTCTCCTCTTCAATAAACTCCAACCTTCTTTCTAAAGCAGTCTCCATTTTGTTTATTCCCAGCTTGAACTGGACTCTGATGAAGATTTTTCTTTCAACAATAGACATACACACTTTTGATGGAGGACATTATTGAATCTCCTCATCAGTGTTTTTTTTCTTTAAAAAGAAAGGTGCCGGAACTCACATATGTCATACAACCTGCCTTGCCTACCCTACAAGGTTCCATCCAAAAAAGGTGCTGGAACTCCGTTCTGGGCGTTCTATGACAAAAAAAAACCCTGCTCCTCATGAACACCATGAGTGTGTTGTATCAGTGGAAATACCCTTATGTAGATCACATATGTGATAAAATTGTTTGGAAATGAGGAAAGGTGAGTGTGATGTAGTAGAGATATGGAGTATTAAGTCTCTATTTTCATGCTGTGCAACATGATTGAGATTCTTCATTTGACCTTGCTCCAGTCTTCATCTAAGGTAGGGATTTTTCTAGCTAGAAAACTGCATTTGCAACAATGCAAGGGATGGTGGATTTTTAATGCATCAATTATTCAATCTCATTGTGTTCTGAGATACTTCCAGATGAGTCTTTTACAGTTATCCTCTCATCCATTACCTTTCACGCCATAATGCCATCAAGTGTGAATAGTGGGAGCCAATATCTGGAAGCACCTTAAAATAAGAATTAAGTTGGACAAATGATAGGCAAACAGGAGACTAACAATATATTTCTTTGTGTCGTTATATTGCTTAGAGAATTGCATTCTATCGTCTATCTATACAACATAATCCTATTCAGTGTTTTATCACTTGCATTGATAAAAAAGGCTTCTACTGGTATATGTTTTATGTGCCCATCTCAGTTTTTCTGTTTGCCTCACTTCAGATGAAAGGTGTTTAGGTGGAAAAATCATTAAAAACATGCAGACAGTGTTTTAGAAGTATCAATATATTATTGATAGTCCTATGTTTTTTTACAGTGAATGAAATTCATATCTGCAATGATATATTGTTAGCAGAAAACATGGGGTTAAAAATTGCAATGTGAAGAAAAATATTTGAACGTCTGCTACAATGCTATGAATTTTTATGTTTTGTTTCCTCCGCTGAAATGTAGTTTTGTCCGGGGTAATTTGTAAAATATGTTCATTTACAAAGAAGTTGCCATCCTGAATTTAATAGAAAAATATTTCTGCTCTCTGAAAACAAAAAGCAAAAGATAATCAGTCAAGATGGGGGCTGATTTCTACATAGCATTTTCATATTTTAGAAGAATACCTAATAAATGTACATGAGACATGCAAAATACTTGTGATGGTATTTGTGGTTACTTGAATGTTCAGGGGAGGCCTCAAGGAGTATTCCTGCTGATGTTAAAGCCACTATTGACAAAAATCTGAGAATGAATTGTAGTGTCTTTAAAGCAGAAATATGCTAAAATATACACCTTCAAAGTCATCTAGATCAATGGTTCTCAACCTTTTTAATGCCGTGACCCCCAACCGGTCGTAAGTCGAGGACTACTCAACTGGTGCAGCACCGTTTGCAGAATGGGACTTTTGGCGGGCTCAGCAGGGCAGAGACAGCCTGGACAATTCCTATTGGCTTTTGAAAGCCAATAGAATTAGACTCTATTCAAGAGAGTCTATTCTATTGGCTTTCAAAAGCCAATAGAATAAAAGGGAGTAGCACAGCTAAGGAAAAGGGGGAAAAAATGGCGGACTGCGTTGTTTGGTGACCCCCGTGAAATGGTCGTTCGACCCCAAATGGGGTCCTGACCCACAGGTTGAGAACCACTGGCCTATATGAATTGTAAAACTGCTGTACATTAAAAGATCCAATGTCATCTGGAGAGGAATAAAGTAGGGAAATCATGCCTCCCACCACCACCAAGCCTCATTTACAAGTTAATTGCAAGTTTCAACCTATTCCTTCGAAGGAATGTAAGAGAGTGTTATTAATGCTTATCTTCTATCTAGCTGAATATAGGTGGTCTTGGATTATGGTGGCAATTGGGACTCAAACTTCCATCGCTCAGTGATGCAGTTGTAAAGCATGTGATTACATTGCTTAGAGAGAGCAATTCTGCCAGACCTGGTTGTCATTGTAGCCTCAAGACCACATGGATCATTAAGCAGGAAGAGGCAGGAATCCCAAGCAAGAAAGGCAGGATGGGAGGTGGGGAAGGGCCATGGGCAGATCCTACAGAGCACAAGAGATAATTTATTTATTTTTTCTGTTGGTTTGTAGTTAGTTTTATTTTTGGTATATTGTAAACTACTTTGAGTGTTTTGAAATGGAGAAGCCTCAAACTAAATGAATATCTAAGGTGCTTGTCTCTCACTTTAGAGGGCAGCCTCCTATTTCAACAGCTATTATAAAACACAAAAGACAGCTCTGAAGACCAGAGGTAAAAAGATAAAATACTTGTCCATCAGAAGTTAATGAAACTGAACATAGTCTTCCCCATTTCAGTAGGATGTATTTATGTCCATTTCAATTATAATATACATGCTATATTCGTATTTGTATATTTACATCAGTATACTGTATGCCAGTGTTACTCAAATCTCTGTCCATTTATTTTGATACGTTTCAGTTTGCAGAAGCAAAGATCTCCCTCTCTCTCTTGTCAGTCCTTTTGTAAGTATTTCGGTCTATATTGTCTTATAATAATGTACTTTTGTTGACATTCAGTTATTAATTTGTTTGAAACATATAATACATTTCACACATCAAATCAGCACTTTTATTGTCATCTTGCCATATTTCTTTGCCTGAAAAGGGCATCCTCTGATAGAAAGCAGGCTTAGTCCTATCTTATAATGTAGGTGATCGTTCAATATCTACTGAACATAGCCACAATTTCCTCATTATCTTTCGGCTTGTAGCTGGCAACACCTGCAAAGATAAAAACATGATGTTGAAAAGTAAATCATACTCCCTACATTAGATATAAGCTTTCAATATGTATAGATGTTTGAAAACTAACATTACATTAGATGTATGCAGATACTCAGCTGCCTTGCATACGTGTGCAGACATGATGAACAATAGTATGCATACAGTAATATCACAGTACAACCCCATCCTATCATAGCTGCATTCTGATACTAGATGCAAAGGCATAAATTGTAAGATTTGAGTCATAAAACACACTTTTTCATTTGCCCCGTGCCATGTAAACTTCCCAAAAGCCACAGCTGCTTAAAGAGTAGAAAACAAGCACTATTATTTACACTTTCAAGTGCATTGAAGCATCTTTTTAGAATCAAATCCAAAGCACTGCATACTCCTATCCACTATACCAGACACGACCAACACATGGCCCATGAGTCGCATGGAGCCTTGGACGGTTAGTAATACAACCCCACAGGATAAAAAATATGAAAGCCTGTTATTTATATAAATTAATTATATTATACGCATTATGTGTGGTTCAAGACAATTCCTGTTCATTCAGTGCAACACAGGCAAGTCTAAAGATTGGACAACCATGTTCTGTAATATATATGTGTCAGCTTTATGCACATCTATAACTGAACGTCACTGGATAATGTTAGGCAACCGTTCATTAGAAGACCAGTGAGTCTTCTCAATCTTCAAGGTTCTGTCCCTCTGTTGCCACTGAATCTTCACTTTCCTATTGTACCCCCAACCTCTTGTTCCACTCAATCCTTTGCTCAATCTTTTTCTGGGACAACATTTCAGCCCTAACTTCATTTGATTGATGCACTTGCTAATGCAACTGTCTTCCTAGACAGTTGGTAATTAGGCACTTGAATAGGCTCTCAACTATTTGCAGCACTTGGCAAATCTTGTCTGGGATCAAAAGCTAAGCTGGTTCAAAGCTGATTAGTCTCTAGACATGATATTTCTAGGTCATGCAAGCACTGTGGGGTAGACTGGGAAATTGAAAGCTTATTCCAGGAGAAGGCAAAGACACATAATTTCAGTGTTGTACTGAGAAAACTACCTAGATATAACTAAGAAATCATGAGTTGAGCTCAACTTGAAGACTTTGCTGTCTGAACAGGCATCAACCTATTATTTTAGTCATGTTGATTATTATTATCCTATAGCTGTACATTCACTAACAAGTTAATCTTAATTAATATGGAAGATAACGGATGCAGGTATTCGGAGGACTATATTGTATCTTTCAGGACTTTCTTTCTTCCCAAGAAAATATACCTTGTTCAAGGGGTGTTTTGCCACTGAGGAACTGCCAGTAGGTCTTTTCATTGGTATTGGCTTGGAGGCCACTGATAGAGGTGACCATGGGGCCCCAAGATGTCTCCTCTGTTTGAAAACTGCAAGCAGGAAGAAGGATGAATAGGAAAATGGTGAATTATATCATAGTAATTTAAGGGGTATTTAGTGTACAAACAAGAAAAATGGAAAGAAACAGAAAAGATGAAGAATATTATAGGTGAAAATAGTTCATGCAGGGGGTTGGACTAGGTGACCTCCAAGGTCCCTTCCAACTTTATTATTATTATTATTATTATTATTATTATTATTATTATTATTATTATTATGGATCATCGCACAGTCAGCCAGATGTTCAGACTGGATTTGGCATTTTGTCTACCTATCGAGTCCTTACCCAGGACCTGGGATAGGCAGATGTGGATGTTTGATGGTATTACAGGTATCGTCGCAGGATGGAAGCAGTTCCTAGTAAGGCCGCCTTTTGCAATTGACTAATAGCGAATTTGTCAATGCCAATGGTGTTCAAGTGGTGCTCCAGTTGTTTTGGGATTGCACCCAAGGCGCCTATTACTATTGGTACTACCCTTGCTTGCTTTGCCACAGTCTTTCTATTTCTATTTGTAGGTCTTTGTATTTTGTTATCTTCTCCAGTTCTTTCTCGTCTATTCTGCTGTCTCCAGGCACTGCCACGTCCACTATCCAGACTTTTTTGTCTTTCTTATCGACAATTGTTAAGTCTGGGGGGTTATGTTGCAGGTGCTTGTCGGTTTGAATTCTGAAGTCCCAGAGCAGTTTAATTTTATCATTTTCTATGACTTTCTCTATTTTATGATCCCACCAGTTTTCACTTACAGGCAAATGATATTTTTTGCAGATCTTCCAATGCACCATTGTTGCTACTTGTCATGCCGCTGCTTGTAGTCAGTCTGTGCAATCTTCTTGCAACAGCTTACCAGGTGGTCCACTGTTTCTTCAGCTTCTTTGCATAGGCGGCACTTACTGTCTGTTGCTGTCTTCTCAATTTTGACTTTGTATGCATTTGTCCTTAAGGCTTGGTCTTGTGCAGCCAGAATTAGTCCCTCGGTCTCTTTCTTCAATTTTCTGCTCTTAGCCATTGCCAGGTTTTATTATTATCTGCTTTCCCAGCTATTTTTTTCATGTATTGGCCATGTAGTGCTGTGTCTTCCCATGCCTCTATTCTGTTCTTCATTTGATCTTTCTTGTAGGCCAGTTTGGTCTCTCCAGTAGTTAGTAAACCTTCCTGATATACTAATTTCAGTGCATCTTCATCATTGTTCTTCAGATATTCTTCCAAAGCCATTTTTTCTTCTTCAACAATCTGATGTACTTGTAGCATTCCACGCCCACCTATTTGCCTTGGTAGATAAAGTCTATCAATGTCACTGCGTGGATGAAGGGCATGATTCATTGTCATTATTTTTATGGTCTGCCTATCCATTGCTTTTAGTTCTGCTTGAGTCCAGTCCACTATTCCAGCTGTGTATCTAATAACTGGGATTGCCCAGGTGTTGATTGCCTTTATGGTATTTCCTCCATTGAGTTTGGATTTTAAGATCTTCTTCACTCCCTTGATGTATTCACCTCTAATCTTTTTCTTGACTTCAGTGTGCTTGATGTTGTCAGCTTGAAGGATACCCAAGTATTTGTAGTACTATTCCTCATCCAGACTCTTAATGTTATTTTTGTGGGGCATCTTGATTCCTTCAGTTTTCACTATTTTTCCTTGTTTGATAGTAAGTGTGGCACATTTGTCCAAGCCAAACTCCATTACAATATCTTGGCTATATATACGGACAGTGTTGAGCAGCGATTCTATTCCAGATGATGTTTTTCCATACAGCTTCAGAAAATCCATATAAAGGAGGTGGGATAGTCTGGGAGATGTTTTTGATGTTTGATCGCCATGTCCTGAGTTATTCAGTATTGTTGACAGAGGAAACAGTGCAATAACAAATAGTAATGGTGATAATGAATCTCCTTGAAATATTCCTCTCTTGATATTAACCTCTCCCAGCTTCTCACCATTGATCTGCAACTGTGTCTTCCATTGTGACATCGATCTTTGCACAAATTTTCTGATGTTTCTACTGACTCCTGTTATTTCTAGGCACTTTATTATCCAATCATGTGGCAGAGAGTCAAATGCCTTTTTGTAGTCAATCCATGCCACATTCAGGTTGGTCTTCCTTCTCTTGCAGTTTTCCAAGATCATTTTGTCTATTATGAGTTGATCTTTTGGTCCTCTGCTATTGGGGCGGTTTCCTTTCTGCTCAGGTGGAAAGAGATTGTTTTCAACTAGATGCTGTTGTACTGCATCAGCTACCACACCAGTTAGTAATTTGAATGTTGTTGGTAAGCAGGTAATTGGCTTGTAGTTACCTGGTGTTGCCCCTTTTGCTGGATTTTTCATTATTAGGTAGGTTTTCCCAGTTGTTAGCCACTTTTCAATTTCTCCTCCTTGTAGTATATTGTTGAACTGCTTGGCAATGAGTGGGTGTATAACAGTTAGATGTTTCAACCAAAACCCATGCAGTTCATCTTCACCTGGTGCTGACCAATTTTTGATTTTCTTTGCTCTTTTTCTACCATTTTTGTTGTTATTACTAGTTCTTTCATTTCAACTTCTGTTTTATTTGCATCCACCTCTTTTAACCAAGCCGCATCCTTGTTGTATTTCTTTGGGTTATCCCATATCTGCTTCCAGAACTGCACTGTTTCTTCCTTGTCAGGTACTGACTGATTCCTTGTAGTTTCTCCATTGATGGATTGGTAGAAACATTTCTGATTGGATTGAAATTGGAGGTTTTGCCTATAGTTTGCAATTCGAGCTTCATATCTACTGATTTTCCTGGCTATAGCTGTTATTTGTTGCTTTATTATTTCCAATGCTTCCTTGATCTTCCTTGTTTCTAAGTGGTATTTCTTGATTAGGTATTCTTTCGTCTTCTTGTTCTTCAGCTTCTTTTCTTTCATCTGTTCTAGCTTGCTTGCATGTGATCTTAACTTGCTGATCTTATTTTCTAGTCTAACCTTCCATTTTTGTGGTGCATTGTTTGTTTGTTTTTCTTCTTTGTTGATTTTGCATCCCAGGTATTCTGTTATAACTGCAGCTGTGCTGTACATTAGTTGGTTTGTTTCTCGCAGTGAATTGGTGCTTATACTTGCTATTGCAGTATTTGCATCTTTTAATGCTTGTGCTAGCTGTTTTTTTATTATTATTATTATTATTATTATTATTATTATTATTATTATTATTATTATTATTATATGAGATATTCAAATTTATCCAGCTTCCAGATGAAAGACAACTGGTTTAAAATACATCCTAGGCTGAATGCCCTCACTAAAAGTTCAGAGACAGAACCTATAATGAATCTACCAGGACTCTATTTACCTGAATTCCTTTGCATTATGTTGTTGAGCTGCTTCCAAGACAGCGAGCAGCACTGAACCCTTTGGCACTTTCACAGTTGTGGAATACTCAAAATAAGGTCCTATTAGCTTGTTGATTACCGTATAACGTACTGTTAATTGCAAAGAAAGAGAAGAGAAGGCAAGTGAAATAACTCATTACACCTTAATATCCTATGACCACTCTAGATTTTCGCAGCGGAGATTTAGAAGAGTCAGTGATATGAGCTAGACTTGGTGGCAAAAATTGGTGTGAAATTAAAAGATTGCTCCTCCCTGTTGCAGTGAAAGTAGATCCACGAGCAGAATTAAAATATGCTTGTTATACCAGAGCTCCATGTCTCCATTACCCATTTTTTCCTTGCATCTGGTATTACAGAGATGGTGTACAGCTCTCCAGTTGTACAACTTTCCACAGTCAGTGTACAACAAGTCCAGAATCAACCTTGGCCAGTCTGACAAGCAGAATGATGCTAAAGGCCACACAGTTTTCATCATTATGGATGAGCTGTTAAGTAGACGCTGCAGATCAATAACCCTGAATAAATTGAATCGTTACAGGGAGGGCAATCCATGGCACACCTACAGCATCACCTTTGTTTTGTGGATCCAAGAAGCACTTAATTAGATGAAAAATCTGTTCGGCTTTGGTGGCATAATTTTGTGGAGGATTCTGCAATTCTTTCTAATTAGTGACATAGGCCACTAATTTTAGTGATTTAAACCTCTGTTAGCATAACATTTATTTTGAATAAAAATAGATTTGAATAAAAAGTGCTGAAAGTTGTGCTCCATGCCTTTCCAATAGCTTTAGAGTGTTCTCATAGTGCCTCTTTCAACCTTTGGACACGTCAAATAAATACAAAAAAATGTTTGTTCTTTTTTAACTTAGCTGATTCTGGAACCCTCCAGGGAAATATCCAAAATGCGTCCAGGTGAAATAAATATTACATGGAAATAGCCCTGTTTCCTCCACCCCCATCATTCCCTTTCTTCCAGGATAGCTGTTTTACAATAGTTCCAGGAACTCCAGCATAACAAATAACTGCAAAACTACTTTTTTGTGGTGTGGAAATATGGTGATGGGGAAAGATGGACCTACAATGCAGACCTCATTAAACTGTGCCTCTATTTCTCTTATTTTTCTCTCCTTCAGACAACAAGGGAGGTGCCAGAGGAGTTTCTTTCCACTGAAGAAGCTGCCTTACCAGTTTCAGAGGTGCAAGTGAGACTGCTCACATCCAGATAGGTTTTCCCCACCAGAGAAGGCAGGATCTGAGAAGCAGCAGCTGGAGTGCTAAAGGCTCCCTCAGGGATCTTACTCAGCACTTCATTCAGGGTCTTGGGGCAGTTCCATGCGTTATCAGAGTAGAACTCAGAAGTAACACTGAGAGCCTGGAAATCAGCAAGAAAGAGAGAGATGCTGTAAGATTTGAAGGGATAAAGACCAGGTTCCTGGATTTTCATCCCTCCCAAATAAAAGATCAGGTGTACCTGCATTGCAAGGCCAGTGCTATAGATATTTCCAAGGAGGCCATTAGTCTGCTGTTCATTAAGGATTTGCTTTGTGGTCTGGGCCAAGGCTGCTTGTATAGTTCCTACAAGTTTGTTCTGCTGAGATGAGATCCTTCCTTCATACACACAGAACAGTGCCAGACTTGCTACGGCAGCAGTATCTGTGAATTACATCAAACAAGGGATTGAGTTGTGAGAAGAAAGTCAGGAGTGTTTGCCAATCTAGGAAGAGTCTCTTTGGTATAACTGCTGGACAATAGCAGATATCAGAGAGAAGCAGGCCAAATTGGAAAAGACTGTTTATTACAAGTTAGGGTGTAATTATGGATGGTGCAATGGACAATGGATTCCTAGCTTATCAATCACTTGCTCATCATGAGGTTCCCCAGTGTCCCACTCACCTTCTCTCAGTCCAATCTATTGCCCAGTTTCATTACAGGGTATCATAAAGAAGGCTATCTTGAAGTCCTTCAAAGCTCAGAATAAAAAGATAATTTAAAATCATATTCAAAAATCACAAATGTGTCTCTTACCTACAGAGAAATGACCAAGGAATTGGAAACTATTAGTCAGGGCTGCTTTGGCCAGAGTGGTGGCAGCTCTTTCAAGTTCTGGACTTTTTTCTATACACAGAGCCAAAGTATCTAGAGCCAATTGGTAGTAGGTGGTCTTGGGAGTCCCAGTAGTATCTGAAAAGTAAGCATGTTTATCAATTACTTCCTGTTTGGTCACAGAAGACATCTATCCTCAGCCCATTACTGTTTGGAGGTTGAGTTCAAATGGAAAACTATTTCTAAAGAGTACTATTGGAGAAGGAGAGATTTGAAATCACAAACCAGCTGTATTTCCATGGGATCCCCATGGAATTTATAACCATAACGGTGCAGGATTCGAAATCATGAAAAATAAGAGAGATGTTTTAATGTATGGAGAAGATGGATAGAATATGTTCAGAAGAAATATGGAACTACAAAGTTTCATTTATTTTATGAGTAATGATTTTGTTTATAAACTTATGATGTCAAAGTTTGAAGAGAGTTAAGGGTTTTTATGATTTTGTTCATTGTATAATTAGTAAACCTAAATAGATTATGTTTAATATGTTTGCATAATCCTGTATTTTGCTCTGGGAAGTCAGGGGGTGGGGGGAGCGGGGTGGGGGTGGATGAGTTGAAGTTTAAGTAGTTAAGATAAAGTAGAAATAGTCTTATTGTATATAATATTAATGTTTTAATTTTGAGAGAGGAACTGCTCGGGCATTTCCCCTGGACTGCATCAAGAGGGAGGAGAAGAAGGTGAGAAGTAAGTAGGAAGGTTGAGGTGAAGGAGGAGAGGGGGTGAGTGAAGAAAAAGAGGGAAAGAAGTAAGTTGGTTTGAGGTGGGATGCGGTTTGGGGGGAAATGGGCGGGCAAGACTGAATGTGGCGTGTATCAATTTGTTTTATTTTGTATCTGAAATATTTGTAAGATTGCTATGTACTGTAAAGTTGAAAATAAAAATTTTTACAAAAAAAAAGAAATCATGAAAAATAACCTTTTATCAACTAGCATTTTCCAGATCTGTAGAAATCAATTTCAGAATTCTCCAGCTGGCATTAACATTGAAGTCTACGCATCTGGTAGATGTCCACATAGCTATTGTAGGGGAATGATTGGGTTTGTAGCTGCAGATTTAGGTTCAAATGCTGGAGAAATGATGACAATGGGCAGAAAATGAAGTCCCATTCTCCTGCTGCATGAGAATTTAAAATGCTATAGGGGGAATATCTCCAAAGGGCTATAAATCCCTCCTAGGCATAATTATTAACATTACCTACCCCACAATACTGACTTTTGTGGAAAGTGTCTGGGACATATATTGTTGGAAACTCAGGATGCAAAGATACAGATATCAAATTGCTAAACTAGATTTTGTACTTTGTACAAAAGTACAAAGTACAACACAGAGCACTTCAGCCTGAACCAAGATAAATCTTCTCCACAAGTACATTAGTGCAACATCGCCTTTCGGAGATCTTCCAATGGTTGTGCTGTTTTTAGTAGCTTGTATGTACAGTGTTGATTGGCTGGGACATATGATGTGCTACATGGGGAAATTTAGCTGTGGTGTTGGGTCTTTTGGTTTTAATGTTTTTATTGTAGTTGATACTGTTTTATTTTTGAGTGGTGAGCTGCCCAGAATTTGGTTCATATGAGTGACTAGATAAATGTTATATATAAATATTACAGAACCCTGATCTATGATCATCACTATTCTAGATCAATTTTGCAGCTGTTATAAAAGTACATTTTCTTCAGAAAATGCATTTCTGCAGAATTAAGATCAGAATGAAT
This sequence comes from Crotalus tigris, assembly GCF_016545835.1. Lineage (NCBI taxonomy): Eukaryota > Metazoa > Chordata > Lepidosauria > Squamata > Viperidae > Crotalus > Crotalus tigris. The sequence goes on from NW_024096711.1 coordinate 61,171, forward strand.
AGAAATGGTGAGATATTGTATGTAGAGAACTGGATTCAGTCGTGTGATGAAAATGTGCCCTAAGGGTTTAAGAATGTTTGTAAGCAATTAAACTTGCATTACACTTTCAAATGCAGAAGAGAATATGTTATAATTAATTGCCAGCCTAAGAGAGTAATTATAGTATTGATTATTTGTATCCTGAGACAGACAGTTGAGTGCTAGGTTTATGTTGATTCTGGAATCACTTGGAGCTATCTGAATTGCATAGACAACATTCCTAAAATAGATGGACATTTAAGTTCAACTGAGTACCATCCTTGCAAGCCAATGGTGGGGGAAGAGCATTAATTATCCTTTTTGTTTCTTCTTCTCTGAGTGAAAGGCAGGAATCTAATGCTCATTTGTCTCCTTACGTATATGCTTAATCTCTTCCTTTGTTTTCTCTTCAAGGACTTGGACCAGGTTGACATGTTTTTCTGGCGTGTTGACATCAGCAGGATTCTGACAGGCAGACCGAAGAGCTAGGACATAAAGGGCCACTTTGCCAGAGGTCATCTCTGCAAGAAGGGATGAGAGAGGACAAAAACTGAGTAAGCAATGCCTTGAAAGCAGTAAAATACCCTTTCCCATCCTGGCTGGAAGTCTAGAAACTGCAGCCCACAACATCTGGGAGAGCTGCTTTAAAACTGGAATGTAACCGGAAACCCCCTCTGATTCTTTTTCCTTGATTGCAGAACCATCTGGTTGATATTTTAAAGGCAAACCAGTGATAATGTAAAGTTTCATGGTCTGGAGTTCCTGATGTCAGATGCACCGTACCATAATCTGTAAAAGTCTAGACACAGATATAGCTGAATTAATAGAAACTCACAGTTGTTAATGTAATTTCAGCTCCAGGGGAAAAAAATGATTCTAAGCCTTTTAATCAAAACTGTTTTGCTCTTGCCATGAAGTTCTTAATTTCTGTTTTATCATCAGTTGAAACCTACTGTTTGTTGGCCGGCTTTTTAAGCTGCAATTTAACACCCACTTACATGAGAGCTGCTTTGGCCTATTCACGAAATTGTTCTGGTTTCTTGTGCCAGATAGTAACAGGGAAACATTTGGCATATGAGCTTTTGCCAGGTGTATACATATGATCATGATGAAAACTTTGCCTTTTAATGGCCATTTACTACTAAGAAAAAGGTTACTGGCAATTATAGAAATAAAATAAGACATTTCATTTTATTTCATTTTGGGAGGTATATTGTGGTCACAACTCGGATGTACTATGGTAGCAAAAACAAAATCACAAACCTTCATGGCATTTTTCATGATCAATTAGGTTTAATAAGTTAACCACAGTTATCAAGAGGGACACCTGAAGAATTATTTCCATGTTTCCCTCTTTACATAATGGAACAAATTAAAGATCTAAACTGGTTCAGAAATGGTTCTAGAAACCAATAAACTCATTTATGTAAAAGCTTCTCATTTCAAGCATCATACCTGTTCCCGCTGTTTCTTTTATCTGCCGCACCAAATGCATTATCACATTAAGGTTGTGGTCCTTAGCCAGGTTCAAAGCAATCAGGATACCGGGATCAGGTTTGCCCTGCAGGTTGGCCCAATTTTCCAGTTTATTCTGGATGTCTCTAACCAATCCTTGCTGATCATTCGGGACAGCTAGAACCAAGACAGCCAGAAGTTTATCAAGAACAGCACTTGTTCCTAGACAACTCTGATGTAGCTTGTCAACAGAATTACAATTCAACCTTAGAAACTGTCTCTACAAGTAGTCCTTGACTTATGATCATAATTGAACCCAAAATTTCTGTTGCTAAGCAAAACATTTGTTAAGTGAATTTTGCCCCATTTTACGACCTTCCTTGCCACAGTTTGCATTGAATGACTGCAGTCATTAAGTTAGTAACATGGTTGTTAATTTGAATCTGGCTTTCTCTTGACTTTGCTTGTCAGAAGTTTGCAAATTGTGGTCACATGACCCCAGGACACTGCAACCGTCAAGAGTCCATTGCCAAGTGTCTGAATGTTGACAATATTACATTTTAATTACCTTTTTGTACAGAACTATTTCCATGAGGTAATGTTGGCCCTACATAAACGCCCTATGTATCGATAATCCACACAGTGCACAAATATTATAACGTTTCTAGGGCTGTAAAAGAAGTGCTTTGCATAGTACAGTAATGCAAATGAAGCACTTATTTTCAAAATAACAGAATAACAGAGTTGGAAGGGACCTTGGAGGCTTTCTAGTCCAATCCTCTCTCAAGCAGGAAACCCTGTACCATTTCAGATAAATGGTTGTCTAATCTCTTCTTTAAAATCTCCAGAGTTGGAGCACCTACAAGTTCTGGAGGCAAGTTGTTCCACTGGTTAATTATTCTCACTGTCAGGAAATTTTCCCTTAGTTCTAGGTTGCTTCTGTCCTTGATTAGTTTCTATCTATTGCTTCTTATCCTGCCTTCAGGTGCTTTAGAGAATAGGTTATCCCCCTCTCCTTTGTGGCAGCCCCTGAGATATTGGAACACTGCTATCATGTCCCCCCTAGTCCATCTTGTCATTAAACTAGACATACCCAATTCCTGCATCCATGTCCTTTGCAAGGTTCATTTGGCTGTGAAGATCAATCAAAAAGCATCAGGCTAAAGAAGGCTGATCTAAGAGGAAGCATGATTCAAAAAACTTACAGCAAGTTCCTGAAGAAATGGAAGCCGCATTGGTGATTGTGCAGAACACACACAGGATAATAGTGAAGAGGAACATTTTAGGGTAGGAATCTGTGTCTGTTCTGTTTTTTTAGGCCAGGTCTTCCTTGCTGTGGCATAATATTGGAAGTCAATGGTGAAAAACTGCTTTCCCTTTATATAGATTGCTGGTACAACCTTTATATAGACTCCTTACCAACCTTTTATCTCCAAATAGTCACTTCATTTCTAGTGCTGTTGACTTTTTGGGGGGGTTATCTCAATTTCCTCAACATTTTGTGGGAACCAGTTTGAGAAGGAGATGTCAAAGAAAAAAACTTTTCAGAGAAATTGGTGGGGCAAGTGTACATATTAGCAGAAGGAAGATGGCTTATGTAACTTGGCACCATATGTGAGATAACAGCCACTTGCTAAGAAAACATTTGCTGAGCCATGCATCTGGCACAAGTTAATGGCTAGAAAGGGATGAAGTTGGGTTGAGAAAAGAGGAAATAAAACTGAACTGGACCTGTCCCTCTGAACTGTTGCCTAGAAAAAATAGCACTGTATTTTCCACCAGAATCATGACTCCAGACTTTCTTAGATTTGTAGAACATGGTGGAAATGCTATAGATGAGGTATGTTATAACAGAACAGAACAGAATAGAATAGAATAATAACTTTATTATCACTTTGAACATACACTAATCAGCATGCATTAAAATGAAATTTCATTGCATATAGCTCTCAAAGGGTCACCACCTCCAATATACGCTATGTAAATATGACAAAAATAAATACAGAACTATGCATATATCCACATGTATTATATGACACAGAAAAACAACACAGTCTGGTTCACATTAAGATTAAGATTATATGATTTAACAAAAAAAGCAGCCTGTGTTTTATCCAAGAAGAGAATGTGAACCCAGCCTGAGTATGTGTTATATCACCTCAATTACCTCAAAACAGAGGAAATGTTTTCTTCATTTAGGTAAGGAAATGGCTTACAGAGTTTCATTGGAAGAAGCCAAGGCACCTGAGTATTGCATGAGCTATAAATGAAGCCAATGAGAGGGCCCAGGACCTGGTTCCCATCTGAGAGAATTCTTGAGTAGTTGCTGTGAATCACTGTACTATGCCTTCAGAGGAACAGACTTAAACGTTCTCTTATTACAAAATGCTTCTCATTATTAAAGATCTACCAAAATACAAATCTAATGAAAACTATTTTTAATGAGAATTAATGAAATATTTTTAGGAAACTATATCAGTGCTGGCGTGCATTATGTGCTGTAACAGAAGAGTTAGCTTTCTTGCTTTAATGTGCTCAAAATAGAAAGCACCCGGTTTCACCAGGCTAGTGAACCATTGCTGGGTTAGGGGAAAAAGTTTTATTAGGACATCTCTCCAAGTTGTAAAAAAGAAAAACATTGGGGAATCTGGCTCAAAATTAAAAAGAAAACTCAATGGTTTTTAAGTTCTGGACATTTTCTTAGATTTGCTGTTTCAGATCAATAGGCAAGTCTTGTTTGGAAGCCCCTTAGTTAAGTTAGCTTGTGCAAAATAGATTTTCAGTTACATGAAGGTTTTCTGGGTTAGAATAAAATGGTTGTTTCTTTTTGTTTTTAAATGAACAGATACAATTCATAAACTCTGTGAGGTACAAATAAAGAAACATGTAATCTTTCAATTCATCTAGTGGAAGTTTTTAAATGGAAGTTTGACTGGAATAATATCCAGTGATTGAGGATATGTAGGTTATATATATAATCTGCAGCTAGCAAATGGCAGTCCACCAGGTTTTGGATCTATCTTTATGTGATTAATTTTTTTTCAAAGCTGGGCCAACCAGGATTAAAAGCCAATAAAGGATGTTAAAAAATAGAATCCACTCAGATGTCAAAGCACTGGGGCAACTTTTGGATTCTCAAGAACTCCTTTGTCTAGAGCAGGGATCTCCAACCTTGGCAGCTTTAAGATGCAAACACTTCAACTCCCAGAATTCTCTAACTAGTATGTTGAAGTCTACAAGTCTGGTCTAGTAAGGTGACCAACTTTTTTACAGTGAAAAGGAGGACACAAATAAATTGAAGAAAAAAATATCGTAAATAAAAGAAACATTTTATTCGTTGCAACAATAATACAGAATAGACTATAATATGATAAATGCATAATAAAAAACATTTGTAACAATAACATTTTATATTGTAATTATGCTTACATGCCATGCCCCCGCCTGCAGCCGCCCCACCAGCACTGCTGCCCCGCCATGTAGAGTGGGCCCCATGGCTCCCAAAGCACCAGCTGCACTGGCTCCGGCCCCGGGGGGCAGCCCGCTGTCAACACACCCCGCATGCAGCTGCCCTGCCAGCACCACCGCCCACCCTGCACAGCCCCGTGTAGAGCAGGCCCCCCATAGTACAGGGGGGCAGTTGGCCACCACTGCCCCTCACACCCCCGCAGCAGCCCCGCTGCCCCTGCCTCTTGCTCCCGCAGCCATTATTGCCCTAGCAGGGCCAAAGATCAAGAGAAAGTTACCGTGGCGTCGCTGCTCCAGTCTCTTCCAGGTATCTTCAGGACCAACTAGGAAATGGTGTAGTTGGGTAGCAGGGAGGGGTGCAAAGTTCCTGCCAATTCGCCTTCACTGCAGACAACTTACATGTGCAAAGTTTGCTGGCTGGGTGTTTTGGCATGCTCAGCAGCAATTCCTATTGGCTTTTGAAAGCCAATAGGGGGAGTAGCACAGCTCATGCAAAAATTGAAAAAAAAACATCAAAAAAGGTGCCAAAATGCCATTCTGAGCGTTCTATGAGGGAAAAAAAGCCCTGCAGATTAGTCTTCAAATATCGAAAAGGAGGACATGTAAGAGGACACTTTTCGAGGGAGGATAGAACTCACAAAAGGAGGACTGTCCTCCCTAAAGGAGGATGGTTGGTCACCTTGGGTCTAGAGAACAGACTTTGGATTGCCTACAAAATGGCTGGTGTTAGGAGGGGTGGAAGGCTGGTCAATTCCTAAAATGGCTACCTTGGCATATTATGACTCATTTCTTGAAAGGCAGTTGGACGAGACTGAGAAAAAGAATAGCTTGCAGTTCCTTTGCAACTGTGGAGCATTCTATGTTTCTGAACCCCCCAATACTCTGATATTTATTTCCCCAGAGAACAATTGCTAAAGTCAGCAATAAATAATTTGGCCAAGAAAGTGAGCAAATGGGAGGGGGAGGAGTAATAATGCTCAATAATATATTCCTCCCTCGTTCCAGTGCAAATAATATTCTCCACTGAATACACACTTTTAATGCTAAAGAACACCCAACCCAAATCCCTAATGAAAAGGACATAAAGAGATAGAACAGAAAGATAACAAAATGGATTTTTTTGTTCTTGGGTGTTTTCTGTCACTGTTAGCTCAACTTGGAAGAACCGAGGTGGTGCAGCAGTTAGAGTGCAGTACTGCAGGCCACTTTAGCTGACTGTGTTCAGCAGGTCAGCGGTTCAAATCTCACCGGCTCAAGGTTGACTCAGCCTTCCATCCTTCCGGGGTAGGTAAAATGAGGACCCAGATTGTTGGGGGCAATGTAAATATATATACATTGCTTACTGGTGTACACCGCTTAGAGAGTGCTTGCACTTAAAGCGGTATATAAGTCTCATAAATAAATAAACAAATAAATAAACAAACAAATAAATAAATAAATTCTACCCATACCATCAGCCAGATGTGCAGCAGGCATAAAATGCCTAAAGCAATATGGGCTTTATTGTTTCTTTTACTTTTTACCTAATGTAGAATAGAATGCAGAAGTTTTGTGCCTTAGCAACTAAATGACTGTAAATTTCTAAGTGCAAGATAAGAACTTTCTGAGGCTGAAGTAACAAAGGATTATGCAGTTATATGTACTAACTGTTTCAATTGAAGGCAACTGTATCTTTTTACAAGGGACTCTATAGGACCCTTGAAGTCTTTTTCCATGCTAACCTTTTTTTTTCTACTTCTAATACAATGCTCGTAAACAGCCTGGATTTATCAAAGATTCCATATATAGTTTACATGTGCATATTTGTTAGCATAAGAGTTTTGGTTACTTTGTCTTCAGGGTCCTTCACTCAGCCTGTTTGCTGGGAAGGCACCATGTTTGATCAAATGTTTTTGTTTTGCAATTGCAAAATAAAATACTGGTTTTCCTACTATTGTCTGCTTAATTGGGACAGTTACTGGACCCTGAACTAATATTTGGAAACAGTACATTATTAGATAAATTCATATATATATGGAAAATAAAAACTAATAGAAACTAATAGAAAGTAAGAAAAAGAAATTGAAGAAAAAGCTAAAAGTACAAAAAAGAAAGAAAAAGAAAAAAAGAAGTAGCTTTCAAACTTCTTTACAGAAGCTATAAATACAATTATCAATTTCTATTGATATATTGTGTGTGTCTGGAAAATAGGGTAATTCAGTAATCAAATCAAATTAAAGGATTGTATGTATGTAGCCAAGCCAATAAATCAGTCTGAGAGCACCTTACAGGAATCCCAGGAGCAAATTACCAGTACTAATTGCCTTTTAGATTTACATATTGTAATTAGTTCAGGGTTGACAATTGGGTTAATTGAATAAGTCTTGATTTAGTTAAGTTTAGGAAAGCAGCATGATGTGTGAGCAGAGCCACAAAATGGCTTGATAGGGCTGTCAAGTGCCCTAAAGAGCTTGGTGGCTTAGATCCTAATTTTCTACTGGAGTAGCTATTTCATCTGAAGTGCTGCTTCTGTGCACCTAACTCTGAATATGTGATTGCTTCAGTTACTTATTGGCTGAGGAATTCTGGGAGTTGAAGTCCACAAGTCATAAGAGGGCCAAGTTTGAAGACCCCTGACATAGGGGCTTCAGACCAACCTTCTCCCCTCAGTGGTTGCTCTCATTCCCCAATTATCTACCATCTGAGCTGGTTAGTTGCTCTGCCAAATATAAGGCTAACCCTGAACCAGTTGGTAGGGACCAACAACAAAAGAGTTTTTTATGTCTTGCTCCTGGCCTCTTGGAGGCATCTTGTGAAATTCAATCAGAACTGAAGAAGCTTCTTGGATGAGAAGCAAAATGTTTTCAAGGAAAAAAACAGTTACCTTTTGGAAAAACACATTTGGGACCTGATGATTAGAATCTTCATAGACAACTGCCAAGCCAAGTCTTTTTCATCCTATATTATCTTCATTTCAACTCGTAGTTCAAACTTATGTAGTTCTGTTTGAATCTTCTGTCTTTCTCATTTAAAGTATTAGCTACCCTGCCTACTTTGGATTGTCTGCAAAATTATTCCACAACAATTGTTGGATTTGTCCTATAGAGATAGATATTACTGTTGGGATAGTATCAATAATAAACAGTACTTATAAAGTTACAAGCTAGCATAATGTAATGAGTTTTCATTTAATTTTATTTATGGTCAAACCTCGACTAGCAAAGTGCAGATATAATCTAAAAGTTGGCATTAGATAAAACAGTTTAATATATAAATTAATTGGTAAATATTACATAAAACATTTTAAACTCTCTTATTGATGTGTTACTAGAAACCTTCTTTTTATTGCCATAGTGAAAATTTGGCCGTTGCTGTTATAATTTTAGGATTCTTATGTGTGAATAAAACTTAACATATCCAGAAATGTCTGTCCTTGGTCTTGATTTTAAAGTAGATTGGATAACATCCTGCTGAAAATTCATAGTACAATAAAATACGATCTACTTTGATTCATCTCTGAGTAACCACATAGGCAGATTTTCTCCATGATGATCCATCCCTGGTTCTTCAGGTCTTCCAAAGTGGACCTAGCATAAATGTAACTGAGTCCACCCACCTTGCTCCTGGTTGTCCTCTTCTCTTTCCTTTCACTTTTCTCAGCATTAAAGCCTTCTCCAGAGAGTTAGGACTTTGCATAATGTATTCAGAATACAGAACTCTGCATAATGTATTTAGAATAAATAACTTTACATAATGTATTCAGAATAGGATAATTTGAGCCTGATCATTTCGCAGTGAGAAATCTGAGCTAATGTGTTCAATATTCCATATGTGGTGGGTTGTTGCTGGTTTTTTTTTTTTTTTTTTTGGCTATCCATGGGAATTCTCAGGAGTCTTTTCCAACACCTAAGTTTAAAAGCACCTATATAATTAAGGACAGGAAATCAAACCTTCCCTAACATTCAATCTTCCCTTGTTCCTTAGTCCCAACCTCACGGCCATTTCCAGAGCAAAAAGATGAAAAATTAAAAACAAAAGCTAACAAACTTGACAAAGAAGTTGAAATTGGCCAAAGGGGGCAGATCATCCATATAAACCAGAGGTTCTCAACCTATGGGTCGTGACCCCATTTGGGGTCGATCGACCATTACATGGGGGTCGCCAAGCAAGGCTGTCCGCCATTTTTTCCCCTTTTCCGGCAGGTGCCTTACCTCCTTTGGGCTGGGCCAGCTGGTGGCCCAGCCGGTGGTCGGCCTGCTCCGTCTCTGCCACTTGCCAGCTATGCCTCGGCCGGCGCAGGGGGCGGCACCACGCATGTGCGGCGCTCCCGGGCAGGGAAAGTCCTCGACTTACGACCGGTTGGGTAGTCCTCAACTTACGATCGGTTTAGTCCTCAATTTATGACCGGTTTAATCCTCGACTTATGACCGGTTGGGGGTCGCAGCATTAAAAAGGTTGAGAACCACTGATATAAACAATTCTTTCATGAGGGCAATGAGATATCCTGGGATTCCCATTTTTCTCAGCACATTCCCCAGCTTTATATGATTGACATAATCAAAGACTTTTCTATAATTAATAAAGCACATAATGACTTCTTTTTCATGTACTTTGGCTTTCTCAATTATCCAGTGTACACCAGAAATAAAGTCTCATGTTCCTCAGCTTTTCTTAAAGCCAACTTGAAAAACACACATACACTCACACATTTCAGGAACAAAATCTGAGGATCTTTTGAAATATACCCTATAGCATATTTGATGGCAACACATTTAATCTAGCTTTTGAAAAGGCTGTTCTGTATCTAATTAAATATAAACATATGGAGCTGAAAAGTATATTTGCAATGTATTCAAAAAATCACACAGTAAACACAGATGTTTAGCCTTTGCCATTCAGTACTGAGTTATCCCTCAGTCTTTTTATAATACAATAAAATGATGATGTCATAACCCCCAAAACAAATAATCAGGATCAATGCCAATCTGATTAATCTTTTGGTCCACCTGTTTAAACCATGTATCTGCATCTATTTCTCATAGCAATCTTTCCTTGTTTTCAAAAACGTAAATTTGTGACCAAAACTTAATAATACTCAGCCAAGTGTTTGTTCAAAGGACATTGTGTAATTTCCAGGGAAACACAAAGTTTGGAACATTACTTGGAACTTTTAAAGGAGATATTAAAACTTCTTTTGCAATTGGGCTGTTACTTTCGACAGCTGTGACAACTCAGTACTTTACTGTGGTTGGCATCCAGTTATTAAATAATTTTAAACAAACAGAACTTTGCACGTATCAAATCACTATTTTATTGTCATCTTGCCAGAACTGTAACATATCAAATTCCATGCAGAAGGCTTGGCTATCATCTGATAAATACAGACTTGATTCTCGGTTCTTTATTATAGGTAATAATTCAGTATCTACTGAAGATGGCCACAATTAGCTCATTATCTCTTGGTTTGTAGCTACCAACACCTGCCAACATAAAAAAAAATGATGTTGAAAAGTAGGTCATATTCTCTAGATTAGATATATTATAAGGTTTAACATGTATAGATTTGAAAACTAGTTTTAAATTAGATATATGCAGATACTCAGCTGCCTTGTATACATGGCCACAGCCAATCATGATGATCAAAATAGTATCTATACAATAATATCACAATACAACCCCACCTTTTCATAGTTTCGTCCTAATACTAGATGCAAATTCATAAGTTGTAGGATTTGAGTTATGAAGGACACTTTTTCATTTGCCCTGCTCCACCCCCAGCCCCCCAGATGCCTAAATGCAGCTGCCATGTAAACCCCCTAAAAAGATGTAGCTGCTTTAAAGAGTAAAAAACTACATTCACGCTGTTAAGTGAACTGAAGCATCTTTTTAGAATCAAATCCAAAGCACTGCATATTCCTATCCACTATACCAGGCCTGTCCAGCACACAGCCCATGAGTCACATGCAGCCTTGGATGGCTAGTCATGAAACCCCACAGGATAATAAAAAACATAAAAATAAAGGAAACCTGTTATTTATATACATTAACTATATTACATGCATTATGTGTGGTTCAAGACAATTCCTCTTCATTCAGTGCGACACAGGCAAGTCTAAAGATTGGACAACTATGTTCTGTAATATATATGTGTCAGCTTTATGCACATCTATAACTGAACATCACTGGATAATGTTAGGCAACCGTTCATTAGAAGACCAGTTAGTCTTCTCAATCTTCAAGGTTCTGTCCCTTTGTTGCCACTGAATCATCACTTTGCTATTGTACCCCCAACCTCTAGTTCGACTCGATCCTTTGCTCAGTCTTTTTCTGGGACAACATTTCAGCCCTAACTTCATTTGATTGATGTCCTTGCTAATGCAGCTGTCTTCCTAGACTGGGTGATGAACTGATTTACAACCTTGATTTTTCTTGAGTTGCATATCAGTCCCCTTGGTAAATAGGTAAAATCTGTATGTTGTGTTTCCTCTGTACACCTTGCCCTTTGGGAACTGTGCATTTAAATAGGCTCTCAACTATTTGCAGCACTCTGCAAATCTTGTCTGGGATCAAAAGCTAAGCCGGATCAAAGCTGATTAGTCTCTAGACAGGATATTTCTAGCTCATGCAAGCACTGTGGGGTAGACTGGGAAATTGAAAGCTTATTCCAGGAGAAGGCAAAGACACATAATTTCAGTGTTGTACTGAGAAAACTACCTAGATATAACTAAGAAATCATGAGTTGAGCTCAACTTGAAGACTTTGCTGTCTGAACAGGCATCAACCTAGTATTTTAGTCATGTTGATTATTATTGTCCTATAGCTGCACATTCACTAACAAGTTAATCTTAATTAATATGGAAGATAACGGATGCAGGTATTCGGAGGACTATATTGTATCTTTCAGGACTTTCTTTCTTCACAAGAAAATATACCTTGTTCAAGGGGTGTTTTGCCACTGAGGAACTGCCAGTAGGTCTTTTCATTGGTGTTACCTTGGAGGCCACTGATAGAGGTGACCATGGGGCCCCAAGATGTCTCCTCTGTTTGAAAGCTGCAAGATGCCAAATTCATTACAAAAACAGGAAGAAGGAAGGATGAATAGAAAAATGGTGAATTATATCATAGTAATTTATGGGAAGATAATATGTACACAAGGAAAATTGAAAGCAAGTAAATTTCAAAAATTAATAAATAGAATAAGAAAAATTGAATGAAAAAAGATCAGGCACATTATAGGTGAAAATATTCATAGAAATCAAATATTCAAATTTATCCAATGTGCCACCTTAAAATCAAATAGAGTTTAAAACACATTGGTAAAGATTTGAGGTTTCTTGAACTGAATATTTGAAAAGTTTATGTAGATCACATCCTGGGTTGAATATCATCCCTAAAAGGTCAAAGACAGAATCTAGAATGAATCTGCCAGGAGTCTATTTACCTGAATTCCTTTGCATTAAATTGTCGAGCTGCTTCCAAGACAGCGAGCAGCACCGAACCCTTTGGCACTTTCACAGTTGTGGAATATTTGAAATAAGGTTTTTTCAGCTTGTTGATTACCTTATAATGTACTGTTACTGCAAAGAAAAAGAAGAGAAGGCAGGTGAACTAACTCATTACACTCTTAGTATCTAATGCCAATCTTGGGCTTGCATAGCTGAGACAAGGATAGCCAATGAGATGAGATGAGACTTGGAAGGAAAAATTGGCATCCATTTGAAGATGCTTAAAATGTTACTACTGCTAGTGGCTACAGTTGATTTTCAATCCATCCATAACAGTGAGTTAAATGGATCTTTCCAAAATAGGCAATCCTCAGCCCCACAACACCTTTCCTTTTTCATTTCATTTCATTTCATTCATTTCCTTTTTTTTTGTTGAGTCCAGAATTAAGCGAAAGTTAGAATCAAGCTATGTAAAAGTAGCATAAAATTGGTAGCATAGCTTTGTGGAGCATTATATGATTGTTTCCAATGTTATTAGACACTAAATGGCATGACTGTGTTCACCTGTTTTTATCTCCAGCCTCCACCATTTCCTTTCTTTCAGAATAATTCCACTGTCTCCAAGATAATCAATAGTAGCAAAACTGTACCTGTTCCTGATGTGGAAATGTAGTGATGGGGAATGTAGACCTATAATGCAGACTTCATTAAGCTGTGACTATAGCTCACTAGCCAAATCTGCTGTTTCCTGTCCTTCAGAGAACAAGGGAGATGCCAGAGGAGTTTCTTTTCAGTAGCTGCCTTACCAGTTTCAGAGGTGCAAGTGAGACTGCTCACATCCAGATAGGTTTTCCCCACCAGAGAAGGCAGGATCTGAGAAGCAGCAGCTGGAGTGCTAAAGGCTCCCTCAGGGATCTTACTCAGCACTTCATTCAGGGTCTTGGGGCAGTTCCATGCGTTATCAGAGTAGAACTCAGAAGTAACACTGAGAGCCTGGAAATCAGCAAGAAAGAGAGAGATGCTGTAAGATTTGAAGGGATAAAGACCAGGTTCCTGGATTTTCATCCCTCCCAAATAAAAGATCAGGTGTACCTGCATTGCAAGGCCAGTGCTATAGATATTTCCAAGGAGGCCATTAGTCTGCTGTTCATTAAGGATTTGCTTTGTGATCAGGGCCAAGGCTTCTTGTATAGTTCCTACAAGTTTGCTCTGCTGAGATGAGATCCTTCCTTCATACACACAGAACAGTGCCAAACTTGCTACGGCACCAGTATCTGTGAATTTACATCAAACAAGGGATTGAGCTGTGAGAGGAAAGTCAGGAGTGTTTGCCAATCTAGGAAGAGTGTCTTTGGTATAAGTGCTGGACAATAGCAGATGTCAGAGAGAAGCAGGCCAAATTGGAAAAAGCTGTTTATTACAAGTTGTCATTGTGGATGGTGCAATGGACAATGGATTCCTAGTTTATCAATCACTTGCTCATCATGGGGGTCCCCAGTGCCCCACTCACCTTCTCTCAGTCCAATCTATTGCCCAGTTTCATTACAGGGTATCATAAAGAAGGCTATCTTGAAGTCCTTCAAAGCTCAGAATAAAAAGATAATTTAAAATCACATTCAAAAATCACATATGTGTCTCTTACCTACAGAGAAATGACCAAGGAATTGGAAACTATTAGTCAGGGCTGCTTTGGCCAGAGCGGTGGCAGCTCTTTCAAGTTCTGGACTTTTTTCTATACACAGAGCCAAAGTATCTAGAGCCAATTGGTAGTAGGTGGTCTTGGGAGTCCCAGTAGTATCTGAAAAGTAAGCATGTTTATCAATTACTTCCTGTAATTGATCTATCCTTAGCCCATTACTGTTTGGAGGTTGAGTTCAAATGGAAAACTATTTCTAAAGAGTACTATTGGAGAAGGAGAGATCTGAAATCACAAACCAGCTGTATTTCCATGGGATCCCCATGGAATTTATAACCATAATGGTGCAGGATTCTAAATCACGAAAAATAATCTTTTATCAACTAGCATTTTCCAGATCTGTAGAAATTAATTCCAGAATTCCCCAGCTGTCATTAACATTGAAGTCTGCACATCTGGTAGATTTCCACATAGCTACTGCATGGAGAATGATTGGGTTTGTAGCTGCAGATTTTCCCCTCTAACTTGGAAAGCAAGTTAGCTTCTAATGCAGGGAAATAATGAGAAGGGGCATGAGATATAGGGCAGGGGTGTCAAACTCAATTTCATTGAGGGCCACATCAGCATTGCTGTTGTCCTTGGGAGGCTGAGTGGGTGTGGCCAGGGTGGGTGTGGCCTACTGGGTGGGCGTGGATGAAGTGGGTGTGGCATACTGGGTGGGCATGGCATCGTTCGCGTCAAGGGTGCCTGTGGGGGCCTGGGCAGGAGTGGGACAGATCTGAGGGTCTCTGGCAGAAGGGGGTGGGACCGGGGTAAGCGTCAAGGCATGGTCCATTTCTTCATTCCTCACAAAGGGTGACACCTCCCCAGCATGCACCCAGGAGGCGGGCCCAACACGGCAAGGGCTGGTTCCTTGCTGTTTCTGGACAGCCTTGTGGAGCTAAGACTGAATGTGTTTCAGCATAGATGGCCACCACAAAATTGTACATTGGCTCTCGGCTGGCCTGGGCCAGGGCCAAGGCAGTGGGGGCCATTCCCTCACTGTTTCCAGGATGGCTTTGTGGGCCACATGAAACCACTTCGCGGGCCGCATCCGGCCCCCGGGCCTTGTGTTTGACATGTCTGCTATAGGGCGAATATCTCCAAAGGGCTATAAACCTCTCCTAGGCATAATTTATAATACTACCTATTCCACAATATAGATAGTCTTCAACTTAAAACCATTTGTTTGGCAACTGTTCAAAGTTACAGTGCTATTGAATAAAGGGACGACTGGTCCTCCGATTTATGACTGTCATAGCATCTATACATATATCTATACAGTGATCAAAATTAATGGCCTTAGTCACCAGTATGCATTTACAACCGTGGCAGTGTCCTGGGGTCATGTGATTGCTATTTGCAACCTTCCCAGCCAGCTTTTTACAAGCAAAGTCAATGGGGGAAATCAGATTTGCGTAATGTCGACATGATTCACTTAAGAACTGCAGTGGTTTCCTTAACAGCCGTGGCAAAAAAAGATTACAAAATCAGGCATGCCTCACTTAGTCACCATCTTGCTTAACAATGGAAATTCTGATTCCAATTGTGGTCATAAGTCAAGGACTACTTTTACTGACAGTTGGAAATTCAGGATGCAGAGATAAATGTCAGATTGCTAAACTAGATTTTGTACTGTATGAATTCTACTCTCTTTAGCACAGAGCATGGTTTCAGCCTGAACCAAGACAAATCTTCCCCACAAGTAGATTAGTGCAATCTGGCAAAGGTTTTGCTGTTTTCAGTAGCTTTTATGTACAGTGTCGACTGGCAGGGACATATGATGTGCTACATGGGGAAGTTTAGCCATGGTGTCGGGTCTTTTGGTTTTGATGTTTTTATTGTAGTTGATACTGTTTTATTTTTGAGTGGTGAGCTACTCAGAATTTGGTTCATGATGAGTAGCTAGATGAATGTTATAAATAAATAAATAGCAATAGCCATAGCACTTAGACTTATATACCACTTCACAGTGCTTCACAGCCCTCTCTAAGCAGTTTACAGAGTCAGGATGTTGCCCCCAACAATCTGGGTCCTCATTTTATTGACTTCAGAAGGATAGAAGGCTGAGTCAACCTGGAGCCAGTGAGAATTGAACTGCTGGCAGTCAGCAGTCAGCAGAATTAGCCTGTACTACTGCATTCTAACCACTACCACGGCTCTTAAATACATGTTACAAAGCCATCCTCAATCATCATCACTACTCTGGATCAATTTTGTAGCTGTTATAAAAGTGCATTTTCTTCCTTAAAAAAAAATAGGAAAATATGAATGCAAAATGGGGATCAGATTTAACATCCGGATCTGTATTCAAACAGCAGATTGATTCAGCTGTCATTTGCATTGTGAAATAGGGAGAAAAATAATCTAAGTTATCTGGAGAAAAGTTGTACAAACATTTTAAGTTGTACCAATCATTAAAATGTTAGAAAGAAAATGTTATTCGCAACTGGAACAAAGAACAGACACTGCCTACATGGCTAAGAGAGCAATTCTCATAGGCTGAGAATTGGGCATTTAAATTCAACTGAGTACCATCCTTGCAAGCCAATGGTGGGGAAAGAGCACAGAGAGTCAAGGATCCATGCATTAATTATCCTTTTTGTATGTTGTTATCTGAGTGAAAGGCAGGAATCTAATGCTCATTTGTCTCCTTACTGATATACTTAATCTCTTCCTTTGTTTTCTCTTCAAGGACTTGGACCAGGTTGACATGTTTTTCTGGCGTGTTGACATCAGCAGGATTCTGACAGGCAGATCGAAGAGCTAGGACATAAAGGGCCACTTTGCCAGAGGTCATCTCTGCAAGAAGGGACGAGAGAGGACAATGAGTAAGCAATGCCTTGAAAGCAGTAGAGTCTAGAAACTGCAGACCACAACATCTGGGAGAGCTGCTTTAAAACTGGGATGTAACCGGAAACCCCCTCTGATTCTTTTTCCTTGGTTGCAGAACCATCTGCTTGATATTTTAAAGGCAAACCAGTGATAATATAAGGTTTCATGGTCTGGAGTTCCTAGTATCAGAGGCACTGTACCCTAATCTGTAAAAGTCTAGACACAGATATGGCTGAATTAATAGAGACTCACAGTTGGTAATGTAATTTCAACTCCAGGGGGAAAAAAAATGCTTCAAGCCTTTTAATTAAAACTGTCTTGCTCTTGCCATGAAGTTCTTAATTTCTGTTTTATCATCAGTTGAAACCTACTGTTTGTTGGCTGGCTTTATAAGCTGCAATTTAACACCCACTTACATGAGAGCAGGTTTCTTTAGACTTAATGAAATTTCTGAGAGGACTATAAATAAATCAATTGTATTTATGCCACTCAACAGACTGGAAATTTATTTTAAAAATGAGAGATACAAATTCTGAGGATAGTATTCAGTTAACGTTGATCCACAATATGGTTCCACATGAGTGGAGAATGATGATCTAGAGTAGGTTTAGGGGACAAAAGTAAGTTACATACATACATACTATTATAATGTATACGCAAATATCTACTTTAATGGTTATGTCACCATGGAGGAATCACCAGCTAAAAGGGAGGTGAGAGTAAGAAGGGGCACCAGCACGGAGTCACACCCTGGGAAGAAACTTCATAAATCAGACTACTGGAGCCTTACCTACTGGTTCCCAAGGGAATGGAGCCAGCCTGGCAAGATTCTTTTAATACGGGTGATCAACAATAAAAACAAAACTGCTTTGGCCTATTCATAAAATTGTTCTTAGTTTCTTGTACCAAACAGGGAAACATTTAGCAGATGAACGTATGGTGATGATGAAAATTTGTTATTTAGTGTTCTACCTACTATACTACTAAGAAAAAAACTTTGTGGCAATTCTAGAAATAGAAGTGGGCTTCCTTAGTTTTAATTAAGTTTGGGACGTACATTGTAGTCAAAACTAGGATGTACTAGTAAAGACAAAATAAATCATAAAGCTTTTTCACTATCTGTTAGGTTTAGCAAGTTACTCATAATTATCAAAAGGGACACCGGAAAAAAATATTTCCACGTTTCCCTCTTTACAAAATGGAACAAATTAAAGATCTAAACTGGTTTAGAAGTAGTTCTAGAGACCAATAAATTCGTTTATGTTAAAGCTTCTCATTTCAAGCATCATACCTGTTCCAGCGGTTTCTTTTATCTGCTTCACCAACTGTGTTATCACATTAAGATTGTGGTCTTCAGCCAGTTTCAAAGCAATCAGGACACTGGGATCAGGTTTAATCTGCAGGCTGGCCCAATTTTCCAGTTGAGTCTGGAGGCCTTTGACCAACCATTGCTGATCACTCGGGACATCTAGAACAAAGACAGCTAGAAGCTTATCCAGAATAACATCTTTCCTAGACAATTTTAATGTAGATTGTCAACAGAACTGGAGTTCAGCCTCAGAAATTGCCTCTATTACATTTTTCTTCTGCATTGGTAGCATTTGGGGCTGTTGCTCCTTTTTTGCCCACCATTTTTTTTTGTCCATTAGTGAATTCTGTAATTATAATAAGGTTAACTTCAAATACTTTGTATATACCACGCAAGATCCATACAAATGAGTTGTTAATATTCATGTAGCAGACATGTTATTTATAAAGATATCCAGACCTATGTGAATTTATCTGTTTGGGGCAAAAACGTTGTACATTAAAATTTTCACTGAGTGAGCCAAAAAAAGCTGTGTTTAGTTATCAGTATACATTTAAGTTTTTTTCCCTTTTGTATCTCTCTGTTCTTTTTTGGTGGGGGGAGAGAATTGAGGCTATTTGCAATTATCTGAGCCTCGCCTTCAGCTATGAATGTGGATATTTTACTAAACTCCAACCAAGGGATTGGATGCTAGCCAAAATGGCCATCCCACATACACTCATGCAAGGGTTAACTCAGTGGAACTTACCCTTCTCTTGCTCTAAGCAAGCTGAACTGACTTACTGAAATCAACGGAAGAAGAGGCATACAACTTTAAGTGCCATTCTTTTCAGTAGGAATACAGATCAACTAAGTTAACTACATTAATCCAGTTCAAGACACGTGAAGCATTTTTTCTCAATGAGACAGAGTTGGCATTAGGTTTTGAGTTTTTGTATGTCGTCTTCTGATGGGCTACTTTCCTATTCTCTGTGTCTTCTGCTGACTCACTGTGATCAGTGAAAACAGGCAGGTAGAAAATGAAGTTATAATAATAGATCAACAGGTGGAGGGGGGTGCTGGTATAATGCTGGTCATTATCTCTAAACAGCTGCTTCTCCCAAGTTCCTTCGGTCACTTCTTATATTCTTTGATAATTTTGTGGAAGCCACAGAACTGTCTTTCCCATTGGCACTCATCGGTGTGCATATCATATGAACACAGACATTTGAAAGGCTACTAGGTTAGGGAAGGTTGCACTATGATTTTATTACATTCCAGATCATATATAGCATACAAGGGGATAAATCAGTTTCTGCATTGTTATACTCCTTTATTTTTCTATATACAGTAAGTGATTATTTAGCTCTATGCATCTGTACTGAAAACTGTTTGTGTATTTAGAAAGCTAATGTTCATGCTGGCCTGGAATTTTAGCTCTGCAGTTCAATCAGGTGGGGATCACATGAGAGAAAGCTTCCTCACCAAGTCTAGACAGAGTGCAGAGAAGACCAACAAAGATGATTAGAGGACTGGAGGCTAAAACATATGAGGAACGGTTGCTGGAATTGGGTATGTCTAGTTTAACGAAGAGAAAGACGAGGGGGGATATGATAGCAGTGTTCCAATATCTCAGGGGCTGCCACAAAGAAGAGAGAGTCAAGCTATTCTCCAGAGCACCTGAAGGCAGGACAAGAAGCAACAGATGGAAACTGATCAAGGAGAGAAGCAACCTAGAATTAAGTAGAAACTTCCTGACAGTTGGAACAATTAACCAGTGGAACAACCTGCCTCCAGAAGTGGTGAATGCTCCAACACTGGAAGTTTTTAAGAAGAGACTGGACAGCCATTTGTCCGAAGGGTTTCCTGCCTGAGCAGGGGGTTGGACTAGATGACCTCCAAGGTCCCTTCCAACTTATTATTATTGTTATTGTTGTTGTTGTTGTCGTCTTCTTGCTTTTATTAAATATGAGAAGATGTAGGCAGGGCACAGCTTTTCGGCTTCATCATTAATGATGTATAGAGAATAGAAACTGGCAGTCATGGACATGGCTCAAGTTTCCATTTTGGTTACCTTTCTGTACGAAACTGTTTTCATGAAGGAAAATTGATCCAGCCTAAACACCCTCTATGCATCAATATTTCATTCAGTGCACAAACATTAGAAATGTTTACATAGGGTTGTGCAAAGAGACGTTTTGCATAGATTTTAATGCAAATGAAGCACTTCCTTTCGAATTGTTAAAACAATCACGTCCTTTGCAAAGCTCAGATGACTGCTGCAAAATTTGGTTCTGGTTGTCTTATGTGCAGACACTTTTGGTGAGGCGGTTGGTGAAGTAATATGACTGCAAGCACATAGAGACATCCAGCAATGGCCTTTCAAACAGTTGCATGAACCTTGGATAGGACATAGTTGCAAAGATGGGCTTTCCACTGTGTAAGAGACCTATTGCCAGTTAAATATAGAGCAAATCCTGTCCCTATTTGATTACCATGATCACCCCATTTGAAGATCTCCAAGTATGTTGAACTATAACTCCCATTATCCTTCAATCAACTTAGAGAGAAGCATCAGGTTAAGAAGGGTTAATGCAAGAGGAAGATGATTTGAAATACTTACAGCAAGTTTCTGAAGAACTGGAAGCTGCATTGGAGACTATGCAGAACACATATATAATAACGGTGAAGAGGAACATTTTTGGCTCAAATATGGGTATATACTTTCGTAGACCAAATCTTCCTTGATGTGGCAGAATATTGGAAGTCAAGGGTAAAAACCTGCTTGTCTTCCTTTATATAAACTGCTAGGACAGCCCTGGATCCTCCCTACCAACCTTTCACCTTCGAATAGTCACTTCATTTCTAGTTCTGTTGACTTTCCTTTCCTTATCTCATTTTCCTCAATGGGACAGGTCTGAACAGGTCTGGCAAGGTGATGCGAAGCCACAAATCCTTCCAGGGAAATTAGTGGGTTGCATGTTAGCAAGAAGAAGGCTACTTATATAACTTGGCAAGATGCTGCATACCATTTGTGAGAGAACAGCCACTTGCTAAGCAAGTGTTTGTTGAGTCATATATGTTAACGGTAAGGATGGCATCAATTTCATGGAAGAGAAGTTGGGTTGAGAAAAGAGGAAATTAAACTGGACTGGACCTGCCCAGGAAAAATAGCACTGTATCTTCTAGCAAGGTCCATGTTTTAAAAGACTGAAGAAAGGACACTGCTATGCTATGCTGGAGAAATAGGAGAGATGGTAACAGAGCTTCTCTTAGCCCTTTGGCCACCATTCATATGTCATTGCATATGCCAAAACTGTGCCTCTTAAAAACATACTATTGCCATAAATAATCCTAGACATGCAGAAATAAGGCTGTTCAGTTTATAAAAATGCTAGTGTAGAACCATGTGGAAAAACACAATATGACAACAATTATAGCAATGTCATGCAAATATTAGAAGCTCTTCAGAAATGAGTGATTAAAGCACGCACAGATTGCAGAAATGCATCCTACTTTTCTTGTGATTGCCCCTCTGGAGGATCAAAGGTGTGGGAAGTCAGCCCCCCAGAGAAGGAAATATTAAAAGGGCAGGAAAATATATTTCCTCAAAGGATCTTAAAGAGGCAGGAAAGCGTGCCCAGTTTTCTTAATAGCCCCAGGTCTCCCTTCCCCAAGCAGAAACCAGCTCTATAGAGATGCAGATGTAAATCCAGAGAGCTAGGAGATTAAGAAAACAAAGACCTAAAATCTACATACCCCATCCAAACTCTAAGAGTCATCAGCCCCAGCCCCATGGGAGCAGGATATGACCTTTGGGACATAATAGGATTAACCTATCACCATCAGAATACCAGAAAAGCACACTCAGACTCAGGTCAAAGTTCATGCCACAGGAACAGGAAGCAACTCCAAACAAAAGGCTCCAGAGGGTATAAAAACCAGCTCCCCACATGTGCTCAACCCTTTTTTTCTCTCTTCTCTGCCAGAACCATCTTTCTGTCTGGCTCTCCTTTTCAATAAACTGCAACCTTCTTTCTAAAGCAGTTGCTATGTTGTTTATCCCCGGCTTGGATTGAACCAGAATGAAGACTTTTCTTTCAATAAAGGCTTTTCTTCAAATGTCAAAGCTTAGATGGAGCTTTTGTAGCAATTCTTAAATGAGGGAAAGGCACTCTGCATATATTTACAGTCACTGTAATTCTGCTGATATTGTACAGATTCTAATACTGAGCACATTTTACTTTATTTTTCAAATCCTACCTTAGCCATAAAAAGCCAGCTGGGTGACTTTTGGGTTGTTATTGTGGGGAAAATAGAAGGAGGAAGGTATGTTGGTTATGTTCACTGCACCACCATGACAGGATACAAATAAATAAATAAAAATGTTATCCAACAAGTGCAAGGTATAAAAAAGCTACATTCATTTGATGCTAAGAAGGAGCTGTGAACCTCCAGTATCAACTTTATTGCAGTCATAAATGATGTATAGTCTTGAGCAAACCATTATCATTCCTTTTACTCATGAAATCTCAGACTTTTATGGATTGTTCTGCATTAGAAGATGCTTAATGCAATATTTTATGGCTAAAGTTTCTTGAGTGTTAAGACAAATGGAATTAATATTAATTAATTAATAATAATTTTATTAATAGTTGACATATCTATTGTGCTTGTGAGTAAGCATTGTATCAATAACACCCCATCTCTTCAAAAAATGAGGAAAATGTAATAATATACAAGAAGTAGGAAAATAGTTGATATTCCCTAAACTGGGATCCAAGGAAGGACAGGTGCAGTGCCATGTACGTTAGAAACTAGAATTACTATTTTGCATTTTTTCTCTTGTTTCTGCTTCTGTTGGTAAATTGATTTGCTTGTTGTGGAATCTCGACATGCATGCAAATAGAAAGAAATTTCTAAAATTCACTTAATCATTCTGGAGTACTGAGTGTAGATTAATGAAAAAAAGAAATGAATTTCAAGAACTGTAGAACCAGGCTGCAGAATAGCAAAATTGACCTGTGCTGAATTGGGAAGAGATAATAAAAAGCTGCCTTGGTAAGAAATGTTATGCCAATAAGGGCTCTTTAAGAATCCGATACAAAATAAAGATCAATTGGAGTACATCTGTTATTACTAAATTCTGTTTACCGATACAGAGTATTAATAAACTCTTTATCATGGAAAGAGATTATGTTTTTCCTTCCAAGAAAACTGATGCTGAGTAACCACTAATATTCCCAAATTTTCTCACCCCTTAAAAGTGGAACACATGTAGCTAACAGTAGGAAAGCAAAGATTTTGAGGTTGATTACATCCATCAAGAAGCTAGTGAAGCATAAGTTATCATAGCAGATTTCTGGTACTGAGGAAAACTTATTGTGTTTTCTAAGGGCACTTCTTCAAATAAAGGAAATAAGGACCTAAGGAAATAGGAAGGTAAATGGCAATGTCTAGTTTTTCCTACTTACCACAACTAAGGCAGTGCTGTCCTTGGTTGAGAAACAAGAGTAGGAATCCCACCAGAGCCCTCATCATCATGCAGGTCTATCATGCAATGGGATGAGCACAGGGAAGTACGTCTGCTGTGATTTAAAAGCAGAGGCAGAGGGCTCCTCCCTTGTCCTGTTGCTTTCCCAACAAAGCAAGAGTTATTGAGTAATGCCTCTTAATGTGGACATGTCCTTCAAGACATGCAGGCTGACAAAACTGTGATTATAAGGTCTGACTTCAGTAAGCCTGGAAGTGGCATACTGAGTACCACTGCAAGATGATTCCCAGAGAATTTTTTTTCCAAAGATAATTTTTATTAAATTTTTGACATTTTACAAAAACAAAAACAAAACAATCTTCCCCCCAACCTCCCCAACCCTCCCATTCCCTCCCCCGACCTTCCCAGAGCTGGATATAGGCTTAATTAGAATTTCATCAAAGAATCTTAAAAAAAGATATAAACCATAAATAAATCTAACATTAGTTAAAAATCTAAATACATTAATTAGAAAAATTATAAAATGATTAACAATAGTATATATATAAAAAAACATGAATACAAAAGATAAATGTTTAAAAAAGAAAAGAATGAAAAAAGGGAAAAAAGAAGAACAAAAAAAAAGAAAGAAAGAAAAACCAAAATATTCCATTTTGAATATAAATTGTTAAAAAGCTAGATAATATTTTTTTATATCTAACTTATATTGTATAAAATCTATCCATTTTTTCCATACCACAACATACTTCTCTTGCGATTGATCCTTCAAAAATGCCGAAATCTTTGCCATTTCCTCCAAATAAGAAACTTTAAGAAACCACTCTTGCAAAGTAGGCAAAGATTCCTTCTTCCAACATTGCCCTACTAACAACCTTGCGGCTGTAATTAAATTTAACATCAGTGTAGTCTCCTTAGTATCACAATCAATAACGATACCTAACAAAAACAATTGTGGGGTAAATTTTACCCTCCTTCTAAAAATTCTTTGAATATTCCACCATATCTTAATCCAAAAGGCTTTTATATTTTTACACGACCACTAAATATGATAATAAGTAGCATCCAAACATCCGCATCTCCAACATTTAGGCTGTAAGTCAGGATACATGCGAGACATTTTTTGTGGATCAAGGTGCCATCTGTAAAACATTTTATAAAAATTCTCCCTTAAATTCTGGGCTTGTGTAAATTTAACATTTCTCACCCAAATAGTTTCCCAAGTATCTAATAAAACTGGTTCACCAAAATTTTGTGCCCATTTAATCATACATTCTTTAACTAATTCTGCTTCTGAATCCAATTCTATTAACACCCCATAAATTCTCTTAATAGATTCCCAGAGAATATTAAAAGTCCTGTTTAATAATAAAGCATGGATCAACAAAAAGCACTGGATGAACCAAATGTTTATCTTGCCCAGTTTCCAATTCTGTGGTCAAAGATCAGGGCAGAAAGAAGAGAAAGATGGGGATGGTGCATCAGCAGGCAGAGAACGATGCCCTTAACCTCACCTCCTTTGGCATGCATAAAATGGATTAAAATATTGTATGAGTTACCTACATCTAAAGTCAAGGCATGGTTTTCACTATTAAGAAGAAATAGAAAAGGATGCCACTTTCACTTTTTTAAATATCTGTATAGAGATGACATTATTTTGTTTATTTCTAAACCTCATGTTGCTATTTCAGTGTTGATGCAAATGATAGGTGCTTTAGTAGAGTGGGAGGGTAATCTATTGGCTGGTCCAAATTGGAATGAATGCTAATTGGTGAGAATTTGGTTACCTTTGCATTTAAGGAATATAAACCCATTGAACATTTAGCTAAGTATACCTCAAAAGATATAATATAAATAAAATCTATAGAAAGGTTTCTTCAAATATGAATAATGGAAGTCATTACACTTAATCCTTTGGGGAAAGGAATGGTTGCAGCCAGATGTCTGTGCCCATCCAGCCATGCCTGGCCGCTGTAAGTCATGATAAACCCCTGCTATCATGTGCCCCCTAGTCCTTTTCTCTAGACTAGCCAACCCAAATCCTGCAATCATACTTCTTATGTTTTAGTCTCCAGGCCTTTAATCATCTTATTGCTCTTCTCTGCACTTTATTGCAAGCCTCAACATCTTTTTTCTAATGTGGTGGCCAAAACTGGATGTGTGGCCTTACTAAGGCTTTATAAAGCAATACTAATACTTCACATGATTTTGATTCCATGCCTCTGTTTATACTTTTTTGACTGCCGCACACTGCTGGCTCATATTTAAGTGATCGTCCACTAGGACTCCAAGGTCCCTCTCACAGTTACTGTTTTTGAGCCAGGTTTCACCTAATCTGTACTTGTACCTTTGGTTTTTCCTGCCTAAGTGTAAAACTTTGCTTTTCTCCACATTAAATTTCATTTTGACACTAGGGTGTCAAACTGACGGCCCACGGGCCGGATGCCAAAACCGCGCCCATCCCATTTCTGGTAATGGAAAAAAAGTTGTGATACATCGCGACACACCAAATGACGTTGCGAGTTTGACACCCCTGTTCTAAACTCTTTACTGTTTCTTCTAGCAATTCAGACTTGCATTTGATACATATATAGTTTTTACAAGTCAGTCTCTATGCCCACAATTTTTTTGTTTGTTAAAAAATTAAAAATTTGTAAAAATTTATTTTCCCTGTTGTGAAGTGTCAGTTTACAATAATTTACAAAAGTTCTTGCCCCTTTGTTCTCTGTCTTCAAAAAGTCAACACTGTCTTTCCTGTTTTAAGTGTCTGTCTCTTTTTCCATGATTTCCCCCCCTATCAAGAATTTAAAAATTTCTAAAAAATTAAAATAAGTAAACTTTTTAAAAATGTTTAGTTAAAAAGGAAATTGAAAAATTGAAAAAAACTGAAAAAGAATTTTATAAAAAAAATGAAAGAATTTTAAAATTGAAAAAGATTTAAAAATTGAACATGGAATTTAAAATTAAAAAGAAATTTAAAAGTTGAAAAAAGATCCGCCACATTGCTGTCAGCCACTGCTGATCCGCCGCGCTGCTCTCAGCTGCTTCTGGTCTGCTGCTTCTTAGTCTCTGCTCTGGGCACTCCGCTCCTCTGCCACTTAGCTCTGCACTGCTGCTGCTGAGGATCTGCTATGCTGCTCTCAGCCACTGGTCTGCTGCCACCTAGCTCTGTTTCACTTCTGCTCAGTGGCCTCCAATTGCACCTCACCGCCTTCCCTCGGCTGCCAGGCTGGATTGCTATGCCACCTCTCCATCTCTCAGCTGGGCTGCCGGGCTCTCAGCTGGGACATTGGGCTGTCTCACAGCTGGGTCACCTCTGTGCTGTGTTGTCTCTCAGTGAGAACACTGGGCCACCTCGTTAAAGGATTTTTTTCCTCAAAATTTTAAAATTGCCTTCTCACTGGCAAATTTCAAAGATCAACAGAGTAAGAGAGAATGAGGTTAAAATTAGAATCCAATGTCCTTTTAAATAATTTACCCAGGAAAAGGGTTGTTTCAGTTAATACCTCTGCACATATTACATAGGAAGTGAGTTCATGAGATC
The DNA here is from genome assembly GCF_016545835.1 of Crotalus tigris. NCBI lineage: Eukaryota > Metazoa > Chordata > Lepidosauria > Squamata > Viperidae > Crotalus > Crotalus tigris. The sequence goes on from NW_024096711.1 coordinate 88,369, forward strand.
TCTCATGTGTGAGATCATAGTGTTTATGAGCTGTTTTAGGCAGATGTGGATGTGTCCTCCTCCTCTCTGGTCCCCTTTTCTACAGTCCATCTGCTCTTCTCTCCCTATAAAGTTGGATAGAGAAGTGCTATGCTGGTTGACTAGGACAGGCATGTCAAACTTGCGACATCACGTGATGTGCGACGTATCGTGACTTTCCCCCCATTGCCGGCACGGGGGTGGACGTGGTTTCGGTATGACGCATCTGGCCCATGGGCTGGCAGTTTGACATGCCTGGTGTTGAGTCCTTGGCGAAAAGCAGACGCGAGAAGCAGTTGTAGTTCTCAGGTTTTCTTTTATTCTGTGTTCAGCTTACAGGTGAAGGCTTCAGCAATGCCCAAAACCTCCCAGCCTCTTATATAGGCAATTCCCGGGTCAATGCCAGCGCCAGCACCCGCGCATGCGCACAGGCGCTGGCGACAGCCTGTCTGGTCCCGGGCAGCTTGCACCTGCCCGGGACTGCCTGCAAACGCCCCGAGCCCGTTTGCAAGGCTCGGGACATAACACCCCTTTCCCCCGGGCTAAGACTACTACCAACATACAATTATTTCTTGATGCAATGTTCTCCTCCCCAGTGCTCCTACTGTTTACTGGCTTTTGTTTGGCCAGCAATGTTATGTAATCCTCTAAGTATTTAGGAGATTTCCTTGCTCTCTGTGACCTTCTCAGTTCTGGGTTTCTGACAGGTGTTCCCTGACTGAGGGGAGACGTGAGCCTGTTCTCCTTATCATGCCTTGGTGCCTCCCAAGGACTGTGCCCCAATGCCTGGCCTGCTTGCTCGCCCACCGGGCTCGTCAGGCCAGGGCTTCTGTCACTTTGTGACCTGGTTGACCTGCCTAGCTGTAGGCCCTCGGGCCCCTTGAAGTGATAGCCACCGCTGGGCATCTCTGTAGAACCTACTAGGTCCGTCCAGGACCTGTCAGGAGGCTGTCCAATCCCTAAACCCGGTTCTGTGTCCGGGCTCATGTGGGTTTCTGTACCTTCCCAAAACTCAGTTACTCCCTGATTTGGGCTAGAGGTGTTGCGGTCGGGACTTGGTTCCTCGACCACCTCCCTGTATGTTTGACCCCCTGTAGGACTTGGGGTAAGGTCAGGCCAACTCTGGGGATTATGTGCCAGCTCTCTTGCGGGGTATGATTTATTGGGATGCTCCCGGGTATCCTCCCTGACTGGAGTACTGTGCTGTGCAGGTGAATAGTGATTGTACCCCCGGGGTGACTCCCTGGCTGGAGTAGGCGTGAATGCCTGGTAGTTGGATAGGCTCTTAGAATTCCTGTTTGGGGCACTCGCGGAATCTTGGAATGGGCCGTTTGTGGCTCCATCATTGGAGGTGGGCAGCAGCTCGTGCCCCTCCCTTTGCTCTAAAGGGTCCCCCTCCCCCCCTGGAAAAGACCCAGGAGTCTCATCTGAAAGATCCCGCCTAGGGCGGAGTTGGTCGATGTGCCGACGCAGGACACGACCGTTGTCCAGGGCTACCTCATAGGATAGAGGACCTGTGACCCTGGAAATAGAGGCAGGGACCCATGTATGACAAGGCCTGTAATTGCGAGTCCAAACCGGGGCACCCACAAGTAGTTGTCTAGGTGCCCTAGGATGTGAGGTAGATGAAGGCAGTCTGTCCGGATGCAACCGGTCAAGCTTCGTAGTAAGTTTGCGCCCCCAGCGAAGTTCAGCTGGGCTTCTCCCTGTAGAAGTGGACGGTGTGGTGCGGTAAGAAAGGAGAAAGTCAGCCAACCTGTGATGCCAGTCCCCATAGGTGAGTCTTTTCAAGGCGTCCTTTGTGATGCGGACCATGCGTTCAGCCATACCGTTGGTGGACGGGTGGAAGGGTGCAGACGTGGCATGACGAATCATGTTAGCCTGTAAGAAAGCTTGGAATTCGGAGGAAGTAAATTGCGGGCCGTTGTCAGACACGATGACATCTGGGAGCCCGTGTGCAGCAAAAATCCCCCTCAGTACCTGAATAGTCTTTGCAGTGGTGGTGGATGAGACAGGTACAACCTCAAGCCATTTTGAATGACTGTCAACGAGGACCAAGAAGAACTGGCCCTGAAAGGGCCCAGCGTAGTCAATGTGCACCCTAGACCATGGGGACTGTGTATCCTCCCATCTATGCACAGGAGCTTGGGGCATCTCTGGGCGAGAGCGCTGGCACAGGTGGCATGCATGCATCTTAGCCTCAATGTCCTTATCTAAACCAGGCCACCACAAGTGGCTGCGCGCAAGGGCCTTCATGCGAACAATGCCAGGATGACCCTCGTGGAGGGACTCTAAGATCCTAGTCCTCATTGAGGTGGGAATGACAACTCTGTTTCCCCAAAGCAGACAACCCTGAGAAGTGGACAACTCGTTCCTTTTGGACCAGAAACTCTGAAACTCAGGACTAGGGCAGTGCTCAGGCCATCCAGACAAAACCCAAGAAAGGACACGTGAAAGTGTGTGATCTGTGCCTGTTTCAGCGGCGACATCCCTGGCATTCAGAGGGGACTCGGGCAAGGCTTGGATGGATAGAATGTTGACAGCTGGCGCAGGGTCAGCTTCTACTACTGGCAGGGGCAATCTACTGAGGCCATCAGCATGGCCCATTTCTTTCCCAGGCTTGTGGAGTAAGGAAAAATCATATGCAGACAGAAAAATAGACCACCTAAGCATTCTAGGGGAAATGATTTGGGGAGTTTGTTTACGTGTGGTAAACAGTCCCAGCAGAGGCTTATGGTCAGTGAAGACCATGAAATGCCTGCCATACAAGAAATCATGGAATTTTTTAATTCCAGCAACAACAGCCAGAACCTCCCTGTCTATCTGAGCATAGTTGCGCTCAGCAGAAGACAGTGTTCTGGAGTAATATGCAACAGGAACCTGAGTTCCATCAGACCTGAGGTGGCTCAGGACGGCTCCTACCCTGTAAGGGGAAGCATCACAAGCGATGCACACAGGAAGGGACTCATTGAAGTGTGCAAGTACACTGTTAGAAGTGAGTAAAGCCTTGACCTCATTGAAACTAGCCTCATGTGTTTGTGACCATTGCCACACTGCTTGTTTGTCTAATAGCCTGTGAAGAGGCTCAGCTACACTAGCTTTATGTGGAAGAAAGGAATTGTAGAAATTCAGGAGGCCCAGAAAGGCCTGAAGTTCGGCCTTAGACTTTGGCCTAGGTGCTTCTAAAATGGCAGTTAGTTTGGATTCAGCAGGGTGAATCCCAGCAGCATCAATTTTGAATCCCAGAAATTCAGTAGAAGGCACCCCAATTTTGCATTTGTCTTTTTTGAGCTTGAGGCCTGTTTTCCTGAATCTTAACAGAACAGCCCTTAGCCTTTCAGCTAGAATGTGTGTGGAGTCTCCTGCAATTAAGACATCATCAAAGTAGGGGCAAACCCCCGGTATGCCCCGTAGTGTGTTTTCCATTACGCTTTGGAAAATCCCAGGAGCGACATTCACTCCAAACTGCAGCCTTTTTACCTTAAAGGCTCCCCTGTGGGTCACAATAGTCTGAGCTATAGCAGCATCATCATCAACAGGCAGCTGTTGATACGCTTGAGCTAGGTCAAGCTTTGCAAAAACGCGCCCCCCCTTGAGGGAGGCCAGAATATGACTGACCACAGGAACAGGATAGGCATGTTGCTGCAATGCCTTATTAAGAGTGCATTTGTAGTCAGCGCAAATGCGAATGTCCCCATTTGCCTTTAGAGGCATGACAATGGGGGTCTCCCAAAGGCTGGAATCAACAGGTTCTAGGATTCCCTGTTGGATCAGTTTGTCTAACTCAGTGTCAATTTTACACTTTAAAGCAAAAGGGACCCTTCTTGCTTTAATTCTAATGGGTGTGACAGTGGGGTCTAGTTTTAAGGACACAGGAGGTCCCTTGAATGTGCCCAGCTGGGGGCTGAAGACATCTGCAAATTCTTTGCAGACTTCCTGTAGGTCGAGTGTTTGTAAGCTGTTGAGCCCCGTGACGTGTATCCCCAAGGCTTCAAACCAATCGAGTCCTATGAGACTCGTTCGTTCACCCCCTACTACTAATATGTCTAGTGGACCTTCAAAATTCTTATACTGTACGTTAAGGGTGGCCTCCCCCTTAACACACACTCTCGAATTTTGAAAGTCTGTTAACACTATGTCAGAAGGCCTTAATTTAGCCTGAGTTCCACTTCCTAAATGTATGTAAGGATATGATTGAAAGGGCAGACCCCGTGTCTAGTTCCATAGTTAATGGAACCCCTTGTAGCTTCACCTTGAGTGACAGCTTTTTCTTGATGGGCTTGTGTGTGCCTGTCCTGAAGATGCTTCTTCGCGAAGCGCAAAAACCTACCCTATTCTGGCTGGGGACCCTGGTACCTTTCAGGCGCAGTTCTTCCTGAGGTTGTACCTTTCGTCGGCCCAGACACACAGCTGCAATATGTCCTTGTTTCCTGCACGCCCGGCAGATAGCGGAGCGGAACTTGCAGTCGGTTCTCCTGTGGCGACCTCCACAGCCGATGCACTTGAGGGGAACTGCAGAGCTTCCTTTCTGATTCCCTTCCTTCGTGGGGTGGAGACGGTCGACTTCCTCGTCCGGATCCTCCTCGGAGTTCCCTTGGACGTCCTCTTGGTGCACGGATGCAACATCTGGACTGTTCCTGATCGGCCGCATGTTTTTGACGGCGCCGCCTGCTGCTTCTTCTGCGGTGACCTCTCTTAAGGCATCTTGGAAGGACAAGTCTTCTTTGGCGAAAAGCCTCTGTTGTAGATCTCGATGCCTTAAGCCGCACACGAATCGGTCCCTCAGTCATTCTTCGAGGTCCTTGAACTCGCAGTGCTTGGCGGCCTTCCTCAATGCGGCGATGTATTCTTTGGCCGACTCTCCGGATCGTTGATCCCTCTGCTCAAAGGTGTGGCGCCATGCGATGACGGACATCTTGGGCTGGAAGTGCTCCTTCAATAGCTTCTTTAGATCTGCGTAGCTGACAGACTCTAATGGGACAGGTGCTGCAAGGTTCTCTGCGATTTCAAAGGCGTCTTGACCGCAGACACAAAGCAGGGTGGCAGCTTTCAAACTATCTTCCCTCACTTGGTTTACCTTGAGGTAATTTTCCACCCTGGCTACGTAGGACTCCCACCGCTCTGGATGTGAGATGTCGAATTCCGAAAGCCTTCCGACTTTTGCCATTTTCAGGAGACGGGTCTATCAGCCAGCCTACCCCCGAATGCGCACTGGATTGGCGGGTAGCTGCCGAGTCAACGCCGTTCCGCCGCTCAGGACTCACTTGGGTAAGCTTACACCTCTTCCTTTCCAGGCGATGTAAGGCATCCCACCTTCGTCGCCAGTGTTGAGTCCTTGGCGAAAAGCAGACGCGAGAAGCAGTTGTAGTTCTCAGGTTTTCTTTTATTCTGTGTTCAGCTTACAGGTGAAGGCTTCAGCAACGCCCAAAAGCTCCCAGCCTCTTATATAGGCAATTCCCGGGTCAATGTGTTACTTTTCCCGCGCCAGCACCCGTGCATGCGCACAGGCGCTGGCGACAGCCTGTCTGGTCCCGGGCAGCTTGCACCTGCCCGGGACTGCCTGCAAACGCCCCGAGCCCGTTTGCAAGGCTCGGGACATAACACCTGGTCTAGGAGAACTGCCATTAACACTAGATTATTCTGCTCGCAGTATTGTAAAGAAATGAATTCTTATCTGATGGCCCAGTATTTAATACCACACAACATTGCTGAAAGTTGAACAAGTTGAAAATGCATGGACAACTGTTTGAAAATAAATTACATTGAACACCTGTTATAATTTCTCCCATTTATAGCTCTTTTATTTAAGTTACATTGAACACCTGTTATAATTTCTCCCATTTATAGCTCTTTTATTCCTTATAACACATAGTGAGCTTGATATAGTTTGTTTTAACCATGCTCTGCTAAACAAGCAAACGGCTGAGTTTAATATCAGAGTAAACAAAGCCAAAGCAATTATTAGTTCTGTCTATGAATTTACTTACAACATATTATAACATGTATGTCTATTGAGCATACTGGAATGCTGAATTCAGAATAGCTGCTATTTTGGATTAACAGAAACTAGAACTTGTAATAACTTCAATAAACCTTGGTTACAAAGTCTATTCCTGACTTCAAAAAGTCTTAGTATGAGTATTTGTACAACATGGTGGAATTGCTATTGACTAAGTACATTACATGAATTAACCAAAAAGCACCCTGTGTTTTATCCCAGAAAGGGTGTGAACCCAGCCTGAATATCACCTCTGAATTCTCTCAGAATAGAGGAAATGACTTATAGAGTTTCATTGGAAGAAGCCAAGGCACCTGAGTATTGCATGAGCTATAAATGAAGCCAGTGAGAGGCTCAGGATTCGGTTCCCACCTGAGAGAGTTCTTGAGTAATTGCTGTGAACGATGGAGAATCATCTAAGAATATGGGCTTTGTTGCTTTTAATCACTGGTGTTTCTAGTCAAAACTCCTCAGGTAAATGTAGAGAGGGAATACAATTTGGAGAAATGAAAATAAAAAAAAGGAATAAGGGTTAATTGATTGCTCCTTAATCAGCTATTGTAATTTGTTTTTGGTTTGTATACAGTCCAAAGAGGACCGGGCTTAAAAGTTATTTTATTACAGGTTGTTTTCTGTTATTAAAGATGTACCAAGATGTAATTCTAATTACAAAACAATTTTAATGGGGATTAATTAAAGCTGATGTGTATTACTTGATGTTAGGGAAGAATTAGCTTTGTTCCTTTAATGTATTCACAATACAAGCCAGTCAACTCACTAGGCTAGTGAACCAGTGCTGGGAATGGGGAGAAAGTGTATTTATTAGGACATTTTACCAAGTTGTAAAATGGGGCAAAGTGGGGACTTTGGCTCAGAATTAGAAAGAAAACCCAATGGCTTTTTAGTTCTGGGCATTTTGCTACGGTAGATTTGGTATGCTTTCAGATCAATAGACAAGTCTTGTTGGAGGACTCTTAATTAGATTAATTTGTGCAAAATCTTTAGTTGCATGAAGGTTTGTTGGCACAGAATTAAGGAAAGCAGCTTTTTTTCTTTTTTTTAAATGAACAGATACTGTGCATAAAATCTGTGAGTTACATGTAAAGAAACATGTAGTTCAATTTATCTACTGGAACATTTTAAATGGAAGTTCAACTTGGGGATATGCAGTTTCTAAAAATATAAATAATCTGCAGATAGCAAATGACAGTCCACCAATTTTTGGTTTCCAAACTGGGCCAATCAGGAAAAAAAAAAGCTACAGAGGATTTTAAAAAAAATAGAATCCAGGGCCAGGTGTGCCTCAAGCTGTTTTATTTATAAAATGTCTGTAGATGGTATCAATTAGGTCAGTGTTTCTCAACCTTGACAATTTTAAGGCATGTGGACTTCAACTCCCAGAATTCCACAGCCAGCAATGCTGGCTGTGGAATTCTGGGAGTTGAAGTCCACATGCCTTAAAATTGTCAAGGTTGAGAAACACTGAATTAGGTCATCTCTAGATACAGTAAAGGGAATGTTAAATAAGTTCATGACTGATAAGAGGGAACCTAATGGTCAACATTAAAACAAATGTTGCTTCTGAAGATAGCCTGATTTCATTATTAACTCATACATAGGCAGTTTATGTGTGCACATTCCTTAGCATAAGAGTTAAGGGCTCCTAAGAAAAAGTAGCTTAACTTGGCCTGTTTGCTGGCAAGGCTCATGTTTGATGAAAAGTTTGTTTAATTGCTAAGTAAAATACTGGTTGTTTTCCTACCATTGTCTGGTTAATTGCAATAGCTTTGTGTGTATGTGTATATATGTGTGTGTGTGAATAAAAGAGAAAGCTAAAAATGGAAGAAAAAAAACAGAAAACAGAAAAAAGATACAAAGAAGTAGTTTCTGATTTTTTTTGCAGAAATTGTAAGTACAGTTGTAAGCTACATCAATATATTCTGTGTGTTGGAAAACAGGGTAAACCAAATTAAAAGAGTTGTGTGAACTCAGCCAATGTATCACTTGAAGGGGAGCATTGGAGAAATGCATGCAAGATAAATTTACAGAACTCCCAGGACCACAAACTACTAATTACCCTTTTAGATTTACATATTGTAATTAGTTTAGGTTGACAATTGGGTCAGTTGAATAAGTTGTGGTTTAATTAAGGTTGGGAAAGCAACCTGGCATGTGAACAGAGCCACAAAATAGCTTGAGAGGCCTGTCAAGTGCCCTAAATAGCTTGGTGGCTTAGATGTAACAAAGAGTTTGGTCCTAATTGTCTGCTTGAATAGTTACTTCATCTGAAGTGGATGCTTCTGTGCACCTAAATATAGGACAAGCTTTGAATATGTGATTGGTTCAGTTATTTGTTGGTTTTATTGAAAAGGAATGAGGGATGATTGAAAAGCTTCCTAGACACTCTGACTTTTAAGCAGAGGCTTAACAAATAAGGCTGATGTTTACAAAGGTTAGAAGGTGTTAGAACAATACACTTCCAATGGTAGCAGACATGACATAAGGGCTTCAGGCCAGCCACAATCCTCTCTTGCTCTCAGTGGCTGCCCTCACTCTCCCCATTATCTACCCTCTGAGTTGACTAGTTACTCTGCCAGATATAAGGACAGCTCTGAAGCTAATTGGTGGGAACCAACAACAAATGAGGTCTTTATGTCTTGCTCTAGACTTCTTGGAGGCATCTTATGTAATGTGTATAATGATAATCTCGATTGATTGGAGCTCTGATTTGATCCTCTGGATCCTCCATCTTTTCATCTTTTATTATTATTATCTTTTCAGGAGCTTAATGGTACCATTTATGAAAACCCCTGCATGTTCCTGCATGTGGAAAAATATGTTGCTACAGGTTGCTCTAGCCTGACCCTTTCTTATATCTTCTGCAGTTTCGGTGTCCTGTGGAAGCTCGCATCTAGTGATCACCGTTCCTGTGAATCTCTTTGGGACTGGTGTGATGGTTAATGCCAATGAGCTGATTCTGGGAACTGACTGTACAGTGACAGCTGTACATACAAATGTTCTCCTTCTGGAATATCCTCTCTTTGCTTGTGGAGCCACCAGAGAAGTAAGATAGCACCATGTTTGGAATTTTGTGAATAGTTTAATTATAGAGGTCTTTGCAATAGCACTACTCAGGAAGGCAAGTACCCCTCTGGATAATAGCAGCAGAATGACAGAACCACTAGATCTCTGGAGGTCTATCCTGAACCTCCTTCCTTGTTATTTTAACCCTTTGGTTATGATTCTGCCATAAATTCACTTCTGCTTCTATGTAACAATCTTCATGTATTTGAAGACTGCCATCATATCTTTAATAATTTCTTCTATAGGCAAGACATACCCAGATAATTTAATTACATCTTATAGAGCTTGACTTCCATATCATCATCTTGGTTGCACTTGTCTGAAGTTGTTTCAAGGTGTCATTATCATTTTCAAACTGTGGTGCCCAAACACAGCATTCCAAGTATCTCCTGACTTGTGCATAATAGAACGAAATGATTGTTTTCCCATGATTTGAACTCATGGGAAATTGTGTCTTGAAAATTATTTCGCAACAATTGTTGGATATGTTCTATAGGTGCAGATACTAATATTGAGATGGTATCAGTAATAAATGGTACTTACAAGCATAGCACAATATAAGATCAATCACAAGAGAAATACTTTTTGGTGTGGAAAAGATGGGTGAATTTTATACAGCACAAATATGAGATTAAAAAGTATTGTCTAGCTTTTGAATAATTTATGTTTAAGGTAACGATCGAACTATTGTTTTGTTTTGTTTTGTTTTTATATATTGGGGTTAAAGTATTTAAAATTTTGTTGTTGTTTTTTTTAATGTATTTATAATTCTTTGATGTTTATTTAAGTTGTAAGGTTTTTTTTTTTTTAGTTTTTATTAACCCTGTATTCAGTTCTGGGAAGAAGGGGGGAGGATGATGGGTGGGAGAGGGGGTGGGAGAGGGGGTGGGAGAGGGGGATTATTTTATTGTAAAACTGTAAAAATTTTCAATTTAAAAAAAAAAGCATAGCACAATATATACATTTCTTCAAAGGGTTTTCATTTAGTTTTATTTCTGGTCAAAAGATCCAAATAACAAACTATAAATAAAATCTAAAATTTGGCATTAGATAAAGCTGTTTAACATATCTATTTTGGTTTTGTTTTGTTTTGTTTTTAACTTTTTCCTTGTGTTCTTTTTTATTTAAACTTTTTAAATTGTCATTTTTTTCATTTGTAATTTCTTTTCTGGAAAGTAATGGTCTGCTTGTTTATAAGCTTTGGGCATTTTGAAAGTTATTTCTCTTCTCGGATTCTTCTGCTATATCATATATCTTCATTTTCATCATTTGCTGGATCAGTTTGGTGAGGGTAAACAAATTGTCCTTATATTCAGTTACAAAGTTTTTGATGAAGAGAAATTTGCACCCCATTTCTTAATTTATTAATAGATTACTGAAGTTACTCCAAAATATCTAATATTACTGAAGTTACTCATAATAATAATAAACGTTATTGTCATTGTATGTGTATACACAGTGTACACATACAACAAAATTTACGTGACACCCAAAGACCAGGTCCCACACACATAATCCCAAATACACTCCCTCCCACCCCTCAAACCACCCAAACATCCACCCAACAGACCAAGTAATACTGTCCAACAGTTCACTGATGGTGGCCTTTTAGTTCATTATTGAGTGCAGTTACAGCTCTAGGATAAAAACTATTCAGAAAACGTGTGGTCCGAGTTTTAATTGTTCTGTATCTTCTGCCAGAAGGCAACTGTCCAAAAAAATTGTAAGCAGGATGGGAAGAGTCTCTGAGAATGTTATGCAACTTCCTCAAACGGTGAGATTCGAAGATGTTGTCCAGGGCTCGTAGCTGGAGTCCGATAATCTGGGCAGTTTTAATAATTCTCTGTAGAGCTTTTTTGTCCACTACAGAGCTACTCCCATACCATGCAAAAATGCCATATGTCAGGACACTCTCAGTGGTGCTGTGATAGTAAGACAGAAGTAGATGTGAGATAAATTTATCTTCCTGAGCATTCTCAGGAAGTACAGGCTCTTCTGTGCCTTCTTCACAAACATGTTGGCATTCATAGTCCATGAGAGGTCCTCCGAGATATAAGAAATTTAAAATCACCCTCTACCCAACTACAGATGTCATTTCTTGGGATGAAGCTATAGCCTTGGCCTTGATTATTGGCAAGAGTGAGCTACTTAATAAGATTCACATAATTTCATTGATTTTTTCCCCTGAAAACAGAAGAATCTGTTTATACCAGTGATTCTCAACCTTTCTAATGCCGTGACCCCATCATACAGTTCCCCATGTTGTGGTGACCCCCAAGTGGGTGTGGCCACCAATAAGAGGGAGTAGGACAGCTAGGGAAAAGGGAAAAAAATGGCGGACAGCATGGTTTGGCGACCCCCGTGAAATGGTCATTCGACCCCAAATGGGGTCCCGACCCACAGGTTGAGAACCACTGGTTTATACAATCATAGTAGCCTTAGACATTTTTTTGATTATTTGCAGTCTGTTGGGATTTCTTTTCATTCTTCCCAACTTAACAGAATGCTAGAACAAAATTATGCAATATCCAAATAATACTATTCTGTTCACCCATGAGCAGAATAGAGGCATTAAACATGGGATAAGGATGAGCAGGTAGAGACAGCTATATCCTATTGAGTTCATGTTCGTTTATTCAAGGATGGGTGAATGGGTGAATGGCATTTTAATTTAGCAGTGGGGAAAGGCCCTTAGTCATCTTGGAATATAATCTTAAAATGAGTTTCTGGATATGTTTATTTGTCCCCATAGCTTCTTCCAGGAAGCATCCATTATAAGAACACTCTCCACTATGTGCCTTCAGCTCCATATGGGGTGATCAGGACCAATCCATTCTCTCATGCTATAAACTGTTTCTATCCTAGGTAAGTCATGGAATAACATGCTGGTGAAAAAAGAGAGATAGTCTCAGTTATAATTATTTCTCTATGTTTTTATAGACTGAGTCTTAAATGTTGAAATGTGGGAATCCATCTTTTGTTATTTGTTATCTCTTTAAAGCAGATCAAGAAGCTACATACATAGAAAGTCTCTTATAGTATCAGAAGTGGCATTATTGCTACCAGTATCCTGAGCTCTGAGAATTAATTTGAATTGGATTTGCACTTAACTGCATCTTTCCTTCTAGGAAAGTATATAATGTCCTTTTTTTTTACATTAAACTTATATACTGCCCCTCTCACCTATAATGTGACTCTGGGCAGCTTACAGGTGGTAAAAAGATAAATATAAAAACAATTAAAGTTTTAAAAACTATATGTAAAAGTAGAACCAAAAGGACAAACAGCAAGGATCTTATCCTGTCAATCATCTCCATCAGTGACTGCTCCCCCTTTGGGCCCCCAAGCCAATTGGCAAACCAGGTTTTGATACCCTTTTGAAAGGCCAAAAGTGTGGGAGCAATTCTCACTTCCAGTGGTAGTATGCTCCATAGGGCAGAGGCAATAGTGAAAAAGAGTCTTCTTCTTGCCCTGCCAGCTGGAATTCTTTGGTGGATGAGCTCTCCAACAGGACTCTTCCACTAGAGCAGGGATAGGCAACCTTGGCTCTTTTATGATTTGTGGACTTCAACTTCCAGAATTCCTAAGCCAGCCAAGCCAAGCTGGCTCAGGAATTCTGGGAGTTGAAGTCCATGAGTCATAAAAGAGTCAAGGTTGCCTACCCCTGCACTAGAGCAACTGAGGCAAGCCAGTCTCATTGGGGTTAGATGGCTCCTCAGATACTCTGGGCCTGTGCCATAAATGGCTTTAAAGGTAATAACCAACACCTTGAATTGGACCTGGAAGCAAACTGGTAATCAATGCAGCTCTCCCAACAGCAGTGCTCTATGTGCAACACTAGAGGCTCCCAGAACTGTCCATGCAGCTGGATTCTGTACCAGTTCTGCATCCAAATAGTCTTCAAGAGTAGCCCCAAGTATAATGCATTGCAGTAATCCAGTCGAGATGACCAGGGCGTGAGTGTTTGTGCACAGGGCCTCACGATCCAGCTAATCATGGATCCCTGAAGGATACAGTATTAAATCAGGGTTTTTTTTTTTTAAGAGAGTTTCAGCCTTTTTGCTCAGAATTCCTTTTCAAGTAAGGTTTAACAGTATTATTCCTGAAGGAAAGGAAGGAAAGAAAAGAAAGGAGTCCCTGCGGATTTTACTCCACTAGTCGTTGCTGACTCTAAGGGGCGGCACTCATCTATGTTTGAAGGGTTTGTGAGCCAATGCTGTTTCTGCGGCAATGAGGCCAGCATGATATCGTGCAGCACTGTTTCCTCCCCACCAAAGTGGTATCTATTTATCGACTCGCAGTGGCATGCTTTCCATCTGCTAGGTAGGCGGGAGCTAGGTGAAGATGGAGCTTTGGGTTTATTTTCTTAAAGCCCAGAAGGCATAGAATTTAAATTTGTAATATCCAAAGAAATCAAAGTGGAACATAACACGTATGATTAATACACATAAATAAGTCAACTGGTAATGAAAAAACTTCCTTGTGGTAAAATGCAATGCGGAAAAAATAAGAGAAGTATAATCATAGAGTTTTGCAAATGCATTTGGAAAAATCTGAGAGAGTGTATCTGAGAGTCTTATGCTGAAATTACTTGACAAGCTCAGCTCTACCTCTTGACCCCATAACGCTGCTGCTGTTATATGCTAAAAGCACATTATTGCTTATTTTTTTTGTATTGCAAATATTACCCTGAAGCAAAGTATAGAGCAGTGTTTCTCAACCTTGGCATCTTGAAGATATGTGGACTTCAATTCCCAGAATTCCCCAGTCATGGTATAGAGCAGGGGTAGGCAACCTTGGCTCTTTTATGACTCGTGGACTTCAACTCCCAGAATTCCTGAGTCAGCATGGCTGGCGCAGGAATTCTGGGCGTTGTAGTCCACGAGTCATAAAAGAGTCGAGGTTGCCCACCCCTGGTATAGAGGATAGCAAAGAGTGTAAGGGCAACGTCTCATTTGCCAAGTAGCAGTTGTTCTTACCTCCATCAGGGTAAGGTCTACTGAAGACAGTTGGAGAGAAGAGCAATTAAACCTCTTCAGCCCTGGGATTTCAAACTCCCAGATGGTCCTGTCGTGTTCCTCTGGGTGACATAAAGCATTTCATACAGTGAAGATGATCTTCTGGAAAGCAAAAGGGATGTGACTAGATAAACATGGTGTTCTAAATTTAGGTCCTGGAACGTCTCTTCCCTTCGACTCCGTCCTACTTGGGTCCCTTTCAGTTCTACTGTGGTGGACCATCAGAGCCTGGTGTTTGCCCTGGAAGTCTATGACAGTGAGTGTGCTAATCAAGTTGAATACAGTTTCCATTGACTTATATAGAAAGTTGTGGTACAGGTGGTCCTCGACTTACCACCACAACCGAGTCCAAATTTTTTATTGCTAAGTAAGTGAATTTTTCCCCATTTTATGACTTTTCTTGCCACAGTTGTTACATGAATTGCTGCAGTTGTTAAATTAATAACATGGTTATTAAGTGAATCTGGCTTCCCCATTGACTTTGCTTGTCAGAAGTTTGCAAAAGGTGGTCACATGACCCTGGGACACTGCAACCGTCATAAATGTGAGTCAGTCACCAAGCATCCGAATTTTGATCACGTGACCATGGGGATGCTGCAACGGTCATAAGAGTGAATAATGGTCTAAATTCACTTTTTTTCAGTGCCGTTGTAACTTCAGTCACTAAATGAACTGTCGTAAGTCAAAGACTACCTGTATTAAGTAAATCTAATAAATATCTATTTTTAAATCCCTAATGAGAGTATGTAAAACAATAAATCCATATCACTGAAACTTGCATCGGGGAAAGGAGAAGCTTGAGAAATTATTAAGGAAAAAAAAGATTTTGGGATAGGCTACAGGTTGCTTATCTGTGATATTGATGATCTTCTATTAATATATTGTTTTTCAGGTAGCTGGTCACAACTAATGTCTGACCCTACTTACTATCTTGGGGACTTCATCAACATCCAGGCATCAGTAAGAAAGGATAACCATGTACCACTGAGAATTTACGTGGATGAATGTGTCGCTCGCCCAAGTGCAGAATCCTCGGTGAAATATGAGGTCATCACAAATCATGGGTAAGTCTCTGAGAGTTTGGGCACAGCAGAATGAGATGCGGTAGTCATTATCTTTACAAGTAGCCTCATGTTTCTTAGTAGAAGTAAGCATCTATAACCAAGTTCCTATGTATGCGAAAGGAAATTCATTGGACTTGGAGGGTAAATGCTGTTCAGTTATTTCCTTGTAATTGAGTGGGGACTACCCCACTTGGGGACTAAAATAGCTCAGAAAGCAGAATGTTTGGTCAAGTCAGTGGCTGAGAACTTGACGGCCTATAATTTTTACCATTGGAAGGACCCATAACTTTTCGCACATTTGCACCCTTATAAAAAGCCTATAGGTGTCCCAAAGTGGCTGCTGGAGAGCAGATCTATTCTGAGTTGGACTGTGTCCAAAGACAGAGAGTTCCTCTTTTTCTTCTTGTCTCTTCTCAGACTAAACCTGAGAGAAAAGCAGTTAGAAGGGAGCAGCACTTTGGGAACTGCAGGGAGACTGTAGAAACCATGGCTATTTATTTGTTTACCACCCCTAAAATGAACCTCCACTACAAAAACCCTTCCTTTAACCCACTGAAGTGTCTAAGCCATAGAACGATGTTGTGGTTTAGCATGATGAAAGAAGCTAGCCACTATTTCATCATCGTGTCAACTCGAACTCGACCTTGGAGGAAATTGCTTTTGTTTCTAAAATAAAATGGCAACGATTTCCTGCTTCTCAAAGTAAAGCGTCTTTCTAAAGTAAAGCAGTGGGTTAGACTAGAAGACCTCCAAGGTCTCTTCCAACTCTGTTATTCTATTTAGACATAGATCTAGAAGTCTACCACTTCTAGTACAACTAGCTTACATAATGTTCTCTCCTCCTATTTTCCAATAGATAGCAAAGAACATGACCTTGATGGAGATATGCACATGCTGTTTCCTAAGCAAAAGGGCCTAAACATTTTTAAACTCAACAATGTCTAAATTATGGGAGGAGCTCAGGCTCCTCCCATAATTCACTGAACTATAAAAAAAGAGGAAGAAGGGTACAGCACAATCAGACTTGCAAGATTCTGTCGTTGTAGGCAATTTCGGTAAAAGTACTTTTGTCCATCCATGTGGTGTTTATCATGGTCTGGTCCACCCAATGGACATTTCCCCCACAACAACAATCCTGTGATGCGGGTTGGACTTAAGAGAGAGTTTCTGACTTAAAATCTCCCAGCCTGCAGTTGTGCTCATCATTGCCATACTATTGACAAATACAAAGAAAGCCATAATTAGAAGTATTGATAACCTGGGAAAGGAAAATGAGCCCATTCATGTTGTTTCTGTCGATTCTGCAGATGCTTTGTAGATGGGATGCACAGTGGCTCCCATTTTCTTGCCATGAGAGAAGATGGATTTCTCCGTTTCCAACTGGATACATTTATCTTCATTGGAGCCTCCAACAATCAGGTTAAGATAGAGGATGGGAAGAAATGGAAGTTGGATTTCTAAATATAGGGCTAGTATACTTGGTTAGTGTGTGGGTATTAGTTGGGGTAGAAAATCTTAAGCGCATATATATATAGATATGATATCATCTTTAAAAGGTGAGGAATAAAGCCAACCTTCTAATTTAATTTTGGCACTGCCTATATTGAGGGGAGGTATTAAAATGGAGTGAGTCCTCCTTATGCATCACAACAGATGCCTATTATTATGCCAATAATAGCAGATGCTTTGGTATAAGGGATTACCATGGATTCTTCTGTATCTTGTCCCAAATACAAGACTCTAAGTTACTAGCTAATACTGTATTCTGATTCTTTTAGATCTACCTCATCTGCCACTTGAAGGCAGTACCTGTTGGCTCAGCAAACCATCTGAATAAGGCATGCTCCTACAATCACACTACTGCAACCTGGAGCTCTCACGAAGGGGTTGATTGCTCCTGTTGTGCATCTCATACTGGCTGTGGCAGCAAAAGAAGAAAAAGGAGACAGCCACAGAGCAGAGGTGGTATGATCTCCCATTCTCTATTAGAATGCTCCATCTCAGGCATTTGGTGGATCTGATCCATGACCCCACTTTGGCCTCTGGTGCCAGGAGGAGATTTGGGCCCTTGACAGGATTGCGTCTTGGGTACCAATCTCTGTTGGTCAGTTGGAGCATGTCCTTTGGTTTTCTGAGGAGCTCTGCGAAACTATAGTGCTAGAAGCAATAATACCTGGACAATGAGTAGGGGGAAAAAATAGAGCTCTTGAAATTGCTGGTTTTAATTTATAAACCCTTATAACTTGGTGCCAGATATCTCTTCTCCAACCAGAATTAACCCATCCAATGTAGTTATCCTGGAGCAACTTTCATGGGCAAGAGAGGCTGATAATGGTCCCTATATTTGGAAATAGCCTCTTGGAAACAAGATTAGGCCCCTCTGTGATAGCTTTCCAGAGGCTGGTGAAAACAGAGCTCAGGACATTTTCCAGGGGACATTTGGGTTTAATGACGATATT
The DNA here is from genome assembly GCF_016545835.1 of Crotalus tigris. Lineage (NCBI taxonomy): Eukaryota > Metazoa > Chordata > Lepidosauria > Squamata > Viperidae > Crotalus > Crotalus tigris. Next base: position 106,010 of record NW_024096711.1, read on the forward strand.
GCCATCTGGGATTATTGGTTACTGTTTTTTCTTTTCCTTTGTATTTTGGGTCAGTTTTTTAAAAAAATTATTAGTAGAGACTCCAAGATCTCCAAGAGTCCAGTATATAAATTTAATAAACAATATCCGCTTTGCAGGATAATCCTTGAGCTTAATGTTTGTTGTTTAAAAGTTCAGCAAAACAATGCTTTATTTACTGGCTTTGTTTGGCACCTGCCTAAGTAGAAGCAGCCCGTTTGTTCTTCTACATTAGCAAAGTTCAAGTTAATTGAGGAATTGTAAAGTCCATAACATGTATTTTCTTACCAAATTTCTACACCAATTATGTCATATGTATCCCAAGTAGAATGAAAAGAACAGCATGGAGAAATTGAATTGCATTGCGTAAGACAGTGTGGTAATAATATATGGGACTGCAGGGTTGAGTTCCAAGCCTTTATTTGCCTCTTTCCAGGAACACTTGGAGAAGGAGATCTCAAACTTGGTCCCATTGAACTGAAAGGGGAGCAGCCTCACACCTCTCTGGAGCAGAACGGCCCCAGGACTTTGAAGCTGATGTCCATTGTGACCAATTCTGTGCCCGTCACATCTCATGCTGCTAAACAATCTTTGAACCAGATGGTAAATGTTATCATGAGGAAAGAAGGAATGAAAGAAGATGCCACCAGTGAGGATACCACATTTTTCAATTTTTCAATGGGTTGAGATTTGGGGCAGGAGGTGGGACAGAACTGAGGCCATGGATATGACGATGTGTTTTACAGAGCAATTGTTAAGTTGGCAACAGCACATTTCTTTCTTCCTGCTACGATGGCCAGTGGCTCTGGTGTCAGTGGAGTTAAACATATCACCCATTTTTTATGCTGCATGTCTGTAAGAAATGGCGGTAAACATAATTGTCAGGGAGAGCAAGCTTTTAAATATCAACTAACTTGTTTTGTAAAGCTGTCTGCAAATACTGAATTCCACTTGTGATTCTTGAGAAACTAGTAGCTGTATCAGGGTTTGTTTGTTTTTTCCCTAAGGATGGGTTTTCCTTCTAATCTATAGTCAATAATGCAAAGTCAACATTTCCTTTTTCCAGAGAAATAAGCTTTTTATAGCAAAAAACAAAATGGTCTTGGGAATTCTTTTAACTTTTAGCTAATTTATTATGGTATAAGAGTTCACAGCTAGATTAGGCTTAATTGGATACATGAGATAGTGTCATTAGGCTAAATATTTGAACCAGGACTTTGTTACAAAATCTTATAATGGGCCAATGGCTCAGCTATGAAGGATTGTTGATCAAAGTACAGATTCTGGCACTTTCTGTAATAATAATGTATTTCTGATGCATGAAGGAGCAAATCCTTTATATAGTCTCAGCTTCATGTCCTCCAAAGGAAGTATATGTCAAATCCCAGGGCTTTTCCTCTTTGCCAAATTAAAGTTTTCAGCAGAAAGCTTTACCTGAGAGAAATTTGCTGCTCCCATTGTGAATCCTTTTCCTGCCTCTATTTTGTCTGTTCTCAGTGTCCATCACCTGATTTTCCTTCAAGGGGTCTCTTCACTTGAAAGCTGCCTTTGGACTGCGTCAAAATAAGGAAGTATTATGTTAATACTGATGCAGCTAAGGGCCACTTCAGCCTGTCTTGCTGATAAATGAGGGCAAAATCATGGGCACACCACCCAAAAGAACTATTGCCAGGGCACGTCTGTACTCTGGTTAGGTGCAAATGGGGAAAGCAACCAATACCAGGGCAGGAAAAGCTGTTCCAATAGACTATTTTTTTCAATGGCCTTTCAAATCTAAAGAGATAGTCGAAGAGAAAGCCACAGCTGTGTTCATATACTGTACTGTTACCGGTTGCCACATGACATTTGCATTAGATCAAGTATTATCTACACAGCAAACATTCCCTCTGTGTAAAAAATGCCAAGACTTTCTTTGGAGCCTTGGTTTAATCAGAGAACCTGTGTTTGAACCCGAAGATCAGTGCCTAAGTGTGCACTGGGACCTCTGCAGCATACATTTGGTCAGTGCTTTTTTTGTAAAAAAAAAAAAGGTGCCGGAATTCACACACATCATACAACCCGCCTTGCCTACCCTACAAGGTTCCATCCAAAAAAGGTGCCTGAACTCAGTTCTGGGCGTTCTATGACAAAAAAAAGTCCTGCATTTGGTAATAAGTAGCAGAAGGTGCCTCAATCTGGAGTGGAAATGAAGAGAGCTCTTTGGGTCTGACAGGATTTCCAGTTAGCCTTTTAAAAAACTTGGGAGAATGAAAGGGTCTAGGAGGCACTGGGTTTTCTAGCTGATATACTGGTAATGATTCGGTTTGTCATCTTCCCTGTGAATTGACATTCTGACCTTCCATTCTATCTTTGCAACCATTTGTCTGAAATGGTATAGGGCAGAGGTCCCCAACTTTGGCCACGTTATGACTTGTGGACTTCAACTCCCAGAATTCCTCAGCCAGCCATGCTGGCTGAGGAATTCTGGGAGTTGAAGTCAACAAGTCATAACGTGGCCAAAGTTGGGGACCCTGGTATAGGGTTTCCTGCCTGAACAGAGGGTTAGACTAGAAGACCTCCAAAGTTACTTCCAACTCTATTATTATTATTGATCATCGCAGTCAGCCAGATGTTCAGACTGGATTTGGCATTTTTGTCTACCTATCGAGTCCTTACCAAGGACCTGGGATAGGCAGATGTGGATGTTTAATGGCATTACAAATATCGTCGCAGGATGGAAGCTGTTCCTAGTAAGGCCGCCTTCTGTAATTGACTAATGGTGAATTTGTCAATGCCAATGGTGGTTCAAGTGGTGCTCCAGTTATTTTGGGATTGTACCCAAGGCTGCTGCTGCTATTGTTGTTGTTGTTGTTATCATCATCATCATCATCATCATCATCATCATCATCATTTTCTTCTCCTTACAGAGTTTCATCTCCCCTTTTCCACTGCCACCATAGTCATATTGGTTGCCTGTTCCTTCATTGTTTTGGTGTCCATCCTGGGCTGTTACTATTCCAACAAACATTCACGCAGAAGATACCAAATGGAGATGATCCAGTCAGTTCTAAGAGAAACTAGTGCTGCGGCCATGGCACCGGCATCAGTTGGAACATCTGGCGCTGGAACCTCTGGGCAGTCCAGCGTTGCTTCTAGGAAACCTGATGATCTAGTAGCTGTATTTTAGAAAGGCAAACCTACTTCTTTCTGGGTAGCAAGTATTTAAGAAAATAAATATGCCAATGCAAAACAGAAAGTGTAATTGTGTAATGTGTAACAAATCAAATTATGTTACAGGCATAGACCAATGTAATATGCATATTCAACCCAATTCTATTCCACAAGTTGTTTCAGAGGTCCCAGTATCTGAGTTCATAATACAAACAAACAGGCAACATTATTAAGGAAACCCAGGGTGAGCTCCAAAACCAGAACCAGCTTGCTGGTTTTTCACTTTGCAAATATATTTCATCTGCTAACATTGCAAATATGTTTCTTATCACAAAAACATCATTGGCTATTAATTGCTTTGTTGATCAGCCGAAACACAACTGCAGATATCATCTGACTCCTTGCCACATTTTAAGCGGCTTACCTTCAGACATCCACATGGAGAGCTATATATAGACATCTTTAATGCTCAAGAATTAGAGAGCACAGGACTAAATGTCCTTTTCAGTTCATGTGGACCCTTCCTCCAAAGCTCATTAATACATCTCACACACCTAATCTTCAAACGTCAAGAGTGGGGGTGGGGAGACTAATGTAGAATTAGGATGCTCAAGATATTCCTAAAATGGCTTACATATATAGTGTGGCCATAACTGAAGATCCATAGAAACAAAACTTCAACAACTTACATTGTTCCTAAATTCAGGTTTGAGATGGCAGTGGGGAAACAATAGCGCCACATTTCTATTGGTGGAGAACTCAGCTACCTATTTCTCTTTTAGTCTCATCCCCAAAATGTCAGGCTTGTGTGTTTACCCCAAACCAGGCTTGCTTCTTTCCTTTCTCTAGAGCAGGGGTTCTCAACCTTGGCAACTTTAAGACTTGTGGACTTCAACTCCCAGAATTCCTTCAACCTCCTCTGGGGGTTGAAGTCCACAAGTCTTAAAGTTGCCAAGGTTGAGAACCCCTGCTCTAGAGGTTGTGCAATGGGAGAACAAAAAAAAAAAAGGATGAGCCTTTCTTCATTTGCACCCAACTGCAGCATAGTCCTGCCCCTAAACCTCAGCTGCCTTCATTTGATTCCCCAGGTCATACTGTACCTGAGGCGATCTTAAATTGTTCTTAAATTGTAACAGGGTTAAAACTGTATTTCTCTCTTATCCAAAGACAGATTCTGCCACTGATACACTATGATTGCTTCATTCATTGGGTACTCTGTGGGTGACAAAGTCAAGTGACCTTTTGCCCTATCTCTGGAATCAGCCAACCACCAGTTGGGAAGAGAGGTCAGGCTTCCTCCCCTCAGATCAGTGTTCTTCCAGGGCTGTGCTGCTCAGGTATCCAGAGAGTCCATTTTCTTTCAGACTAAGTTCTTCCCCTGTATCTGCCAGATCTCTGAGCCAATCCCCAACTTAGAGACCTTGATCAATCTGAACAGTATCTAATAACTGGAGGTGGCCAGGAAGTCGAGGTTGCTCGGAAACAGTGAGCCAGCTATGTTTCTGATGACTCCCTTAACCTGCCAGTTGCTGTTTTGACTGCTGTTAATGCTCTTCTAGAATTGCTCGATTCTGTGTCCAAAAGGAATCCAATTAAAGTTGATTGTTGGGCTTCCTTTGGATTCTATAGGAAACATTTGCATAAAACCACAGTGGATTTTGACAGCTGGTTAAATCCATGTTTTTGTACTGGCTGATGACTCTTGTTGGAGATGGGTAGGGGAACAAAGCTGAGGTAATTCACCAGTCTCCCAGTCCTTGTCTTAACATGTCCTATACACTGTTAAAAAAAAAAAAGCACTATTTTCCATCATTCCTGTGTATATTTAGGTTCCACAAATGACAGCATATTTTAGATAGGCATCATATCTGCCAGCTCAAGGTTGGATGGGTAGCCCTAACCCTTTTGTGGAGAAGGGTCCTCACCATGTTTCTCATTCAGACAGGCTCTTATCATTCATTTGCCAGATGTTAAGAACAGATATCTTCATCAGCACCTTAAAAATACTTTGGAAAGAGCATATATGACAAAATACATTTATACTTTTTTAAAAAGTGTACATGTGTACCTGTGAAATGTATAGCAGATTTCCTTTTTATGCCCTTAAAAGTACAGCTATGAAAAATTTGAGAAGGCTATTTTTTTTTCTTTAAAGCATTTTAGTAGAAAATTACAACATAAAAGAAAAGATAACTGCTACAAATGCAATATTGTAATGTAATTTTAAAAGGCATGGAGGGGAAATTGCTTGACAATATATAAAGCTGAATCACCACCACATCTTTCACCATTCCTGTCTTAGTCAATATAGATATCTGGTTTGTATTGCTCTATTTTGACTTACTTTTTCTTTTAGCTTGATCTTGAAAAAGAGAGTTTTGCTTTCATCTGGAAATCATTCTTTTCTGATCTACCCAGTACCATTTGCTTCTGCAGCAAATCTCAAGTTTAACAGACTTTAATTTTGCTTTTTGATTCATTCTTTATTGCTGCTTTTTTGACACACATGTAAATGTAAGAAAGTCACTCAATGCTTGGGAGCGATTGACTCAATGGTTGCGATCAAACCTGTTTCAACTTACTGTGCTTTTTTAACATAATAAAATCAAAATTTTATGTTTGGTATTGCCCAAAAAGTGTTGTGTTGAAAGCTGCACACTACAGAAAGAGTGATCTGGTAAGGGAGAGATTGGGACACTTCCTTCACTGTAACAATGCTCTGTCCAAGCAGAATCATCTGTCTATCCTCAACAGGGAGAGAATAGTTGATGAAAAACTCTGGGGAAAAAGAATTAAATTCTATGCTACAGGCAGTGACATAGGTGAGTGCTGGGCTATCTGGGGCAGAGACTGGTGGTCCAAAGATATCCAGGTCAATAGGAACAATCCCCCTTAATATGGACAGTCCTCCTGGTCTTTCATTTAGTTTGAAGTACCAACTATTCAGTACAGAAATATTTTAGACCAGTTCCATCCCAATAAAAACTTCAAAGATGTCCTTCAATCCAGGCAGAAGATGGAACATAGAATCTAGAGAGCAGAGCTACTATGAAATGAAAATGAGTGTGAAGCTAGTCTTGACAAACATATGCAGGATCTGCTGGGAGAGTGGTTTAAAGAAAACAAATGACAGCTCAATCCTAGAAAGAGGGAGACCAGGAGACAAAGACTCAAAATAACTTCATTTTGATTCCGGTTGGTATAAGAGGAGACAGAAGGAAAGGCTGCTAGTAGCTTTTTAAAGTCATGTGAATATATCCTACAACATTGAAATTGAATCTATTCAAGTTTACTCATTTTAATTGTTTTCCAGTATTCTTTATCTTTTATTATATTGTAGGCTGCCCAAAGTCTCTATATCAGTGAGATGGGTAGCATAGAAATTAAGCAAACATTTTTGTAGCCCTGGTGGTATCTGTGTCTTGACTAGGCCCACCTCAAAAAGCTGATATTAACCTTAATTTAAAGATTCTTAATTCAAAAGTAACAATGTAAGTTTATGTATATGCTTACAAAGAACATACTCTCTGGCATAAGACTGCAGTCTAATGTGAATGGATAGAACCTTATTTATGAAATGGACATAATAGGTTGAATGGAAGAAAGGAAACTACAGATATATTTCTTGCAATTTGCTTTTTAAATCCTTAGGAATGATAGTAAGGTTGGAATTCTAGCTAAATTGACCAGTTGCAAACTTACAAATGATGTGACGTGAACCTTTGTTTTCCTAACTCCTACTTACTCTGCAACACTCATAGATGCTACACCACAGAAGCTATAACCAGTAGTGGAAAACATGTTGGAGACAGCACCCTTGTTACAGAAATTTCTTGGAATTCAGCCAAGAACATTTGGGGTGAGCGACAATACGTATCTTCTGTCAATCTCTTTTAGGAAGAGATCAGAAAAAAAATATGAGACTAACTAAACTTGGAAGGTACACAGATATTACCTTGGGGTGTTTTCAGGCGCAGAAAAACCACCATTCAAAAGGTGTTGTGTCACCTTCCTCTCTGTTTCATGGATTTTCTGTGGCCACCAAAAAAGTTGGAAAGTGGTGTTGGGAAACTATGGATGGGCCCTCAGTGGAAAATGGTGTGTGCAAGCGGCCTCTGGATGAGGCAGGATGGATGCATGACAACATTCTGCTCTGGAAGTAGCTGAGGCAGCTCTGCTACTAACCTCAGGGTTGCAGTTTCAAGAAGGTGGAGGCAAACAGCCAGCCTTAGAATTTCCCTATCATTTTCTAACTTGGTTTTAAGTCAAGAGCCTGATCCTTGTCTCATATTAAGAACAGAGTTTTAAGTGCCTTTGTAGGAATTCCTGCTTCAAAAGGCCACTCTCTATGTCAACAATAAAAATAAAACAATAAAAACCGTAGCAATTGTCTGTCCGTTATGTTGCGGTCCCTGTTGTTTGCCTTAGTCATCTGGCTTAGTGCTTCCCCCTTTATTGCCCCTAGGCCAGGGGTAGGCAACCTTGGCTCTTTTATGACTCATGGACTTCAACTCCCAGAATTCCTAAGCCCCCATGGCTCAGCTTGGAAACTTCTCCCTTTCCCCTCAGCATGGCTGGCTGAGGAATTCTGGGAGTTGAAGTCCACGAGTCATAAAAGAGCCAAGGTTGCCTACCCCTGCCCTAGGCCCTAGGGAAAAAAAATGTTACAGTCTGCTCCCTTCCCTATTTTTCTCTTTCTGTTCTAATTTTTTATTTTAACTTTTTATTTTTGAAATTTAACAAACATTTTAAAATAATGGTTTTGTGCTTTCATTTTGCCTTTAACGTTTTGAAAATGGAAATTGAAAGAAAACAAAGATGAGCATTCTAGTTCAGGGGTCTGCAACCTTGACAACTTTAAGGCATAGCTGGTTGAGGAATTCTGGGAGCTGAAGTCCACAAGTCTTAAAGTTGTTAAGGTTGCAGACCCCTGGTCAAGTTCAACTCAGACTAAGTTCCATGTGTTGTATTTGGTTCTGTACATATACAGTATGTATATACTATACATATACATGTACTGTACATATACAGTATATCCTTCCAATACTTATCTGGAGCATGATTTCTACTGCGGCATTACAGAAAACTTTGCATTTAACTCTGTGGAGTTTCTTTTTCAGGCTGTGCTATTGGTACTTGGCTTGCTTCAGGTGGCTTTTGGTGTCCTCTTTCTAATCGTCCGCTGTTCTTATACAGATGACCTTGGCATTCACTTCTTCTCTGGTTCTCTGGTAAGTGAATTAATGTGGATATGTTGGAAATTCAGAAATAGAAGAAAGCATTGATCCCACACCTTTGTAAGATTGTACAAAGGAGAAAATTATCAGGAGAAATGGCAAGCTATAGCTGCTGAAATTATGTTTTTTCTCTCTTTGATTAAAGCTACAACTGCCCTTCTTTTTCTTACTGTCCAAAGAGACCCACTTTCACGGTTTCTGCTAAATGCTTCATCCTCATGAGAGGATCTCTTCACAAAGTTTTAAATAAATCTAACATGAGATCTGTATTGACAAATAAAATAATCTTCTATGGTTACACCCTACTTATTGGGGTGTAAACCCATAACATTTAGTGAGATTTATTTTTGAGTAGTTATGTGTTGGTTTGAATTACATAAAGTCCTTTATTTTGTCAGGATTTTGTTGGACAGCAACTCCCATCATTCACTATTAGCTATGGTAGGCAGGATTGTTGGAAGTTGGAACTGAACCATACAGCCCAATGTTGTTGTGTCCTAAGTGCTGTGAAATTTCATAGCCAGGGTCCAAGAACAATAACATTTGTACTGAGATTTTATTTTAAGCTGTTTCTTGCTTCTACATATTATCATGCATTTATGGCTTTATTTAACAAATGTACACTCATTTCACATGCTAGTAAAGTTATGCTTAAAATCCTACAAGCTAGACTCCAGCAATATGTATGTACAGTATCTACTGCCCATTCCCAATACTTTTGGTGACTTGCAAATTTATAATAATGGTCCCCTAACTAAAACCATAAACACTCTAAATTAGTATTCTGTATTCTTTCTCTTTCCTTTTTGGTAGCTGTTTCTGGCTGGTGTTATTTCTGTTATAGCTGATCGAATTCCTTGTATGGGTTTGGTGAGTCCTGCCTTTCTTGTTGAATTTCTCATCTATTTATAATACTAATTTAGCCTGGGATTCTGTAAGAGTGAATAATTTGCCCCTCTCTCCTAGATAAAAGCCTGTTTGATCATCTGCATTATATCAGCCACCACTACAGTTGTAATCAACTTTCTGTACCTGAGAGATATACTTTATTTTCTTCCTTCCTTCTGTCCCTTTACTGACAAGGTCCAACATGGTTGCAGAGTGAGTGCTCAGTTGGAGGTAAGTCATATGTGAAATCAACTCTCTCTCAACCAGTCAGTTCTTCCTGTTCTGTCTGGTCTTATCTCTGTAGAGTCTTAGGTCATTCTGAGCTGACTAGCTGAGGTTACTTCCACACCACAGTGCTTCCATCATTTTCCACTCCCGTTACAACAGGGATGAGCAACTATGGCAATTTTGACTTCAACTCCCAATTCCTGAGCCAGCATGGCTGGTTCAGGAGTGCTGGGAGTTGAAATTCACAGGTTGTAAAGTTGCCATAGTTTTCCACCCCTGCTTTACAACAATGGGAAGCTGTCCTGTAAACTTCTTTATTTCCTCTTGAATTTGAAAGGTGAACAGGGGAGGAAAGAGCAAGGAGACAGGTTGAGACAATTAAAGAGCTTTGAGGAAAAAAAGGTTCACTATGGTTTTGTATATCCAGCAGTAAAATCAGCAATCAATTTCTACAACAGTCAGTAGTGCACTGATTTTGTGCTATTGTTATTGGCCTGCTTTAAAAGAAAGTTTATTTTCTTCCCTGTGAGGAAGCATACGTATACCTTGGACATGTCTTCTGCAGCTGTTCTGTTCCACCAGTGGTACAGATAGTTAATAGTAGACTGTTCTATCCCAGGAACAGAGGGTGGGGAGCTGTTTACATAGCCAGACATCTTAATTGGAAATAGGCATCATGTACATTTTTTCTTAAAAGGAGTATACAAAAACATAATAAAATGAATGACTACATTTACTTAGACAGCTACCTTTTTTATTATAAATGTTTTGAAACAGCAAAACAACCCTCAACAAGCTATGTTGGGATGGGCTGCCTCTTGTCAAAATCAGCCCAGATATTCAGACTGTCCAATCATCAGCCCAGATATTCAGACTGTCCAATCATCTACAGTGGTGTTTCTCAAACCTGACAACATTAAGATGTGTGGATATCAACACCCAGAATTCCTCAGCTAATATCCTTTTGCATCCCCCATCTTTTGGGGCTGGGCAGCTCCCAGAATCAAACATCTAGCCCTGATTGCTGTAATCCCTAAAATGGCTGTAAAATCAAGGAAAGGCCTCCCCAAAGCCTGAAAACAGACATAAGTCCAAACTCTGCCATTTGCAGCACCATTCCTCCCCACTGCAACTCTTAGTCTGCTCACATGTGTTAAATGTCATCACCTCCCTGATTTACACAGTAATTTTGGAAGCACTTAGCTGCAAGGCCAAGATATGATTAGGGAAAGAGTCGCACTGAGACTATGGGAATGAAATTGACTACTCTAAAGAAAAGAAAAAATAGGGGTGACATGATAGTAGTATTCCAATATTTGAGGGTCTATTACAAAGAAGAGGTTGTCAATGGTTGGAAACTGACCAAAAAGAGAAGTAACCTGGAATTAAAGAGAAACTTCCTTAATTAACAATTAACCAGTGGAATAGCTTGCCTTCAAAAATCGTGGGTGCTCTATCACTGGAGCTTTTTAAGAAGAGACTAGACAGTCACTTGTCTGAAATGGTATAGGTTCTCCTGCTTGAGCAGGGGGCTGGACTAGAAGATCTCCAAGGTCTCTTCCAGATTCTATTCTATTCTATTCTATTCTATTCTATTCTATTCTATTCTATTCTATTCTATTCTATTCTATTCTATTCTATTCTATTCTACTCTACTCTACTCTACTCTACTCTACTCTACTCTACTCTACCCTACCCTACTCTACTCTACTCTAAATTGTTATTTCAATTCTCCTTCTCCATCACCATGTAACAAGAGGATGTAGAGACAGCAGGTAGAGTAAATGTTCCCAATAGGTGAAAAAAGTAAGGTTCTACATTTAGGCAAGAAAAACCAAATGTACAGGTATAGTATAGGGGATACCTTGCTCAATAGTAGTAACTGTAAGAGGGATCTCGGCGTTCTAGTGGACAATCACTTAAATATGAGCCAGCAATGTGCTGCAGCTGCCAAAAAAGCCAACTCAGTGCTGGGCTGCATTAACAGAGGGATAGAATCAAGATCACATGAAGTATTAATACCACTTTACAATGCCTTGGTAAGTCCACACTTGGAATACTGCATCCAATTTTGGTCACCACGATGTAAAAAAGATGCTGAGACTCTGAAAAGAGTTCAGAGAAGAGCAACAAAGATGATTGGGGATTGGAGGCTAAAACATATGAGGAACGGTTGCTGGAATTGGGTATATCTAGTTTAACGAAGAGAAGGACGAGGGAGGACATGATAACAGTGTTCCAATATCTCAGGGGATGCCACAAAGAAGAGGGAGTCAAGCTATTCTCCAAAGCACCTGAGGACAGGACAAGAAGCAAGGGATGGAAACTAATCGAGGAGAGAAGCAACCTAGAACTAAGGAGAAACTTCCTGACAGTTAGAACAATTAACCAATGCAACAACTTGCCCCCAGAAGCGGTGAATGCTCCAACACTGGAAGTTTTAAAGAAGAGACTGGACAGTCATCTGTCCGAAATGGTGTAGGGTTTCCTGCCTGAGCACGGGGTTGGACTCGATGATCTCCAAGGACCCTTCCAACTTTATTATTATTATTAAGATGGCAACTGACTAGGTGTTTTCAGGCTGTTTGGTCATCCACATTTAAAAAGAGAAGAACTGAAAAGTGATCTCCTCTTAACCAAACAGAGATCTTTCAAAGAACAACTAATCTGAGGTTGTGACACCTAAGCGTTAATTCTTTTCTCTTTTTTTGAATAGAATTTTAGTGGATTTGAACTCAAGGGCTGCCTCTTAACCTTTCTCTCTAGTTCTATTGTACTGGACTGCGAGGACTGGCTTTTGCAGCTGGGACCATAGGCGTCTGCCTAACCATCATTTTGGCAGTTTTTGGCTGCAAAACTGTCTGCTATCACACTTCGGAAGACACTGCGGTAATTCCATAGGAGTTCCAAACAGGAAATGACAAAGAGTGTGATTCTGTTCTGTAAAAAAATTAAATATAATTCTTGACATCTCGTAAATTTCAATAGTAATGCTAAGGAATAGATCAAGTTATGCCTGCTATAGTAAGGCTACCTACCTGTTTTCTCAGAGACATTTTCCTTTTACTGGTAAAGCAGCTTTTGGATGCTGCGTATAAAAATTTATGAATGAAGACAGATCAATAAAAGGCCAGTCTGGAAGCATCCAGCTGACTGTAATTAGCTTATCTAAAAAAACGGGAAAAGTCCCGACTTGTCTACTGCTTTGTGTTGACATACTGACATCTTGTGGCTTAGTAAAGAGCTGCTAATAAATGTTTATACTGAAACTAAAAATATACAAAAACTCCCATGAAATAAGTAGCTGAAAAAACACAGTCCCACAGCAGCCAAGATGGGTCAGTGGGAAGTCCGAAAGCAAGAAGGCAATGACTTGCAGTAATGACCTGCTGTTTCTGTTCTCTGGTACTCTGTGTGATAGTAGAGCCACTGTGATTTGGTGGTTAAGGCATCAGATGAGAAATCTGGATACTGTGAGTTCTAGTCTTGCCTTAGGCACAAAGCCTGCAGGATGGCCTTGGGCCAGTCACTCTCCCTCAGCCTTAGGAAACATGCAATGGCAAAACACTCCCAAAAATTGTCAGGAAAACTGCAGGGATGAGTCCAGGCACTTGTTGCCAGGAGTTAAAAACTAACTTCAGAAGATACAGAGAGAATACGTAATACCCGAAAAATCTGCAGGGTCACCTGGATGGCCTAGCAATCCTAATTTTGCTCTAGCTCCTAGATGAGGATATTGTTTTGCCATGTTTCAAGTGTGATTTAAGTGTTTGACATACAACAGAACACTCCATTCTTCCTCCTTAAAGCCCCAGGGCCCCACTTGAGCACTGCTTTCCTTCTTTTTGAAGAAGTCTGCTCAGGCAAGCCTTGAGTTTATTGGTGAATTCTCTTGCTTAAGTGATATTAACACAAAGGAGGCATCTCTGTCTTGGGAAAGCTGGTGAAAAATAGATTCCACTGGCTATTCATCAGCCACTCAGCACCCTCATAATATATTTCCAGTCAACCCATCAATTTTGACCAGCTGAAAAATACCTAGAGCCACAACAAAAATAGGGCAATATTTCTCCTGCAGATCATTAGAGAGCCAGAGCATGCAGGAAATTCCATGAAGGCTGGCTAGAAAGGAAAGACTCCCTGTTGCTTTCTATGCTCAATTCAAAATACTAAGTGGCCTAAACCAAAATTGTGCACAGAGCTGGCCACATATGAATGTTTTAAGTCTGCAACAAAGTGCATTTGGGCTCCCACCATGTCTGCGTTTCACATTAACACATCTAGCTTCTGCGTTAAATCTTCTGAAGCATCCTTTTCTGTGGCAGGATTGATACAATGAAATAACTTTTTTTTATTTGATTTTTATCCTGACTTTATTACCTTATAAGAAGCCCAAGGCAGAGAACATACGTAATACTCCTTCCTCTTCCTCCTCCTTCTTTTCCCATAACAGCAATCCTGTGAGGTAGGTTAGGCTGAGAGAGAATAACTGGCCCTAAGTCTCCCAGCTGGATTTCATACCTGAAGTTGGACGGTCTCCTGTTTTCTAGGCCAGTGGTTCTCAACCTTTCTAATGCCGTGACCTCATAATACAGTTTCCCATGTTGTGGTGACCCCCAAGTGGGTGTGGCCACCAATAAGAGGGAGTAGGACAGCTAGGGAGAAGGGAAAAAATGGCGGACAGCGTGGTTTGGCGACCCCTGTGAAATGGTCATTCGACCCCAAATGGGGTCCCGACCCACAGGTTGAGAACCACTGTTCTAGGCCAACACATTAATCACTGCACCAAATTTGCCATTGGAATTCAGACAATTGCTGCATGTTGCAGTTGGGATATGTGTGTGTTAAAACATAGCTCCTTCACAAGCTTGTTTTAAAAAATGTTTTTATTGTTACATTTAACTTTAAATTGAAATTTTAGATGAAGGCACCTAGAGTTAAAAAATAAATGATAGAAATTGCCTCCTATACTGGGGAGGGATATATAGGCAATGTGGTGTAGTACATCAACTGAATATTGAGAGATATAGTTAAAAGCATGGAAAACAGTGCAGAGTTACATGTATGGCTGAAAGGATACGTTAATGTTTGATTTAGGGATATGTGGATTTAAAGTACCCTTATAAAGAAAAATAGTTAAGAAAATAGTGTCACGTTTGTCTTTTTGTTTGTTTTTATGCCATTCACTTCTCCCACAATGTGACTCTGGTTATATATTGACCTGAGGAAGCTTGTGAAAATAAGAGGTTAGTCATGAGATCCATGATTAATATATGTCCCATTGGTTTTCTGGAGTTTGTTTTAACCTTAATAAACCCCCCAAAATAAAATGCTTTTCAGACAGCTTAAATTATGACCAAATAGAGAGACAAGGAATGAAATACGTCAATAATGTCTGTGTTAAATATGCCATTAGATTCCATGAATTTATTGAAATTTGAACACTCTTTTCCATTGTTTTTTTTCTCATGTAGCCTGTCATTGCTCTTCAATCACAAGACGGCAAAAGAAATCCAAAATAAAAATTGTCTGCCAATGTCAGAAGAAACACCAAAGAAGTTTCCCTAGAAGCCCAAGAAGCTTGTTTGTTCTCTGTTTGCTGTTGTTTTTGTCATTTCATTCCTTTATTCCTTTCTACATTAAAACGAATAAAGCATGCTCAGACATACATCCCAAAAAAAGCTCATGGTGTATTGGCTGAGATTTAAGCCAAAGATATCCAAATTCAAGGTCATTTTTGATACTCACCAGGAGTGGCAGGCAGGAGCAGTTTCTTCAGGAGCCCTAAAATCTCTCTCTTCCTTGCCAGTGAATAAATTAGGACAGTCTTCCCCAATTGGGGACTACCAGATACATTGAAAGTAAACCTTAAATTGTAACAAACTGAATTAGGATTTTCCCTGAAGGATGGTTGTGAATATAACCATTAAGATGAGTAACCAATCTGATTTCCTGCTAAAGCTATAAAATAAATCTTGCTCTGGAGGAATGCTCTCTTTTTGCCACTGAACAGAATGGCAGCTTGCACCTTATTTCTTATCTATAAAAGACACCATAAAGCACCGATGAGAAATACCTGGGTTGGATTCAGCAAAATAGGAGATAGCAGAGCTTTATCTACCAGTAGGAAATTTGGGGCCAGTGAACTAAAATCTATGGGCTCAATGGGGAAGGAACTTTGCCAGTTTCTGAGCTTTGCGGTTTCTGAGCAGGAGGCTAGAAAGAAAGCAAAGGGGGAACTACTGAAACCAATGAGTAAAATGACCTCCTCCCCCACTGATTCCCTGCAGGAACGCTATGAATGGACATTTTTTCTCCATGTCGGTACTTGGGGAATCTGACTGAATCCTTTTAAAGCTTTCTTTGTATAAGGAAACACAAAATTAGTGAGCTTATATGCATTAAGTAGGTACAGGCAGACTTCAGGTTTATAGGATCTACTTAATTTTTTTTATTTGAATACCAAGATAGTAGAAAACCGTAGCTTAATAGATGGGAATAATTAAGTATTAAATCTTCTAAATCAGCAGCACCTGGGGTGAGCATCGTGCCCAGTTGTGTCTATGATGTCAAAGATATGCAAATTGGATGGGTTTCAATCAGAATAGAGCTGGAAGGGACCTTGGAGGCTTCTAGTCCAACCCCCTGCTCAAGCAGGAGAATCTATACCAGGGGTCTTCAAACTTGGCCCTTTTATGACTTGTGGACTTCAACTCCCAGAATTCCTCAGCCAGGCAGACCCCTGATCTATACTATTTCAGACAGGATGCTGTCCAGTCTCTTCTTAAAAATCTCCAGTGATGAAGTACCTACAGCCTCTGGTGGCAAGCTATTCCACTGGTTAATTTTTCTCGCTGTTAGGAAATTTCTCCTTAATTCCAGGTTGCTTCTCTTCTTGATTAGTTTCCATCCATTGTTTCCTGTTCTTGCCTTCTGGTACTTTGGAAAATAAGTTGGAATACTGCTATCATGTCTTTTCTCTAGACAAGCCAAACCCAATTCCTGAAATAGTTCATATTTCAAAATTTGCGCTGCTACACCATATAGTGTATCTGTCTTTTTATAGATTTTGACAAACATGCATATGTATGATGCTGCTCTTCTAAATCAGATTCCAGAATGAGCTAGATATATAAGTTCAAACATACATCTGAACTACTAAACTTAAGAATTTGCAAACAATTAGTTTGGCATAAGAGCATTTTAGTCTCACCATGTCAATGATCAGGAGTTAAAAGTGGAATTGTAACAACTAGCAACAGATTAGTTAAATTACTTTCTGTTCATTCCTTCTTAAGGAGGAATGCTTAAAACCAGAAGCTGCCCTCTGAAAACTGTTTCTAAATCTAGGGCAGAGTTTCTTAAACTGGGAGTGATGCAGCAATTTGCAAATGCTTATTTGAGAGTCGAGGATACAGTTTGGGACAGCCACAGCTGGGAAGCCTCTATAAACAACAGAGTCTGGAGGGTGTTTTTGTGAGACTAATGAGATTCTTCGAGGCCAAGAAATGGAGTAATTGGATGAAACAGTTTAAGAACCACTGATTGGGGGGGAATGCTAGAAGACAGAACTCCCTGTGCCACTGTCTTGCACCTGCTAAATAAATTGCCTGCTCTCTGCTGCATTGACAGGAGAGGAGAAGAATTATCATCTTGTACTTTGCATCAAACAACAAACTATCTTGAATCATCTCTGGTTGGAGATGAAGGCATGTGCTATGGCCAGAAGGCCAGATCTTAGTAGATTTTGAACTAGACATGTGACTGTTGCCAGTTCTAAATTCAGCCTGCAAGCAACAACTGTTCTCCCAAAAAATATAATATGAAGAAGGAATCTGATTTCACCACGATGTAAAAAAGATGTTGAGAGTCTAGAAAGAGTACAGAGAAGAGCAACAAAGATGATCAGGGGACTGGAGGCTAAAACATATAAGGAACGGTTGCTGGAATTGGATATGTCTAGTTTAATGAAGAGAAGGACGAGGGGGGCATGATAGCAGTGTTCCAATATCTCAGGGGCTGCCACAAAGAAGAGGGAGTCAAGCTATTCTCCAAAGCGCCTGAAGGCAGGACAAGAAGCAATGGGTGGAAACTAATCAAGGAGAGAAGCAACCTAGAACTAAGGAGAAACTTCCTGACAGTTAGAACAATTAACCAGTGGAACAGCCTGCCTCCAGAAGCGGTGAATGCTCCAACACTGGAAGTTTTTAAGAAGAGACTGGACAGCCATTTGTCTGAAATGGTATAGGGTTTCCTGCCTGAGCAGGGGGTTAGTCTAGAAGACCTCAAAGATCCCTTCCAACTCTATTATTGTTATTGTTAAACTGAGAAGCACAAGGAAGGAGCCATCAACTACTTATGCAGACACACCTTCCTTTAAGACAAGTATTGGGAGTTGGGTTTCAAGATTGTATACTTTTCTAAGAAAACAAAATACAAATTAAGCATTTTAATTAATTTTAATTAGTTAAGTGAATCTGGCTTCTCCCATTGACTTTGCTTGTTGGAAGCCAGCTGGGAGGGTTGCAAATGGTGACCACGTGACCCTGCCCAGGATTATGACAACCATGGCAGCATGTTGGAGAGAATAGCAAAACAAGGATTTCATTACTGCTCCTCTGATCTCTCCAAGCTCCATTGCAATTGTGATGTTTGATGATGATCTGAAGCAAGGATTATACTGCCTCCTCTGTTGACTCCTTTTTTTTGGTGGGGCTGATGGCACGATGGTGGAGCTGTCAACATCCTTTACTCTCTTCTGTGTTTTGGGCAATAGAAAACAGCACAGTAAGATTGTATGCAGATAATCACCAACTTAATGGCCACAAGCGAGCCCAATATTTCCATTGCTAAACAAAGCAGTTGTGAGTTGTGCCTCATTTTACGGCATTTTTTGCCACCATTGTTAAGTGAATCACTGCAGTTGTTATGCAAATCATGCAGTCGTTAAGTGAATCTAGCTTCCCCCATTGACTTTGCTTGTCAGAATCCAGCTGGGAAGATTTCAAATGGTGATCACGTGACTCTGGAACATTGCAACTATCTTAAATGCCTGCCAGTTGCCAAGAGCCCGAATTTTGACCATGTGACCATGGGGATGCTGTAACAAGTGTAACTGGGAAAACCGGTCATAGGTCACATTTTTCAGTACTGTTGTAACTTCAAACAGTCACTAAATGAATGGTTGTAAGTCGAGGACTATCCGTATTGACACCAAGAATAAACTAAGTTCAGCATCATAGATACAGAGGTAAAAAAAATGGAATTGCCTGGCCATTCCAGTAGTATCACTGGTAAAAAATATTCTGTTTCAAGAAATAGCCTCGTGCATGGACTTTACAGATACAGCTATAATTGGAAAAGGACATTTGACATTTGACAATTTTGTTTTTTTACTAGTTCCTTCTTATCAGCAGCTTGCAAATTAAGATCCTGTTTGGAGAAAACTTTATATATGTGTGTGTGTGTGTGTGTGTGTGTGTGTGTGTGTGTGTGTGTAAAGTTTTCTCCAAACAGAATCTTAATTTGCAAGCTGCTGATAAGAAGGAACTAGTAAAATAACAAAATTGTCAAATGTCAAATGTCCTTTTCCAATTATAGCTGTGTGTGTATATATATATATATATATATACATATATATATATATATATATATATATATATATATATATATATATATATCACATATTCATCCAATCTCAAACAAGTGTCTAAACCAACATTAAAGAAAACAAATTCTGTTTTTTTCATTTTGTTTTTTTTAATGTTGGTTTTGTTGTCTCTGTGTATTTCTTTTCCACTTTTTACATTTCTTTCTATCAAACGTTTAAGATAAATGTTTAAAATAACCTTTAAAACAAAAAAATGGAAGGAAAATAATCAAGATAATGTTTGAAATTCCATCTCATAAAAAAGAAAAGGTTTTAGTAGTTTCAAACTAGTTCCTCTTCAGTTTATTTTAGGAGGCAGGGTAGCCTCCTTACTCAACTACATGGCCTGCTAAACACAGGGATTGTTGCTTAAGATGGTTTGAAAACGGCTGGAGGAGAATGTAGTTCTGTGTATTCTCAGCCTATGTATTTTGTGCCCAGTTTTGTCACTGTCCAACTAATAGAAATAGTGCTTTCATCATGTGTCAGTTCTACAGAAAAATATGATACCTGAAGCCCCCTTTTTAGGCATAACCTTCAGCCTTCATATTTTAGCAAAAAGATCTCTGCCTATAGGATTTAAATGTCGGGACAATACTGCAAAGCTAAGTATGCAAGATCTAAGTAAACAAACACAATGAACCTGCCATTTCAACTAAAGCTGGTTTGGGATGTATTTCTATCAACTCCTCCTTGAAACCCTTAGCACTAAACTTTGCATGTGTGGAACTGTTTCCATCAAGTTCTTTCTACAATGTGACAACAATGAGCCAGGGAAACAGGGGTTAATTTGTTCCTCCCCATTTCCCCAAACTGTTTAGATCAGGGGTGTCAAACTTGCAACATCAGGACCTATTGCAACTTTTTTGCCATTGCCAGGAATGGGGTGGGCAGTTTTGCTATGATGCGTCTGGCCCGCGGGCCGGCAGTTTGACACCCCTGGTTTAGATCATTGTGATCAGACTGCTGGGAACTTTTCAAGCTACCTTTACAAGATATGTTACTATGTGTGTGTGCTAACCTCTTTGTGCAATAAGGAAGGAGATGCTTCAAATGGGCCAATGCTGGTGTTGAAAGTGTCTTCATCAGCCCATGGGGGGGGGGAATTGAGACATTTCCTGATATTGTTACAGTGCAATTTGTAAACTTCTGGTTGAGAAGAGAAATAGAGTAATCTGGAAAGAGATCTCCATTCCATAAGACTATATCATCACTGCTGCTTCTGGCAAAATTGCATGCTAGTAGAATTGGATGGGACTTTATGAATAAATATTAGGAAGAGTGTTGAAGGAGATATGAAACTAGAACCAGAAAGAATAAAAGAATATAGGTAAATCTTCTGATTTGGGTATAAGTCTTCAATCAGGATCGTTCATTCTGACTTCCAGGCAAAAGCATTGTTTTTCATTGTTCTAGCTATAATCTATTTAATTATTATTTTTTCTATCCAGATAATCAGCTGGGTTTAGGAACTTACAAGAATTTTTGTCTGTCAATAAGTTGTGAAGTTGCCATGTCAGAAACTGGAGTCCTTCTGCAGAGATTCCTCCAGGGACATCCCACAGTATTTGGGGTAAGCACTAGGCATGGGACTTTTAGAAGTTCAAGGACACACAAGTTGTTCCTTATCAGTATTGTATGTTCTAGTCCAAATTTCCTGGGTGCAGCTAATGCAAAGCAGTGTCCTTGGTGAATGGCCTTAGTAGACTATTTCCTTTACCTGTCAGTGAGCATCCCACTCCCTATCCATCTTCTAGTATAAGTTGTCATCCTTCCCCATGTTTTCTCAATACTTGGAAAATTTAAAAAAAAAATTGCTTTGCAGGCACTCCTGTTGATGATTGGGCTCTTCCAATCAGCCTTTGGAGTCATCTTATTCCTGTCCCCTTGTGCTTATAGAGATGAGCTGGGCACGCATTTCAGTTCAGCTGCAGTGGTGAGTCACCAGCATCTGCTTCTCCTGCTCTTTACTGCCTCTGAATCAGCAACAATGCTGTAATTCTCCATGACCTTACCTTAACAATTTCATCTTTCAAACCCCACAAAGCTGCCAAAACAGCCAGTCAGCCAGTCAGTCAATCAGTCAGTCAGTCAGTATCTATCTATCTATCTATCTATCTATCTATCTATCTATCTATCTATCTATCTATCTATCTATCTATCTATCTATCTATCTATCTATCTATCTATCTATCTATCTATCTATCTGCTCTAGGAAGCGAGCAATGGCAAACCATTTCTGAAAAAGCTTGCCAGGAAAACTGCAGGGATTTGTTCAAGCAGTTAGCAGGAATCAAACACTGACTCAACGGCATGCACACATGTGCATACACACACACACACACACACACACAAACTGGCAAAACCAAAATAGACACAGATTTCAGTGAAGGCTCTTTAATGCAACAACCTTGGGTATGATGACTTTAAGGTAGCATCTTTTTCTAAGGTTTTCCTCACCAACCTCCCGGGCCTGGGAACCATGCACAAAGCTTCATTTGTGTATGCATTGGATTTAGGTTGTGCACGGAACCATCGCACCACCACCACCACCACCAAAACCAGCAAAGCCGCCGCAACCACTGCCATCCGTCCACAGAACCAAAAAGGTGGGGGACCCCTGATGTAAAACACAGGCACCACATTTCAGTTTATGAGAGTAGAGGCAGACAGCTGGTGTCTTGCAGTCCAAACAGGCGGGTTCTCAATTCATTCTTCTCCACCATAAGATTTGCAAGGCAAAAGGCTCCACTTTCAATCCTGCTGCCCCAAGGAAACAGATCAGGTAGCAGATGATGAGGAAAGACTCCTGAGACTTTGGCAAGCAAGCAGAGGGGATAAAGGTTGAGATAGTTGTCCATCAATACTATAGAGATGTATCTTTTGTTTCTTTAAATCTCACCTCATTTAATTACTATTAGCAATGTTATATTTTGGGGTGTACTTCACTATATCTTCTAGCTGTTATACTTAATCAATAAAATATGTAAATGTGAACCACAACTAGGATTAATAATGTTATCTACCACTCTTCCTTGTCAAGGAGCATGGCGTAGTTTGCATATAAATAAAGCCAGTAACTAATTGTAACAGTGAAATGTCAGGCTGTTCAGGAATGAAGAACAGCTGTCTGGTTTTATGTGCTCACCCCTGAACTGCCAAAAGCTTGACACTTTTCAACTGCTTACCTCCATGTGGGAGGGGACTCCAACTCCCAGGGTGCTGTTTTTACTTCCTAAATCCTTGGATTTACTTTCCAAACAGTGTGTCACTGTTCTTCCTGCCAGGAGCCTGAACATTCTGAGACCATGACAAGAACCAGCCAGCTCAGCCTTCCTTCCAGCTCACTAACAGGGTGACAATTGCAAAAATTTGCTTCCATGTCTCATGTTCTGGTAAAAAAAAAAAAACTCAAGATGGCAACTTGCCAGGGCAGATCTTTGATTCAGTGTTGTAAACCCCACCCCTCTTGACTTTGTTTACCAGATTCTGCATATACCTGATTCATCAATACTATGCTCAGAGCCCTGTCCCTACTTGAGGTTTCTCTTATTTCTTTCAGGATTATTATTTTTTTAAAGTGAACATACCCAGGAATTGGGAGGAGTGGTAAGGAGACAATTCTTGCCCATGTGTCCTGCCATCCCCCCAAACTCCAGTATTCCACTTCATCTGCATTTTTTCTTCTTCTTTGTAAGTCCTAGAAAGTGTTGGGAAATTGTCACTCGGACTGTCCAGCCATATAAATGTGTGGTAAAAAGATTTTTTTATTATAATTTTGTTCAATCATGTCTGATTCTGAAAGACCAGCTGGACAAGTTCCTCCGGTTTTCTTGCTGACTGTTTTTTTCAGAAGTTGTTTGCCATTGCCTCCTTCCTAGAGCTGAGAGTGAGTGACCCAAAGTCAATCAGTTTATCTTCATACCCTAGGTGGGAGTAGAACTCACAATCTCCCAGGTTCTAGCCCAGGGGTTCCCAACCAGGGGTGTGAGATGATATTCCAGGGGGTGCGAAAACTTGGGTTTTCAAAATTATAGTGTATATGCATAATTCGTTGCCATTATTTTAAACTTTTGTAAGGGGTGTGAGAATATATCAGAAGCGTTCTACAGGTGCGGGGTATAGAAAAGATTGGGAACCACTGTTCTAGCCTGATGCCTTAATCATTATATCAAACTGGGTCTCATAGTAAGAAGATACAGGTAGATGTTTTCATTTAGATCTTTGAAGTGAGGTAGCAACTTGTCAGCTTTTCTGGAGTCAGTGTGGGATTTTGCATAGGGATCTTGAATCAATCACATTATTATACTTTTCATTCTTTGTTTCCAGCTGATTCTGGCAGGCATACTCACCCTTGCTGCAGACAAAGCCAAAAGCCTGAACTTGGTAAGTATGTGAGGAATAAGTATGTGAGAAAGCAAGAAAGGCCAACACAAGTTGATCAAAGCTTATTGTCCTTGTTCATTGAAGGTTATAGGGCAGGTGTCTTCAAACCTGGCCATTTTATGACTTGTGGACTTCAACTCCCAGAATTCCTCAGCCAGCGTGCCTGCTGAATAATTCTGGGAGTTGAAGTCCACAAGTCATAAAAGGGCCAAGTTTCAAGACCCCTGTTATAGGGTAATCAGCCATTATTTTCCAATAGTCCTTCAAGATATTTCAAGTTATCTTATCTCTGCTCTTACTGTATCTCAGTAATTTTATTAAAGGAGAAAAGAAGAGAAGAGCAGTACAATGTCTTTCGACTGGACTAGGAACCCATCATCTAAAAATAAGTCCCCTTTGCTCCTCCTTAGAGAGTGGGCACTCCCAGATACACTGACTGTTCTCATGATACTGAAATGGTTCCACCTCAGATGTGATTCATATTTTCCTCTCCTGTCACTTTGTCCATTTCTTTGGATGGGGATATTGCTGGCTGCTGTTCAGAAGCTCCTGTGGTAGTTCTGCAGCCTGCCTGTTGATCTATTTTCACACTTTTGTCTCAATTCTCTTCCTAACCTCAGTCAGCCAAAGAGTATGAAGTTTCTTCTTTGGCCTTATAATAGAAATTTAGGGCCTATTTGATGTGTATAACTCCAATCCTTGAGTCAGCCAACAAGTATGCCAGCATAACTTGTGCTGCTCTATCAGCTAAGCTCTATTTTGCTTCAGTTACAAGAACAGCAAGAGAAATTTTCCTCAAAAATATAATATGAGACATTTAAAGGACAATGGTTGAGGGATTGTTCTCCTTAAGGTGTGTTGGCAGAGGTGGGAGGGGCAGGCAAAGCAAGTTGCCCAGCTGAATTTATTTATGGCACAGGAATAAATTGCCAGGACTGCCTCAGGGAAAGACTGCTGGTGCTTTACAGCAGCAATTAATCACTTATGCATTTTTTTTTCATCACGGGGTCTTTTCCTCTTCTGAAAAAGTAGCAAAGCCATGTCCAAAAACAGCCTCACTGACAGTTGGGCAGGGCGAAGTGAGGGAGGGATCTCCATTGGATTGGGGAAGCTTCCCTCCAGAGACCACTAGTTGTTTTCCTAAACATTGGTTTAAAAAAGAAGTCTAGCAAAACTATTTCTGTATACATAAGAAAGCTATGTTTAGCACTTGGCAAAGGCTAGTAAAATCTTACTCAAGCAAAAGCCTCTCTTGCATCTAAGAGTCTGGTCTCCCCTGCAGTCCAAGACAAAAACAACACCGCAGGGCGTTGTCCAGAAGTAGGAAGCCTGCGACGACATCCAGAGTTGGTCTGTTCTCAGCCCCTGGATGCCCCATCAAGAACCTGTCAGCATATTAGTCACAGAACGAGATGTGTGTCAAGAGTAGATGGAACTCGCTGCTTTAAAAGTGGAACAGTTAAAAATGAACTTGGGCTGCGCCCACAGTTAGAACTGGGGATGAGAGAAAGATGGCAGAATGAGGACATGAGCTTAATAAAAGTTAGAGAGGCATATGGTACCGTGCCATAGTTAGTGAATACAGGTAGGTTCTCGACTTACAAGTGCAGCTGAGCACAAAACGTTTTGTGGCTAAGTGAGACTGTTGGTCAGTGAATTTTGCCATATTTTATGACCTTTCTTGCCTCAGCTGTTAAGTGAATCATTGCAGTTGTTCAGTCAGTAATGCAGTTATTAACTGAATCTGTCTCCCCCATTGATTTTGCTGGTCAGAAGGTGGCAAAAGGGGATCACATGACCCCAGGGACACTGCAACCGTCCTAAATATGAGTTGGTTGCCAAGCACCTGACTTTTGATGATGTGATTAAGTGTGAAAAATGGTCATAAGTCACTTTTTTCAGTGCTTTGGGAACTTTGAATGGTCATTAAATGAACCGTTGTTAAATCGAGGAGTACCTGTGTGAGCATTAGCATTTAATTTTTTTCCCAAAGAGCTTTTATTTCCTTATTCGTATCCTGCCTTTATTATGTTTACAAATAACTCAAGGTGGTAAACATCTCTCCTCCTCCTATTTTCCCTTCAACGACAACCCTGTGAAGTGAGTTGGGCTGAGAGAGAGAGCGGCTGGCCCAAAGTCACCCAGCTGGATTTTGTGGCTAACAGTCTCTGGCTTTCTTGCCTGGTGCCTTAATCACTAAACTACTTAACTCTCCCTCCAAAACTGAGCTTCTTCTTCATGGAGCTTCCGATATCTTAGTGTTTTAAAACATTTCCCTCCTTCGGTTCTCTCCCAAGCCCAAATATACAATCTGATTTCCTCTGCAGAGTAAATTATTCCAGGATTTGGAAAGCAACTGAATCGAGCATCATATGACTGAAAGATTTCTTGGGATCTCAGTGCCCTTGTTTACTTATCAATCTTTTCCCCATATGCCTCCTCTTGAAGGGGAATTTATTTGCAAAGCACTAAATATACCAAAGTATGTAAGCATATGTGGGAAATGGAAGTTGGGTGGTTTTGTTTTGAATGAAGGATGAGGGACACAACCATTGAACAATGTTGATGTAGCAAGGGAGAACAGGATTGCTATATTGGCTGTCTTTTATTCTCCAAGCCCTAACTCTGAACATTTACAGAGATGCCTAGTAGTATTTGCAAATGGTAGAGATCTGAAGATGTCTTGGGGAAAAAATGACTTCAGATTGAGCTGGAACATTTGTGAATGCTTGCAAAATAGAAAGACTAGCCATCTGGAAGCATCAGATGATTTTCATGCCATGTTGAATGGTTCCTCAACCTGAGCAGTAGAACTCTATCAGTCATCCTCTGTGACTTAAACAGCACTATTATCATCAGATGTATTCAGATGGGATTTCCTATCGGGTTTCAGATCTGAAAAAAGATGTCAACAGTACTTCATTCTTTTCCTAAAAGTGTCAGCATGAATATTTTTCTTTCAGGTGAAAGCTTGCCTTGTCATCTACGTTATCTGCATAGTGGTAGTGGCTGTGGTCAACATTTTCTATTTGATTGATTTATTCTACAATCCCCGTATCCAGTACATTCGATGCGATCCTCGGGATGATTTTTGTCAACTGCGGCATCAGATTGCAGTGAGTTGTCCTTGGGGCCATGTTTCTGTTTTCTTTGTGAAAATTATCGGAACATCCAGTGCTAATACAACTGGAAGACGTTGGTTTGAGTACTGGGAAGATTGTTTTCACTGGTAGAATATCGAATGCTCTCACTGAGTTAATTCAGACTGAATTTACACAGGGCACCTGTACCAATTCTACAAGAAACTCGATCTTCTGTGAAAAGGACATACTGTGGATTTTATTTATTTATTTACCGGTGGCACATTTCTGATTAGAACCAGCCCAAGCTTAGTGGACTCTGGCTACCCTGAAGGCACTCTTCAGACTTTCTGTAGTATCCATGATATGACTTTGTCACTAAAGCTATTTTGTACATTATTCACATCACAGACTGCATTTCTAAAAGCAGTCAAAGCCTGAACTAAGATGTGACTGAATTAAAGATAAGGTTAAATACACTACAAATAGTTAATAGGGTTACTGCTCATGTATTGAGGGGAGTCTGAGAGGGCCAACCTAGAGTTTACAGACATTGCAAGACTGTTCCAGTCCTAAATACAGTACTCCTGAGATTTCCAACAGAGATTGTTACATTTGAATTATATTGAATTACATTTCTCAATCTTTGAGAAGTTTTGTTTTGTGGAAAGATGGAATAAATGCTGAACTGTTTAATCATAATGCCAAGCGCCAGAGAAATCAGGAAATCCAGATAGTTCAAGTGGGTATAAAGATTTATTACAAGTTTAAGCTTTTTACAAGAATCTGAACTAACGGTCAAGGCAATTTGGCGAGAGATAAGGAATTCAAGGTGGGCTGAACTTGGGTGTCTTGTTTGACCCCCTCCCTCGGGCTCAGGTTGGTCATCTCCTATACATATATTGTGCATTTAACTTCATGCACAGAAGCTAAATGAGTTTCAACTGGATGGGGTCATCCAGTAATTGCTACTACCTCATTACTCATGGTTCCTGTGATTTTTGTTGCCATTGTAAAATCTGTGTGAGTGCTTCAAGAATTGGTCCTCAGCTCTATCTCTTAGCACCCTGCGGTTGGGCCAGAATGCCTTAAGAATGCCTTAAAATCAGTAAGACTTTAGTACTGCTTACTAAATCTCCTTCAGAAACATTTGGGGGGACAAGACTGACTATTCTTGAGTCTCTCTAAAGGGGAGAGCACAAACAATGCAGCCTCTTGTCCTTGATTTCCTGTTCTGGTTTTTAGGCCTGTTGCACGGCCATGCGTGGCATTGTCCTAGTTTTAACTTCCTTGGGATTCTTTGTTTGCATTTCCATGGCAGCCTTTGGATGCAAAGCAGTGTGTCGCCAAAACACATCTGTGGATTAGAAGGTAATTTGTTTTCATATGTTTTGATGGGGAGAGGAGGGTTAACGACAAGAGGATTAGTAAGGTCAAAGAATGGTGAAAGGGAGATGGGAGAGGGGTAGAGAGAGGACAAGAAGGACAGGTTAGGGATAAGTCACTAATACCCCGTTCTCTACCCCTAGCACAGGGTTGGACAATTATGGCAACTTTATAATCCGTGGACTTGCGTGGTTGGCTCAGGAATTCTGGGAGTTGAAGTCCACAGGTTGTAAAGTTGCCATACGTCCACTTTCCTGCTCTAGTAAGTACCAAGACAGGTCTCAGTTTCATACAGTTGAGATGAAAATCCAGTAGAACAAGCATCAATCAGCTGTGCTGTGAACCAACTCCATGTATGAATTTCAAGGTAAAGTAATAATGGAACAAAAATGAAGAAAACAAAAATATTTCAAGATGTATGAGAGATAGGAATACCTAGTTTCTGGAGTAATAGAAATAACCAAGATGGTGATTTGGGGACCATTTGAACATATTTAGATATATTTAGTCCTGTCCTTTCTAGAGATGTTGCTAAATCATCAGAATGTGAACTGGAAGTTTGAGTTGGTGTTTTAAGCTAAAAAAAAAATGTTGCTCAGCCCTGCCTTAACTTTTCAAGTTAAACCCAATAAATTGTGATGATTAAGCAAACCATGATTTTGCATGATTTGTATTTTTGTTTCCTTCACAGGCCATTGTTGTTTCAAAGCATTTTCCTAGTTCTAGTAAGGTCAGCCGAATATCTGAAGGGATTTACTGTCAAAACTTCAAGGTCCACCGCAGGGTTTCCCAAACAGTGAGGTGAGCCTCCCTTGGAGGGATGCAGATGGAGTCCAGGGAAGGTGCGGAGAACCTTTAAGTTGAACATTGTCACAATAAATTCACCTTACCCAAATTTTCATTGTATTGTTTGTATTGCTTATTTGTATTCAGTTTGATGCTTGAATTTTGTACATTTTTTAAATTTGTGTACGTTAATAAATGGAAGCATGATGACAAAGGTTTAGGAATCTCCGATCTAGACGAAATTTGAAGGAACTGTCCACAGCTGCCTAAATAATAATAATAATAATAATAATAATAATAATAATAATAATAATAATAATAATAATAATGTTGGAAGGGATCTTGGAGGTCATCTAGTCCAACCCCCTGCTCAGGCAGGAAACCCTATACCATTTTGGACAAATGGCTGTCCAGTCTCTTCTTAAAAACCTCCAGTGTTGGAGCATTCACCGCTTCTGGAGGCAGGTTGTTCCACTGGTTAATTGTTCTAATTATTAATTGTTAATTGAATTCTTCCTTAATAGCCTTGGAACTCCTCAATAGTTCAGACAATATAAATGGGCATGAAATTAACAAGTAGCTTGTCAATTTCTTCTCCAGCCATGGACAAGGGGAAAGCAGTAGGCTAGCAGTGTGAGGGCTCTTTTTGGAGTGAAGAGATTTCTGTTGCTGCAGGAATTTTTGGCAAGAGTAATCCTCACTTTTTGTTTTCACCATTTCATGACAGAGAAGTGAAGAAAACCACCGAGCACCTGCAAAGTACTTTTGAAGTTTTCCCAGAGTCTTCCCTTATCTCTAGCTTGGGGCCCATCCGAATGTCTCAAAGTTAACTTGAAAATGATCTGTGATCATTTTCAAACCTGCTTGTTTAAGAATTCTGAGAATTGGGAGTGAAGGTATAACCCCCACCCAATCTTCTCTAATGTCGTAAGTTGGAAACGTGTCAAATTATTTTTCCTCTTCTTACAACAGCCTTCATTCACATTCTGTAGAACTACAGTATTAGAAACTACACACAAATCATTTTAGGGCCCCCCCACAGGTAGAATTTATACCACTTGGCAATTTGTATCAGGATTATCTCTGAACATCTTTAATCCCATGACGGCTTCTCTGCTTAGTAGTTGAGCCTACTGACGTCTGGCTTTAGTGAACTTAAAACCAGAGGGAAGATGAGATGCTATTGTGGTTTAATGCTGCAGTTCTGTAGGGCTTGAGCATCGTCTGTTTCCCCATCTCGTGACTTCCTCACTCTGCCTTCTGCTCTTGCCTGGCATCTTCATCTGTGGGTCTGGTCTTTCAAAAGGAAAGATGGCTTGATGGGTTTTCAATTTCCTGCTCAGAGGGATTGTTGGGATTTTTTTTTCTTTTTGCAACCATCAAACTCTTGAATGTAAAGTTAAATGGGTAAATGTATAGATGAGGAAAGGGCCTTTATAAGGCAGCCTTATGAATCTAAATTTATTTCCCTTGAACATATTGTTGCTTCAGGACTCAGGGCAGCTGGAATATGATAGCAATTTTCATTCCCTGTTCTCAGAATATCTGTGTCAGCATCTATGAAGCCAATGGCCGGTCATCTTCCAGACTGTTCTTATGGGAATGGAGAATGAAAAAAAAAATAGTAATGTCTGCCAATATCTTTGCTTTACTTTCAAATGTACTGCAGCTGAGCTGAAAATATTAAAACTGAGTTCTTGAGTGCGGCCAGTTTGATAAGATCACAATTCTGCTTTTCAAATGGAGCAGAGTCCTCATGAGAAAGTGGCCATAAGGTCATTTTTTCCATATCCTGTCCTTGGGGATAGTAGAGAACAAGTCACGTCCTTCTTCTATATCTCTCTCCCCGCTTCTTGGAACTTAAGATCTTGATATATTCTCCTATACTCAGATTTATTTATTTATTTATTTTGCTCAACATAACTCGTTCTTTCAACCTCTTTGGAAAATTTAGCTCCCAACCTCTTGATCAAACTTCCTCTGAACCTTGCCTAATTTGTCTGAGTCCTTCTTAGGCCTAAAAACCACATGTTAAATCTACTCCTGCCCTTCCTCTAAGTCAGTGGTTCTCAACCTTTTTAATGCCGCGACCCCCAACCGGTCGTAAGTCGAGGACTACTCAACCGGTCGTAAGTCGAGGACTACTCAACTGGTGCAGCACCGTTTGCAGAATGGGACTTTTGGCGGGCTCAGCAGTGCAGAGACAGCCTGGACAATTCCTATTGGCTTTTGAAAGCCAATAGAATTAGATTCTATTCAAGAGAGTCTATTCTATTGGCTTTCAAAAGCCAATAGAATAAAAGGGAGTAGCACAGCTAAGGAAAAGGGGGAAAAAGTGGCAGACTGCGTTGTTTGGCAACCCCCGTGAAATGGTTGTTCGACCCCAAATGGGGTCCCGACCCACAGGTTGAGAACCACTGCTCTAAGTGGTAATTTATGCTCAAAACAGAACTGGTAAGATCAGTTGCTTGGATTGGGTGTTTCCAGATTGCAAGCTGAAGATGCTGGCCTCAGTTTTTAGACCTTACAAGGAAAAGGAAGAATTTCCTTCTCACTGCTATTCCCTTTCGCCTTGCTTGCTGGAGAGGCTACAGAAGACAACTCACAATCGGGCTAAAAAGAGAAAAGCAACAACAGCATGCTCCAAAATTGATTTTTGAGTGGTGTAAGCCTTATGCAAAGGCATAACCTCTCTGCTGTTTATTAAAGTTACCAGATTCTGTTTCAGGCTTCCATATAAATCTGGAAAAATAAATGCTTCTGCTTTCAGAATTAGATTAATTTTAAAAAGCAGATTCTCTGAATAAGATTTGAACAACCCCAGGGAGATTTAAGGCATCTTAAATATAAACAACTGTAATTGCCGCAAAGACCTTGGTCATGTCATCATGCTTCTGGCCACCTGGGGTTTTCAGGCAGCTGCGGTGGCTTGATTTTGTACCCTTTCTTGTTTGAGGAAAGCACAGCAGCACACAATGCACACCAAAAGAAATTTATCAGCTCACTATTTTGAACCATGTTTTTAAATCATGCCATTACAGCTTGAAAGAAAAAAAAACACACTGAAATTCAACTCTTCTTGTATTTATTTTCAGAATAGCAACTTTTTATCTAATTGGAAGCTTCTTTCTTGGGGATTTGTTTCAAACATGCTACGATTGAGCAAGGCATTAACCCATGGTTTTCTGAATAAATATGGCTGCCTGGGCTAGCAAGGCAGCACCTTGAAGCATCAAGTAACTACCCTGAGCCATAAAGTAACCAACTATATTTTAGCTTAGTGTTTATATGATCCCAGCCACATAATAAACAGGGATGAGGTGATTAGTACTTTCAAACCAGACAGAAGAATAAAACAGACAAAGAACCAAACCGAGTCTATTAAGTCACATGGAGGACAAAATAGTAGAGTGGTACCATGTATGTTACCCAAGCAGTCTCCACAGTATAGGAAAGTCTTATATCTACAGAAATAAACCCCAATTTTTGGCAGAGATGGCAAAATTGACTGTTTTGATTAAAGAAAAGAATACAAGTACCTCCGTTTCTACATGAAGATCGCTTCTGGACTATGTGCTTGAGGTGGAAAATGAAATTTTGATTTTCAGTTTCACTGATTAGACTGATTTGTTGCTACAGAAATGGCTTGTTTTTACTATTGTGAAAAGTAAAAAGTCGAGGCTCAACGTTAATGCTCTATTCCAGGGCTTTTCAACCAGTGGTACGGGTACCACTTGTGGTACATTGGCACCTGGCAGGTGGTACGCGACCATCCTAGAAAAGTGGTAGCGGGGGAGGGGAATGAGCTGAACCAGTGGCAGCACCGTACAAACCTGAGCGAGAGATGGCTGGAGCTGCAGGCTGTCAGGGCTCAGCGGAAGTGCCAGGATCAGCGCCAGGCTCCAGCTGGAGCTCAGCGCTGATCCTGGCGCTTCTGAGCCCAGAAGAAGCGCCGATCAGTTGGAATGTTGCAGCATCTCCAGGTTCTTGTGATTTACATTCAGATGCCTGGTAACTGATTCATATTTATGACAGTCACAGTGTCCAAAGGTCATGTGAAGTGACCAAAACCTGCTGCAACTACCCAGCAGACAGGGGGAATAAAAACCAAATACCCCCCCACCCCACCCCAGCTGCCAATCCTCAACAGAAATGCTCACAACAATGAAAACCTCAGACAGGAGGAAGAGCGCCACCGGGTGGGCAGGCAGGTGTCTTGCTTGGCTGTGGCTTGGAGGGCACTATTTTCAGTGCCATTGTAACTTCAAACAGTCACTAAGCAAACTGTTGTAAGTCGAGGACTACCTGTACTTTATCACTTTTTTCCTTTTTGGGGGGGGGGTCATCAAGTTTTTGACACCTTGCTAGGTGACTGGTGGTACTCGGATGTTGCCATATCCCAAAAGTGGTACAATGGGTGAAAAGGTTGAAAAGCCCTGCTCTATTCTACTGCAACGGGGGAAGTCGGAAGTCAATCTCTTTTTTTTCCCCCTCCATTTCCTTCACTTTCTTCTCCCTTTTTCCTCCCCATTATGTCCTATTTGCTTTGTATTTTACTTTATACCTTAATAAAATGTTAAAAGAAGGAAGGAAGGGAGGGAGGGAGGGAGGGAGGGAGGGAGGGAGGGAGGGAGGGAGGGAAGGAAGGAAGGAAGGCCATCAAACTAGAACTCAATTTAAAAACGTATATAGACTGGCACTATTATACAGATCTTCCCACTACTCCAGCTTTCTTCAAACCTTTGCAACATTACTAATATACTACCTATTTATATTACCATTATCTATCAACCAATATTAAATTTGTGTTTTGTACATGTAGTTAATTACATAATAGCAGATTCATCCAACTGTCATCTCATATATGGAGATCAAGTCAAGTCTCCTAATGGTTGCAATACCGCAAGAGATAGGCAAACAACAACGTAACGTATACACACAATCTGCTATGATCTCAGCCAGCTCAGCATTTTTAGCAACCACTTGCTCTTTATGGCAAGAAGGTGTTTTCAGCACTCACAGAACAATTGGAATAGCAGAGATGTAGCTTAAATGGAAGGTATTGGAGGAATTAGTTATAATGCATTAGACCTGCATGAATCTGTGATTCAAACAGGGTGATGGGGGCATAACTGACTTTCCCAAACTAGGAAGGTCTGCAACTTGAGCACAAACTAAAGCTTGACAATTTATTTGCCTTCGCGTCAGTCTCTATCTCCTTAAGCAGGAACTGAGTCCAAGAGGACACCCAAAACATGGTTCTGCTCTAAAGGGGAATGTGACACCATCCCAAACCAATCTTAGAAGTGGAACTGGGTCAGATTGATCCCTTACAAAAAACAATTCTGTATTGGGATTTAATTTAAGCTTGTTTTGACACATACTGCCTTTAAATGCATAAAGTAGCAAGAATGGGAGAGGAAATGGCTGCAGGGAACAAGTTGCAATGCAATTATTCTGTTAGATCTTGATTGGAAAACCTTGCTAGAATCTGTGAAACCTAATTCTGAGAAGACATTAGGCCTATTACCCTACTACTCGCTCCTTAATTAGGGGGCTGGTCTGTTCCAAAAAGTCTGTTCTACAGCACTCTATAGTCTGAGAAAAGAGCTTTCTAGTTACTCATACACTGCTACCCTAAGGATGGAGAGGAATGACAAAAACGATGGAAACTCTAACAAAGGTTTAAATAGTTCCAAGATGCCCAATCTTAATGTGTATGCATCTCTCAATTAACTGGAGGCATTCTGGCAACCAGTAACCATCTCTTTCCTTTTCTATTCTAGGTTCAACCTTTTCTTTCCATTTTCCTACCTTCTATTTAACTACAGCCCTTTTTATTCGATTGAACCAAATGTTTGATCCCAGAAGCAGATTATTTTCTTCCTTTAAGGCTACTTCAAACTTTCCTGTCGCAAGCAATACAAATTTTTAGGAAGGTCCTCTAGCAGAGTTCAGTTAGTGCTGAAGCAAAGTGGTTTTTGCTAAATCAAGAGTGCTTTCATTTTCCAGGAACCAGAACTTTGGCTTTTCCTTCCTTTTTGCTAAAAGCGGAAACCCTGGTTTCTGGCACATGAGGGAAATTACTTTGAAAGGATGTAGCGGCTAACCCCACAATGTTGTAGCCTGTGCCTCACTTTTGTATGTATGTATGCATGTCTGCCTAAGGAAGACAATGTTGCTATCACAAATAAGACCACTTGTTAGTTCTTCCTCTTGAGTGCTCAAGAATCAGAAGTCCTACTCATGGAGACTTGGACCAGTTCTTATCCAGAGTGAGAAAACTTGAGTTTATTGGGGTGGCAGCAGTGCAGTAACTAAGGCAGCTGGATAGATTTTCTCAACTAGATCACTGGCTGGATTGATTAATGTAGTTGGTAAATCGTGGTTTACGGGTTTTGCTTATTGGGAAATACAGCCATGAAATATTACAATGCAACTGAATAGTTAAATGGCCAATTGGACCAGAGTTCTTAGAAATGTTTAAAGAAAATACTTTGATCCACATTACAGTGAACACTAACAAATTATGGTGCTACAACTAAGTTTATTAGTGGAAGCGCAAAGGTGTCTTGTGACCTCTTGACTGTAAAGTTGAGGGTAATTTTGCTTTGGAGAATAAACAAACAGCAGTTAAACCCCAAATGCAATCTTGCACTCCAGGCACCATGGGACAAATCATATGAGACTAAACAAGCCAAGAGGTTATCAACTTTCTGGTTCCCCAGAGTTTAGACAGACGTTCCCCTGTCCTTTGCTCCCATTTGTTTTTCAGCTGGAGCTGTTGGGAATTGTGCCAGGAAAAGATGGCAGGAAAAGCATATTCCTCACCATGAAGTAATGACGCTAGCAGGGATTGTAACGATCATTTGATTACAGTAGCCCAGTGTTTCAGAGGCACTTAAAATCAAATTTATTTGCCAGCCTATGTTGAAAAATAATGGAATACTAAAATCCTATTAAACAACCATGAGAAATAGTAGCAGCAAATACATCTATTTTAATTTTATTATGATAAATATAACTCGTAAAAACAAAAACTCTTTTGAGGGCCTCCATAAAAGTGGGAAGGCATCCCGAGAGGAAAAAGTTTAAGAAGCACTGCTGTAGGCAAACAAATAGCTGATTAAGAAATGTAAATTTTTTCCTGAAGCATGGTTGGGTTTCTTCCTATATTTATTTTAAAAAATAAACGTCGTTCTCTAGCTGACAATAGAAATGAATTGTGGGATTCAGTAGGCCATCACTTTCTTTCTAAGCATCAAGTTGGAAACTTTTTTAGAGGCTTCTAAATTAAAATAGGGGTGGTGTGGTGGCTCAGCGGTTAAGGCACTAAGCTTGTCAGCTGGAAAGCTGGCAGCCTAGGTTTGAGACCTAAGCGTCACACAACAGGATGAGCTCCCATCCTTGCCCCAGCTCCTATTAACCTAGCACAGGGGTAGGCAACCTTGACTCTTTTATGACTCGTGGACTTCAACTCCCAGAATTCCTGAGCCATGAGTCATAAAAGAGCCAAGTTTGCCTACCCCGATCTAGCATTACGAAAGCATGCAAATGCAAATAGATAGATACCTCTTCAGGGGGAGTTATGCTCCATGACATCATGCTGGCCACATGACTGAGGAAATATCTTCAGACAGCGCTGGCCCAATGGCCTTGAAATGGAGATGAACACCGCCCCTTTTAGTTGGCAAAGACTAATGGAATAAAATCTGCAGGGACTCCTTTACCTTTACCTAAATTAAAATATCTATTGTTTTTGTCCACTGGATTAAAGTTCCAATCTCACTTTTCAGCAATCCTAAAAATTGCAACAAAGCATCGACTATTGCTCAGGCACTGGGCACTTCACTACATCATAATTTTTGCCTTCTTTCTATCTCCAACCCATCACAAATCAATTTGAAGGCTTCCTTCAATGATCATCATTTGTGCCAGACTCAAAGCACTGACATCAGTCAGGGAATCAGATAGTTCTCCTACCATTTGTTAACCAAGAAGACTTTTTAAAAAAACTACAGGTAGTATCCTATTCAAACTAACAGAGCTTCTGGAATAATAACTCCTTGGCCTAAACCCTACACCATCACCATTCCACGTACATACATGCATACATACCTACATACCTATATACATACAATTATTAACAACTCCCTCCCTCTGCATTTTCAGTCCATGTTTTGTCCTTTTGAACTTTGGGGGAAAATAGAAGATACATGAAGAAACCACCCCTGTTGTGAAAATACCATTCCTTCATTCCGTTTGAAAGTCCCTGATATAGTGCTGGAATAACATGGAAGCGTGTGCTTTTCACAATAGCTTTAACCATACAGTAATTGCATATCTATATATGTGTATGCAAAAAAATACTGAATAATAGCACATTTCGGCCTGGGGTTTGGGAGATAGGATGAGGCAAGTGTTATGTGCATACTACTTATATACACAGTGGAAATAAAACTAAATTGCTACTGGTGCTGCTGTTCCACTCCTTCCCAATAATTGTGAAATCTACTAGAAACTGACTAGAAAGAATTTGGTGTTGAAGACTCTTGAGAATGGACAACCAAGAAAACAAACAAATGGATCATCAAACAAATCAATGCAAAGTTCTTATGTGACTTAGCTGCCCTAATTTGATTCAATTTGGAGACCTGATATTCAAAAGGCATGATTTGATTCCGGTTTGTGTTTTAAAATTCAAAAGCAAATTTAATGATTCAAGCCACTAAGATTCAATCCATAAACTCTAATGAAGAAACATCAAATGCCTGTTTTATTTTTTGATAACACGAGATAAAAATAATAGGGATAAATGGGCTCTTCGAAGCATGTTATTTCTATTGAGGATACTTTCAATTGTTTCATTGCAAGAGTTAAGAGATAGCACAAAAGGGGGAAAGACAATATAACATTCTTCAAATTATCCAGCAAGGAACCTGCTGCACTGTTTGAATTTTAGTGTCTTCCTCTATAATTCAAGCTTGTTTTTTTTTTATAATCAGTTGTTGGAAAACATCTATTATCCAGAATTTAATTTTGGCTGAAAGCACTGACCTGGATGCATGACAGAGATTTAGTTGAGAAAAAGGGGGGAGTTAAGCTCTCTCAGCTCTGCTAGCTAGATTACTCAGATGCAGCAGGCTTGGATGGGAGGTCAAGTTATGGAATGGCTGCACTCGGTAGAAATTCCACCAGCAAAGCCTCTTTCAACAGTCTGCAAATTTCAGTATTTGCTGGTTGGACGAGTCTCTCTGCCTGAGCTAACTGGGGTAAGATCCATGGGAGCAATGAATGATGGTGGGCCTTTTGACTTGAAGCACTCCAATAAGTAAAGGTTGCACTTATCCCAAGTGTCTCAGAGTCTCCGGTTTGTCATGTTGGTCATGGGCCTGTCCTAGTTTCTATCTGGCAAAAGGATATATGTTGGATATATTTTGTTCGGTTGGAGCCAGCAAACATGAAGGAGGCCTCTCTAAGTCTTCTCAGAGACAGATCACCCTTTAGTGAGTTTTAGACTAATAGCTGCTATAGGAGGGGAAATAAACTACAACGATCCAACCAAGGCACTGGATACAACTGGTCTCCTGTAGGCACTTGGAGAATATATCACCTCATTTGTCCCTGGTGTTGTTGGAATCCTGGGTGATCAGTGAAACTCTAAAAGTCCCACATAAGCCAATCTCCTTATAGCACAGCTCAGTTGGCTCAACTGGACCAAGTCCATTTCTTGAAAAAGGAGAAAAAGGAGAGGCGGAGGACTGCCTCTGAAGACTAAGAATGACTGCTATACACTAGATCCCATGAAACATAATTTCAGACAACCCTTGGTGTCCTGATCCTCCTGTTACTTATTGACGTTGCTTTCGCTTCTCCCTTGTGTAAATAAAATAATCAGGAGGAGCTGTATTCTGAACAAAGGTGACATTAAAACAGAATAGGTGATAGAGATAAGGAAAAAGGAACTGAGAACACGCAACACCTGGAAATCACACCGACCAGCCATATGAACACCGAAGCTGGTCAAACTTCATATTTCTTAATTTCTATTCTCCTTTCCACTCATGGCAGTTAGTAATTTTAATACATAACACAAGATTTAATAATTAAATAGTACAATTAGTAAAGTTATACATTTGCCAACAGCTGAGCGTAGCTTATAGTCTCTAAATCTAGAGAAATTCAGACCAAAAATTGATTCTACAGCCTATCATTGAAACTATAATATATTCTCCCAAAGGTGCTTTTTTTCAAAAGGCAACTGGAGTTTTTTTTAAAAAAAAAAACAACAATAATAAACATTTCAGTTCTCATCCAAGAATCTCCTTCAGTTCTGAAATGAAGAAGTTTCTTGGATGAGAAGTGAAACATTTAAGAGCATTTTCAAAGAAAAAAACCCCAAGAAGTCCAGTTGCCTTTTGGAAAACAGCACCTTTGGGACAACTATGACCTGGAAGATTGCAAATCTCTCTAGACATATAGGACATACTCTATACCATTTTATACTGACACCTGCCTTCAGCTGATAACCTACACTTCAAAAATTAGTTGCGGAAAATAATAAGTTTGCTAAAAATTAGATGTTCTCTCTTTCTGTGCACCAGCTCTGCAAGTTATCTGTTAGGCACAGTAATATTTCAACTACATCCCTCTCTCCGTGATAACAAAATTCATATACAGGATGTGTATAAATTGTAAGGCTGGCATCCATCATCTTGGCTGCCTTTGATCCACAGCTGTATGCAAAGGTTAGGCATCTTTGATCAAACTGCACACTTCAACAACTCCTAACAGAAATTCAATTAACCTCTGTGTGGTACAATTAAGCACGTCATTTTTATGCCAAATTTAATACGTACTTTTAATCTGCAACAGTTTTAAAGATTTAAAATTAGACAGTGAATATGGCCAGTGCAGAAGACTGGCTCCTGTTCTGTCAGCTCTTTGTACTATCTTCTTTAGCAGAAATAATCACTTCCAGAAATTGTTTATAGCCACCTGAGTTAATTTAGCTTACTTGGGAAAAATTGGAAATGGCTCTTCTGAGATCCTGGAAGATGAACCTGTCCATCTTTTCCCACAGAGAACATAGGATTGATTCCAGAGACAAGGGCAATTACTGTGCAGCAAGATAGCTGCATAATCTCCAAAAATGTCAGGCTGGAGTGGACTTTTGCTTGTTCTACAACTAGTACTAGCTAAAGATCTGGCTGTGGAATTCTGGGAGTTGAAGTCCACATGCCTTAAAATTGTCAAGGTTGAGAAACACTGATCTAGAAAGAGATTTGTAGTGCAGCAAATGTTGTAGAACCTATCCCTAATTTCACCTCCAATATGGGGCTCATCTAGCTGTAAATCATGGCTTCTGGCTTGAATCATGGCTTCTTGGCTTCAGTTGCTGAGGTCATTTTTTTTTTTTTTTTTGGTCATTTGTTTAATTTTCTGACAGTTGTGCCAGCAAAGCAACCTTGAGCTCTGGAAGGTCATATCATGCATTGCTGCAGAGGCTCAGAGCCCAAACGATTGAATCTCAGAAACCACAATGGGGAACTGGCAGGCAGGCAGCGAAGTAGAACAGGTGAGTCAGTCTACAGTGTTGTCACAGTCCCCCCCATCACCCACCCTCAAAATGTTCTACATTTTCTTTCATGGAGACTGGTTACACATTCTCTTCCTGGTAATTTATACAATAGGTCTTTACCTGAGAAAATTGGTACAGAATGCCAGGGAAAGGCATGTACAGATGTAGTGCGTCCAAGGAGCACGTCAAAAAGTAAAAAACAAAAGCTAACACTGACTGTTTCAAAGGGGGAAATGATGAACCTCCCTTCAAACTGAAATATTTAAATGAATACACCGAATCTCACAATAATGAACACAGGGATATTTCAAGTTGTACTAAAATTGGAATTTTTTTTAATGAATTCTCATGGCACGCTTTCCTAACGTTGAAGACGTTAAAATATGAAAGCAAACTGAACACTTAAAAACAAAAGGCCTTATGTTGCCACACATATTCTGCCAAGAAATGTTATTTTTTTATTGTTGAATGGGCTGACAGACAATGTTGCATTATTGATTCACGCATATTTTATACATGGATTTTATGTGTCACGGTGCAATACTTTGTGTGCGTGAAAATGTGTATGGCTAACTACTGGTGACAACATTTACTTCAGTTAGCATCCATCCCATCTTAGCAGTACATAAACTCATCAGCTGAGATGTTTTTGAGTTTCTCGTTTAATTTCTACAAATTTATATCTCAGCTTTCAATTTAAGAAGAGAAAGGATATGTTTTACATTTTATTAACAATGTTCCCAATACGGCTTTTGCAGTCCCACAACTGTCATACATCCGTGATAGGTTTGCATATTTCATTGGAAAATTGGGACTTCAGTACATAAACCTGTTTTCTTTCATATTCCAGTTGGGGAATTGCAAAACAGATGATAGATAAGCACTTTTCCACTATACCCACTTCAGCAGCTATTGGGTGGGCAAAGATTAGACGTGTTTTGATAGAAAGAAGTGCATCCTTTTCTGGGTATGCACGGGAGATTGGGAACGACTGTTACCGTTCCCATTTTAGTGGAGAAAGAAAGATAAGTGAAAGTTGAGTTCCTCTTTAAAGTTCCAACCTTTTGCTATTGTTTTAGTGTTTTATAAGCACACACACAGAGACAGACACACAGACAAACACTTAGATTTATAGGGCAGAATTTAGTTTCTTGTTTAGAAGCATTCATCCCTACTTAAAAGAATGCTGAATTAAAAATCCCAACGGCTTCAAGGTATTTACAATGTTTAATACTTAAAATTTTATTGTTTTGTGAACACATTGAAAGAATGCAAAATTCCCATAAATCCTCCAAAGCGGGGTTCTTCTTTCTGCCTCTCTGCTTCCCAGCAGTTTGGACACTGTGAAGCAAATCCCACCCCCACCCCCCACCCCAAATGTCCAGAAAGGAAGTACAGATTCACCCTTAAACCTTACTCTCCCGTGCTCTCATTCCGGACACAATACATGCACAGAAAGGCAGTATCATGCAGATATCCAACGACCAACAAAGTATAGGCAGGATGAAGGCTGAGAATTGAAGTAGAGGCTGGAGCAAGGCGCTCAGCCTCGGAGGTGAAATGGCCATGCTGGAATCCATATATATTTATACGGAAATATATAGATATATAGATATATGCCTTTTTTTTCCTGAACCATCCAGCCTACCTTAAACTGGAGAGGATTGTGGGAAGACTTGAGAAATCATGAGGGCCACTGCCTCACCTATGGACAGGCTGGGAGAAGGGATATAACCCAATCTTAACGGGCCTCACATTCTGGAAAAAGGAATTCACAAACAACATGGCACAGTTTAAATAAGGGGAGAATATGAATGGATTCCCATTGTGCCCTTCCCCTCCACCCATCCCTAGGGGGGCATGAGTTCAGGAACACTGGCTGCACTGTAGGTCAAGGAGGACCACAAACAGAAGCCAAGAACTGGGTCAATGGGAACAGAACACTCTCTGGGATTGGACAGAAGCTCTCTCTTCCTCATCCTAGCAGCGCTGTCTGCCAGCTTCTGGCCTCGGCAAGGCAGAGCCCTTTCTCTCTCTCTTTCTCTCTCTCTCCCTCCCTCCCTCTCTCTCTCTCTCTATCTGCATGTTGTTCTTAGCTTCTTTCTCTCCCATCTGTGGCCTCTACAGGCCCAATCCAAGCATCAGCTGCTGCAAGTAAGAAAATGCAGAGACTTTCTTTCTTGGGTTTACTCCTCACTCTCCAGCTTCAGACTGATACTCCGGATTTTGGCTCGGGGCTGGGTGCTTCCTGTTCCCTCTCGTTCCACCTGGCTCTGTCCCCGGGAACGCAACAGCTGGCTCTGCTTGCGCAGAAAGTCAACAGGAGCAGGGCAGCCATAACTGCCTTTGCCCAAAGTGGGCCTTGTTGTTCCCTTCGGCGAGTGGGCAAGGGATGCTGCTTCCAGCTGGGCTAGATGGGCAACGTAGCCATCTGAAAGGAACTGCAAGGAGAAAGATTAAGGCAGTTAATCACCCATTTCTAAATAAGCCACAGCCTTTGCAAGGGGGCCCTTATCACAATTTGGCACTTGCCGCCTAATCGCTCAGCTGGCTGGGCAGAACCATAGCTGAGCCAACTCCATACCTGGCACTGGCTTTGCAATTTCTTCACAGCCCGGCCCACAATGTAAATTTGGGATGAAGGAAGCCCTAAAGAGCTATAGACTGAGATGTCCTTGGTGGAACCATAGGCAGCTACAATAGTAACCTCTGCCTACAACAAATAAGCAAAAGACATTTTAAAATTAATTTTAGGCCCTTCCTATTCAAGCAAATATACAAGTGCAAAATAATTAAAATGCAGATGATAAAAGTACCAAATCCATAAATTAAAATGAATATCAACACTAATTAACTATTCAAAGCCTGGTGAAATTGATGCATTATTTACACACTTATGTAAGGGGGACCTCATCACAATGTGGCACTTGCCGCCTAGTCGCTCAGCTGACTCGCTTTAGACCTATTATGGCAGTGGTTCTCAACCTGTGGGTCGGGACCCCATTTGGGGTCGAACGACCATTTCATGGGGGTCGCCAAACAATGCAGTCCGCCATTTTTCCCCCCTTTTCCTTAGCTGTGCTACTCCCTTTTATTCTATTGGCTTTTGAAAGCCAATAGAATAGACTCTCTGGAATAGAGTCTAATTCTATTGGCTTTCAAAAGCCAATAGGAATTGTCCAGGCTGTCTCTGCCCTGCTGAACCCGCCAAAAGTCCCATTCTGCAAACGGTGCTGCAAGTTGTCTGCAGCGAAAGCGAGCTGTCTGGAAGTTTCCACCCCTCCCTGCTGAGCAACTATTAAAAATGTAAGTAAAAGAGGGCCAGGGGTGGGAGGTGGGAGGCCAGCGGGCGCACGGAGGGTTGCTGGTGCGCATGGGGCCCGGCGGGTGCCTTACCTCCCTTGGGCTGGGCCAGCTGGTGGCCCAGCTGGTGGTCGGCCTGCGCCATCTCTGCCGTTTGCCAGCTATGCCTTGGCTGGCGCAGGGGACAGCACCACGCATGCGCAGCGCTCCCGGGCAGGGAAAGTCCTCAACTTACAACCGGTTGGGTAGTCCTCGACTTACGACCGGTTGGGTAGTCCT
Organism: Crotalus tigris; assembly: GCF_016545835.1. NCBI lineage: Eukaryota > Metazoa > Chordata > Lepidosauria > Squamata > Viperidae > Crotalus > Crotalus tigris. The sequence goes on from NW_024096711.1 coordinate 149,981, forward strand.
CAACTTACGACCGGTTGGGGTCACGGCATTAAAAAGGTTGAGAACCACTGTATTATGGACCAACCCACTTCCAGAGTTACATAGCCTGACCTAGCAGAATATGAGACAAGGCCACCAGATAAGCAAGGCCATGCAGCCTCTCCTGCAGAATGTTAGAACGAAACCAGGAGAGGCTGTTTCTCTGAGAGTTGGGCCCTACTAGCCACCTCAGTCACATTCCTCCCTTCTTTTCCCTCTCCTTTCTCCTGTGGTCCTCCTCCAGCTTTTTCCACAAGCTCCTCAGTTACACCAGAGTAGAATCTCTATTGCAGGGCATTTCAACCAGTGGTACGGGTACCACCCATGGTACATTGGCACCTGGCAGATGGTACGCGACCATCCAAGAAAAGTAACGGGGGAGGGGAATGAGCTGAACTGATGGCAGCACCACACAAGCCTGAGAAGAGATGGCTGGAGCTGCAGGGCTGTCAGGGCTCAGCGGAAGCGCCAGTCTCAGTGCCAGGCTCCAGCTGGAGCTCGGCGCTGATCCTGGCGCTTCTGCTGAGCCCAGAAGAAGTGCCAATCAGCTGGAATGTTGCAGCATCTCCAGGGTCTTGTGATTTACATTCAGATTCATATTTATGATGGTCACAGTGTCCCAGGGTCATGTGAAGTGACCAAAACCTGCTGCAACCACCCAGTAGACAGGGGGAATAAAAATCAAATACACCCCACTCCACCCCCGCTGCCAATCCTCAATAGAAATGCTCACAACAATGAAAAGCTCAGACAGGAGGAAGAGTGCCACTGGGCGAGCAGGCAGGTGTCTTGCTCGGCTGTGGATCGGGGAGCACTTTTTTCAGTGCCATTGTAATTTTGAACAGTCACTAAGCGAACTGTTGTAAGTCAAGGACTACCTGTACTTTATTACTTTTTTCCTTTTGGGGGGGGGGTCATCAAGTTTCTGACATATTGCTAGGCAACTGGTGGTACTCGGATATTGCCATATCCTAAAAGTGGTACAATGGGTAAAAAAGTTGAAAAGCCCTGCTCTATTGTATACCTCTCCCGGTTGTGCAAGAACACAAGTGGTTACATACCTCTTGCTGAAGGCCCTGTAGAAAGGCAGCTTTCTGGCGAAGAGGGTCATGTGTGAGGCCATCACAGAAAGAGACAATGCCATGTGGGAAATTATGCTGGGTAAGCCAAGCCACCACTCTGTGCTTCTGCATGTCTGGACGCCCTGTCACGTAGATGATCATGAAACCAGAATCTTGCCAATGTCTACAAAAGCAAAGGGAAAGATGGAGAACAAACTAAAAACCTGCTGTTTTCCAAATATTTCAGTTTACTTCTCCTTAGCAGCCCTAAAACCGTAGTCACTCCTAGCAAAGGATTGTGGGAGCGGTAGTTCTTAACATCTGAATTTCCTGACCCTATCGAAGAGTATGAAGATGGAAGGATTGTATCTAGGGGATATTGTTGGTCCTAATTATGATAAAGCTGTAACGAAAGGGCATGTTGTCTTTGTAGCATTTTTGCATTTATTTCCTTTAAAAAAGGCCCTTTTGAGTCACCATCAATGCATGTTCGAAGAATATTAGTGGGACAGGTTATAAATATATTTTGCCCCTGGAAAAGTCAGAACAGGTCAGGGAGGGAATAGTGCAGTGATGGCGAACCTTTTAGAGACCGAGTGCTCACAAACTGGCCCCGCGCTTGCTCCAGCCCCTGCCCCCCCCGAGCCTGCCCACAAGGCCACTCACCGCCTCCAGGGCCTGCCGCAGATTGCCCAGGCAGCCCCACTGCGCCATGGAGGCCACGCCCTCTGCCCACGCCCCATAGCATCAACTGTGCACAATGGGGCATGAAGGCAGATTCTTGTCTACGTTGGCTGCCATGTCCTTGACTGCACTGCTCTGCATGGGCCATGCTCGGGGGCGACTCGCCTCCAGGGGGGTTGCTGGTGAGGAGGGGGTCAGGGGGGCAAAGCTGGGGCAACTGCACGTGTGCCCACAGAGAGGGCTCCGAGTGCCGCCTCTGGCACGCGTGCCATAGGTTCACCACCACTGGAATAATGAATGCAGTGAGGGAAAGTAGTGAATTCTCCCTCACTGCAATAAATTTCATGTTTTAATTTATATCGCAAGGCTTTTTTTGTCATAGAATGCCCAGAATGGAATTCTGGCACCTTTTTTGGATGGAATCTTGTAGGGTAGGCAAGGCGGGTTATATGACGTGTGTGAGTTCCGACACCTTTTTTTTTTTCTTCAAAAAAAGCACTGTATATAGGGTTTATATAAAGAAATCCTTTCATTTGGTAACTATAGTGCGATTGAAAACAATAGAAAGAACCTGCATTCTCTAACAAGCATATAATAATAATAATAATAATAATAATAATAATAATAATAATAATAATAATAATAATAATAATAATAAAGTTGGAAGGCACCTTGGAGGTCATCTAGTCCAGCCCCCTGCTCAGGCAAGAAACCCTATACTATTTCGGACAAATGGCTGTCCAGTTTCTTCTTAAAAACTTCCAGTGTATTGTTGGTATGAATCCAGTCTGATTCATAGAAAACACTATCAATATTCAACAACCAAACTGTTTATTAAAGCTGACAAAGTGAGTAGACATGCTTCTCTCTTCATTTTTCATAAAAAGAACAGTGATGTTAGAATGCTATTTTAAAGTAGGAAAAAAAAACCAGTTGCTTTAATGAAAGCTTCTTCCAAGAAATTTATTCTGACAGCATGTTGGCAGGGACAAATATGGAAGTTGGCATGCAAACTTATTATTAGTGTGAAGGAAAACAGCCGAACTGTTTTCAATTGGTGCTTTAAATTGCTTTTTTGTAACTGTTACTTATTAAACATCTTTTTTTAAAATATTTTGCCCTTAATGGGAAAAAATTAATTAGGGTAAGTATTGGGAAAAAAAAGATTTAAAGAATAAGGAAGAATACTAGAAAGTAACTCTGTTGAGGAATGTAACATATGTAAGAATTTCTCTATAGTCCTGGCACAGATTTTGGAGACCTTAAGAAAGAGAAACAGCAGATCAGTTAGCTCAAAGAAATACAAGGAGTCTATGAGGAGGGCTATTCACCTACCTTACTACATCAACAGCACCTGCACGCACCTTGGGGTCACTGCCCATAATGGAGACACTAGCTGTGAAGGAGCCATCAATACTAAAGACGACACAAGGTGTGCCCTTAGCTACCACTGTCAGAAAGCATTCAGCATAGGTGTGATCACCTCTGTGGAGAGACAGAAAGGTGTCAGCCCCAAAGCAAATATTCCTACACCCTCAGAATCAGAAATGCTCAACTTCTGCATTCAAACAAGCCATGAAGATAGAAGCAAGTGAGGGTGGTTTCCCTCCCCCCCCCACAGCGTAGAAAACCAAAGAAGGAAAAAGCCAAGCAGTTCAACTATTAACTGTAAACCTGTTGGCGAAGTACACCTCCAAGCACCCCCAACATCGGCCATGCTGATTGGGGCTGCTGGGAATTGCAGTTCAGCAACATCTAAAGAGCCACCAGTTGCTTATTTTCATTGGCAGGCAACTGGACTGTAACAATTGCACCTGTATGCTAAACAGTTGCCAAGACCAAATTTGAACCATTCTGGTCCAGTGGGTCACATCCCACAATCAAGGGCTGCAATCAACATAATATAAATAATTTTGTGGTGCATTATGGATGATTGCGTATATTATGTTACAAGCTTTCCTGGATGGTAGAAGAGAATATCTGGCACAGAACAGGCTGCCCAAGAGACCAAGCACAGGAAAGGATCTACCATGCATTCACCTCACCACCATACGGATAGGGTACATGCCAATGCCCAGCATCTTCTCTTCAGGAAGGGTGTAAGAAAGCCTCCCGCTACCACTTGTCACTTCTGTGCCATAATGTACCCATTTCCCTGACAATGGCTGTGGCATTATGTAGATGTCCACCTGGAAAGAAAGATCAGTGCAGTGTTCACCTCATTGCATATACTGTTATACCACACCGCTAGGCACAAATAACACCTTAAGATTGCTAAATGACAGTTGTTACTACGATAAAAGGAGAGAGCACAAATCCTTCCTTCACTCCCATCTTCTCCTTAAGTTGGTTTTTAAAAATCCATTTTCTACTTATTAGCTTTTCATATTCATTCCTCTGAAGGGGATAGGCAAAATTCCTATATTTTTTTATTTATTTCTACTATCTGTTTCTTACAACAGCTCTGTCCTTCTGGAAAACATCTGTTCTTTGCCTTCCCAAGGGTCTGTGGAGTTTTCATATTACAACCCCAACTACATCTACTCCACTTCGCTTGCAAATCGTTTCCTCCTCTTAGGATACAACACTTGCTCTATTCCATAGTTGTAATGTGAATGGCTTCCTTTACTCTCCCCTCCCCAACCTCCCCCCCCCCTCTAATTTTAGATTGCTAGCTTTAGATTGCTATTATTGATGAGTTCCAGGCTCATATCATAAATGGTTTTAATGGAACTCTAACCCTGGAAAAATGGGGGATTCGCACTGAGGTGATCTGAAAACTGGTTCTATGGTAGATCCCCTGAGAACAAGGCAGCTGTCTCGATCACTTAAACACGAGAACTAGGGAAGTTTTCACAACAAATCTAAGAATCCCTCCGGAGGCCACATTCTATCCCATGGTCTTGGCTTAGCTTTAAATTAGTAGCTTGCAACGCTACTTATTTCTGCTGCCCTCTTTCCCTCCTTAGTTCCAGGAAAGCCTTGCCCTTGGTCCAGTATCAGTTCTTCTTCCTTCTGCCATTGCAGAGGGCAGAGGGAATAGTCTTGAAGGACAGGAGGAAGAGTTGCCACCAAGACAACCGTCAGATAAAAGGAGCCTGAGCTCAGGCCAAGAAAGCACCTTGAGAAAACGTCTCAGACAAACCCTCCCTCGTTCATACAGACATATTCAGACTTCCAAGATTCTGCTATTACAACTGTTATAATAAAAGTAGCACTAACCCACATGACATTTTGGTTTCCAGGTCTGGTCTACCTCGAAGGACTAAACAACCATTCACAAGGGAAACATTTTACATAATGTTTATACGCCCACTAGGAAAGAGAAGGCTTACAGCATGTAAAATGCTGCTTGCTCAGGTTCATGCCAGCATTACACCTCACCCCTGTTCACTTGTCCTCGTAAATCAAACTAAAACCTTGGTTACCTTCTCTCCAGTGAGAGTTACCACATCAAGTGGACCGTACATGAAGCGCCCGCTAAGGACTTGGGGTCGTCCCTCACACACAACCACATCACTGGCACGATGGTTCGCTGTAACATTCTGAAAAACAAAAAGCCAGACATTATTAACCTCATCATTGCAAAACTGGACAAGGGGAGAATTTCTCAAGAAATGGATGTCTGCAGTGAGATTGCAACAGAGCTGGTTTGAGAATTTAAATACCTTGATTCCCAAATCATGAACGAAACTCATGCAACAACTGTTATTTAGAGCAGGCAGGAGAATTTTACTGCATAATAGCTCTCTGTTCTTCTAGCTGCATTAGAAGGACATTTATGCGACTGAACAAATCTTTTTTTTGGGGGGGGGATGCTTTGTGTTCCAGCTTGGTTAACTATATAAGAGTGTCTTTAAAAATAAAATCAGTAGCCATAGGAATTATAGGGATATCTTGTACTGAGTTTTTCCTACTAATAAAACAACCACCATTATATTCCACTAGAGAAGGCAGCTTATCACCTTTTATGTATTATGAGTAAAGGATTTTCATCCTACATTTAGCACTATGACCCTAGTTTGCCAATAGCTCATGTTTTGGGTGCCAATGCTCACAACCATCACAGCCCATAACAGCTTGCTGCTAATTCATTTCAGGGGCCAAACCTGAACCTAGAAAAAATCAAGATGTTATGAAAGTGAAGTAAGTCTCCCAGTCAATATCAAAAACCCAGTACATCATACAAATAATATTATCTAAGTAAAATCAGATTTTGAATTGCGACAACAATATGTTGTTCCTGCGGAATCAAAATGATTGTCATAATGTTTAGGGGAGTTAAAGGCAAACAATGTGAGATCGACACCGGTGACGGATTCAGGAACATTAGGAGCAGGAAATAAATATGATCAGACTACGTATCTTCCTACAAAGCCAGTAGAGCAACCTAAGCCAGACCTCAACATGCCCTGAAAACTACAAGAGAAAAGACCCAAGGAAAGCTGAGAGAAGAAGACACAGGAGGTTCGTACCCGGATCTTCACTTGCGTCCGTTTGCGCTGCCACTTTTCACGGGGAAATGCTGGACTGTAGATCGAACTCTCCTCGCTTTCAGTCACTTGGTGCTGCTCTGTCTCAATCACCTGCAATCAGAGACTGTACATTCTAGGCCGCGAAACATACTGGGCAAAAAGGACTGATGTCCAGATTTGCCCTGCTTTAATATGTAGCCAGTATTTAAAGGGAACAATCCCTTAATTTTCGGCATCAAGACTGCTTCAAAAGCGGACAAGGCAAGCATGCTTTGCCATGCTTCTACTAGCCTGGGCAAGAGAGTGCTGGGATCCCTCTTGTCTCTGAGGCACGGCTTCTTCCTGGTATTCTTCCAAATGCAATTTTTGCTGAGCTGGCACTTGTTAATGAATATAGCATTTAATCTATAACGGGTAATACAAAATTAAGGGCCACCTAGCTATGTACAGAATTGCAATTTTGGGAGAAGCAGCCAGAGTTTTAAAGGTCACTGATGTTTTATTATACACAACGATGCCGAAAGGCACGGCGTAATGCAGTAAGTAGTTGGGTATTCACAAAAGCTGCTTCTTTGTTGTTGCAGTGTATAGCTGCATGAACGCCTGTAGAGTTATAAACAAAAGTTGGCTTCAGAATAAAGCCAAGTAAAATGCTGTAATTCTGTGAGTAGTGGGAAATTGTGCAGTGGCTTTGTGTCCTGTCACAGCCTGTGCAATTGCTGTATATAACACACCCGCAATTATACACAGCGGAATCCAACTTTAAATATAAAATTGCATGCATACTGAAACCTACACAAGTGTGTGGGTGTGTGCTGAAAAGCAGCAAAAACAAGCCTCCTTCCCCCTTACAAGCATTTTCCAGCTTGCAGAACATTGTTCCTGTTTTGACATTCAAGAAAAGAGAGGAAAAATGCTAAAGGCATTACGATTTAAAAACGTTTCCACTGCTAATTGTAATTTTGTTAAATTAAAAAAACCGGAAGGCGAAATAGAAATTCTGGTAGCAGAACGGAGCGGGAGGTGCACTGTGTGTCTTACAAGGGGGAAGTTGGTCCCTGGTTGTTTTCTACAGATAATCCTTGACTTATGACCACAACTGAGCCCAAAATTTCTGTGGCTAAGCCAAATATTTGTTAAGCAAATTTTGCCCCATTTTACAACTTTTCTTGCCACGGTTAAGCGAATCGCTCCAGTTGTTAAGTTAGTAACATGGTTGTTAAGTGAATCTGGCTTTCCCATTGACTTCGCGTGTCAGACGGTGGCAAAAGGGGATCCCGTGATCCTGGGACACTGCAACTGTTACAAATACATGCTGGTTGTCAAGGGTCTGGATGCTGATCACGGGACCGTGGCGATGCTGCAACAGTCGTTAAGTGTGGAAAAACGGTCGTCACTTTTTTTAGTGCCCTTGTAACTTTAAACACTCACTAAATCAGTGGTTCTCAACCTGTGGGTCGGGACCCCATTTGGGGTCGAACGACCATTTCACGGGGGTCGCCAAACAACGCAGTCCACCATTTTTTCCCCCTTTTCCTTAGCTGTGCTACTCCCTTTTATTCTATTGGCTTTCAAAAGCCAATAGGAATTGTCCAGGCTGTCTCTGCCCTGCTGAGCCCGCCAAAAGTCCCATTCTGCAAACGGTGCTGCACCAGTTGAGTAGTCCTCGACTTACGACCGGTTGAGTAGTACTCGACTTACGACCGGTTGGGGGTCGCAGCATTAAAAAGGTTGAGAACCACTGCACTAAATGAACTGTTTTAAGTTGAGAACTACGCGCAGTGCAGTAGGACTTTCTCTTATGGAGGGAGATGCTAAGAATTAAGTATAGGACCTTTGGAAATCTAAGGACATGATTTAGCAGCTAAAACGATTGAGTCTCAGAACTCATTTAGGCTTGACCTGTCAAGGTAAGATTTAGCCACCAAAGCACACCCCGTTTCTTTGCCTTCTACCTTAGAGCCCTTCCAAAGGAGGATCCTGCCTCATTTCAAAGGCATTTTTCGGCTTTCTGTGATTCCACGATGTCAGCCGCGGTCAAGAGATGAGCCGATATATTTCCAACTCAAAAATGGGGTGCTTAAAAACGGCAAGAAAATTCCTCCCTCCCTTTATTTTTTCATGAGCAAATACTCTTCCCCTTTTTGCATTTAACAAGATATATGCAGAGCGTGAGAATGTCACATGGATATATCTGGGTGCAATTGCACGCAAGCGATCTGTTTCATTCTCCTTTTGCCCAGAGAGGTGGGCGGTGGGACTTCTTTCACTGCAAGACCTATAGCGATCCGACAGTGGGTCGGTGATACTTTGCTTGACAGCCTGAAAGACAATCCCAGATCATCTTTTAAGCTGCCTTTGAGGGAAGCTCGCTTGGTTGCCTCTAGTCAAATCAAACAAGTACAGGACATACGTTCCACAGGACATACACACAGGTTAATTTCCATCTGGCTTGCAATGGCCCACCTGGCGTAAGATGAAGGCAGCCACATCAGCACTTTCCCAATAGCTGGCATGGAAAAGGTGAGGCAGGGTGATGGTGGGAAAGGCCGTGAGTGCCTCAGGGCAGTAGAGAGAGTAGTCGATGCGTTTAGAGCCCCACCAACGATCCAGAACTAGACCAAAGGGGAGGAGAAACCATATTAGGATGATGCCCTAAAGATGCCCCTATTCTTTCCCTTTCTCCTCTAAAATGGGTAAAAAGGTCCTTGGCATGTTTGACTGCTTTTATTGGTCATCCTTTTTAAATATTTCTCTATTATTTTACCCTTTAAAAAGCATATAAAGATATGAAATACAAGGGAAAACAATCCCTGAAAAAGAAATGGCAAAGGAACTTTACCCCCATGAGCAGGGGTAGACAACCTTGGCTCTTTTATGACTCATGGACTTCAACTCCCAGAATTCCTGAGCCAGCATAGCTTGCTCAGGAATTCTGGGAGTTGAAGTCCATGAGTCATAAAAGAGCCAAGGTTGCCTACCCCTGTCCATGGGCATTAATGCATCGTATTTTTCATCTTATATAAAGCTACATAAAACCATTAAAAACATTAATAGATATAGTGGATCCATCAAAGCAATTAGTCCTTTGCAGATATTAGTATTCTCAAGAAGCACTACATTACACTGGCCAAGACTTCAAAAACGTGTGACAAAGCAGAAATGAACAATGCATTTTAAAAAAAACTAGCAAAACACGTCTTTTCAATGGCTATTATCAAGATACATGAATAAAGTTACAACGTGGGAGATTGTTGAATTCTTCAGGTTAGGGACAATACTGACTAGCAGCAAAACATATCCATGTTGTGACATATGCTAGAGCAGAATTATAGTGAGGAAGCTCATTTCCACAACATCTATCGGCTGTGGCCAGGGGGACCTTTGCCCAGGTTCGCCTGGTGCACCAGTTGCGGCCTTATTTGGACCGGGAGGCTTTACTCACGGTCACTCATGCCTTTGTCACCTCAAGACTGGATTACTGTAACGCGCTCTACATGGGGCTACCCTTGAAGAGCGTTCGGAGGCTGCAGTTGGTTCAGAATGCAGCCGCGCCAAGGTACACCCACGTGTCACCTATCCTCCACGAGCTGCACTGGCTTCCTGTGGGTCTCCGGACGCAATTCAAGGTGTTGGTTATCACCTTTAAAGCCCTTCATGGCATAGGGCCAGGTTACTTACAGGACCGCATACTGCCGCACAGTTCCCAGAGACCGGTGAGGTCCCATAGATTGGGCCTCCTTCAGGTCCCGTCGGCCAGACAATGTCAGCTGGCGGGCCCTCGGGGAAGGGCCTTTTCTGTGGTGGCTCGGACCTGGTGGAATCAACTTCCCCCCTAGGTTCAAACTACTCCCACCCTGCCGGCCTTTAAGAAAGCCGTTAAAACTCTCCTGTTCCGGCAGGCCTGGGGCTGATGTCCCCGAGGGGGGGGGGGCGGGATATGATCGGACATGCTGTATGATTGTATTATTTTATTGTTTTATTGTTAGATGATTGTTTTAATTTTGTACGCCGCCCTGAGAACTTTGGGATTGGGCGGCATATAAATAAAATTAAATAAATAAATAAATAAATAAAATCTATTTCTTTCCAGCAAGTTAATGTTATCTGTGTGCTTAATAAAAGCCCAAAGAGGTGACTCTAAGTGAAATCTCAGCAGAACAGCAGCTGCTGAACAGTTTCATTAATGCGTAATACCTTTTCAATTTATCCAGCTCCCCCCAAAGAAATCACAAAAGACTCAAGGATCAAAGGGCACTTGCCATTAAATGAATCTTTACTTTTAAGCTGCAGTTGCTTAAAAGTACAAATAGCATTAATTTCTAGACATTAATACAGATACAACAAAAGAATTCAATATTCTGTTCCTTCACTGGGGTCCCTCAATGGAAGCTATACCCTTGTTTTTAATGATTAAATTCTGATATGCATCAGTCCCTACCTACTGTACAACTAATGACTGATGTTTAAAAGAAAGATACAAACCTCACACACTTAATGCAAATATTCTTTTAACATCATATCTAGTTTGGTGCTAGCTGTCAGAGCTTCTGCAGGAATGTTTAAAGCTGTTTTATAACATTCTGTTCCAGCAAAATTGAAGTGGCCCGCTCTGTCCAGAAGTACGTTCTTAATCACCATAATGGCCATTGGATGTTTTTGAGCACTCCAGAAGTGATACAAAGTAGCTCAGTGTGGCCAAGCTGTGGAATTTGGGTCTTCCACTCAATGAACAAGTATTTTCTTGGCACCCAAATAAATTGCAACCTTGCAAAATATACTCATTTGTTTCACAGAAACAAGAACCTTTGTTCAGATTTCTGACTGAATCTTCAATGAATCTATTCAAGGACCAGGCACTTCATTCTGATCTGCTGACATGAGGGAACAGCTTTATACGCCAGTATCTCGGATACAAAAGAGACACAGAAAAGACATGTAACCTCCTAGCACTTCAACTAAAAAAACTAGATGACACATTTTCTAATATTGTTTGTAAAGCCTAAGGAAATTAAAACAGGAATAAACCTGCCAAACAATTAAGAATTTTTAAAAGAAAATAATGCCTTTTAAACGCAGAAAACTGATGACCTTTCCTATCATACCTTTCCTATAATACCAAATGGCTTGCTACCGTGCTTTAAGCCACGGGTGTCCAACTCGCGACGTCACGTGTCGTGATGTATCATGACTTTTCCCCTATTCCTGACACTGGGGTGGGCGCGGTTTTGGCATGATGCATCCGGCCCACGGGTCAGCAGTTTGATGCGCCTGCTCTAAGCTGACTAAAACAACCAACAGATCAAATCTGGTTTTGAGGAAATTAGTACAAAAAGGCAGCAAGTGACTCACTTTTGACAACTTCATTGGTGCTGCTTGCAGTGCTGTCACTCGCCGTTCCCTCATTTCCTTTCCAGAAGCCTCCAAATGCACCTGTTGGAGTGGGTGGAGTCACAAGGTCCAGCTCACTTACAAAGAGGGAAGAATGACTCTGCAAGGCATCGGCTAGTTCAAGGAGAAACATAAGCAGAGGTGAACACAGTGACGGCGTATTTCCAATCCTCCACTGCTGTACTACGATATCAGCCTTTCCTAAATTCACCGTCTCCAGCTGTATTGGAACTGTAATTCTCCTAATTTCTTTTGGGGAATTAACTCAGCAAGGCAGCAGCAGGTTGCTATTCCTTAAAGAAGAAGTGCGTGTACACACACACACACACACACACACACATCTCATACAATCACAGCATAGCAGTAGTTTCAATGATGACATGGATCCCGTGATGTAGTGGGGGAAAACCTGGACTAGGATCAGAGAAACTCAGTTCTAGTTCAGCCTCGAGCTCATTGGGAGATTTTGGACCAGTCACAACACCTCTCAGCCCAACCCGTTCAACGGGCTATTTGAGGGAAAACAAGAGAAGGGAGTGCCAAATACGCTGTCCTGAGCTGCTGAATGACACGTAAATATAATATATGTATAATATAATGCAACATGTAAATATAATAAACATCGTGATTTGCTGTTTGTAGTCAATTCTACGGACTCTACTGTTTCTATGGTCTTTCTCCTACAACAGCATCACTATCTCTCTAGGCTCTAATTTCTCAAGAAATGCTTCTTGCTGAACTTCCTCTCTGCAGATACCTCAATGCATCAAGAGTGCACGACAGGCAAACGTAAAAGGCTCCTTAGCATGGCAGATGAATGGAAAACATCGCTCAGGAGCACATTTGCGTTTTCTCTTAAATTTATGCAGTAGTCTGCAAGTTCTCTCTCACAACGTGTACACTATCTCTGTCAATAACACAGGAAAGTAATTAGAACATTATAGTTCTAAAAAGAAAAAAAACAATGGAATAAGACTAATATAAATTACACATTTCTACTCAAGAGGTTTCAAATTTATATTGCTGAACAGCTAAAAAAAAAAAAAGAACCAGAAAGGAAATTCCCCTCCTATCATTATCACTCTATATATATATTCTGAGGGAGGAAGTAAACTTCCTCCTTGGGCCTGACAGATAAAACTTTTCAAAAGCTACTGGTTGATCATCAATAGATGGAAGAATTGTTAGCATTTGCAGAAGAAGCTCCCTTTGAACAGATCTGGCCTAAAAGAAGAAATACTACTTTAACAGGACAAGAAGCAACGGGTGGAAACTAAGCAAGGAGAGAAGCAACCTAGAACTAAGGAGAAATTTCCTGACAGTTAGAACAATTAACCAGTGGAACAGCCTGCCTCCAGAAGCAGTGAATGCTCCAATACTGGAAGTTTTTAAGAAGAGACTGGACAGCCATTTGTCCGAAATGGTATAGGGTTTCCTGCCTGAGCAGGGGGTTGGACTAGATGACCTCCAAGGTCCCTTCCAACTTTACTACTACTACTACTACTACTACTACTACTACTACTACTACTATTATAACACGAGTCTAACTTAGAGGGCTTAACACTGGCTGACTTGTGGGCTGGGGATCCAAAGCAGGCCCTATCATGAAGAGACTAGAAGCAATGCAGATTCGGCCAGAACATGTTTCTGTCTTGATTAAGCCTCAAGTGCAGAAAGGTCCTGCGTATCAATCAGCACATGCAGCAGAATTAGTGGCGGTGATCACTTCAGACCACAGAGGTGAGAACTTTTATGTCCCTCCGTACAACATTCCCTACAAATAAAAATCTATCATTCAGAGATGTCTGCTTCACACCATTACCTCTTGTTCCGGGCGGTTTTTCCATACAAGGACAAAGCATTTTATTATATCGCTAACGTAGGATAATAAATAGGAAGCAAGGCTAATGGCTAAAGGATGAAAGATCAGCTCTGTCAGGCTCCTTCCCTTCCTAAGCTCTTTCCCTTCTAAACAGAAGCACTTTCACACTGTAATTTCAAATGTGGTTGACCTTTTGCTTGCTTTCCTCTTTGTCCCCCTCTGTTCCCTTCTTCCGCCATCAGCTGAAATAAATCACCCTTTCCACTGAGAAATAGATACAGCAACTACAAATAAATAATATAAACATGTGACATCCTCTCACCAAAGGGCTAAAGGGACATGGCTGCTCTACCAAATTCCTCTATTGCCTTAAGAGACTGGCTCCAGAGAATTCCTCCTTAAATATTATTCTCCCTCACTTCCGTTAAGGCATATTGTTGAGAACAACATAGGAGCCCTTATGATTGAACAAAACAACATCTCCTAAAACGTGCATTTTACTTTATTTTGTATCGTAGACGTAAAACAAATGCACCACCATGATCAGTACTACTATAAACCAGAGAACCAAATCTTGTGCTCTGCAGTTCCTTAAGTTCAGAACCACACCTCAAACATCCCTTATCCCTTGCCCTGTAGCCCAGCCTCCCACTTTCATATTTCCAAAAGAAAAGAAGCAACAGAATCCTACGGGGTCCGGCCACAGAGCTCTCCAGTCCACTGTGCTGCCAATCTAATGCAAGCCTGGCCTTCACAGTTTTTCTCACCTAATAAAGTGGAGGAGCCATCTCCCAGGGGGTATTTCTGATAGCGGGGGACCCCAAAAGGAGGCACAGCATGAAACTGTTGAGCTAGCAGAGGTTCCAGGCGGGAAGCACAGGGGTCAGCAGCATGAAACAGGTTATAGATCTGTTCGCAGGACGGCTGCATTTGAGCCACTGAAAGACACAAACGAATGTGTAAATAGCTGTGTCTACAATGGATGAGAAAAGCAGAAAATGTGGAAATGCAGAAAGGTGGAAGAAAAACAAAATCTCCGTACCATCCAAGGCGGGCATTACTGTTTTACGAAGTGCAAGTACTAATCCCAGAGGGGAGCCAAATAAGAAAAAACCAGACACTTTAAACTCCAGCTTCCCAACCATGCTAGGGCTTTCAAAAGTCTCCACCAACGAAGATGAAGAGTTACTGCTACGTCGAGGGTCTCCTTCTGTTTCTGAGGCAGGCAGGCTAGATTGCAGGCTAAAGGCAAGAGGGGAAAAAAAAAAAATCATGTCCCTGCCGGAAAATACAAATAGCCCTCAACCAAGTCCAAATAGTCCACAAATTACATTTGTCCAGCTACTCTAATTTCTAAAGAAACTAAGGACGCATGATGATAAACAGAAAATCAGTAACAATTATAAAAAGGAAAGAGAAGAAATTTAATAAGTGTACAACACTTATTGGGTGGGAATTAAAATTAATGACAGAAATCCTTCATTCTGAAGAAGCTTCTTCTCCGGCTGAGTTGATTCAGAATTGCTGAACTACAATTCCCAGCATCCTTTATGCTGTTAATGTCAGACATACAGCATTTGGATCTGAAGTGGGAAAGAATACTGGGAATCCAGGAGGGTCACACTTACTGTAGCGTTGTGTGAATGAGTGGTGTGGTCTCTTGCAAGCCCTAAGAAATGCATGATTTTAAGGAATAGCCACCCAGCATAGCAAAAATCTCTGTGCTAGATACAAAGCAACTTTGCCTAGTTTAGATCTGTGTATTGCACAACTCCAATAAACTTTACAGCCTTATGATCACAGCAATCTCTTACACAACCAAGGAATAGCCGTAGCTCTCTTTTAAAATTCTACCTTTCCTGGAAAGGGAGACCATTTGGGATGATTCCCACGAAGCACAACATATGAGTCTTCAAATGCTGCTGAACTACCACTCTCAGTATTTGTTATTATACACTACCAAGTCAGATATCAACTCTTAGTGGCCAAATAAACGTATTTTTCTCAAGGGGGATCCTCCCCTAACCTGATCCTTCAGGTCTTCCAAAGGTGCAGCCATTGTTACTGTACTTGAGCCCATCCATCTTGCTCCTGGTCACCCTCTTCTTCTCTGATTTTTCACCTTTTGTCAGCATTACAGAATACAACATTGTCACTCACTATTAACAATTCTAATGTCTTAGCTTCTGGGAGTTGAGATTCGGCAACTTCTTGAAGACTCTATATTGTGCACCTGTGTTTTTATTACTTTTCCTCTACGAGTGAAAAGTTTAATGGACTCCTTAGGGCAGTGGTGGCGAACCTATGGCACGGCTGCCAGATGCGGCAGAGCCCTCTCTGTGGGCACGCGCGCCGTCACCCCAGTCCTAGGCCTTCAGCTGGGTTTTATAAAATCTTTTCGCTTTAGGACTCCACCGCTGTGTGCAAAAAAAAAAAAAAAGGTTAAATCAGTCAATTTCAACTTCTTGCGGGGAAAAAAAAGATCTTGCAAAGTTGGAATTGATTTGATTGAACTTTTTAGTCCCACCCAGTCTGCCGTTACCACCGCAGCCATGCCCACTCAATGGGCCACACCCACCCAATGGGCCACACCCACCTGGCACTCGACGATGCATAAGTGGGTTTTGGGTTGCAGTTTGGGCACTCAGTCTCTAAAAGGATCGCCATGCCTTAGGGTATGCCCTTTAGCGTTAGAGAAATTCTTTAGATTGACTTCCTGTTCCCAATTGGCAAAGAAGCAGATCAGATTACTGGAAACTGATGGCTAATAGTCATCTTGGCTTTATAGCCTTGGGTTCCTTAAGCTCTCACCTGGACAAGATTTGATGCTGCTGTTGTAAAGTGTCACTCTCTGGAGCTACACTGTCGCAATATTTCGGAGTAGGAGGAAGTACTCCTGGCTCAGGACTGGCACGGCCAATCCCTCCCAATGTTTCTGGCTTCTTGAGCAGTGGATCTCGCACCACCGAAGTCTCTGGAGACAGGAGTTCAGCATTCTGGAAGGAAACGGGGAATGCTGAGAAGTTTCTCTTCTGCTCAGGAAATTAGAGTGCTTTTTCCTTAGGCAAAGGGCAGATCATGACCACAGGAAAGTTCTGGATTTATTATTCCGAAATTAATAGCAAGCTGCTGAATGGTCTTCCATGATTGGTGGTGAAATAGCCACTAAAACAAGCAGCATAAAACTCCAACAGCCACAAGATGCCTCTTTTAGCAAACCAAACAGTACCCATGACAAACTGTTGCCCCTCCTATGAAGTATCACTCTCTTAATCAGGCCTCGGGATTTGAAACAGTTGTGCCTCCTGGCTACAAAAAAATATTACACACCCCAGTAGTTGGTCTCAACCAGAAAGAAACAGGATACTTGACTGGTCTGCTATACTACATTATATTCCAGAGCAGACATACTTGGGCAGTTCATCTCTAGAATGAAGTCAGAAGAAAATATTTCTCCTCTTCATCCATTTTCAGTTCATCTCATCAGCAGGCAACTAGTTTCTCCATTTGCCCATTTTAGAACTGAGGAGGAGGCAAGGAGAGGGATCCCAGGGCTTGGGAACTGACCATGCTGCCACGACGGCTGCTCCCGTGACTGCCTGACCCACCAGCACGACTATGGCAAAGGGCATCAAAGGCCAGGATACCCCCGACACAGTCTCCAATCAGCAGCACCTGTTGGGGGAGACAAAAATGAACTGCTAATAGAAGAAGCTCAAGGCATCAGCATGTTTTCTTGCCAAATTTTCAAGAACGGACCCAAAAGACATATTCCGCCTCTTCTCTACAATGGGTTGTGATTGGAGTAGCTGAGGAAGTCTACAAGAATTTATATTCAAGAACCCTTTGCTCTACACCATGTCCCAAAAAAACTACCAGGAAAATATAATGCATACTAGAGGAGCATTTCCCAAACTTGGCAACTTTAAGGTCTGTGAACTCCAACTCCAAGAAGTCTCTAGCCCAGTGGTTCTCAACCTGTGGGTCGGGACCCTATTTGGGGTCGAACGACCATTTCACGGGGGTCGCCAAACAACGCAGTTCGCCATTTTTTTCCCCTTTTCCTTAGCTGTGCTACTCCCTTTTATTCTATTGGCTTTTGAAAGCCAATAGAATAGACTCTCTTGAATAGAGTCTAATTCTATTGGCTTTCAAAAGCCAATAGGAATTGTCCAGGCTGTCTCTGCCCTGCTGAGCCCGCCAAAAGTCCCATTCTGCAAACGGTGCTGGACCAGTTGAGTAGTCCTCGACTTACGACTGGTTGGGGGTCATGGCATTAAAAAGGTTGAGAACCACTGCTCTAGCCAGCCATGAAATCAGACAATTACTAATTACTACATTAGAAATTTTCTAATTTCTAAAATTAGAAAATAACTTTTCTAATTCTGCACAGTGCACAACCGTTGCGTGGTCAGATGAGAAGAGGCTTCTAGTCGTTAAGGTTGTGGGGAAATACATAACCTTGAAATCATAAGGGATCTGAAGACCTCAATTGCTATGATTGTTACGGTGGTCTCAGACATCTTGCAAATATTAATGTTGTAAAAAAAAAGGATCTTTGTAAAGTAGCAGTTTCCATATCCAAAAGCTTGATTTCTATTGTCACCGTGTCTCTGTTTCTATATATTGTCCCAATGTTTTCTGAAATACTTTTTCCAATAAACATCGCAGCTCTATTTTAAAAGGAAAAAACAGAACAGGATGCAAATCTAAATATCTGTTCCACTGGAGACATGTGGACCCACAGGAAATAAAGATCCCCCCCTCCCCCCCGTGTTCTAGCTTTCTGCATCCAACTTTCTATACCAGCTCTGAAAACTGCAGGAAATCTAACCTGGCCACAGAAGCCTGTGCCGTCAGGGGAATGGATGAAATTGGCATAGGCCTGGTTGGTGCGGGAAATGACGGTTGCCACGGCACTCTGATAATTGCCCGAAGAGGTTGCAAGCAGAGGCAAAGCGGCCAGTGGGATGTGATCTTGGCTACTGGACAGACTGTCGCCATCGTGGCTGTAGGGACTGAGTCTAGGAAAGGAGTTGAAAGGAACGTCAAGTTGAAAAGAACATCAAGAACCAATCTAAAACAGAGGCAACTTATGTCTTTGTAGAGAGCTAGGAAATTACCTCCCATGTATAATTACCCAATCACGTATTTTTATATACATGTCTGGGGACTAAAAGACCAATCATCTACCATGCCAATGACAAACGCAGGCATTCTCTACATAGAGTTTAAGAAATGGCCATGGGCCAGCAATCATTTGAAATTAAGGCCTGTAGTAAGAGTGTAGCCCAATATTCAGCGCTATGAGCAGCTGAAGAAAGAGAGACTAACACTGAAAAGTCCTGTCCAGCAATCTCCAGTGTTTGCCCAAAGTTCACTCTCTTGGGTACTCACTCTGAGTGGCACATCACATACTTCAAGTGCTTTACTTGACTCCACTATAAACAAGCTAGGGCAAAGAACAAGTGTACAGCGTGTATGGTGTATTGTATTTTCTTCTAGAGCCCAGAACAACAACAACAACAACAAAAACAACTACTACTACTATTGATGGAGCAGGTACCACTGCCCTCACTAAGCTCCTTCACACTCTAGTTGTCTGCAATTCTTGTTTTTTCAGACAGACAGCCCAATAGCACTACTCGCATCAAGTCTTCAGCCGCTTGAAAAAACATGCTTCCTACTTGGAGACCAGGGCATAGGCAGCAGCGCAGATTGGTGGACAGGGCACTAGGCGTAACGCTATGTGCCCCAGGGCTTCAGGAAAGTGCAGTCGGGTGACGGAGTCCAAGGTAGCAGTGAACGTATGCACATCAGCCTGTTTGGAGCCTGGTTCTCCTACACCCTGGTCTAGAATGTTGCCACTGTGGAGGATCAGGAAAAGGGCGTGAATGCGGCACGGCCCAGAGAGCCCTTCCAAGCCAACCTGCGGAAAGATACATAAGGAACTGTGAGGACGTGATCTGTTGAGGGGGGTGACGCATATCATCCAAGTGGGATGGGGGGAGGGGAGTTAAATGTGGCCATATACTGCAGCCAAGGTTATGAAAAATTAGCTATGACAACAACAGTCATCACAAGCCCTCTCCAACAGTTTGGGGCCACAGTAGTTGAAGGTAGTGAAATAGGAATGCTGTGTTGCGGGCACGGGTTTCCTCACCTCTGGTGGGCCAGGCGCAGGGACACCGTCACTATCTGACTTGGTTACTCCAGTCGCATCAACTGCAAAGGAAATTTATACTGCACTGAGTGGCAAAGTGACAAAAGGCAAAGGGCCAATGACAGACTCCAGAGGTCAGAAAGGGCAGTGTGTGTAGGCTAGGAATGCATGCAGAAGAGCGGTCCTCCCAGGTACACTTCGAAGGTACACTTACAACAATCAGCAAAGAAATTTGAGGGTGAGCACGGGAAAATAATACTGCCGAAAAATGTCTAACTTCTAATGCAGAAACTAGCAGCAGTGATTTTGGCTTCTTCTGACTTGAATAGAAAAGTTTTACGTTTAAGAAAAGCTTCAAAATACTTGACTGTTGTTGTTTTTTTTAAAAGCAAATAAAAAAAAATGAAAGGGTGATTTCCTTGATCCATAGAGAGGGAAGCAGCTTTCAGGGGAAATCCTATTTTCCTTTTCCTTCCCTTCATTTTTATTAATGAAAGACCTTTTTAAAATTTTGCCATAGCTCTAAAACATTTCAAATATACAATAAAACTACATGAACATTAAAAAAAAAAAAAACAATTACGGTTTTGCAAATTTTGAAACAAAACCCATGATTTTTTTTTAGCAATTGAGATAGCTGGACCAAAATATCCGCAATTCTCCTGCCATTGTATAAGGAACACAGAAAGGAATGTCTCTTACCTAGAACATCATCCCGTTCATTGGGTCGCTCCAGAGTATCAAGGAAATCATTTGAATTCCACTTAGTGATTTCCTTTGCAAACACATCGTCACTGTCAGACAAATCCTCTAAAATGAAAAAGGCATGGATAAGATACAGGCAGTCTAGTCATTGCAAATAGACTGAAATGCCCACCATGGTTAAAAATCAGGAGTTGAGAAAGAAGGGATAATTTTAAAAGGAAGGTAGGCACATTAGATGACTGTCTCTAACAGTCCTCCAGATTCTTATGCAGAATCCTTCTCTAGCTTTGCAGTCCATCATCTGCGGAGTCCTTGGTGCTCTCTGAGCTTTGTTGTTTGCTTGCAGACATTCCATTACCCAACTAGGTAACATCATCAATGAGAGTACATGTAGGATTTGCTCCCTGTGCATACAGTAGTCGGCCATCCTAGTTTTGGTGGGTGGGGTATGCTATTCTCCTTGGTAGTTCCTTGATTAGTGTAGTTTTCTACCCGATTGTTTGTCTGATGTTAATCTGCCCTACATAGTGGCAATTATAGTCCTTGCACTGAATCTTGTAGATCAGTGTTTCCCAAACTTGACAATTTTAAGGCATGAGGACTTCAACTCCCAGAATTCCACAGCCAGCGTTGCTGGCTGTGGAATTCTGGGAGTTGAAGTCCACATGCCTTAAAATTGTCAAGTTTGGGAAACACTGTTGTAGATGACCCATTTTTAATTCTTGGGCTACTGGATTTTTTGATTTGCTTACGATTTTTTGAGGGCCTCGGTAAAGAACTACTTGTTTAACCATGGAAGTTACAACGGCACTGAATGAGTGGTGGTCACAACCAGTTCTCAAAGTTCTGGCCATCTAAGCAACTCCAGTCATGTGATTGCGAGACAGGTACTTGGAAACTGGCTCACACGTATGACAGTTGTCCCATAATCACATGATTACAATTTGCAACCTTCCCTGCTGGATACCCACAAACAAAGTCAATGGAGAAGATGGCAAGGAGAGCTGCAAGTTGCTTGGGTAAGCCTCTTCACCTGTGCGCCCTGCCTCAGCCTCTTTGTGCTTGTGTCAGCTACTCACATACCTTCCCTGAGCTTCTGCTGCAGCTCCCTGGCCATTCACGCACCCTCCCCAAACTTCTTGGCACCCATGCGGCCCCTCCCCAGCCACCTTTCTCATCTGGCAGCGGCCATCCCAAGCGACTTATGACTGTTTTTCACACTTACAACCGTTGCAGCATCCCCATGGTCACATGATTAAAATTCAAATACTTGGCAACTGATTCATATGTATGACAGTTGCAGAGTCCCGGGGTCATGTGATCACCCTTTGAGACCTTCTGACAAGCAAAGTCAATGAGGAAGCCAGATTCAATTAACAACCATGTTAGTAACTTAACAATTGCAATGATTCGCTTAACAACAGTGGCAAGAAAAGTTGTCAAACGGGGCAAAACTCACTTAACAAAGGTTTCACTTAGGAATGTAAATTTTGGGCTCAATTGTGGTCGTACATTGAGGACTACCTGTACTCTGTTCACTATTACAAACCGTGAGCATCGAAGAATTCCTCTTCAGAACTGTTCTCAGAGTCCCGGGCAATATTTTGCATCCGCCATTCTGATAAGCTGTGGGGAGACACTGCAACTGCAGAGACACATATCAAGGGAAATCCTGATGACCAAGAGAGCTGGGTAAAGATGGTCATTCTTAAGCATCAACAGGAACACTTCTTCATCACAGTAGCTACGATCATTGGGATCAATAGTATCTCACAATGAAGTTTGCTTTACTGTCTCAATTTTCTGAATTTCTGATTGCAGAAAATTGCAGGAAGTCCTTAAATTTTACACGCAAGACCAGAATAGGAAAAGGGAACAGGCCAGATTACAATTCCTAATAGAATCGATTTCACAACAAATATTCTGCAAAGAGCTACCTTCCCTGTATATCAATATCTGTTTCCACCTTTTCATGGGTTCTTTTCCTTCTTTAAGTTCCAAATACGAGAATTACGAAGGAAAACAAAAACAAGGATTGCTATTGTGGACACTGTAATATATACCCTATCTGATCTTTTTTTTAAAATGTATATAAATATTCATAATAATGCCATACATTTCCACAATGCAAAAAAAAGGGTAAAGTATTTCAAATGAGTCAAGAGCTAGTAAGACAAAAATCTTTTGTAAAAAAACTACACCAATCTTATCTCCAAACAGAAGAGTAGTTAGTCCCTGACTATAATCTAGAACAGAGATACCCAACCTTGGCCACTTTATGACTTGTGGACTTCAACTCCCAGAATTCCTCAGCCAGCCATGGACTTCAACTCCCAGAATTCCTCAGCCAGCCATATTGGGAGTTGAAGTCCACAAGTCATAAAGTGGCCAAGGTTGGGGACTCCTGATCTAGAATGAAATGGGAATGAATTTCATTCTTTCTCACAACTTTCGCTCCTCTGCAGTGAGAGTTTGTTTTCATCAGTGTTGCATTCTTCCACAAGTTCCTTTCTATTTGTTGCAGTGATCACTCACCAGCATGTTGAGAAGAGTAGGAGGACCGAGAAGAAGTTGACCATTGCTTTGCAAATGGATCATCTGGAGAGGAATCGGGAGCCCTCAGGCTATCAACTCTGTCTTGTGTCTCATGGCCACTTAACTCAGCTGGGCATTCAGGGCTGGGCACATCAGGACCTAATTCAGGTTCTACGCATGTAGCCATCTTCTGAGCCAGCATACGAGCTGTTTCCTCCTCCAACCTTCGAATGTCATCCATTGTGAGGTCTATCCATTCGTCCTGCCAACACCAGGCCTGGCGATGAGCTCGCAGCATCACTTTCCGTAGACCTACAATAGGACGCCATTCAGGAATCACGATGGTATAGCTCTTCCCAGACACACTGCACTTTGGTTAGGTATAACTTGAGCTCCTCAATACATTAAAAAGAGATTAAATGCTATTTACTTCGTGAATGCTTCTTCCACTGCTTTTCAGTAATTTAAAGGATTACAATCCAGTTCAGATTTAAAAAGAGAAATTCAGTTTAGAGAATAAGAGGAGCTAACAGGATTGCAATTCTTTTTATTTTTGCCTATAATGATGCAAGATCCTTTTTGGCATTTTATTTACCCTAACCAATACATGAGCATTTTTATTTATTTATTTACTATACTTACGTAGCCCCTTATCACACATGAAAGTGACTCTGGGAGGCATATAGCACTTAACAAAATAGTAAGTACATAAAAACGCACTTAAAAAATAGCTATAAAAAGGCAAACAAACAGAGAGGATGATATTAAACCATATCAAGGAAGCCACTGCAAAATCTCCCTGGTTCCCCCAGGACTGATGACATAGCCACATCTTGAGGGGCTTATGGAGTGGAGAGGTGGAGCTAATCTTATTGGGAAGGGGGGCCCTGCTAGATGTAATTCCTCTGCTAAAATCAGAGGACAAACTAGTAGTCAGGCATGGAGATAATCCCTTGGATTAAATTGAAACCAGTGTCTCTAAACCAATCTACATTATTCACATACTGATTTTGTGGAAAAAGTGGAGTAAGGACGCTAAACTTCTACAGACATACTGAAATCAAAAGATACTGTACCATCCCATTACTACCATTTCACTGCATCCGGCATGCCATTGACAGTTGTGGCTTAGCCTGTTTGTCTAACTTCATATCACAAAACTTTATCCTTAACATGATATGACCATTTCTGACACATAAGTTTAAACTGAAGAAGACATCTCACATTTTTTTCAATCTGAACTCTTTCAGAAATTCAGAACTCATGCTCACATCCAAGCAAAACTTATTGTATCCAAGTTATATTGGGATCTTCTCATCCTAATAATACCTCACGTCAGCTACTATATCCAGGGACACAGTTTAAATGAGCAGATAGCACAACGTAGCTCAATTTTCCTGTCTGGGAAGTGCTGCACAAAATTGAATGACATTTCTGTTCATGTCAGAAGCTGATTTACATGGATAATGTCATTAAGCCTTTAGCATCTCCTATTTTATGCAGCTGATTCTAAACAAATTCCCCCAATCTAATATTATGCTTAATAGGAAACCATTATTTTATATTATCTATATTTTTAAAGTCTTTTGAAATCTGGCTGCTCCTTCAACAGTGCTGTCAACACAGTTGCTTCTCTCTTTCTCTGGATTCAGCCTCTCTGAGTTTCTTCTACTGCCTGAAACCTTTCTCTTACATGGTTACTACCCCTAATACTTCTGAGGTCACAGTAAGTAAAGTATCTCACAAGCAACTAACCAATACATCAAAAGCTCTTGGGTGCATTTTTACCCCAAAGGGTAGAACTGGACTAGAGCAGTTGTTAATCAGCAACACAGAGGGAAAAAGTCCGATTCCTTACCAATTTCAGAGACAACGGAAAATACATTTAGAGTTGCCATATACTAGAATATTGTAGATCCTGAACAAATTCCTCATAATTAGCAAGGGAATATGAACAGTATTGGTTTTCAAAATGGCAGAGGACCCAATCAATTATTTGCAGCCCAGAAAGAATGATTCTGAACATTGTGCAACATAAATTGTCTTTTTAATATAGGGACCACAAGGGAGGCTTAAAACTGCTAATGTACCTTTGGGCCAGTATTAAATCAGATTTCACATTAGAGTAGCTTTAATGAAATTAATATGAGAAGGGCAGCTCAGTAGAAAATGTACTGCACAAGTACTGCTACTAGAGAGGAAATGGACACCATGCCTCTGCCTACACAAGTATAGGATCAATCATCCTATTCTACTGCCTAAGCATACAGTGCGGCCTATATTTGCTAGCTTCAGCATGCCACCATTATGGGACCTGTAGCTCTCCAGATGTTGCTAAACTATTACCATTGCAATGTTGGATGGAGCTTCAGAGAGCTACAGTTCAACATCAGGAAGAACCAAAGTATCCACTACTGCCACAGATCTTTGTTTGCTGGATGAAAAAGAATGCCAATGAAGATATCATGCTTACCTACATCATGGATGAATTGTTCAATCTTAGACTGCATGCCCCAATAGCGAAACTCCACCTTACAAAGCTTGTAAGCACACATAAAAGGCCCAGAATTTCCACTATCCAGCCAATTATCTCCTAGAGGTCCACGTCCCGTTTTCAACGAATGGTACAGTCGTGGATCTTCCTCTATCTTGTACTCACTGGGTGAGATGGGATCCCGTACAATATCAATAGTATCTGTGGGTAAGTAAAGGAGGTTTGGGGGAAAAAGATTAATTGTAGGAAATTAAAATAATCTTACTTGGATTTCTCAAGCTGCTACTCCTTCTCATCTCAAAATTGGTTCAGATGCTCAGCTACATTCCTGACTACTCTCTTGTATAGTGAACATCTATTTTGCCAGAAGCCTGCTAGCTGTTCTTCCACTCCTAGTGTATAACAGCAGCATTCTCCAATCTATTGTCCTCTAGCTGCATTGGATTTCAACAATGGAATGATGATTGGAAATTCAACATGTGAAAGTTCATAATGTCTACATCAGGGGTGTCAAACTGCCGGCCTGTAGGCCGGACGCATCATGCGGAAGCTGCGCCCACCCCATTGCCGGTAATGGCAAAACAGTCCCGATACGTTGCGCAATGTCACATGACGTCGCGAGTTTGACATGTCTGATCTACATGGAGTAAAGTCTTTACAAGGCTGGTGAAGTCTGTCTTACAACACAGCACTTTATATGCCATGAGTGAAACAGATGCCCACATTGACTTATATCTCAGTCACTTATTGACCCTAAATATCATCAGATAACCATCATCGTTCAGCCACTCAGGCACAATCAGCTGTCAGCATAGAAGCATTCACACAATACTACATTCTGATAACTTAAAAGTGACAGAAAACTCACCCACAATCCTTTGCCTGCGCTCTGTAACGTTTAAATTGAAGATATTGGTTTGCTTTCCAGCATCTGGTCGGTAGTAAGTCTCAATCTCAATTGAAAATTTCTCCACAAAGGGGCATGTGTATCTATAAAAGAAAGGATGAAACTCATAGTTCTACCTTTACCACTTTGGCAAGCTCCACAACCACATCTTCCAGCCCCCTACTGCCTTCCTCTCACCTAGTCCGTGTGTAAGGGTAGGCATTCCAAGATTCTTCCTCCACCTGAAGAGCAGCCTTAGGTAGGAGGGCACGAAACCAGCTAGGAATATGAGAGCCCACATGGTAGATCTTATGTGTATATTGACCACTTCCTCCTGGACCATCATCATACGGTCGGTTGGACAGGATTTCAACCCCACTGCCTTCACCACTGGATTCCTCACGGCTTTTCTTCTAAGGGGGGGGGGGAGAGACAGATCTTCAGCTTGCAATCTATACCTTTTGCTCTTTGCATCCCTCAACCTGCTTGGTTTTGGCCCTGTTAACCCCAAAACTCTATCTGGTTAAATAAATACCCATCAGTCTGCTCTATCTATCCTAACTGATGTTACCTGGATCATGTAAAGTTGGGCCACCTGGTATTCGGTCAGGCTCATGGGCAGCAGTATATGGTATTCTTTGATCAGCATTTTGACTGTCAGATCCTGTGAGTTGAGACAGAGTAGAGGGCAGATAAAAATGTGCACCCAAGACAGCCTATTTGTGGCTGTGGGACACTTAAAAATATAATATGAAAATGGGATCCCATACAATATTAAAACAGCCTAAGAAAATTGTTTTGAACAACACAGCTTAACTAAGTAAAAGATATCTCCCAAATGCTCACCTATATCATGAAATTGGGTTTTTTTTATCAGTCAGTCATCAGAAAACTATCATATGTGAAAATGAAGTATTATGTAAGTATGGAAAAGAGTTGCTGGTCAAAAGTAGTAGCTTAAACCACATTCTTACTTCCTCAGATGAGAAGCTGGAAAGAAATCCCTATCTGACCTTATTTCAAAATCCAATCCACTGGGTAAGTTTCCATAGCAACTCTTAAGCAAATGGGAGGCTAGGGAGTTTCGACATAGCAAAAGGGAAATGTGGAAGGAAGTAAAATAATAGCATCTAACACTCTCAGGTCTTTTACATCTTCCTGGACCACGTCAGTGGTTCCCAAACTTTGCCATATTATGATCTGAGAAAAAGAAATTGTGCCATCTCCCACGTGTAAATAAATATTTTCACTGGGACTGGGGTGGGGCAAGAAACAACCTAAATTTACTCATAATAATTATATTTTAACCTATTGTATATATCAAATAAAACAGTGGCAGAACTTTTTAAAACAACATATTACTTTGGGGGAAAAAACCAAAAACACAATTTAAAACCATTTTTTAACATGAAGAATGAATTGCCTTTTTTGGCCTAACATTTGAAATTGGAATTCCAATTTGAAAACCACTCTCTCATTTACCAAGTCAGGGAGGAAAAAAAAAATACTGCCTTGCCCAAAATCAACTTTTCTTAAACTGTTCTTAAAATGCTATAGCTTGCAGAACATGGACAGCCTATAATCTGCTTTTGGTGCTCTCTGTATTAATACACTCTGAGATAACTGTCTCACACATTTTCCCCCCAAGTCTGGTGCTTGTAAATACTTCCCCTACTGTTGCAATTTCCTTCTAGCTGCAGTCTTACAGCCCTTC
This sequence comes from Crotalus tigris, assembly GCF_016545835.1. Lineage (NCBI taxonomy): Eukaryota > Metazoa > Chordata > Lepidosauria > Squamata > Viperidae > Crotalus > Crotalus tigris. The sequence goes on from NW_024096711.1 coordinate 177,929, forward strand.
CCCTCACACAATTTAAAACCATTTTTTAACATGAAGAATGAATTGCCTTTTTTGGCCTAACATTTGAAATTGGAATTCCAATTTGAAAACCACTCTCTCATTTACCAAGTCAGGGAGGAAAAAAAAAATACTGCCTTGCCCAAAATCAACTTTTCTTAAACTGTTCTTAAAATGCTATAGCTTGCAGAACATGGACAGCCTATAATCTGCTTTTGGTGCTCTCTGTATTAATACACTCTGAGATAACTGTCTCACACATTTTCCCCCCAAGTCTGGTGCTTGTAAATACTTCCCCTACTGTTGCAATTTCCTTCTAGCTGCAGTCTTACAGCCCTTCCCCTCAGAAGTGATAATTTCCTATGCAGAGTGAGTATCTGATCAGATGGTCAATTTTGTACAATATTCCATGCATTAACTCCTCCTTTGAAAGGCAAATGCAATATGTTAAAAGCAAACAAACATTCAGACTTCATACAGGGCTCTGGAACTGCAGGGCTACTTTGCATTCAGAATAATTTTGCATCAAGCTGTAACTTTTGTGCAAAAAGCACAAAAAAAGCACTCTGTGGAGATCCTCCTCGTATCTCACAACCTCCTTTAAGAGTTCACTTTGAGAAATGCTGAAGTATGTAAATTGTTTGGTTTTGGCTTAACATAGTTTCAAAAGCAGTTATAGAGCTTACTGTGTTCTGTGAAGCCAGCTAATAATGGCTTGTGCAACAAACAATGGTTAAGTGAACCTTGGTTAAATAAGATGTATGAATTTGTTTTATGATTTACAGACTTGTGTCAACCCAGCTAGAGCATGGAGTACGAAAGCTATGGACGTAATTTGCTAAATCAAGGCTTTAGTCTTAGCCAAATTTATTCCAACCAAGGCTTCTACCTAGATAAATATGCACAGGGTTATGGTGTCAATGCTGATACTCCTTGTAATTCTGTACTTCCATGATTCTGTTTATGCAACACTTTGTAATCAAGGTTTCTGGGGACTTAAGGGGAGTCTCTCCTCTTATACCAGCATGCCATACAGAATTTAAATCATGCATAGCTTTGCTCAGCAGTGTTGTGCAGGGAGAAGCTACTAAATCTCTGCCCATCATGCATCTATTCAAAGCACAGGAGTACATTCAAGAAAAAAGGGCTGCATCCCTCCTAGAGAGCTGTTTTCATGAATATCCTTTACCTATCAAATTGCTCTGGCTCTTGGCCCTTGCAACCTGCTGTTTCTGTAGCATAATCAAGCAATCACATAACTTCACATAAATTATTATATCTTGCCATATCCCTGAAAGCCAAACAGCCTTATTATTCTCATGTAAACAGTTAAGTTGTATGTTCTACTCACTAAGTGGGAAAAGACAGTTTACCCTATGCTCTATATACCAGTATCAGTGTTTATGAGAAAACCTCTTCCCAAATAAAAACATATGAAACCTTTCAAAATTATGAATATGAAAATAGAAAGCCAAAACCTGTTGAGACTTTACAGAAATAAACAACATAGATTAATATGCTGTTTTCCATCACAGGTATATATATATATATATATATATATATATATATATGTATGTATGTATGTATGTATGTATGTATGTATGTATGTATGTATGTAAGTATGTATGTATATGTATATGTATATATATGTATATATGTGTGCATATGTGTGTGTGTGTGTGTGTGTGTGCAATAATTATTGTCTACAATACATTTGCAAGATAAGGTGAACTTCAGCATAAGGAGGTGAAATTCAGTATCTCCTACAAACATATTAGAAAAACAATTCAGAATCTAACTCCTTATAAAGTCATGTTCAACAGAAATAGCGTTTAAAATAGTTTTGGCCACAATTCACTCAGGCTGCTATACATTTAACATGCATTGTTATCTAGTCTAGTAAGTCATTGTTTTCAAATCAGATACCCAAATTCTTACAAGCATATAGTTGATGGGAAGCTTGCTAATTGCCATAACCTATTAAGCAAAGCTCCTTAAAGAGAAATACGTGTAAGCTTCAATCCTAAAACTTATTCAGGATATAAATATAGCACTTGAATACAAAGCTAAGCATACTTAGAAGAGAAAGAAATGGGCACATTTCTGAGTAAACACACACACACACAAAATTGATTGTTTATATGCTCTTCAGCAATTTTGTCGAAGCCTTAGGCTACGTATTTTTGTTTATTTGTTGGTGTATTTATTCTCATAGTCTATACTTAACTTTTTAAAAATAATAACGGAAGCACCTCCCTCTCCAAAAACATGCTCGCCTTGAAAAATAACACAAACTTAACTTTGCCTAATTCATCCACAAAGCTCAGGTTTCAATAGGTCTGCCCCATTAGAAGAAATTACCGCTTATCTTTCTCACAAGAACAAAATTAAGTCAGCAGGTGCAGTTTACACTTCCATGTTTGGGGACGCTACTCAAGTGACTAAAGGTATGCTTGCCCTGCAGCCATTAATGGGCATAGAAGCCCTGTATAAATAAAACATGGCAACCTGACGGCTGAACCGATGGGAGGTTCAAATACACCTTCATGTTGACCAAAGACATTCATTACAGCAGTAAATTACTGTTCAAACTACCGTTCACGCTAGCTGAATTCAACCCATAGCAAAGTGCCAGAAAGCCAGAAAAGCATTGGAATAATTGGAGCAGAAGGGACACGAGGTGCTGTCATCGCTATCGGAGCCTTTGCTCAGGGGAAAGACTCCCTGTTGCTTTTAGAGAATGGCGACCCATGATGAAGGAGGGAGGGCCGGGACGGGGTCCCCGCTTCAACCCACAAGAGACCTAACAGAGAAGTCGGTGAGGAGGGAAAACGTGCTGGGCGCTTGGTTTCTTTCCGGGGCCCAAGAGGCAGTCCCGCCGTCTCGGAGAGACATCCCTTCACCTCTCTTCCCACCCCCAAATCCCATGCAGCGCTATTCTGCACTCCTTCCTTTACAGCCCAACCGTGCCCAAAAACCTCTCCTGCTGATACCCGGCTCCTGTCCCGTCCCGTCCCGCCCGCCCCTTCCACCCAGTGCAACGCGTGCCTTTCCCCAGCCTCCCAGCCCCACGGCTACGCGTGCACACGAATCCTCCCTGCACACGCACACGCGCCATCTCCCGGGCCCAGACCTGTAGCTCGATGTAGGGATGCCGGCGATGGAAGCAGCGGTATGCTACGTCGGGGGAAGACGTCGGGGGGCGGGGAGGGAGGGAGGGGGAGAGTTGAGAAGGGAAAAAGACCGCCGGCCTCACTGAGTCCTCCCCGAACCCGCCCTTTCTCTGCCCGGCTCTGCCCGGCCGCTGGCAGGGCTCGGCTGCTGCGCTGGCAGGAGCATGGTCTGGGAAGCAGCGCGGCGGGCTCGGCCGGGGAAAGGGGTCGGACTGACTGGGATGGCTCGACAGACCGAACCGATCCTTTGCCTCTCGCGTCACCGCGGCGGAGAAGCGCGCTCAGCCGCAGTCCTTGCGGGGAAGGGGGGAGGAGGAGGAGGAGGAGGAGGTGGCGGGAGGGGAGCGGGCAGGGCTGCTTGTGTGAAGGAGTGTCGAAGTTGACGCGCGGAGAGACGGGCAGCGGAGGGAGAAAGGCAGGCAAAACCTCCGGCCGAAGGTCCTCTGGGGGAACCTCGTGGGGTTGCGGGATACTGACATGGCCGGTTCCTGGTATTCAGTGAGAGGCCCTCTCCCGATCGTTAGAGGTCGAACGGTCGGGTCCCCATTCAGTTTTCGCCCCCTTGAGAGAGCGGAGAATCGGAGGAAGAAAAGCGGAGCCGCTGCGCCAGAGCAACTTAAGAGGGCTGCAGTTCAGAGGGAAGACGGCTGTGCCGGCATCGGGCAGCTGAGGAGCTCGCCAGCGAAGCAAGTGCAGCCTCCAAGTCCCCAACGCTCGGGGCTCTCCCCCCCCGCGCCCCCCATTCACAGAGTGCAAGGCCTCCCGCCGGCTAGTCCCTTTTTAGCACAGGCGTAGGTTTCCATAGAAACTGCGACCCAGAACTTGCGAAGTCTCGGCACCTCCGAGCGCGCGAGCTCGCTCTTCCCCCGCCCATCCTTCTGTGACTTCATTGTTCGTTACCACGGAAACGCCAGTGACGTCAGATCCCAGTGACATCAATGACTCAAGGAATGGCGAGCTTTTTCGAAATCGTTGAAATAAGCGGCGTTATTTGTGTTTGGCGTGGTTGAGCTGAGAAACCAGGAGGCTTGATTTCTAGTCCCACCTTAAGCATGAAAGCCGACTGGGAGATTTGGAGCCAGTCGCGCGCTCTCTCTCAGCCCAACCCACCTCACAGTTTGTGAGGAAAAGAAAAGGAAGCCGTGTTATGTATATTTGTCGCCTTGTATTACTTATAAAATAATAAAGACGGGATACAAATATCAAATAATTAAATAAACTTGTATAAATAAATAGCAACTCATTTAGAAATATATTTGTATTAGAACACATTCAAGGGACCCCTGCACCTTTTTAGAGGGAACCATTACTGTCTGCTTAATTTCCCAAATAATGGATCACTTTCACACATCCAGCATCTCCAGACTGCAACCAACTGCAACACATTGGGATGAAATAAAACCAAGAAGTATAAGATTTCTTTAATTATGTTAGCCTTTTGGTAGAACTGGGGCTTTTATCAGGATAAAGTCTTCCTAAGGTTGAGCTTGGCATCTGGTCAATTCCATATTATTTTCATGGTAACAGTAGGGAAATGGTTTGAATTGCTTTTTTGTGGGGTGTTTTCCAGTTCCTCATCTAGCCTATGATTTCTCAGTAGTCTCCTATCCAAGTATGAACAGGTTTGGCCCTGCGGTTTTCTGATAGCAGCCATAGCTGGCTAAGTATGACTACCTGACATGATGTGGCTTTCTGTTATGTTAGCAAAATAAAATCTCAGATTAGTGCTATTCAGATATTATATGCAGCTAGAGAGGTGACTTTGGAGAAACCACATGGAGACTGCTACAACATGTTCAAAAATATTAATTGAGCCCAGGAAACGGAATATATTTGGAAAAGACACAGATTGATTCATCTCTGACTCTCTGGGATGTAAGGGAAAATGCATTTAAGCTTGCAAGATTGATGTCAGACCTTTGAAAACAGGAAAACTCCATAGTAAAACTATATTGATTATAGGCTATTGTGACAGAATCCTGCAAGCATGATTACAATACAACTATCTAGAAACTTCAACTTCTCTAGAATGTAGTGGCACATTCTGGACACTCTGCAATTTGCCTATGTTGCATCATTGCTGTGCAAACTATACTGGCTGCCAATTGCTTTTCAAGTCCAATTCAAGGTCTTGATTATCACCTTTAAAGCCATTCATGGCACATGACCAGTTATCTGCTGGATTGCCTCTCTTTGGGGGTATCTGCTCATCTCACTAGGTTAGAAAGGATGCGCACACCTTCTCTAAAATTTTGTCATCTAGTGGAACTTTAGACAGATATTCTCTCATCATCATGGGCTTTTGAAATAGCCTCCAACCTGAGATTGAGAGGGCCTCTACCCTTTTAGTCTTCCAGAAAGCCAAGAAGACCTGGCTCTTCCCCCAAGCATTCAACTAGCATGGGAAAGTTAGGGAGTCAACAAAATGGGTCGTTCTGGCAACTTGGTGGGAAGGGTTGGATGGTTTTTAAGGCAAAAGATGTATATGATTTGAGGAGAAACCAGAGTACAGTATAGCATGTTGCTGTTTTTATTGGTTGCTATGAGCTGCCTAAGATCATTGTGTGAGGCAGGTGGACATATTTGTTTAAATAAAACAAAATGAACAGTTGGAGGATATCCTTGACTCTCAGCTCTTGTTTGAGGAACAAGTGCCATTCTAGTTGAAGAGCTTTTACACAACAGGTGTGCCAGTTGTGTCCTTTTCTGGATCAGAAGGCACTGCTCACAATTATTCATACTTGGTCAGCTCTCAAGTGGATTTCTGCAGCATGCTTTACATAGACCATCCAGAATGCAGCAATGTATGCTCATCTCTGTGCCTATCTCTGCTCTGCAAATTGCACTGATTCTCTGTATGCTTCCAAGAACAATTCAAAATGCTGGTTGTCATCTCTAAAGCTGTATGTGGCATGGGGCCAGGTTATTTGAGGGACCACTTCTCTCTAATTGATTCTACCCATCCCATTAAATCTGACAGAAGGCATGTGTCAGGTCCTGTCTATCAAGAAATTTCATCTAGCAGGACCTAGGGAGTGGGCCTTTTCTGTCAGAGCACCTGTCCTCAAGAACATCACAATCCTGCTCAAAATTCAGTCGGTTCCAACTCTGCTGGAATTTCAGAAAGCTTAAAAACCATGGCTGTTTTCCTGGGCATGGGGATTGGGAGTTTAATTGGCTCTGTGAGATTAATGAGTCACCCGCTAACGATTTGTGCTGTCCTCGGTTGCCATTATACTGTATACATATTACTGTTTTGTGTGTGTGTGTGTGTGCACTTAACATTATGCCAACTCCCAGAATCACTATTATAAAATGGGCAGCCATACAAATTGATTAAAGTAAGTAAATACATCAAAATTAAAAAATACATTTTCTTCCTTATCTTTTCTGAATATCCTTTGAAAAGACATTTACAACTACTCTTGAAATGTTTGTCAACACACTAAGAACAAAAATGTATTATTATAATGGATGAAATTTAAATAAAACCCTATTCTGATTTTGTACCTGTACAATATGCCTACAGTGAAGAAGTGTACCGGCCTTCCTTCCTCCCTCTTTTTCTGTCGTCACTAGCCAGCAGGATCATAGGATGATAGATCTTACGTCAGTATCTCACTAAAGCAAAATCTGCAAACAAGGTTCTGCAAGATTTTCAGACAACATTTTGCTTGTAAAATCGGTTAAATTTATTCAGATCTTAACTTTGAATGTGTCAAATTTATAGTGGTAACATAGATAGAGTATTGCAGTATAACCTGAGTGATACCATCTCATGAATCTTGAGGACAGGCTCCTTGTAAATATGAGTCCTATTACATGGGAAACTGGAGTCATGCCTGTCCGCCGGCTCTTTAGGAAATAAATGGGTGAGTGATCAACTGGATGTGAGAGGTGTGTGTGTGTGTATCAGTACCTCATTAAAAGGGGAGTGAAAGCCTACCTTGAACAAGATAGTAGTATCTATCTATCCTGAAAAGACGTTACCTGGATCTGGCCATATTACTGTTACTCTTATCCAGGTTGGAATCTCTTAGATGAAGTTTATGGAGAGGCTAGGGTAGAGGGAACATTTTATGCTTATATATTGGATTGAAATGGCATTGGTTACATTACATTGGTATTGGAGGGGAGATGTGTCCTTGCTTATCTGTGATGATACTCCCCAACACCTACAAGGGTTGGCAGCCAGAGGGCTGGAAATCAGAGGCTATTGTGGTAAGTGGTGGTTCCAAAGTGAGGAGAGAGGAAGGAAGGTTTATCTGTTGGCCTCTCCAACGTAGATGCCATAGCATTTTTCTTTTTATTTCCCCCGTATACCATGCACATGAGGCTATTGTGTGATGTCATCCTTTGATTTGCAGTGAGGTGTCATGGATATGCAGGTGATACATATCACCATCCAGAACTGCAACAATGGTGTGGTGCCCTTTTGTCTGGAAGAAGTTGGAGAAAAATAGTAAAAAACAAGATTAAGTTTACTCTTTGTCCAGCAACCTTATGGCATTGTTGCTGATTCAGTGGTGTCTCTGAATCAGGGAGCATTCCCCAAAAAAGATGGTCCATAACTTGGAGATTCTCCTAGATGCCTAGCGGGGGGGGGGATGGCTGTGGCGGATAGGTGGGGCAGTTTTGACTGCAGCACCAGTTGTGACCTTTCAAAAACAAAGAGACTCTGGTTTCGATGATTTATCCTTGTTTTTAAATATACTTTTTATTAAAAGTTTTACAAATAACATAATAAAGAGTAAAATGCACTAATAAAGAGTAAAAAAAACAAAGGAAGAAAAAAGAAAAAGTGCAAAAAGAGAGAATAGAAGAAATAGAAAGAAAAAACTTCTGATTTTCTTTGCAGCAAATATAAATACAATTACACAATTATCTCTTACTCTATAATTGCAAAAAAGCTCACTTTTTTCTATCATTCTGGGGGGGGGGTTTCTAATCATCAAACCCACAAACCGTAAGTGCATTTTTTTCTGTTTCATGCAAAAAAAAAAATCTATAAAGAGTTTCCAGTCAGCAATAAATGTAGAATTGTTTTTTTTTCTCTGAATCCAATGTTAATTTATCCATCTCCACAAATTTCATCAGCTTCAACAATCATTCTTCTATTGTGGGATGTGACTTCATCATTGTCAGTTATCTTTTAGAATGATTACCGCATGATCTTCATGGGACAGCAGCCTTCAAACACTGTTTTCAAACTGCACTTCAAAGATCTTCAAATACAGTTTTATTTCACTGAGCATTTGACTCTAGTTGAGAACCAGTCTGGTGTAGTGGCAAAGGCATCAGGCTAGAAACATTTGAGTTCTAATCTTATCTTGGGCACAAATCCAGCTGGATGACCTTGGACCACTCTCTTTCAGCCCTAGGAAGGCGATAACGACAAACCACTTCTGAAAAACCTTGCCCAAGAATTGTGCACAATTGAATAGAAGAAAATTACTCTAGTTAGGCTCTCCTGAAGTACAATTGGTTTACCATTTGATTTAGTCCTAGTTCATTTATTACCAATATTGCTTTTATATTTGGATATGTTATAATCCAGTAAGATTATTTGGAATTTAGTGGGCTAGAAAAACCTGTGAAGTAAATAACATTTAAAAAACACAGCAACTCACATGCAGACATATAATACATCGGTCGCAAGCACTGCATTGGCTGCAACAGAGTTCCAGGCACAATTCAAAGTACTGATTTTGGCCTAGAAAGCTATATATGGTTAGAACGTGGGTACTTGCAACACCATCTGCTTCCAGAAGAATCTGCCAAGATGCACATTATGGGGGAGTATGTGAAGGTTTCTCAATGGTAGTGCCCATCTTTTGGAACAGCTTCTTGCCTTCCTTTGCTCCTGAGTTTTAGAAAAATTGTGAAAATAGAATATTTTGTACGGTATTTGGAGATCAACTCTGGTCATGAAATGCCTATTTATATTAATTGCAACAATGTTGATGTACCTGTGATTTTATTTGTTGTGTTCTTGGCATATCATGCCGATTTACTGTTTTATTGTTCTATTGACTTTACTCTTTGGGGTTTTAATTGTACACCATGATGAATCCTTGCAGAATGTAGTAATATAGAATATAAAATACATAAATAAATGTTCATGTTTTAAATGCAAACCTCAGCAATTTTATTTGTATCCAGCTCTGCTGTCTCTATTTAGTTCAGTTCCATATTTTAATCATTTTAGCCCAGTGGTTCTCAACCTTTTTAATGCCGCAACCCCAACTGGTCGTAAGTTGAGGACTTTCCCTGCCCGGGAGCACCGCGCATGTGTGGTGCCGCCTCCTGCGCCAGCTGAGGCGTACCTGGCAAGCGGAAGAGACAGCGCAGGCCGACCACCGGCTGGGCCACCAGCTGGCCCAGCCCAAAGGAGGTAAGGCACCCACCGGGCCCCACGCGTGCCAGCAACCCTCCCTGCGCCCGCCGGCCTCCTACCTCCCACCCCTGGCCCTCTTTTACTTACATTTTTAGTAGTTGCTCAGCAGGGAGAGGTGGAAACTTCCAGACAGCTCGCCTTCGCTGCAGACAACTTGCAGCACCATTTGCAGAGTGGGACTTTTGGCGGGCTCAGCAGGGCAGAGACAGCCTGGACAATTCCTATTGGCTTTTGAAAGCCAATAGAATTAGACTCTATTCAAGAGAGTCTGTTCTATTGGCTTTCAAAAGCCAATAGAATAAAAGGGAGTAGTATAGCCAAGGAAAAGGGGAAAAAAATGGCGGACTGTGTTGTTTGGCGACCCCCGTGAAATGGTCGTTCGGCCCCAAATGGGGTCCCGACCCACAGGTTGAGAACCACTGTTTTAGCCATTGTCTACCTATTGCAGGATGAAGGTTTCCTGCATGTTTCCAACCAATAGAGTCCTGAGCTTTCTTTTGCCAATTGCCCCCCCTAATATTTGCAGATATCATCAATCCATCTTGTTTTAAGTCTCTTTCGAGGATGCTTTTTATCAAGTGGGATCCATTCTATGACTTCCTTGGTCCACCTGCCATCAGTTCCAATTTGTAGCACATTTTTTTCATATGCATATTTAATTTGTAGCATTTATATAACATGCTAAACCACAATCTAGTTAATACATTTTAGGTAGCATGTTGCTTAAGACAACCTGTAAACTGTTGGATCATCATTTCAGAGGTATTCCCTTTCCTACACAGAGAAGCAGAATGACAATGGTCAAAACAGCCGTAAGACCAGGAGCAACATCTGATTTCCTGCTAACTTATCTGAGCTGATTGCCCTCCAATAGCCAATGATGAGACTGATTTACTTGGCTACAAGAGGGCTAGACTAGGGCCAGTTTACTAAATCTCTGGATGGCAGTGTGGTAGAACTGAAGCACCTACACCAAATCTGGCCAAATTTCAATTTTATGGGAGTCCTAGGTCCTGGATTTTGAATGCATTCTATAAGTTAGCCTATTTTAAAGTACTTTCATTCAAAAATGGTGGTCCTATGATGCACTGTTTCATCCATTTAAATCAGGGGTAGGCAACCTTGGCTCTTTTATGACTCGTGGACTTCAACTCCCAGAAATCCTGAGCCAGCCAGGAATTGAAGTCCACGAGTCATAAAAGAGCCAAGGTTGCCTACCCCTGATTTAAAGGTGATAGACACAAGAGTTTTAGTAGTATACAGAAGATAAATAGATGGTAGGTCCACTACTTCTTCCATCCATCTATCCCAGCAAATACATATAGAATTAATTTTGTTTTAAGGATCATAAAGCAGCATAGAAATTAAATCTTGGTGTCTCAGTAATTAAGAATGAAAGCAACTGCAATGAGTGAGAAATCATTTTTTTTTAATCCATAGCTGCTTCTAATAACTGATGGGGTTGAAGCCAATAATGGATGGTGCCAAAGCGCAAGAGAGGCAGGGGCCACCTTTCTTCCTTAGGGAAATGTAAACACACTTACCAATGATTTTGCCAAGATTTTAAAATGTATTACAGGTACAAGAGTTTTTCTATCCTCCTTTTCTGTATATAACATCAGATAGGAGAATTTTTTAAAAATGAACAACATATACACTTTCTTTGCTTAAATATATGACACATCTGCAAGCTTGGATTCTTGCTAATTCCACCACACCTTCCTAATTACACACCTTGGTTGGACAGCCTTCTCTACAATATACAGGTCTGATTTGGTAGTCCAACTTCTTCTGTAACTAACTTAAGGTGACCAACTTTTTTACAATGAAAAGGAGGACACAAATAAATTGAAGGAAAAAATATCGTAAATAAAAGAAACATTTTATTCATTGCAACAATAATACAGACAACTTGCATGTGCAAAGTTTGCCGACTGGGTATTTTGGCACGCTCAGCAGCAATTCCTATTGGCTTTCAAAAGCCAATAGCAGGAGTAGCACAGCACATGCAAAAGTTGAAAAAAAAAACCATCAAAAAAAGGTGCCGGAATGCCGTTCTGAGCATTCTATGAGGGAAAAAAAAGTCCTGCAGATTAATCTTCAAATATCGAAAAGGAGGACATGTAGGAGGACGCTTTTTGAGGGAGGACAGAACTTACAAAAGGAGGACTGTCCTTCCTAAAGGAGGACGGTTGGTCACCTTAACTAACTTCATCTTTAATAATCATATTTATTTTAACAAAGCATTTCTTTAAAAAATTCACAATACAGGGAAGTCAATTCAATACCATAATTACTATTTAAAAATACTCAGCAACAATTGTGAAACTCAACCTAATTTCCAAAAGTAATAAGCATATTAATACTTCAGATTTCTGGAAAGAGTTTCAGTCCTTCCTTTATAGTTTGCAATATTTCATCCTCCTTCAGTTTAGTTCATGCATCTGTACAAATCAGTTGTGCTTCAGGACAAACCCACTGGTTTCTCTGACTTTGCATCTCATAGTTAAGCTGATAAACTAACAATTACTTATGGGGACTTTTCAAAGAACACCTTCCAAAATTAAAATCTTACAAATTAATGTTACATTTCAGATTTAGAGGGTATTTGTGGGGTAAATCTATTTCTTGTGATTATACAACTGATACCTGCTGTACTCATAGGTATTAAGACTTGCTAACAAAAAATATGATTTTCAGTTCTCTATTTTGAAGCTTTTATACATTATCAGTTTTATATAATAATATACATCATTTACCATTGTATAACTTTTGCAAGTTACTTCCTAGGCTTTTTGAGGAATATCTCCTTTTCCATTTGTTGAGAACATCTACTATCTGCAAAAACTGTATTTTTTCCTCTACTTTCATGAAATGTATTTCTATCTTTTATGTGGAGTGCCATGTAGAGCTATAGATTTTATTTATTTATATTTCATATTTCTTAACCACCCATCTCCCAGAGAGGGGCTGTATATATACATTTTGTTACATTTACAGGTAGCCCTTGATTTATGACAGGTAGTTTAATGACTGTTCAAAATTAGGTCAGATTTTTAAAGTTATTTATAAACCATCCTTGAAGTTATGATTGCTGCACCATCCCCCTAGTCACATAATTGCATTTTGGTCACTTGGCAAAACTGGCTTGCATTTATACCCACTTGCAGCATCCAGTGGTTACGTGATCATGTTTTGCAATGCTTTTGCCATTTTCCAGCAGAAAACTCTCATTTGATAAGCTGGATTCAGACTTACAACCACGTGATTTGCTTAATGACTACAATTTGCTGAACTCTGGTGAATTACTTAAAAATAACTATAAAATTGAGTCAGGCCATGTGATAACTTATGACCACAATCACTTATGATCAAAATTCTGGACTCAGTTGTGGTTGTAAGTTGAGATTATCTGTATTGTAGAGAACAAGTTTGGTGTAGTGGTTAAAGCATCGGGCCTGGAAACCAGACCACAAGTTCTAGTCCTGTCACAGACACAAAACCAGCTGGGTGATCATGGTTCAGTCACTTTCTTAGCCCTAAGAAGGAGACAATGGCAAGCTACTTCAGAAAAACCTAGCCAGGAAAACTACAGGGACTAATCCAGGCAATCTTGGAGAATTGGACACGATTGAACGGAAGAAAAAACTTTAGGGTCAAGAAATAACTATGTATTTGCTCAAGAAGTTTACTGTTGTACATTCAGACTAATTTATTAAGCCAAGTTCTCAAATCTCAGTCTTGCATTCATATATTATCTAGGCCAGTGGTTCTCAACCTTTCTAATGCCGCGACCCCGTAATACAGTTCCCCATGTTGTGGTGACCCCCAACCACTTATACATCACCGGGTGCCAGGGGCGTGGCCAAAGAAAAGGGGGAAAAAATGGCTGACAGCCTTGTTTGGCAACCCCCGTGAAATGGTCGTTCGACCCCAAATGGGGTCCTGACCCACAGGTTGAGAACCACTGATCTAGGCGAGTTACACTGATCTGAATGGTAAAGAGTTAATAGCCAAGAGGTTTTTGGCAAAAGGACAATATTTTAGGCCATTATAGTAATCATTATCTCCCCCTCCACTTAGTTTTGGTAGGACAATTAAAGAATCCTCTGAACGTATGATATTCAAGTTGTAGCACTAAGGGCTGAAGTACATTGTACATACTTTTTTAACTCTTTTAAAAAGTTCCTATGAAGAATCAGCATGTAGAAGGGGGTTATTTAATACATCCCACTCAATCACACTTTTCTACAATTCCTCAACCTGGGACTACCCTTCTTGACCCTTCTATAGCTTGATAGGCTATATTATTTTCCAACTATCTATAAACTACCCTTTTTCTAAAAAAGGAAATGGGAAAAAGGGAAGATTTAAGCACCCTTGTATTCTACTGTACCCTTCTATAAGGAATATTTTCTAGACATGTTACAGGAGGCACATCTGATCTTTTAGCTCCATGCTTCACTAGTAATATCTAGGTCTCCTTAACAAATAATACCCTCTCCCCCCTGGGCACCAAGAAATTATTCTGAGTAAAAGCTGGATGATTCCCAATTCATAAGCTTAGTATGTTTAGAGTAGTTGCTCTGGATGCAAGTCGTGCTTCTCCAGGAAGAGGGGGCTTACAATCTGGGGATTCTCCTGGACTCTCAATTCCCACTGACACAAGTAAAAACTGTGCCTTGGGAGATCCTTTGCCTAGCTTTGACTGCAACAGGAGACATGGCCAGGTCAATGCATGCTCAGGACAATGTCACCACCTATTTGGACTACTGTAATTCTCTCCACATATACACTGATTAGCTTGGGACCTGGTTATCTGCAAGACCAATATATTTAAGCAAAATTTGCAGGTTCAGGTCAGGCTGACGGAGTGCATACTGAGAGTCCTAACCTCCAATGAAATGAGGTAGGAGAGGAATTAAGGCAAGCATTTTTATTGGAGCTCCCCTGCTGTGGAGTATTGTATCACCAGAAATAAGAGCTGTATCGTCATTCCTGATATTTAGAAAGCTTTGCAAAACATGCCATTTTCAAAGTGCATTTGGGAGCCAAGTAGTGAGTTGAAAAGAGGCTTGGGATGGATCATGCCGTTTCATGATGGTTATAATATACATAATAATCAACATATGGTATTTTCTACTGACTATTGCATTAGCAATTTGTGTTCTCCTTGTAAGGCTACTTAGATCTGAATGGCTGAAGGGGCATAGAAATACAAAAATCCAACTTCACGTAGATGAAATTACTTGATGAAAGCCCCTCGCCCCAATGAGAATGGGAAGCAGAAATCTAGTTTACTGAAGACAACCTTTAGAAATGAAATGTTAACATAGGTGTACTGTACTAACGTCTGACACAGTAACAGCAAAAACAAATCATATAGGAGTAGAAACATTTTATTACAAGTTTTCCAATACAGGCTCAGTGATCACTGGTTGAGACTCTTGTTGCAAGAGGAAGAGAGGGCTTCATACTGCTTTACTAAGGAAGCATATCTTGCAATACATGCCCTTCAGGAATATTTTAGTGAGGTAGAGAATATTTCCCTCACCACATTAAAAAAAAAAATAGAAAAGCACAGTGAAGAAGAGATAATCCAAATTCTAAAGATTTTTATTTATTCAAAAACCCCATGTATTTTATAAAGATATATAAATCGTCACCAGCAATTATTTCGACTAGTAAACCAAGGATATGCACAATGAACGCTTTCTGTATATATTCCCAGAATGCCAACTGACGGGAAGTTCTGTGATGCAAATGGAGATACTTCAGATTCTTAGGTGCCAATTGGTATAAAGGTCTTTGAAGGCGATCACAGTTCTAAGACTTGAGACACTGATTGGTAGAAAGATTTGAAAGGAAAACTCCAGATTCTAAAATGTTGATTAGCTGGAAAGTGCTAGGATCCTCCAAGGGTGGTGCCAGGAGGAAGCGAGTGTTACGTGCGAGCATTGCGCTCTGTTTCTGCCAGACACTCTCTTACTAGCGCCCGGGCATGAATAATGCCTGCGGAAAGAAAGTAAGATATGCTGAATAATGGATTTCAAAAGCAGCAACACAAAGCACAAAGTATGTGACAGAATTTGCAACTGTAGCACCTTCCTCATAAAACATTTATATATACCTTATTCATTAAATTCAAGATCAATCAGAAGATAAAAGGGCAAAATGCAGATGTGTGGGTTTGAATAAATCAGAAAGTACAAGATACTAACTGGCAGCAATGCAGTACACAACGTAAGGAGTTGTTGTACAGCTGTCTTGCAGAAACAAATCAACGTTTCCCTGACATGCTAGGTTTATACCTGCTGGGTATAGATTCTAATCTAGCAGGTTCTACCTGTTCCTACTATGGTACAACTATTTGCATTAGTGAGAATTGATTTGGCTGGAAATATTGAGAACTCTGGCTTTAGGATTAAGGAAGTTGTTTTCATTCATTCCTGAGCAAGACTAGAACTTTAAGCCAACTTTGAATTACAAACTCAAAAGACATGACCTGGAAGAGTTAATTGGAAATTGCCAAACCAGTCATCAACTACTAATTACTGTGCAGCATTGCATTTGAGAATAGTCTGCAGAACCTCTGGGAAAGCCAGCCATATATATGTGTGAATGTAGAAGGAACGTGAGAAATTCAGCTAGTGCCAGCCTCTGACAGGACAAATTTGAATAACTGCACAAAAATGAGTAATTGTACTCATATACTATGATGAAAATGCGTCTTCCTACCTCGCTTCAGTCGTTCCATAGCACTCTTGCTGCCTGCATATGTAGGTCGGATCTCTTTGCCCATCTCTTCAATTACAGAAAGCAAATCTGTATATGTGCTCTGGGAGCCTTGGGCACCTGGTGGCTTCATAGCCTGCAAGATCAACAGCAGAAATAAACAACAAAGGATCCTTCTACCATCATTTCCATTAACTAGCAAGACCCTCCTCATCCTTATGTGCTCACCTGCACGTAGCCCATAGATGGGGGCCCAAAATCGTTGAAGAGAGGTCGAAAGGGGGCAGATGCTCCAGGGACAGAACCAGATGGCGATGGAACACTGGTAGCTGAAAAATAACCGATGGCATTAAACTCATTGCTAATCTAAATTCTTGGAACTCATGCACTTCTTGTAAGGGAGTAACATTGCAATTTTGTTATTTCTCATTGTGGAAACAAGACAATAATTGAAGGATTTATTTCAAGTAAATTAAGAGGGTTTTTTTTAAAAAAAAATCTAGAATCAGATTTACAGTATAGGCCTTCTGAACTGCTCATGAGAATTTGATTCTCAAATTATGAAACTTCTATTTGAGCAATTCTATAATACAGTTAACACAAATCACACAACTGGAAGAGTTTTATTGCAACATGTCTGAAATCTAAAATAAGGGAAAGGGAATTGGGTAGATAGATCAAAAACAATATACTGTTAATCATGGAAATCCTACCACCGGATCTCAATCGGTCAGAAAAAGAGTTGATTTTTGGTGTTCAAAACATTCATTTCAAGGATTAACCAATTCACAATTTTTCATGAGTTAAAGAAAAATGTTAAATGAATGATTTCTTCTTTGTATCACAAATACATCACAAATAATTACACAATATATCTGAATACATTACTCTGCAACTTTGGGGCACTTACGATATTTGCAAAGTTTTTTAATATACAGACATGCATGAATTAGAGTAATATATTCAGAAGCTGGAAAGACTAAACCAAGCATAAAGCCCAGAAAGGATTTTTATAACCACCATCTAGTGAAAATATATTAATTTTATATGGAGGAACTTCAATATTCTCCCTAAAATAAGTACTATTATTTTAATGTTAAGTATATTATCATTAAACTGTTTCCAAATTTAAATCTGGAGAATATGGTCAAATTTACATGAAACTGAAAAAAGAATTTTATTCTTAAAAGTTTAAACCATTTAATGTTTTCATCATTAACACAATAGAATTTCCTTGGACTAGTATACTAAAACTATATTACCAAGCCAAGGCCGAACAATGTACATTAGAGCTTAGCAAGGGTATGTATGTAGCTTGCTTACTTTGTAATCCCAGAAATCTTTTTTTTTAAATTGCAAATATATTCACACATATACAATTTTAAACAGCCAATTATTTGTGAATGCAGATGTTATTTTATTCTAACTTATTTTTACCAGTCTTTGAATAGAATACAGTAGTTGCTCAAGCATGTGTACATTTTAGTATCTTTGATTCCCTTTTTAGGACTGAAGTAACAGAATTTTAATTTTAGGCTTTATGTTATATTCTAATATTATATTGACATTCTAATCTTATTTTGAGTGACAAACTAATTGTAACCTTTACCTGATGTAGGAGGTACGCAAATTTATATCTTCGTTACTATCTGGCTGATTACTGCAATTCACTTTATATGGGGCTGCCATCTTTTATCCCCCTTTTTGCCACTTGTTACTTGTGTACATTTTGTTTTTGCTGGAGAGTTTTATGGTGCTACTATTGTTTTAATCATAACTTGGATGCTTTGCATTTTGCTAATAAGTTATGTAAGCTACTGATTTTTGCCTTTCTAGACTGACATACGTTTAATAAATCAATGAATAAAATATCTTGAAAGTATCAGCAAGTCTTCTTTAAGAAATGGAAGAGGAATAAGTAACAAAAATATATTTATAATGTGAACAGAGAACTTCCCCTTGGCTTTTCCGTCTTGACCGCAGTAGCTTGTGGGTTTTAATTCAACTTCCGGCAGCCCAGTGTATAACATAAAGCAGAATTTTATGAGTTTTTACTGAGAACTTGCTGCTCTATACTGATCTGAATTCAGCCATTATTCTTGGCTGTCAACTTCATCTTCCTTTTCTCATCCTAACCATGTGAGCCTAACACTCTAAAAGAAGAGCATAATTTCAGTATTTTATGAGTCATCTTGTGAATTCTATTATACAATGATAGACACTTGAAAAGTAAATAGTACATATGTACACATAAAAGGTACACTACCATCATTCCTAAATCACATTATGATCTACTAAAACTATTCAACTCAGGACAAATTTCTAAACATAGAAAACTTGAAAATACAAAGTCCTTTAACTGAGAAAAGAAAAGAGTATTATGCCACTAATAAAGTGTATGTTTTTAGACTATGAACTATCTGGAATTTATTTGTGGCAGAAAGAAAGAGTATGAAAACAACTCAATTACTTTGATCAGAGGAGTCCAGAAAAAGAATAACTTCCGGAGGTTGGCCCCTACCAAGATTATATAAAATTTGGATATCCTTTCCATCCAACTTCACTTACTGTAGTTGTTTTTTAATTTGTGCAAATAAATCACCTATGGCTACTACAAAGTGAAGCAAATTATTGCAGATGTTAGTTTAGTAGAGCTTTCTTCCACAGGAAATATCCTTTCAAAGTAATTATACAAATAATATACCATTTTCTTTAATCTAATAATGATTGCATCCATGATCCATATATTTCGGATTGGCATAAAGGCAGTATGTTTTCTTTTAAGTGTCTAGTTTTTTTAAATAATTTACAAGCTTTCTATATAGCCACATCAGTACAGTAATTACAAACATGCAATTAACTTCCCTGAACTGAAGAAAATATGAGAACTAGAAAAGGAAGATTTTTATAAAGTGGAAGTCTGCCTATTCTTTTCTTTGAAAACTACTGGTGTTTTGCAGATATCTAATACATGCATGTAGAAAATTCAGTTAATAACCCTTTACATGGACTAGGATATATGAAAGATTGATCAAGTCCAATAGTATTATTCTGGCTGCTAATGATAGTCCATGGTGAGGCAGATAATTAAGTTTGCTATTTGAAATCTAACTCAAGAGGACTTCCATGGAAAAAATGGCGAACTAAAGACAGTTCTGTTACAAGCAGAGCCAATAACTGCAGCAGAATGAAGAGACAGTGAGAAAACCAGAATTTGTAATTCCTTTCTAAACAAGGAGAGGACTTCAGATCACACATAAGTGCTCAGAGAGTTGTTCCTCATCAGAAGGCTACAAGACAGCACTGGAAATCGAGGTAAAGCCAACTTTGCTCAAACCACGGTCTACACTTTAATGACACTGGGTTTCCATACTTCTCTAGTTACTTTCAGAAATTGCTTGTTAACTGCTTTTTTAAATATTAGGAATCTTTGAATTGACAAATTTTATAGCACTAGGTGAATTTCTTTTAAGCCTTTCAAAATAAGTTTTAAATACAAGTTTAAGGCCTTATAAAATTCTTGGAGTAAGTGGGTGATTAGAACTTTGATTTTAGAAAGTTACAAATGGCATAAGGGACTAGTTGAATTTGAAAATTTTTTTTGAAATTAATTGTAAGAAGCCTCCCCATGGGAAAATGCTTTTGTTTTGAAAAATGGATTTGATGGGACTTGAAGGCTATACATTAGAGCCAGGGTGTCAAACTGCCGGCCCAAGGGCCGGATACATCAGGGCAAAACCGCGCCCATCCCATTGCTGGCAATGGCAAAAAAGTCACGATACGTCACGACATGTCATGTGATGTTGCGAGTTTGACACCCCTGCATTAGAGGGAACTAGAAGGAACTAAAGATTACAATTAAAGAACTAAATTTGATATATTAATATAGAAAGGAACAAAACACTCTAATATTGTATGTTTTTGAAAAATGGACATATGTTAATTTTAAGTGTGTCTACTATTATAGATTGTGCTTAAAGATTTTATGGAGGACAAACATGTTTTATTGGACAAGACTGAGGGTGATTTGAAATTTAAAAATGACAGGCTACAGAAATTATATGGAAAAAGAAGCTATGCTGGATATACAAATGAAACCCATTGATGTCTTAATAATTAAAATATACAAATAATAAACCAAAAGATGAACTGGCTAACTTTCCTATATTGGATTTTAAAAAAGGTTAAAACTTTGAAGAATTTTGTGAGAGTGAAAAAAATAAAAAGAAATCAAGTTCTAGGGCATTATTTGAAGGGATAAAAAATCTCTGGTAACCCTTAATGGACTTTTGCTGAATGACAAGGTTTTAAAGATTTGTGATATGGAAAGAAGAGATCACGTTTTGTATGTTAAGAGATGGTATTAAGTTACTAAAATTGTTTATACTTGTTTTAATGAAGTGGGAAATAATTTCTTTAAATATTTTTTTTCTTTGTTATATTCTTATTATTTCTTTTCTAATATTTTTCTTCACTTTCTAATTTTTTTCTTTGTTAGTTTTTAATCTTTTTAGTTGTAAAGTTTAATAAAATATTATGAAATCTAACTGGACATATATATCATGACCTGAAACCTGAATGTCCTTTGTGCAAAGACCGTACCTCATCACTGAGCTAATTTTTTTCCTCTTGTTGTTTAGTAGTTTACACACACCTATCTGTGAATAATTTACATCCTGTAAGTATACAATCAGGAAGTCAATCTCATCTTTTGCAAGCACCATACATACATTCATTCCAACACTTATCTTCAAATTTATATAATGGACTCAGAATGCCAAAAGCGTAAGTACATGGCAGGGGGTATCAGCACAGCTAATATCTCTAGAAACTTTCTGTAACCACACCAAGATATATACAAGGAGTAGAATTAGTCATCTGGGTACTAGGAAAAAAGTCATTTCCATTCCTAAATGTGGTAGGCAGATTCTAGGCAACACTCAGTCAGAATACTCTTTTAACAGAAAAACTGACAGAAATGCAAGCCCCAGGATCCAGTTCTGTTCTTCAGGTATATGAAATTGCTTCTTCCTGGCCACTGCCACTTGCTATGTTCAAATTAGTTAGCCTGAGTTATAAGTAAAATTGTAACTTATCCTCCTTTGTGCTTATTTTTCAATTAAACTTTAATGTATTGCTAATCTAGCAAAACATGATTCACCTGATATTATGCAAACCTATCCAACTGAGTTTAATAATGGGGCTCACTCTTAGCATAAACTGCAATTTTATACCAGTCCACACCGAATATAATCAGAAATCTCTGAAAATATGCAAACTGAGCTTTCCTTCTATTTCTCCGCTTTTACCATCCAGAAGTTAAACTTTTCACTTTTCTGGGCCGGTTTGCTTTTCTTTTTAACCAACAGCCCTTTCTTACTTTAAAAGAAGTAGTGTAATAAGACACACACACACACACACACACATATATATTTACACACACACACACACACACACAAAATGAATATATACTTTAAACAAAAGGGAAAGTAACTAAGGCGAATAAAATATATATATACACATTATTCCCCCTAGTTTCTTTCCCTTTTGTTTAAAGTATACATTCATTTTGTTTCTTTCCATCTAATACAACCAGGGTTTCTCCCCTCTTCCCTTTTCTGATCCGCCGCCCCCGAGCCTGTCTTATCAAGCTGCTCTGGAAGGCCCAAGAAAAACCTGCCAGGAAAAGGGCGGAGAAGGGGGGGAGGTGAGGCAAGCCTCTAGGGCCGGGCACTGACCCCAGGCGACTCCGCCGTATAGCCTTCCGCCCCGTTCGGCTTTCAGCCGGCCACTCTGCTCGGGCGCGGGTGCAGGGCAGGCAGGCGGGCTCGCAGGCGGGGGCTCTTACCGACCGGTGGGGCTCCGGGGGCGGGACTGGCGCTACTGCTGCTGGTGCCGGCGGCTCCTGAGCTGGTGGGGGCAGGCGCGATAGGCTTGTAGGACATCCCCGACTCCGCGCTCTCTAGTACTGACTGGCCCACGATTGGCGCGCTGCTCCGGCTTCAGCCGCGACTGCCGCTGCTCCGATTGGAGGGGAGGCTACAAAAAGCACACCCCGGCTGGCAAACTCTTTTCCTCCGCCGATCTTGATTGGTAGGAGACGTTCCAAATGCCGCCTACCAATCGGCTGCGTGGGTCTTTCCCCCCCCCCTGCCGGCTCCACGCCTCTTCAGCTGCTTGTCCCGGCTTGGTTCCCCGGCGAGTGGGGTGCTCTTTCTCGCGCCCGAGGAGGCGCGCGCGCGTCACCCTTCAATCCCTCGAGCGAGCGGAGCGGCCGCGCTTTTCCTCCCTCTTTCGAGCTCACGATGCTAGGCGGCTTGACCCTGGGAGAGCGAGCGCGCGCTCCTTCTGCCCCGTTTTGCTCCTCGTCCCCTCGCGCTCCGAGCGGAGTCCCGCGAGTGGCCGCCGCGGATTACGCCTTCATCTCGCGCCTACGTGTCTCGCTCCCTCCCCCTGTGACCTCACTGCGTTACTATCACACCCGTCCCGTCCGTTTCCATAGCGACGAGAGGGCCCGAACAGTGGCCTACTTGATGTCCCTTAAGTCAGGCCTTTGGGCTCTGAAGGAAGGCGCTGCGGACTCAGTTGCCTCTACCCCGCGCCTTGGTGGCTCGTTGGGCGGGCATCGACATGTAGTAGAGTGCCTTCTTGAACCGTTTTGAGCCCCCTAAAAGTTTGAGGCGTTCTTTTTCCGTGGGGGGGGGAGGGACTCTATTACTCGAACACTGAACATGACCTATTTCTGCATTTTTATTTTCGGTTTTATATTTCCTATGCATGAAACTGGAATTTTTATTCTAAGAGAGATGAGAGGGTCAGGGATCAGAGGTCAGGGTTTCTCTTTGGATACTGTATGGTTCACTAGCTGCATATTTTGCAACACTTTATCTCAGTGAGGTGCCAGGCCCTTCTGCAACCAACATTTTGCAAGTTTATTCAGATATTTTTATTGCAGTGTACTTCCAAACCTTAATGGTGATTGAACTGCCTCTCTTTTCTTTGATATACTCTATAAAGAAAGGATAAAATTACTTCAAACTGAGGGGTACAATTTTTTATTGTATGGCTACATTTTATAGTTTTGTATATTGGTGATAATGAGGGTATAAAATAGCATTAATAAACAGTAAAAAATGGCTTCATCTCAGATGCTGTTGTTAAATGACAGATTCCAGATTCTGGAATAGTATTTTTGTTGTCGATTTATGACAAGAGTTGAACAGTTTTTACTATCAGATAGAAGGCATATGGGGAGAGAGTAATTCACAAACATCTGAAGCAAACTGCAATACAGATAGTCCTCAACCTATGACCATAATTGAGCCCACAATTTGCTAAGTGAGAAATTTGTTAAGTAAGTTTTGCCCTATTTTACGACTTTTCTTGCCACATTTGTTAAGTGAATCACTGCGGTTAAATTAGTAACATGGTTGTGAAGTGAATCTGGCTTCTACATTGGCTTTGCTTGTTAGAAGGTCACAAAAAATAATCACATGACCCCAGGACACTGCAACTGTCATAATATGAACCAGTTGTCAAGCATCCGAAAATAAATCACATGATTTATTTTCACATAAGTGAAAAATGGTCATAAGTCACTTTTTTCAGCACCATTGTAACTTCGAACAGTCACTAAATGAACTGTTGTAAGTGAGGATTACCTGTGGTGTCAAAATCATGATGTGTTGTCACATAAATTACAGTTGTGTATGTGCTTGCAACATATATAAACTGATAGAAATTCATAAGGTGTGTTATTTGTCCCCCTGTGGGTAAAAGTGAGCAACAGGTAGTCCTTGACTTACAACCATTTGTTTAGTGGCCAAATTTATAGCTGCTCTGAAATCCTCTCATTTATGATCATTGCAGCAACTTTATTTGACAAGGGGAATGAAAACAGAAATGTGAAAATAAAGCTAAAGCTTTTCAAACTTTTCATGGAATTGTAGTTAATGCCTTCTGAGTCTGAATTTCAAGTCCTATGCTGGCTGGGAATCAGAGATTGAAATTCAATCTTGTAGAGCAGTGGTTCTCAACCTGTGGGTCGGGACCCCATTTGGGGTCGAATGACCATTTCATGGGGGTCGCCAAACAACGCAGTCCGCCATTCCCCCCCCCTTTTTCCTTAGCTATGCTACTCCCTTTTATTCTATTGGCTTTTGAAAGCCAATAGAATAGACTCTCTTGAATAGAGTCTAATTCTATTGGCTTTCAAAAGCCAATAGGAATTGTCCAGGCTGTCTCCGCCCTGCTGAGCCCACCAAAAGTCCCATTCTGCAAACGGTGCTGCACCAGTTGAGTAGTCCTCAACTTATGACCTGTTGAGTAGTCCTCGACTTACGACCGGTTGGGGGTTGCAGCATTAAAAAGGTTGAGAACCACTGTTGTAGAGCACCAAGCTAAAGAAAGGTATTTTAAAGCAGAGGTCCCCAACCTTTTGGGTATCAGGGACCGGTTCCGTGGAAAGAGGTTTTTCTGCGGACTGGAGGGTGCGTGTTTTTGTGTGCTGCTTGCATCTTGCAGATGGAGCTTTGCTTGTTTGTGCGGCCCAGTTGCTGGCAGGCCGTAGCCCGGTACTGGTCCACAGACTGGGGGTTGGGGACCCCTGTTTTAAAGTATATATGAATAGATGGCAGGTTCAGTTTAAAAAAACAGCTCTTCCAATTTGCAGTACAGACAGGAATGTACAGCAGACTATCCACTGCCTTGATTTTTTAATATGTTAAATGGTTCCCTTCTGTTTAAAAAACCAAATGCAACTTTGTACTGATTTAGGCTATAAAATATGAATATTTTCTTTACTAGTCATAATTCTTTGGGAGTTATTTTCAAGAATCTATTAGGCATAATAGAGAAAAATGCTGTGTTAGGTAAATACGTCAAACCTGGATGATGGAAGTGCAATAAAAATTAAAATTTTAATTTAAAGTCTATTTATAATAAGATTAGGATGATGCCCTATGAATAATTTTGATCTCTAAGATAATGCATTTGGAAAGAGAACGAAGTGCCGTGTCAAGATTTGGTCCAAAAGTTTACTGTTTGTTTCAGTAACAACGGGAACCATGCCTAATGAGAAATTTTAAAACGGCTATGTTAAGCAAGGCATCCTCTTATCATTTTGTTGCTTTAGTCCTGGGGTGTCAAACTGCCGGCCTGCGGGCTGGATGCGTCATCGGGAAACCACACCCACCCCATTGCTGGCAATGGTGAAAAAGCTCCAATACGTTGCGCGATGTCACGTGACATTACAAGTTTGACATGTCTGCTTTAGTCAATTTGTGTACCTGTTATGCTGATTATTTGCATTTAAATTATTATTGCCACCTTCATCCTCACCTGCAGGTCTGGTGTGAGAAAAGAAAAGAAAGAAAAAATAAAACTATAGAATAAGAAAGGAAAATAAATACATAAAGAAATGAATTTGCTCTTCGTTACAGCAAGTATACACAATTTTAGTAACTTACCATATAACAAATAATCTCTTCTTCCTATAAAACATCTATAAACAAATCCTTAAAACTTTGTCATTCAGTTCTGATATGCACAAATCCACTAAAGATTACCAGAGATAACATATCTATTTTAATCTTGATCAGATTAACCAAATTTATAGTCTGTCCTTTTAATTTTAATAATCTTGATCTTTAGCCCTTCAAATAGTATCCCATAAATATAATAATAATGTTCTTCAGAACTTTAACAAATTACTACTTCAAATGTAATATAAGAAAATTACCAATGTCACTCTTTTTTTTAAAGACTTAAGCTATTCACTTGTATATTCAATGATATTGAGAGAAACATGATCAGGAAATACTTATTATTTTTTACTGTAAGTCTCCAGAGGCAGATTAATTGTATGATATGGTACTGAAAGAATTTCCTGATGGCTAACTGAACTTTTATATACAAGTAGTCTTCGACTTAATAACCACAATTGAGCCCAAAATTTCTGTTGCTAAGCAAGATAGTTGTTAAGTGAATTTTGCTCCATTTTACAACCTTTTTCCCCCCAGTTGTTAAATGAGTCAGTGCAGTTGTTAAGTTAGTAACATAGTTGTTAAGTGAATCTGGCTTTCCCATTGACTTTGCTTGTAATCATATGACTCCAGGATCCTGCAACCATTATAAATATGAGTCAGTTGCCAAGCGTCTAGATTTTGATCACTGACCATGAGGATGTAAAAATGGTCATAAGTAGAAAAAATGGTCATAAGTCACTTTTTTCAACACTGTTGTAACTTTGAACAGTCACTAAATGAGATAGTCAAGGACTACCTGTACTATCTTTGAGTGTACTTTGAGTATACACTCCATATAGTCAATGGTGGGATTCAAATATGTGAACAACCGGTTCTCTGCTTCCGGAAGTCCATTCTGGGCTTGGGCAACAAAATATTAGCTACCGGTTCTGCCGGTATGAACCGCCTGAATCCCACTACTGCCTGAATCCCACTACTCACTCTTGGGAGTGAGTCAAATGTCAGATGACTAGAGAAGTGTATTATCTTCCAAAAAGGGGAAAAGGAGAAACCCAGGAATCATAGACTAGTCAGACTTACATTGATTCTAGAACAGATCATGAACAGCTTTATCTGCAAACATAGAAATTATTTTCTCTGGATTTACCAAAACAAATCTTACCAGACTAACTTTACTCCGATCAATTAATTTCTTTAATTTATCATGGAAACACTGTAGACATAATATTATTTCAGCAAGGCATTCAATAAAATCACTGAACAGCATTCTGATTATCAAGCTAGAGAAATGTGGGGTAATAGCATAACAATTAAATAGATTCATAACTACCTGAAAATTGTACTCAGTGTTTATCAAAGCTTCTTCATCAAACTAGATGAGGTATTGAGGGAACAGGACTAAGGTGCGGCCCTGGGCCTTTCAGTATTTTTATTAACAACTTGCAGTAATAAAATTTGTAAATAAAACTTGCAAAATAAGTAAAATTTTATTAGTAACTTGCATATGTAGACCGAATAAATGCTTATTAAATTAGCAGATGATACAGGACTGGAAAGGATAACTCCAAAGAAAATAAAATTCAGAACAAACTTGTTAGGTTAAGGAAATGGGCTGAGAATGAATGAAATTTAACAGAGACAAGTGCCAAAATTCTTCACTTCAAAAAACAAAATATGCAATTATAGAATAGAAAATTATTGGCTTGTTTATTGTACTTGTGAAGCAGTTTTTGGAACAGTAGTTGATCAGAAGCTGAACATGAATTAGCAGTTCATCTGGCTATAAAAAGTCAAAAGCATAACCAAATTATTATAGGTACCGGTAATAGGAAGAAATAGTTCCCCTTGTCTGCATTCCACCTGAAAGTTTCAGACAAACTGAAACAGGTTCAAAGAAAGCCAGCAGAATTTATTAGAAGGCTAGAAATGACATGTGAAGAATAGGAATTGAAAGAACAAGGATGCTTGGCCTTCAGAATAAAAGCTGAGAGGAGACATGATAGACTCCTCAAATATGATATTGCTAGTTCATATTTAGTTTGTAATCACATAAAAGATGATATGTATATAAAAATTCAAGACCTGTTTTCTGTTGTTAATGGAAAATGAACTTAAATTACAGGAGGGGGATTCTGATAGTTAAAAAAATGGTAATAGGAAGAACAGTTTGACAATGCAGTTACTTTTCTTTGCTCAATGTATTCAGAAAGGGACACCTTTTGGGAATGTTTTAATTTGGATTTCTCTGAAAACCCTATTTTCACAGACTTTATTGGTCTGCTGTGAAATCATTGTGAAATTGTGAAACATTTTGGTACACACTTACTTAGGACATCATGCTGGGTTCTGGTGTCTGAGTGCATCTTAAAGCTCATTCTATATTCCCCACAGGCTGTATGTTTTCAAAGACACAATAGGAAAGCTAGTTCATTGTGGGGTTTGTTTTTTTTTTTGAGGGGATTCTAGCAAGAGTTTCTAGGGTTCTCCAGAAGACTAAAAATTACCAATACGATACAAAATTACTAATAAAATAGAATAATATATTTCTGTCATAGGCCTGGAAAGGAGACATTTAGTCATTGAGTTTTCTCCATGCAGGAATCCAAGTTAAAGCATCTCATATAAATCATTGTTTGTGCTGGAACACAACCAATGAAAGGGAGTCTATCCTCCTCTGGGTTATTGGTTCCACTACTAATCTGTTCTTACAATTAACATATTTTTTCTAATATTTAATCAGAATTGGTTTTCCTGTAACTTATCCATTGTTTTGTGTCATGTATTCTGGCATGATAGAGAATAAGCATTGAATTTGAAGGGCAATCTACAAAGCATATGTTTTCATAGAGTGCATGGAAGAAATACGTCCTCAAATTAGACAAAAGAAGCAGTAATGTAGTTATATCCTTTAGCATTCCTGTTGAGTCCTCAGCTTAATGGCAATAAATCACAGAGCATCGAGTAGTGTTAAGAAGCCTTTATTGTTGTTTCTTCAGCTCCGTTTCAGCTCTGAGGCATGCAGGCCTCTCTGCTCCTCTTAAGAACGCTTCCCTGGACCAAATGGCAACATTTGGCGCGCTCCGTGCCTTGCGCATGCGCGCGAAGCTGGCACCAGCCAGTCTGGTCCCGGGCAGCTTGCAACTGCCCGGGACCATTGCAACGTCCCAAGCCTGCCTTTGCAGGCTCAGGACACAACAATTCCAGCTCCATCAAAGTAGATACACCTCTGGATCACAGATGCTACTTCTTGTGGACTAAATCAACATTCTTGTATCATCAGTTTTGTTTAGACAACTGATTTAAGAATAACCAGCTGCCTCTCTAGGTCCTAGTAATTCTCTTTGGGGCCCCTTTCCATTTCTATCCTCCTTTGCAAGAAGAATTTATGACTTTATATGGCATATTAGAAATGAGGGGATATTATTTATTAATAAAGAAGAATATTTAGAGCTCAAGGTTCACATGAGGGGGTCCCTGGTACTCTCTGAGCTTGCTTGTTTTCTTGCAGACGTTTCATTACCAAAACTAAGTAACATCAGCAGTGCTAGTAAGGATGCAGTTTGCTGTCAGTTTTATATTCTGATGGCTTGCCTGTCAGTGTTGGTGTGGGTGGTTTAGAGATACTTTGGTTGGGCTGTTTGCTGTTGGCTTCTTTGGCTGTTTCATGATTGGGGTATGTTTGTTTGATTGTTGGTTTGATGTTAACCTTGAAGTTAATCTATGGTGATCTGAGTGCTGATTGCTGGTGGAGAGGTGCTTGGGTCTTTTGTTCCTTTTTGGGCTGGGTGTCTATTGATGGCTGATTTGTTAAAGTGCCAGGCTTTGGGAAATTCCCTGGCATTTTTGGACTTGGCTTGATCTAGGATGGTCACATTTCCCCAATTGAAACTATGGTTAAATCTGTCCATATCTTGTGAAATTAAAGAATTTTCATCGTGTCTTCTTAACTGCTAGTTGGTGTTCGTGGATGCTTTCTGCCAGTCTTCTGCCTATTTGTCCTACATAGCATAAAAGCATGGCATACAAGCCAACTAAAGCCCTTCAAAACATCTTAAGCAGACGAAAAGAACCAACAACCCCAGAAGAAAAAACACGAGTCATCTACAACATACAATGTAAGGATTACAACAACCACTATGTAGGACAAACAGGCTGAAGACTGGCAGAAGCCAACAGCAAATAGCCCAACCAAAGAATCTCTAAGACCACCCCCACCAACACTGACAGGCAAGCCATCAGAATATAAAGCTGACAGCAAATTGCACTCCTTACCAGTGCTGATGATGTTACCTAGTTTGGGTAATGAAACGTCTGCAAGAAAACAAGCAAGCTCAGAGAGTACCAAGGACCCCTATTATTATTAATGCCACAATGGGAAACAAAATACATTTTGAAACAGAAAACAGCTGTTAGAGGAAGAACAAATAAAGAGAAACAGCCCTTCTTGTAGTAAATCAGGTATTGGGAATATTTTGACAAATACAGACAGAACAGTTATGGAGTTTTGTTGGTTAAGCCTGCTTAGAATGAACAAAGTGGAAGTTCAGTGTTACAGCAAACAGTTAACAAGATATGATGGCATCTGAAATCTAAGAGAAGTTAGGGTTAATGTTCATGGCCATATTTAATACAGAGATCTGGTATTCCTCTGGTTATGATCCACAACATCCTTAAAGGTGCTGAAGCTGGCTGAACTTTCTGGATTTTAGGAATGACTGCTTGGTTCCAGGCAGAGAACACAGGATATGTGTGAAGTTGTTTGCTGCCTTTTTTCCTAATGGCTGGATTGACTGAAGCTAGAATTTATGGCAGTTGTCTCTCTCAAGGCACTTCATTCTTACATTGCTGCTTGCTTTTCTCAGCGGGACATCATCCGTACAAACTCTATATGGAGAAAAGCAAGGATGTCAGGGCATTAGGAGAGAAGAAAGAGTGTATCATTTTTTAAACATTGCTTAAAAATAGGAATGGCTAGTTAGCTATAAATCTTCACTTTCTAATATTCCACCTTATTTTTCCAATACTACAGTATTTCATCACACTCTAGTTTGATCAAGAAACAGATGTATATGCATCAATGGACACCCTCCCATGAAAGAAAGAATGAAAGAAATATAAATACATTGCAAAGAGGCAACAGAGTTTTACAGGAGCAAAATCTGATGTTGCCATTCTTCACTGAGTAAAAAATCTTCACTGAGTAAAGATCTAGAGCCAAGCATTGAGTTCAAATGCTTATCTTCTCCAATTAAAATATGCCTGCCAATAGGAAAAGATAAAATGCTCTACAATAGTTGAGTTTAAAAAGATGCATTGCTAGACTTATAATTTATAGGCATTCTGATTAGAATTTGCTATTTTGAAATAAAACAAAAATCTTAGCTTTCAAACTGTCCCCTTTTGACTTTATTGTCTATTAAACAGAAATCGGTAGAGATAAATACAGTACCTCAAACCCCAGTATATATTTTCTTCTGCCAGCCTATTCAATATATTCCTTCCCAAAACCAAAAACAAGTTCCAAATAGTCTCTCAGCTTCAGTTCAGACATCCTACTCCACTTGTAAAATACTAATTTTCATTCCCAAATAACTTTCCCTGTCATACCTTCAAAGTCCACTAGACCATCCCTGTTCAAATCAACATCCTGCAGGATCTCATCCATCTCTTGGTAGTTCAGCTGTTGCCCTAGGAGCTTATGCATTGCTTCCCGTAGTTCAGCTATGCTGATCTGCCCATCACCATTTGTATCAAACTGGAAGAAGGAAACACACAAACACCTTATTTCACTGTTCATTTAGCTGTCTCTCATACTTCTCCAGTCTGATTTGAACAGAGTATTGTTTTCTGTTCTTAGCTGACTAATGAACAATGGCAATTGGTCTAGTACAGTGATGGTGAACCTTTTAGAGACTGAGTGCCCAAACTGCAACCCAAAACCCACTTATGCATCGTCAGATGCCAGGTGGGTGTGGCTCCCTGGCTTGGTGTGGCCCATTGGGTGGGCATGGCTACGGTGGTAATGGCAGACTGGGTGGGACTAAAAAGTTCAATCAATTCCAACTTTGCAAGATCTTTTTTTTTCCCACGAGAAGTTGAAATTGACTGATTGAACCTTTTTTTTTTTTTTTGCACATGGCGGCAGAGGCCTAAAGTGAAAAGGTTTTATAAAACCCAGCTGAAGGCCTAGGACTGGGGCGACGGCGCGCATCCCCACAGAGAGGGCTCTGAGTGCCGCCTCTGGCACCCGTGCCATAGGTTTGCCACCACTGATCTAGTAGTTAAGGCACTCGGCCAGAAAGCGGGAAATCATGAGTTCAAGTCCCAATTAGCCATCAAAGCCAGCTGGTTGATTTTAGACCAGTCACTCTCTCAGTCCAATCTACCTCATAGAGTTGTTGTTGTGGGGGAAATAGGAGGAGGAAGATGTGTTGGATATGTCAGCCACCTTGCGTTATTTGTAAAAATAATAAAGGCAGGATATAAGTAAGTAAATAGTAGATTAACACAAGACAAGACAAAATATCCTGATGTATATATCCTGCCAATCCAAACGGACTTGCATAAAGCAGATATTTCAAGCAGCTGCACATAATTACATTACAATGTACACTCTTGAAGTTTGCAAAGTCAAAACGAAAATCATGCCTCAAAAAGTATTCATTGCATCTATGGTAGCTGCTGCAATTAAAAAGTATTACTTAAGAAGGATTTAGAGAATTTGGAATAGGCTCAGAATAGGGCCATGAGGATGATTAGGGATTAGAAACTAAATCTACAAAAAAAGATTGAAAGAACCGTGAATGTTACTCTTGAGAACAAACAATGATAACACAATTTAAATTCCTAAAATACATTAATGTGCACAAAAAGGTCAAAACCTGTTTTTTCTCTCATTCCAGAATCATAGACCTGGAAGAATGCATTTAAATTACAGGAAGGGAAACCCTACTCAGTTTGTTAACAAGAAGAGCAGGTTGTGGAATCATTCCGTGAGAGGGTGAATTTCTCTGTGTTGGATGTATTCAGGCAAAAGCTTGATAGCTACAGTATACAGTATGTGAGATAAAAAAAAAAATAGGTTTCTGCAGTTGCAGGATGGTTCCTAATGGCCTGAAAATAACCACTTTGTAATTCTGCTTTCCTAGTTTAAAATGGCACCATAGTCTCCAGTTACTACAATAGATAAATTTCCCTGCCTGCAGACTTGTGATTTATTTTAGATGAAATCGCAAATATAGAGCATCCTTAGAGTTCAGCATTTCATTATTTCCTATACCTAGATGATTCCAGTAAAACAGAGAATACTAAGGAGGATTCTTCTTAATTTCACAAGTACTTCATTAGTTTCTCTATCTGTTTTTTCCAATGCGTTGTTGGTCTTACTAAGAATTATTTTGATACATAAAGAATATGCCCTTATATCAGCTTTATCAAACGAAGGGGGCAAAGTCTGAAGGTAGGGCCTTAGGGTGACCTAGAAGACTGTCAGAAACAAACAGCACTTAAAGTATGGAGGATATACTTCTACCTTATTTATTAGTCAAGGAAGAAAAATGGAAGAAAATCAATACCCCTGAATTTTCCTCAGAGTTCTGCAGAGAAAAACCTGGTGGGTTGAAGGTTTCTTATGCAACAACAATACTTCAAAAAGTTAAAATATAATGGTAAAGTTATTTCTTGCCTAAATATCACATTAGAATCTATGCATATCAAGAGTAAGAGCGTTACTCAAAGATACTTTGCATATTAAGAAAGAACTTAATTAAAACAGTGAAGATTTGCTTCTTTTACACATTGGCCTTAGAGTTATTTTTTTTTAAATAGTGTACAGCTTTAAAATAATCTCATCTATCCTAAAGGAACAAGGTATTTCTTTTTTACTTCTGCTCATAGAACCTCTCTGTTTATGTAAAGCTGGAGGAAAATCTGAGTAACAGGGGGCCTCTGTTTTCAGGAATGAGAATAACCCTCCAAGTCCTTGGTGTCATTTGGCACATCTAGCAATGACTAAATCATCCACTCTTCACTCTGATACTGAACCTAACATGAAAAACTTGGGATATAATTTCTGGTGTCAGTTTCTTACCTTGTGGCTTGATTCTTATTTATTTTTTAAGCTGATGAAACATTGATCATCTTAAAGATACACATGCCAATTGTTTAAATCTTTTGATGATTGTTGTAAAGATACTGCCTAACTTAAAATTGTGAATATCCATTATAAGGGTAAAAAAACCAACAAGGCAGTAAACAACTTAATCAAAATTAAACATCCACAATATATAGTTATCCAGCACTCCTTGCTTACCGTATTTGATCGTGCAATTTGTCACATATGACTTAATTTGAATTCCTGGCCTTTCCCACTCTATGATTCAGTGTAATTTGCTTATTTATGGCTTAGTGTGTTAACTCAACTCATCCAGAATTGTTTTGTAAGCCACAGTTTATGACTGAAACAGGGCAAATATGGTTTATTCAGTAAATCATTATTAACATATTCAACCATAATGTATTGTGGGAAGATAGCCAGCATGCATGTAATACTACCAGCTCTGATCCTTATAACTGTAACTGAATAACTGTAGCTCACCTCTCGGAAAGCATCCCGCAGCTCTTTAACCCCAATCATGTCTGCTGTCTCTGCCAACAGCTTAGGGCCCATCAGTTCTACAAAGTCATCAAAATCCACTTTTCCTCCAGCTGTAGGCATACAAAGGCATTTTCAGAAG
Source organism: Crotalus tigris (assembly GCF_016545835.1). Classification (NCBI taxonomy): domain Eukaryota; kingdom Metazoa; phylum Chordata; class Lepidosauria; order Squamata; family Viperidae; genus Crotalus; species Crotalus tigris. The sequence continues at coordinate 212,451 of NW_024096711.1, forward strand.
AAGCAGGGCAACACAAAGTTAAATATTTTATATTGTGAGCCAAGGCCATCTCACACTGGAGAAACTGAATTTCACCTGTCTAACCACCATGTCCCCCAACAGAATTCCCTCTTATGTGGATTCTGTATATCTATATCTATATCTATATCTATATCTATATCTATATCTATCTATCTATCTATCTATCTATCTATCTATCTATCTATCTATCTATCTATCTATCTGTCTATACAGGAGTAAAATGACTGTTACCAATATAAATAATCAGAATTTGAATCCTGTTAGAAAGTCTACAGTCAGTAGTTTTTTCCTTAGCACAACCATTTGTACGTGCATCTTTAATGTGAGGCTTCTGTCCTCATTTGAAAACAGTTTTGGCCCCTGCTATCCCATTCTATTGTCTATGTTCAATAATCTGAGCCAGTATTTTCAGCTCAGCTGCAACAGCAACATGGGTAGTATAAATGTTTCCAGTGCTTTGAAGCAATCTGTTTGTGCATGGTTCTTTTCTTCATTGATGGGAATTTTTGCCTCAACCCTCCTTTTGAATTCAAGGCAAACCTCTGTTTAAAATGTATCCTCTAAGGAACTTTTGTTTCAAGGCAGTCACTGGAAAAAAAAAGAAGGGGGAGAAAAACCTAAATAGACCCCTGGAGCTTTGTACTCTGCTTGTTCCTGCAGAAAAGACATGAAAAATCATTATTCTTCATTTCACATCTGCTTGCTTTGCCTGGGTTACAGGACTCCTGGGAACACTCACAATGGCCTTGAAAAAGTCAAAACAGCATGGATCGATCTTGGCTGAGTTCACCCATTTCAGCACAGCAGCCAACCACCATGGTTAGAGCTACTGGGAAAAATGGCTTTGTTTGCTGCAAAATGGCTAACATGCTGCCCTTGCAGCATCACTTCACAATCTTTTCAGCAAAATCCAGGGGCAAAGATTTAAAATTTGAAGTTCTATTCATTTGTTTAATTTATATGCTATCTTTCATCTAGGTGCAAGTGTGTACATATTATGCCCATCTGTCATTTTTCTCCATCCTGAAAGTCCTTTGAGGTAGATTGGGCTGAGAGACAGTGATTGGCTCAATATCACCTTATGAGTTTCTTGACTAAGGATGATCTTGAAAATGGGTCTCTCCAGTGCCAGGCCAGCATTTTAATCGCTAGATCACACTGACTCTCAGTTTTGTGCTGTTCTTGTTTTCTCTCCATTAATACCTCCATTAATACCTGTCAGCCTGAGATATTCCTAATCAAGGTAGCAGATAATTTCAAGGATGCTATTCATAACAAGGTGGATGAAAGATTGGGAGGGATCAAGAGAAGAATGTCATTTTTAACGTTTGTACAGTAAAAACAATTCAAGAATGAAAGGCAGTCAAAGGATATTGCTGATTATAATTCCAGCACTCAACGATAAAGAGACGGAGAAAAAGCTCAGAATCCATATTAAATGTAACTGGAAGACATTTCTCAATGTGACATCCATTACTGCAGAATATTCCTCAGGCATTAGGTTGACTTATAGAAGAAGGTACATACTAATTTGTTGAGATAATTCTATGAGTTCCATTTCAGTAGGCATGTAGCCCATGGTTCGCATACATTCTCCCAAGTCCTTATAACTGATGTAGCCATCACGATCTTTGTCAAACTCCCGAAAAGCCTCCTTGAGCTCTGAAAGGAGAAAAGTTGCTATAACAAACTATAGTTAATAGGCAGGTGAACCCCTCTCCCCACATTCTGACCCACAGTTGCAGCCTGCCTGCCAGCCCTTATGCCAGATGACAAGATGCAGTCCTTCTCTTCATATAATTGTATAGTTCTTTCAGAGAGGAATCCTTTTAATTTGAAATATGTATTTTCAATAACTCTGTATTTGTATCTTCTTGCCAATGTAATGGGCTGTGAGAAACTTTGGGAGACAGGAGGAAGAATCACAGCCTTGGCAAAAGACTGATAAGAGAGAACTAAATCTAAAAGAAAGACAGGGGTGGAGGAAGCATCTCAGAAGGGATTCTCCCTAGTTCTCTGGTAATTAAAGGTGTGGGGGGGGGAAGTGCCTTCAGACTTGCAAGGTTTTGCTATATGGTAATAATCTTACAATAAAGGTAGTATTGGTACTCATGGTGTTGGTTTCATACGTGGACCAGCTTGAAGAGCTAACAGCCACTGCATATCTTACCAGTGATTATTTAAAACTGGAAAGTGATTTTCTCTTTCCCATTTTAATAACATTTTATTCTAGACAAGCCTTGTGAGATTGATGAATCTCCCAAAGGGGTGGTATTGATTTCCCTAGTGACACAGCTCAAGGAGGTAGAGCAAAGGGATTTATACCTTTTTATATATTTTTTTCCTTTTAGTATCTAATTAAGCACATGGTCTATGGGGGTCCTATCTTTCTCACATACCATATAAAATTCCTCTGAAAAATATCTGATAGTACGATGTTTCCCAGAAAATAAGACCCAACGGGAAAATAAGCCGTAGCATGATTTTTTGGGATGCTCTTAATATAAGCTCCACCCCAAAAATAAGCCCCAGTTAAGATTGTCAGCCAGACACACGCATTTAGTACCGTATTTCCCTGAATATAAGCCCTAATTGGAAAATAAGCCCTAATGCATTTTTTGGAGCAAAAAAATAATATAAGACCTGGTCTTATTATCAGGGAAACATGGTAGCACTAACTACCAAGCCACCATACCCAGACAGAAGAGTGTGTAGACCAGAGGTAGGCAACCCTGGCTCTTTTATAACTTGTGGACTTCAATACCCAGAATTCCTGAACCAGCCATGCGGACTCAGGAATTCTGGGAATTGAAATCCACAAGTCATAAAAGAGCCAAAGTTGCCTACCCCTGGTGTAGACAAAAGAGTTTCAAAAATAAGAGGTTAATACTTCCAGTCTTTTATCCCATGTGTTCAGCTCTGTCGATACAGGATCCCAATAGCACTTTATTTAAACATATCCAAAACTGTTACACACTAGCTGAGGAATTCTGGGAGTTAAAGTCGACAAGGCATAAAAGGGCCAAGTTTGAAGACCCCCGCCTTATTTCATAGCTAAACTCAAACAGGTATGTCATAGCAAAGAGGAAGCCTCCAGGAAAGAAGATAGAATGCTGTACAATTAGGCCAGGAATGTATTAACGAGGGAGATCAGTAAAAAGAAGTTACTCTGAAAAGCTGAGGAATTAGCTCTCAACAAATGAACTAGCAAACATGTGGAAAACCCTTAAAGTTATCAATGGTTACAGATAACCTCCTTCCCATGCTGAAGGGAATTGACAACTGGCAGATGACCTGAATGTGTTTTACTGTAGGTCTGAGAAGAAACCACCATCAACTATTGCCACCCTCTCTATCTTAAATACAACAGCCAAGTCTCCTGCAACTGACTCCATCTTTCTGGTGTCCCCACCTCTGGTGATCACAGAAAAAGATGTATGAAGTTTATTTCACAGACTAAAGCCTGGAAAAGCACTAAGCCCAGACAAGGTAACTCTTTCTTGTTTGAAAATTTGTGCTGACCAATTGCCCCCATCTTCACCCATATCTTTAATAAATCTCTAGAGATGTGTTATGTTCCTTCTTGCTTCAAACGTTCTACTATAATCCCAATGCCTTAAAAACCCTCCATCAAGGAGCTGAGCGACTACAGACTGGTTGCTCTGATACCCGTAGTAATGAAAACCTTTGAAAGGCTAGTGGTGGCCCACCTGAAAACCATCACAGATCCACTGTTAGATCCATGGCAATTTGCCTACCAAGCAAATAGATTGGCAGATGATGCTGTTAATATAGCACTACGCTACATCTTATAACATCTTGAATCCAAGGACCCATGCAAGGGTCCTTTTTGTAGACCAGGGGTGTCAAACTGCCGGCCCAAGGGCCGGATGCATCATGGGAAACTGCACCCACCTCATTGCCGGCAATGGAAAAAAAGTCACGATACATCGCAACATGTCACATGAGGTTGCAAGTTTGACACCCCTGTTGTAGACTTTAGCTCAGTATTCAACACCATCATACTCAGGTAGCTCTGCCTGACTATACTTGTAAGTGGATCATAAGCTTTCTAACAGATAGGAAGCAGCAGGTGAAGCTAGGCAAAATCACATCAGATACCTGTACAATTAGCACAGGTGCCCCCCAGGGCTGTGTGCTCTCTCCATTATTCTTTTCTCTCTATAGCAACAACTGCATTTCAAAAGATTGGTCTAATTCAAAATGAAGATGAATCTGCATACAGGCAGAAAGTTGAACAACTGGCCCTACCACCTCTTACAATACTAGACAACACAGTATCAACTGTAGAGACCTTCAAGTTTCTAGATTCTGTAATATCTCAGGACTTAAAATGCATGCCTAACATCAAAAATGTCATCAAAAAAGCACAACAAAGAATGTTCTTCCTGCGCCAACTCAGAAAGCTCAGACTGGCCAAGGAGCTACTGATACAGTTCTACAAAGAAATTATTGAGTTTGTCATTTGTACTTCTATAATTGTCTGGTTTGGCACTGCAACCAAACAAGACAGACACAGACTTCAACAGATGGTTAGAACTGCAGAAAAAACAATTGCTATCAGCTGCCTTCCATTGAGGACCTGTATAACGCACGAGTCAGAAAGAAGGCTGTGAAAATACTGTATCTCCAGACCCCTCACATCCTGGATATAAACTGTTTCAACTTCTTCCCTCAAGATGACGCTATAGGGCATTGCACAGCAAAACAACCAAACACAAAGACAGTTTTTTCTCCCATGCTATCATTCTGTTAAATAACTACGTAATTCCCACAACACTGTCTATGCCCTGGGTTGTCAAACCACCCAATAGGGCTGTATTGCTTATTATCCTTCTCATCTGTCCTATACCTATTTCCTTAGATTCTTATGACTATAACTTGTTATATCCCACGATTTATTAACTTTTTTAACATTCTATTATGATTTCTATTGATTGCTTTAGTATCCTATGACTATCACTGAGTGTTGTATCTATAATTTATGATGATTATATTTTATGATTATCACCTGTTGCTTGTATGTACACTGAGAACTTATGCACCAAATTTCTTATGTTTGTCCAATCACACTTGGCCAATAAAGAATTCTATCTATCTATCTAACTAATGAAGATTTACACTTTAGATCTTATGAGACCCCCTTTAGACAGCGATGTGTATTACTTCAGCTGTGAAGCACATAATGAACATTTCTAGCCAAAACAATAATCTTTCCAAGCTTTACAATGGCTCTTAATTCTTGGTATGTTAGAGCAAAAGCTAAACAAGATTGAAGCTGTGAGACAGTCCTCACACCAGAGGGAAAAAGAACCTTTTAATTAAGAATTAAAATGATCATTAATTCATTATCATTAATTAAAGGGTAACGCCACCTCCACTACAGAAATAAAATACAGTACATAAATAATAATAAAATAAAATATGGATACAATTGGATAAAATACAATGTGGGTTTTGCACTCCACATTTACTGAGGGATATTTATTATTTATATAATTTGTGCCACTGATTTAGTCTGCCTGCCAGACTAAAAGTAACCTCAATAAAACGCGCTCATGATCCCAGGCAAAATGGTAAAATGATAAAATCATGCAAAATTAGAACTATGAAACTTTTTACAGCAAAAATGACAAGAATGCACTACCATACGGAATGATGGTGCCTATAGTGGCACCGCCTCCTTCTAACACCAGAGCAGTGAGAGAAGGAGGATGAAGGAGGCCTGGCACAATTTAGTAACCTTTTTTTTTTTTTTTTTCACTTCAGATTGAGTTCTGCAACAACAGTTGAGGGCTGTTCTGAAACTCCTTTGGAAGTGAGAGGCGCATTGAGAAGAAGGTGAAAATACCTTAAATGACACCATGGAATGAATTCAGTCTAAGATTAAAAATTGTTTTCTTTCAGAGCAGGGGAGCTTATCAAAATAAAAAGGGGAACATCATATAATGACTAGTGTCAAGCCCTATGCTGTCCTCAGCGGCCAGCTTATCACCTGTTTCTGGACATGTCTTTGAAGAACTTTCTCAGCTGCCTGCAGCACTCTCGATTTCAGATCAGAGTACAGACTAGCCAAGCTTGAAGAGACTTTCAAAAGAATAGTGAGAAAGTATATTTCATTTTACCTTCAATTTCTTCCGTTCGCAGCTTTCGGTCCTAAGGAGAGAACAAGAGTAAAGGCCAATGAAAAGACAAAACAGACAGAGTTTGCCAACTGACGCTTATTTGAACGGCTTTTATGTCGGACTCCCCCATCCATTTGGAACCTTCAGTTGGGCAAAACAGTGCATCATAAGTCAAGAAGTTTTGAATTAAGGTACCTCCAATGGGCTAATTTAAAGACTGCATCCAGAATCCAGGATCTGTTATTCTGATGTAAGTGAAATTTCAAGGATCTTTCACCTGTTGTATTAGCAAAGTTGTGGCCACTGCAGCATCGCCGCTGTTTGCTGCAGCCATTGTGATTGTTATTTCCAACTGCACTTTTCAAAAACCCATAGGATGCAGGATTCCTTGCCTATTATAGAAGAATGGTTTCTTAAAGTTTCTTATTTATCAGAAATGGCAAAAAATTCGGCTTATCTGAAAGACCATTCACAAGAGAGATATATCTCTGTGTGGAAAAGATGGGTAAATTTTGTACAGAATAAATATGGGATTAGAAAGTATTATTTAGCTTTTGAATAATTTATAGTTTAAAGTGGGTATGGTTGGATTTGTAGTTTCTCTGCATTGGAGTTAAAGTACTTTAAATTTTTTGGATGTAAGTATAGTTGATTGATGTTCATTTAATTTGTATGTTTTTTTTTGTTTCTTTAACCCTGTATTCAGCTCTGGGAAGGAGGGGGGAGGGTTATGGGGTGGGAGGGGGGTATTTTATTGTAAAAAGTTTATAAAATTTTCAATAATAAAAAAAAACCCATAGGATGCATGGGTGCAAGGAAAAATGAGAGGGACATACCCTTTGCATCCAATTGGCTGGCAGCAAGGGCCGACAGGTGATTGGTGATTGATTGCTTTGGAATCAAGGCTGAAATTTAAAATCTCTTAATGGGTGGTGAGGGAAGAATGAGAAGCGATTCAGATGCCTGCTGGTGAAGTAGGACTGGATGGGGTGGGGTCAATGTAGAGGGAGGGCCCCTTGGGGATACACCAGGTGCAATTTTCAATGCAGTTGTTTCCAACAGCAACAACCCAGCAAAGTGGCAGGTAATATGTGGGTCAACCAAGGAGAAGGAGGAGATTTTTTCTGGCACTTTGCTGGGAATTCTGAGGGGAGAAGAAAGAATGCCAATCTATATTATACATGGAAAGAAGGATAACCCAATGTCATGGGTTCTAGTTACTTTTTAAAATGGGTGTTTTCTGGACACTGACACTGAGCAGGTAAAGTTTGGAAATACGTTAAAAGGGTTCACCTAGCTGGAGGATAGTTCAAAAGCTGCTATTAAAAGATCGATCTGCTCATTGTGGGGTCTCAAAATAAGAGATTGTCTTTGCCATGAATTACAAAGTAGCCTCAAGAGCTTTGCTTTCTCTCACAGTCTTAGCATCTAACCCCACTAATTTCACTTTCCTCTTTTATGGCATGGTGTAAATAATACTGATTTATCTTTTGAAGTTATTGTAGGGCATGCAGTAACATAAGGTGCATGAAACAGCTGCATATCAATATATTCTTATTATTAATCTTTCTTGTTTCCTAGCTTTCGACATAAGGGCAATGAAGTCACTGAAGGACACTTTATAGGTGCATGGGCTTTATAATTTGTATGCAGAAAAGATGCTAAGTGGGATTTTCGAGGGAGCAGAAAACTCTGAAGATGAGCTAATTCATAATCGAGCAGTGGCAGACAACCCAGAGGATAAGTGAGGGGAATCATTCCAGCAGGACAAGGGGTCATTGTGGAAAATGGAGATAGGTGGCAGCTATAGTAGAAGCAGAGTACGTACAATCAATGTGATGGCGATGCTCTGGCGCAAGAAGATGCAGGCTGGTCCCACCAAACCATGCAGCATTGAGTAATTCTGCCAAGATGGATACTGTGTGCTATCAGCTATTTCATCCAGCTTGCTGTTAGAAGAGGTCAGGGAGTCAAGAGCTTCTGAGGGTTGCTTATTCTCCTTCACAATAGCCTGCAATTAGGTATGTTTGATTAAAGGCCCTAACCTATCACACCCGAAGGCTCTTGGGAAACTCTAGCAAAGGTAAGAATGTAATGGAAAGAATAGACAGGAAGGAAAAAGGAAAAGCATACAAAAGAAAAACAAAGAATGTCAGAGAAATGTTATCAGCTGAGAAATACTTAACATCCATCAATTCAGGGGCCTTCAAACTTGGCCCTTTTATGACTTGTGGACTTCAAATCCCATAATTCCTCAGCCAGGCACACTGGCTGAGGAATTCTGGGAGTTGAAGTCCACAAGTCATAAAAGGGCCAAGTTTAAGACCCCTGCATCAATTGATATCAGCCAGCTGATAGTACAGTATATTTCGGCCTGCATAACCCTGCAGTGAATCCTTAATGGGAGCCAAAAGCACTGTTTGTAACACCAGCCACAGCAGGGGCCATGTTGAAATACAAGCAGACGTATTTTGCTAATACCATCATCGATACTCATGGCACCTACTCAATACATACATATGAGTTTAGGCAGACATAGAATAGATATTCCATTCTTTCCAAAATGGGATACATACACCAATGCCTCAAGCGCAGAAATATAGATCCTAACAATAACACATTTAGACCACCACAGGTGTGCTCATTTTTCCTAATAATCCCTCTGCTTTTTGTCCTACATATTGTCCCTACAGATTTAGACTGAAACTCAAGGATTTGTGGTTTAATGAGGAGGGCAAATGGATCTTTAACAAGGTTCTCAGCAAACTATGTTTTTTTTCCTAACCAGATATCGTGCATGAGTGTTGCATTCAAACACCTATAATTTCTATCCAGCAATGGATATAGAAGTTAAATAGAAGTAAAACTGATTTTTAAACTATGTAGTAAAATATTCCTTAAAAGTCATTGAAACAGGGTAGTGTAAAGGAATGCCCTAATTCTGAATAAATATTCTTTGCCACATAAGCACACAACTTTCAATTCTTCAGAGTCCCCACCAAATCATCAATTTTAATTTGACAAAAAGGGGATTATGAAATCATATAGAGTGCTTACTTATGCAATTCTTTACTGAAGCAACATAGACTGAGATTAAAAACTGACCTGTTCTTGTGAATTTGGTTACAGAGATCATCTCCCTCATACTTTCAAGATTTTTTTTTTTTTTTAGCTTTGGTTGAATGTCTTCTTCTTTTTATAAAAAAAATTGCAATAGTTACAATCAGAGTGCTTTGACGATTACATAAACATGACTCTTGACAACAGGCAGAAACATAAGCCGATAGATGATGTTACCTAACATGGTAATGAAACGTCTGTAGGAAAACAACCAAGAGAATCTCAAGAATCCAAAAATTCAACCCTGAGCTATATAGATTCTCTACTATTAGAGCTAAATATTTTTTTCAACATACATGTTTTGTTTTCCTCACTGAACAATTCACAACATTCTCTCCCTTCCTTTCTGTCTTCAGTGTCACCCTTTCCTTTATTTGATAGTCTCTAAGCAGTGTACAGAAGTGGCATGCAAATACTGGAATACAGGTTTGCTTGTCTTCCATTCTTCTCACCTAGTCATCAAGAAGGGAGATGACTGACCTTGAGCAAACTGCAAGGATGTGGGAGTGAGCATAAACAATGGGACCAAATTCCAAGAACCAACATTTTCTAGTCCTGGGTTACAACTTTTCCGTTCCCTTCCTTTCACTGGATGTGAGAAATAGATCTGGCTGCTAAACTAAGGATTGAAACAGGGAGAAAGGAAAGGGCCATTTTCAGCCTCCTGAATTATTATTCTTTAAAACATTCCAACAATTTGGAGCATTTGTACCTAGAGCTAAAGGATCCTGAGGTGACGCCTCAAAGCTCGTAAGTCTGAGATAGGGCAAAGCAAAGAGTTTTTCCACAAGCACTCACCAAATGGGGACATTTTGCCATATTTTCTAAACAAAAATTCAGGTCTAAAATCGGGACATTGATGGACAAACACAGCAAAACAAGGAAAGTAGACAAACGTGCTGAAACAGCCACATGCAAGGAGACAGAAATAAAAAATGGGAAAGCAATAGGATGAAGAGGGCCCCCCCACCCTTCCAGCTTTTTCTCCCTACCTTGGAGAGATGCTTGCCTAGGGTTTTGGTGCAGTTGCCCATGGCTTCTAAGGCCCCCCCATCCCCACAGAGCATTGGAATTGGGCTGGAGGCAGCTGGCGCTGATGGCAGTGGGTTTTTTATAGTAACAAGTGATTCTCTTCTAGGAGGTTTAGTCTGTTTGAGGATTTTCAGGGTTTTTATTGTTGAATATATCTAGAATATTAAGGGAAAGTAAATGGAGGGGGAAAGGCGTAGAGTAGTACCATAATCCTCGGGATTATGCAAAACTCTATAATAGATGGTGCTGAAGCAGAGAATGGAGGGCAAACAGGCATCTCTTCCTCTGAGCACTGCAGTATATCAGGAAGGAAAACATTATCCATGGTCTGTTCCTCTTTCCTGCTTCCAAAAACTCCATCTCAGAGGCCTGCAAATGGATAGTCCCTGGCTCATAAACTGACCTTCCTGTCTCTTAGAGTATATGTGGACATAATCTCCTCTATGACAATTAACTATATTTTGAAATCTTTGCACAAGGATGGGCTGCTTCCATTGAGTATAGATGCTGTAGCCTTACCAGCATCATTGGGCGTACAAGGTAGCACAGACATTATCAAGACTGTCAGTCAAATGTATCAACTGGCCACAAGATCTGAATGAGCTAATAGAATCCACTGTAATTTAGACACTCAAGGCCATTTTCACTAGAGCTGAACAGTGATTCTTAACATCTGTTATAAATAACACTAATTCTGGACAGAAATTGGGAGAGAGGCATTGCAAATGGAAAAACAATCTCTTGTCTAAACAATTCCCTAGTGAGAAATAAAACTACAATCATAGCATTTATGAAAATTGGTACAAGTCAAGGGCTTATATAGAAAGCACATTTGGGTCATACAATCTGATCACAAAAGCGAGTGAATCACAAAAGTATGTAGAGAAATTCAGGCTTGTTTGTATAAGTATTTAAGGACTTTCTAACACAAAATAGTCTTCCCCTATTTGTTGAAAACTGTAATATAACACAGGGGAAAGGCCCAAGTTTAGGTTAGAAAAAATAGAAAGCTTTAAGAGTTAAAATGTTATGCCAGAGCAATCACATTCATTGACTCACTCCATCAGTTCAGAGACAATTTGCAGAATTATACAGTGATCAAATAACTATAACAAATAAAGTAACGGAGTCTGCCCATCTTGCTGACCTCTCCTCTCTTCTCCTCTCCCTTTTCCCAGCATTATAACCTTCTCAAAAGATCAAATATAATATATCTAAAATATGATAATTTCAGACAGATCAGTTGTGTCTCAAGTGAGAACTCTGGGTTGATTTGTTCAATAATCCATTTGTTTACTTTCTTGACTATCTATGGTTTTCTCAGAAAACGTCTCCAACCACAAAATTTAAAAGCATCAGTTCTCTTTCTGTCTTGCTTCTTCAAAGTCTAACTTTCATTTCCCCAGAGTGTCACAGGGAAAGCCATTTCCTGCTCAGTTCTAATCATTGCAGGTACTGTATAGACACATCCTGGAATCTGAATATGTTTTTTTTTCATAAAATGGGATTCATTGCTACTTTACCAAGACTAGTCTGAAGATGTCAGCCTTCCTAGGTTGATGAGACAGGAAGCATGACCAGATGAACTAAGTCTAGTTTATTGTAAGGTTACATTAACTGAATCTCGCAAGTCTGAAAGTACAGATCTCCCACCATCTCTTTTATAAACTGAGAAGTTAGGAAGGTTCCTTACTGAGTCTCTTCACATTATGCAATTTTGGGCTACGCCCCTTCTTATCTGATCACTCCCTAGGTAGTATCTCTTCCTCAATCTCCCAAGGTCATTTCCTCATACCATTACAGGGGCATATTTCTTGATTGTTGGGTCTTTACTGTTGATTCAGTAGATCTTAGATTATTCACCCAAAAGTAGTATTTCAGATGTGTTGGTGCCCATTGTATTTGTATAGGCCAGTGGTTCTCAACCTGTGGGTCGGGACCCCATTTGGGGTCGAACGACCATTTCACGGGGGTCGCCAAACAATGCAGTCCACCATTTTTTCCCCCCTTTTCCTTAGCTGTGCTACTCCCTTTTATTCTATTGGCTTTTGAAAGCCAATAGAATAGACTCTCTTGAAGAGAGTCTAATTCTATTGGCTTTCAAAAGCCAATAGGAATTGTCCAGGCTGTCTCTGCCCTGCTGAGCCCGCCAAAAATCCCATTCTGCAAACGGTGCTGCACCAGTTGAGTAGTCCTCGACTTACGATCAGTTGAGTAGTCCTCGACTTATGACCAGTTGGGGGTCACGGCATTAAAAAGGTTGAGAACCACTGGTATAGGCAAAGAATGAATAAAGTATGTGCTTCTTGGAGATGTCATAAAAATAACTCTTCATCAAAGCATGTTTTACAATGTCCTAAAGTTCCGTGAAGAAGTAATTACATACATTAACTTGATTTTGAGACAAAGGGAAACAGATCAATCAGGAACTCGATGTGCAATCATTTTATTCAGATCTTAGATAAGTTTGTTCAAGTTTGGGTGTGTCTTTTTCTAGAGATGGCATGGTTTTCAGGAAGCATAGGAGCCTGGAGAGCATCAACAAGGAAGCTTCACATATCACCCTGTTATGTCCCGAGCCTTGCAAACGGCTCGGGCGTTTGCAGGCAGTCCCGGGCAGGTGCAAAGCTGCCCGGGACCAGACAGGCTGTCGCCAGTGCCGTGCGCATGCGCGGGTGCTGGCGCGGGAAAAGTATCGCATTGACCCGGGAAATGTCTATATAAGAAGTTGGGAGGTTTTGGGAGCTGCTGAAGCCATCTACTTGTAAGCTGAACGCAGAATAAAGAAAACTGAAAACTTCAACTGCTTCTCGTGTCTGCTTCCCGCCACGGACTCAACACTGGCGACGAAGGTGGGATTGCCTTACACCGCCTGGAAAGGAAGAAGTGTAAGCTTACCCAAGTGAGTCCTGAGCGGTGGAACGGCGTCGACTCGGCAGCTACCCGCCAATCCAGTGCGCATTCGGGGGTAGGCTGGCTGATAGACCCGTCTCCTGAAGATGGCAAAAATCGGAAGGCTTGCGGAATTCGACGTCTCACATCCAGAGCGGTGGGAGTCATACGTAGCCAGGGTGGAGAACTACTTCAAGGCAAACCAAGTGAGGGAAGAGAGCTTGAATGCTGCCACCCTGCTTTGTGTTTGCGGTCAAGACGCCTTCGACATCGCAGAAAACCTTGCAGCACCTGTTCCAGTAGAGTCTGTCAGCTACGCAGATCTGAAGAAGCTATTGAAGGAGCACTTCCACCCCAAGATGTCCGTCATCGCATGGCGCCACACCTTCGAGCAGAGGGATCAACGGCCCGGTGAGTCGGCCAAAGAATTCATCGCCGCATTACAGAAGGCCACCAAGCACTGCGAGTTCAAAGACCTCGAAGAACGACTGAGGGACCGATTCGTGTGCGGGTTAAGGCATCGAGATCTACAACAGAGACTTTTCGCTAAAGAAGAATTGTCCTTCCAAGATGCCTTAAGGGAAGTCACCGCAGAAGAAGCAGCAGGCGGCGCTGTCAAGAACATGCGGCCGATCAGAAACAGTCCAGAGGTGGCATCCGTGCACCAGGAAGACATCCAAAGAAACTCCGAGGAGGATCCGGACGAGGAAGTCGACCGTCTCCACCCCACGAAGGAAGAAAAACAGAAGGGAAGCTCTCCAGCTCCGCTCAAGTGCATCGGCTGTGGAGGTCGCCACAGGAGAACCGACTGCAAGTTCCGCTCCGCTATCTGCCGGGCGTGCGGGAAACAAGGACATATTGCAGCTGTGTGTCTGGGCCGACGAAAGGTACAACCTCAGGAAGAACTGCACCTGAAAGGTACCAGAGTCCCCAGCCAGAATAGGGTAGGGTTTTGCACTTTGCGAAGAAGCATCCTTAGGACAGGCACACACAAGCCCATTAAGAAAAAACTGTCACTCAAGGTGAAACTACAAGGGGTTCCATTATCTATGGAACTAGACACAGGGTCTGCCTTTTCAATTATCTCCTTGCATACATTTAGGAAGATTTGTTCCGGTAGTGGAACTCAGGCCAAGTTAAGGCCTTCTGACATTGTGTTAACAGATTTTCCAAATTCAAGAGTGTGTGTTAAGGGGGAGGCCACCCTTAACGTGCAATACAAGAGTTTTGAAGGTCCACTAGACTTATTAGTAGTAGGGGGTGAACGAACGAGTCTCATATGACTCGATTGGTTTGAGGCCCTGGGGATACACGTCACAGGACTCAATAGCTTACAAACACTCGACCTACAGGAAGTCTGCAAAGAATTTGCAGATGTTTTCAGCCCCCAGCTGGGCACATTCAAAGAACCCCCTGTGTCCTTAAAGCTAGACCCCACTGTCACTCCCATTAGAATTAAAGCAAGAAGGGTCCCTTTTGCTTTAAAAAGTAAAATTGACACTGAGTTGGACAAACTGATCCAACAAGGAATTCTAGAACCTGTTGACTCCAGTCCATGGGAGACCCCCATTGTCACGCCTCTTAAGGCAAATGGGGACATTCGCATCTGTGCTGATTACAAATGCACTCTAAATACGGCATTGCAGCAACATGCCTATCCTGTTCCTGTGGTCAGTCATATCCTGGCCTCCCTCAAGGGGGGGGCGCGTTTTTGCAAAGCTTGACCTAGCTCAAGCGTATCAACAGCTGCCTGTTGATGATGATGCTGCTATAGCTCAGATTATTGTGACCCACAGGGGAGCCTTTAAGGTAAAAAGGCTGCAGTTTGGAGTGAATGTCGCTCCTGGGATTTTCCAAAGCGTAATGGAAAACACACTGCGGGGCATACCGGGGGTTTGCCCCTACTTTGATGATGTCTTAATTGCCGGAGACTCCACACACATTCTAGCTGAAAGGCTAAGAGCTGTTCTGTTAAGATTCAGGAAATCAGGCCTCAAGCTCAAAAAAGACAAATGCATGATTGGGGTGCCTTCTACTGAATTTCTGGGGTTCACAATTGATGCTGCTGGGATTCACCCTGCTGAATCCAAACTGACTGCTATTTTAGAAGCACCTAGGCCAAAGTCCAAGGCCGAACTTCAGGCCTTCCTGGGCCTCCTGAATTTCTACAATTCTTTTCGTCCACAAAAAGCTAGTGTAGCTGAGCCTCTTCACAGGCTACTAGACAAGCAAGCAGTGTGGCAGTGGTCACAAACGCATGAGGGTTGTTTTAACAAAGTCAAGGCTTTGCTCACTTCTAACAGTGTACTTGCACATTTCAACGAGTCCCTTCCTGTGTGCATCGCTTGTGATGCGTCCCCTTACGGGGGTGGAGCTGTCCTGAGCCACCTCAGGTCTGATGGAACTCAGGTTCCTGTTGCATATTACTCCAGAACATTGTCTTCTGCTGAGCGCAACTACGCTCAGATAGACAGGGAGGCTCTGGCTGTTGTTGCTGGAATTAAAAAAATCCATGACTTTCTATATGGCAGGCACTTCACGGTCTTCACTGACCATAAGCCTCTGCTGGGACTGTTTACCACACGTAAGCAGACTCCCCAAATCATTTCCCCTAGAATGCTTAGGTGGTCTATTTTTTTGTCTGCATATGATTTTTCCTTACTCCACAAGCCTGGGAAAGAAATGGGCCATGCTGATGGCCTCAGTAGATTGCCTCTGCCAGTAGTAGAAGCTGACCCTGCGCCAGCTGTCAACAATTCTATCAATCCAAGCCTTGCCCGAGCTCCCTCTTAGTGCCAGGGATGTTGCCGCTGAAACAGGTACAGATCACACACTTTCACGTGTCCGTTCCTGGGTTTTGTCTGGTTGGCCTGAGCACTGCCCTAGTCCTGCGTTTCAGAGTTTCTGGTCCAAAAGGAACGAGCTGTCCCTTTCTCAGGGTTGTCTGCTTTGGGGAAACAGAGTTGTCATTCCCACCTCAATGATGACTAGGGTCTTAGAATCCCTCCACGAGGGTCATCCTGGCATTGTTCGTATGAAGGCTCTTGCGCGCAGCCACTTGTGGTGGCCTGGTTTAGATAAAGATATTGAGGCTAAGGTGAATGCATGCCACCTGTGCCAACGATCTCGCCCAGAGATGCCCCAAGCTCCCGTGCATAGATGGGAGGAAACACAGTCCCCATGGTCTAGGGTGCACATTGACTACGCTGGACCCTTTCAGGGCCAGTTCTTCTTGGTCCTTGTTGACAGCCATTCGAAATGGCTTGAGGTTGTACCTGCCTCATCCACCACCACTGCAAAGACTATTCAGGTACTGAGGGGGATTTTTGCTGCACACGGGCTGCCAGATGTCATTGTGTCCGACAACGGCCCTCAATTCACTTCCTCCGAATTCCAAGCTTTCTTACAGGCAAACATGATTCGTCATGCCACGTCTGCACCCTTCCACCGTCCACCAACAGTATGGCTGAACGTATGGTGCGCATCACAAAGGACGCATTGAAAAGACTCACCTACGGGGACTGGCATCACAGGTTGGCTGATTTTCTCCTTTCTTATCGCACCACACCGTCCACTTCTACAGGGAGAAGCCCAGCTGAACTTCGTTGGGGGCGTCAACTTACTACTAAACTTGACCGGTTGCATCCGGACAGACTGCCTTCATCTACCTCACATCCTAGGGCCCCTAGACAACTACTTGTGGGTGCCCCGGTTTGGGCTCGCAATTACGGGCCTGGTCATACATGGGTCCCCGCTTCTATTTCCAGGGTCACAGGTCCTCTCTCCTATGAGGTAGCCCTGGACAACGGTCGTGTCCTGCGTCGGCACATCGACCAACTCCGCCCTCGGCGGGACTTTTCCGATGAGACTCCTGGGTCTTTTCCAGGGGGGGAGGGGGACCCTTTGGAGCAAAGGGAAGGGCACGAGCTGCTGCCCATCTCCACTGATGGAGCTACAAACGGCCCATCCCAGGGTTCTGCGAGAGCTCCGAACAAGAATTCTATGAGCCTACCTAATTACCAGGCATCCACGCCTACTCCAGCCAGGGAGTCACCCCGGGGGCATACTCACTTTCCACACATATCACACAGCACTCCAGTCACGGAGGATACCCGGGGGCATCCCAACAAATCATTTCCCGCAAGAGAGCTGGCACACAATCCCCAAGGTTGGCCTGACCTTACTCCAAATCCTACAGGGGGTCAAACATACAGGGAGGTGGTCGAGGAACCAAGTCCCGACTACAACACCTCTAGCCCAAATCAGGGAATCACTGAGTTTTGGGAAGGTACAGAAACCCACACAAGCCCGGACACAGAACGGGGTTCAGGGAATGGACAGCCTCCTGACAGGTCTTGGATGGACCTAGGAGGTTCAACAGAGACGCCCAACAGTGGCTATCACTTCAAGGGGCCCGAGGGTCTACAGCTAGGCAGGTCAACCAGGTCACAAAGTGACAGAAGCCCTGGCCTGACGAGCAAGCAGGCCAGGCAGCGGAGCGCAGTCCTTGGAAGGCACCAAGGCAAAATAAGGAGAACAGGCTCACATCTCCCTCCAGTCAAGGAACTCATGCTAGTAACCCAGAGCTGAGAAGGTCACAGAGAGCAAAGAAGTCTCCTAAATACTTAGAGGATTACATAACATTGCTGGCTAAACAAAAGCCAGGTAACGATAGGAGCACTGAGAAGCAGAACACTGCATAAAATAAATGATTATATGTTGGTAGTAGTTTTAGCCCCGGGGGAAAGGGGTGTTATGTCCCGAGCCTTGCAAACGGCTCGGGCGTTTGCAGGCAGTCCCGGGCAGGTGCAAAGCTGCCCGGGACCAGACAGGCTGTCGCCAGCGCCGTGCGCATGCGCGGGTGCTGGCGCGGGAAAAGTATCGCATTTACCCGGGAAATGTCTATATAAGAAGTTGGGAGGTTTTGGGAGCTGCTGAAGCCATCTACTTGTAAGCTGAACGCAGAATAAAGAAAACTGAGAACTTCAACTGCTTCTTGTGTCTGCTTCCCGCCACGGACTCAACACACCCCATTTTTAGACTGCATGAAGCAGCATCAAAACCAATACAGATTGGCTCAACCAAGAAAACCAAGAAAAAACCAGCATGAATGTATAAGGAACTTTCTGACCAATTGAAAGAAAAAAAAGGGTAAGTACAAAAAATGGAAAGACAAATAACTAAAGCAGAATGCCAGCAAATTGCCCGGACCTGCAAAGTTGAAATTAGGAAACCTACGGCCCAAAACATATTAAGACTTGCAACAAATGTCAAAAACAATAAAAAAAATGTGAAAAAAGTCAAAGAAACAATTGGTTCACTAATGGGAGAAGATGGCTAGGAAGTAATGGGCAGTAGAGAGAAAGCAAAACTGCTTAATTCATTCTTTGCATCTGCCTTCACTCAAAAAGAAAATATAAACCAACTTACCAAAAACAAAACCATAAAAGACAGGCTAGGAATGCAAATTAAAATAAGCAAAAATAGGGTAAGAGAACAGCTGTCAGTTCTGGATGGATTCAAATCTCCGGGTCCTGATGGATTACATCCCAGAGTTTTGAAAGAACTGGCAGATGTGATCTCAGAATCTTTGAACCACATCTTTCAAAGTTCTTGGAACACAAGGAAACTACCTGAGGACTGGAAAAGAGCTGATGTGGTTCTCATCTTCAAAAAAGGAGGGGGGGGGGGAAAGATCCAGGAAATTACAGACCAATCAGCCTGACATCAATACCTGGAGAGATAAGGAAAAGGTAATCAAGGAACAAATCTGCAAACATCTAAGTTACAAATAAAGATATAACCAGTAGCCAACATGGGCTATCAAAAACAGATCATGCCAAATAAGTCTTATTTTATTATTTGATAAAGTATACGGTATTTGACAAAGTAGATCACAACCTACTTCTTGATAAGCTAGAAAAATGTGGGATAGACAGCATTACCACCAGATAACTGATTAGTAACTGGCTGATAAACCGTACTCAACGGAACTACATCCATATGGAGGGAAGGAAGTAGTGGGGTTCCCCAAGGTTCAGTTTTAGGCCTAGTACTCTTCAATGTTTTCAATAAAAAATCTAGATGAGGGAATAGAAGGGGAACTCATCACATTTGCAGATGACACTAAGATGACAGGAATAACCAACACCCCAGAAGATAGGCTCAAAATCCAGATGGATCTCGACAGACTTGAACATTGGGCCCTATCTAACAAAATGAAATTCAATGTAGATAAAAGTAAGGTTTTACACTTGGGCAAGAAAAACCAACTGTACAGGTATAGACTAGGTCAAACTTGGCTCGGGAATGCCGGTAACTGTGAGAGGGATCTTGGAGTCCAAGTGAACAATCACTTAAAAATGAGCCAACAGTGTGCATCAGCAGCCAAAAAAGCCAATGAAATACTAAGCTGCAATAAAAGAGGGATAGAATCAAGGTAACATGAAGTATTAGTACCACTTTACAAAGCCTTAGTATGGCCACACTTGGAATACTGAATCCGGTTTTGGTCACCACCACAATATAAAAAAATGTTGAGACTCTGGAAAGAGTGGAGAAAAGAGCAACAAAGATGATTAGGGAGCTGGAGACTGGGACATATAAAGAACGATTGCAGGAATTGGGTATGTCTAGTCTGCTGAAAAGAAGGATTGGGGTGATAAGATAGCAGTGTTCAGTATTTGAGGGGCTGTCACAAACATGGGGGGGGGGAACTATTTACCAAAGCACCAGAAGACAAGACAAGAACCAATGGATAGAAACTAATCAAGGTGAGAAGCAACCTAGAACTAAGGAGAAATTTCCTGACAGTAAGAACAATTAACCAGTGGAACGGCTTGTCTCCAGAAGTTGTGGGCACTCCATCATTCCATCACTGGAGGTTTTCAAGAGAGACTGGACAGCCATTTATCTGAAATGGTATAGACTCTCCTGCTTGAACAGGCAGTTGGACTAGAGCCTATGCTCCTTCCAGATCAGGGGTCTTCAAACTTGGCCCTTTTATGACTTGTGGACTTCAACTCCCAGAATTCCTAGCTAGCATGCCTGGCTGAGAAATTCTGGGAGTTGAAGTCCACAAATCATAAAAGGGCCAAGTTTGAAGACCCCTGATCTAGATTGTCTTCTGTAGGGCACAATCAAATGGTAGCCAAATGCTATCCTGCTCCCTGCTCCACCCACCCCTTTCCTTCTTCACTGCATTTGCTTTTTCAAAGTATGAAGGAGAATAAGAAAAAGGAGGAGATTCTACCAATGGCAAACCAATCCACTCACAGCTGCAACAGAAATGCAGCAAATTTGTCTAAATTTCTTCTGGAGCTGGAAGAGCTAAATTGGTAGTTATGGCCAAAAGGCCCACAGTATTGCGGAGCATGGATGGGGGCACCACCAATCTCAAACTGGTACAACCTTTAATTACAGAAGGGGTCAATCCTACAGATTTGCTGTAGGAAAATCCTAAGGATTTTCAGGATTAGGGAAAAAAACAGATCTTGGCCTCTAGACTTCTTCAGCTGATCCGAGAGTAATGAGTAACAAATCTATGACTTTCCATATATGGCTAACTCCCCAGCCAACATGGCAAATGCTGAAAGACCCTGAGCTAATTTGGAACATGGCAGGAAAGCAAGATCTCTAGTTATGAGAGAAATAAGAAGGGAAAAGGAAGCCTAGAATTGTTCTTTTTACTGTGTATATATATATATATATATATATATATATATATATATATATATATATATATATATATATATATATATATATATATATATAAAACCTACAATGATAGAAGGTGGAATATTGATAAATGGGGGATTTCTCTTATTTGAGCTTTTCTTCCATTGAACCTCAAGTACAAATTCCCCGATTTTCAGCCCCCGCCTCTTCCTGGATAGCCCACTCTTCTTCCTTGTCATGGCTTCCCCCATCTGCTCCCAGTTTTTTAGTTACCTGCCCAAAGACAGAGGTGAGGCTAAGCTCCATATCCCTGATATTTAGGTATTTTTCTTCTGCACGAGCCAGACTGGTCCTTCCAACTGTCTCTTGCAATGGCTTGTCCTCTGGCTTGGTTGCAGGCAACGTTGCTCCATCACCCAACTGGGAGCGGGTGTGAAAGAGGGGTCCAGAAGCAGTGGCTGAGGCAGGGTCAGAAGCACTCCTGATCCTGGGCTGTTGCATAGATTGCCAGTCTTCTTCATGGGACCGACTGCTTGTCCTTCGGGAGTATCCACCCTTGGACTGCCTCTGAGCACCATGTCGGGAACTAGACGCCTGCAGGTGTGATGTCTCACTTCTCAGTCGGCGGGTCTCTCGAAGGAAAAAGAACATGCTGAAGACTGGCAAAGAATTACAGTCCTCCTTTGGAGCTCTCACTATTTACTTCCTCTTTGGGGAAGATGATCCATGACAAAGCCCACCCCCTTTTCTCACTGCTGTGGCCTTCCTCTCTGGCTCCCATCCTCATAGGCACATCCCGTGTGACATTGAACTATATTCCTGGTTTCTTCTCACCTTTTTTTCCAGTTGCTCCAGTTCTGTTCCTTATGCTACTTGCTTGCCACTCTATTGTGGGCCACTCTGCTGGCATTCGTCCTCTCCAAAGGCACACACTCCTAACCGGATGGCCATAGTGTTATATTTCTAGATCTCAAGTAATGCAAATATCTTAGAATACCCTTCAGCTACATATGCCTTCTGCTGTCTCACTCCTTCTCCCATTAAATTTTTCTCTGCAATGTTTTCCTCCTTCTGGGACCCACTTTTCCTACCCACTCTAAACACCCTCTCTCCCTTTCCTTTCTCTCTTTCTCCTGTTTCCTGTCCTTTCTTTCCCTCCTTTATCTCCCCATTCTTTCAGGCATGTCTTCTGTTTGCTTTCCCTGCTTCTAATGGATCATCCCTTGTGTTTCCCAGGGCCAGGGACTGACATGGGAGCAGGAGGGAACCTCAGCTTCTGTCACAGCTCACCCTCGCTCTCCATCAAAACTTAATCAAGTCATCTTATTATTGTAAAGAGCGAGATTGAAGCCGGAGGATATAGAGGGAATCTGAGCTTATCAGGTCAGATATATGACCCGGCCCAGATTGGCTTTTCACTAATGATGAAAACAAGGTAAAACAACTCCCTGAAGTAGGAAACCCAAGAGGTCTCAGTGCCTGCAGATTACGGTTTGAGCAACACTATGGAGTCCCTGGGCATTTACATAATATCTACTTATTTTCGAAAATAATGCAGTAAAGAGACTGGGACAATACCCTGGGAATAAAATACGTCATGTGCTAGTAGCGACTTTTTTTTTTTTAAAGAAAGTCTTTGATAAAACTAGCTTGCCTTCTCTGGACCCCTGCTTGCGCTTGATATATCTGCTCAGGAATCAAAGCCAAGCAAATCTTTATTATGGTCATAGATCAGCATAAGGCTTAGATATTTAGAGATTTTGTTTTCTCTGTTCTGCCCTCTCCGTTTCCATCCTCGTACCTGCATTTGCTTCCTTAAGTCTTACTCTCCGTTATGATTCGCTCACACATGCATCATCCCCTTTCTCAGCTTAGAAAGCTGATTGTATTTCAGCAAAGCTGGACCCCACCTGTGGCATTGGCTACCTTCCTGGCTCTTTGAATGGCAGAATGGAGTGAATGGCAATGCTCTGCGGGGACTGTTGAGCAGACCATGATTTATTTAGTGAAAAGCTGGCAACATTCCAGTTCAGGAGTAACCAGACCTCATCTAGCTCTTACAGACAATGCCAAGAGTCCTTGGGTGAGGTCTTAATGTTCTGTGGCTCAGCTAAGAGAAATCAAGAGCAGAAAGAAAGAACAAGTCTCAGTTGCTTAGACGTTGAAGATTTCTCCTACCCCTGCTGGGCCTATTTTCTTACCTGGACTGTTATCATATTTACAGGGACAGGATTTGTGTACTTTTAACTGCTTCAGGTACCAGAGGAAAGTTTTCCATCACTGCATCTTGTTGTTGAGGAGCATCATGTACTCAATATCTACTTGTCAAGCATTTTGCCCATCTTTATATGCTTGATGAGTGCATCTAAAGCAGTGGTTCTCAACCTGTGGGTCGGGACCCCATTTGGGGTTGAACGACCATTTCAGGGGGATCGCCAAACAAGGCTGTCTGCCATTTTTTCCTCCTTTTCTTTGGCCACGCTCCTGGCACCCGGTGATGTATAAGTGGTTGGGGGTCACCACAACATGGGGAACTATATTATGGGGTCACGGCATTAGAAAGGTTGAGAACCACTGATCTAAAGATATATTTATATGTATGCAGTTATTTATGGCTAGGTGATCTGGGCTGCAAAAATCGGTATCATGACAGCAGAGAATAGAGAAAACATCAGTCTCATCGCCATCTAGAGGTTGTTTGAATTTTTGCAACCTAGATCTGATTTACTTTACGTTCCCCTTTTTTTCCATTAGGGCAGTGATCGCGAACCTTTTAGAGACTGAGTGCCCAACCCAAAACCCACTTATGCATAGTTGAGTGGTCCGTGGTGGGTGTGGTCCATTGGGTGGGTGTGGCCCATTGGGTGGGCATGGCCCATTAGGTGAGCGTGGCTGCGGTGGTAACAGCAAACTGGGTGGGACTAAAAAGTTCAATCAATCAATTCCAACTTTGCAAGATCTTTTTTTTTCCCATGAGAAGTCGAAATTGGCTGATTGAACCTTTTTTTTTTTTTTTTTTTTGCACATAGCAGTGGAGGCCTAAAGCGAAAAGGTTTTATAAAACCCAACTGAAGGCCTAGGACTGGGGCGATGGCGCACGTGCTCACAGAGAGGGCTCTGAGTGCCGCCTCTGGCACCCGTGCCATAGGTTCGCCACCACTGCATTAGGGCCCTTATCTTCACAATAATTCTGCAAGAAAATTTAGGGAGAAAGAGATGGAAAGCAGGTAGCTCAAGTAAGGTTGTGACCTCAACATCTGGCAGGTCAGGCCCAGTGATGTTTGTCAATTGCGGTAACTAGAAAATTCTCACCCTGCTTGCCTGCTGTCTTTCATTACAGTAGAGCAAAATCTCTGTCAGAGGTTTTGAACTATGATTGGCCTTTCTTTCCATGGAAATATTTGGTTCCTCTTCAGACAGCTGGCAAATACCGTAGGCCAGTCTTGCTAGGTCTCCAGTGGCATGGTCTCGAGGCAACTGTCCCATCTCAAATACACGTGCCATCTGCATTTGTAGAGGTACCAGCACAGCTGATTCTATAAAGTGAAACGCTTGAGAGATCTCAAGCCCCGTGTCCCAGAAGTTCTTGGAGACTACACAACCTCGGCTTCCTCCCTTTCTACGCAGTTTGTATGCCACCATCTGTCTTCAAGGGAGTTGCCTTTACAGGTAGTCCTCAACTTACAATCATTCATTTAGGGACTGTTCAGAGTTACAACTGCAATTAGAATCAGTCATCATGCTTACAATCATCACAGGATCCACATGGTCATGTGATCAAAATTCGGGCGCTTGGCAACAGGCACGTATTTGTGATGGTTGCAGTGTCCCAGGGACCTGTGATCGTCCTTTGCCACCTTCCCAGGAGGGCTTCTAACAAGCAAAGTCAAAGCCAGATTCACTTAATGATCATGTGAGTCACTTAAGAACTGTGGGGGGAAAAGGGTAATAAAATTGCATATGACTCATTTTACAACTACTTCACTTAGCAACAGAAATTCTGATTCCAATTCTGGTCATAAGTCGAGGACTAGCCTATACTTGGCATCTTCTGCCTTCCAGCAACTCTCAAGATATGTAAGAGAGAGAGGGTTCCCGCAGTCTGGGCAGTAATAAAAATAAAATAAATTCTGTAGCACCTCCTAGCCTAAAACACTAAGGTATGTGACTAGAGAAATCAGCTCTTCTTCGTTCACCTCCTTTGTGGGCTGATAGAGTAATATCTCCACAGATAAATAGAATCAAATCTTATTTTCAAAAAAAAAAAATGAAAAGAGAAAGCATAAAGACATCTTTTAGTTAAAAAATTCAGTAGTACAGGGGGGGAAAGTACAACACTACTGCAATCACAGCGCTAAAATGAAGCCAGTGCTTTAGATCAATGAATAGATAAAGATACAGAAAAGATAAGGCTCCCAGTTTAAGCAAATCCCAAGATGATCCTGATCTTCTCTACTTAGAAGTAACTCTAATATAAAGCAATTCCAATTTGCCTGAGATTGTAGAGAGGTAACAAATCACCAGAAACTTAAAAACTGACAAAGAAACTAAGTGGAGTCGGTTTTTAACTTTTTCTTATTCCTGTAGAAAATAGATGCACCTTGGAACAGATGTTGCCTTTGTGCAAATCTGTTACAGGGAAAATCCTTCTTTTTTCAAATTTCAACTTTAATCAGAGGTTAAAGGATAATCTTATCTCTCTCTTTATTCCTACTCATCTCAGCACACAGCTTTTTACTTGTGTCCTTCCTGTTACAGAATCCCTGGAGTTTTCAAAAGTACCATTTCAAAGTATGTAAAACTGGATCTGCTTTGCTAATGATTCTTTTCACAGCATAGTTCGGTAACTTGTAGAGCAGTGGTTCTCAACCTTTTTAATGCCACGACCCCCAACTGGTCGTAAGTCGAGGACTATTCAACCGGTCGTAAGTTGAGGACTACTCAACTGGTGCAGCACCGTTTGCAGAATGGGACTTTTGGCGGGCTCAGCAGGGCAGAGACAGCCTGGACAATTCCTATTGCTTTTGAAAGCCAATAGAATTAGACTCTATTCAAGAGAGTCTATTCTATTGGCTTTCAAAAGCCAATAGAATAAAAGGGAGTAGCACAGCTAAGGAAAATGGGGAAAAAATGGCGGACTGCGTTGTTTGGCGACCCCCGTGAAATGGTCGTTCGACCCCAAATGGGGTCCTGACCCACAGGTTGAGAACCACTGTTGTAGAGGGTAGGAAAAACTTGGCATTTCTTGGCCACAACAGACTGGTACAACCCATTTCCTACAGTTCTTGGGCATTCCCCAGTAACATTATTTTTTTTCTCCTTCCTTCCAAAGAGCCAAATATAGTGGCATGGGGCATTGCTCTCTTTAGTAGAGGTGCAGGGTTTTGAAACCTAGACTTTGGAATGGATAGTAAAGCAGGAAAATTCAAGTGTAGGCATCTTTCAAAACTTGGGAAAATGGACCTCACTGTTTTGTGTGTGTGTGTGTTTGTGTGTGTGTGTTGTAATTCATCTCCCTTCATGATCCGATCAGGTTCTCTTTGTGGTCCATCCCATTCACTGCTCTTTGTATTGTCAACTCTTGCCAATACTGAAGGGCACATGGTGTCAAAGACATTAAGCTCCAGATATTAAACCCTGTGCCCTATTCCTGCTGTCTTGGGATGATGGCATTGACATTCCAAACAGGAGAAGTATAAGAGAATATTAATATTTCACCGTTTACTTTGCTTAACAAACCTTGCACATGAGAAATTGGGAGACTACCCTTTACAAGCAAGCTAAAATGAAGGCAATACCTGGAGAGCAAAAATCAGTAATGGAATAACTTGTTTTATTCTTATCTACTCTATCTTGACTGGGGGGTAAGGCCTACTGTCTTGGGAAAAAGTAAATATTTTTGAGTTTGGAATAAATGGGAACTGAAATTAGCCCTCAGGACTGATATTAATCTTAGCTTTGGGGTTCTTTCCATTATGTGGAAGGGAAGGGGATTATGGGAGAAGGTGGCAGCGTCCAAGATCACAATCTGGATGTTTGTAATCTGAGTTGCTCTGGTCTATTGGTGCACATTTTTTTCCTTGAAACTCCTTTTACTGTCTTACATTTTTCAAAATGTGACTTTGGAGATCATGATATATGGAATCATGATCAGGTTTAACAGATAACTGTGGTTTCCCTAATTATCAAACTATTTGGTCTTGTTACACGGCCTTTCTAGTTTGCTACTATGCTCGTTCCCCTATTCCCACTAACCTTTGCTGCAACTGTCTCTTAGGCCAAAAACCCATGTTTTCTCCTGTTTCTAAATTTCAGTTACATAATCATCTCAGAGGTCCTGAGGCAATTACTGTTAGTTCAGAACACTTATTTTTCCTTGATGGGTGAGCAGAATTCACTAAAAACAATGAAACAGTGGAAAATTAAAGTTAAATAGAGATGAGTGGATTGTATAAAGACAATTTGTTTCACAAAATTTGCTTCCTGAAAAACATTTGATGATAATAATAGACATCTTCAAGCTGAACACAATTTCAGAATGATTGTATCTTGTTGGAATGTTGAGAAATATGAAATTAACTTTTAATGACTACATTGTATTTAATAACATAATGTTTCCAACACACTGCATGAAGTCAGCAGGACTAAATGTGTTTTACTGCTAATTTTCACTTGTACTCGATGTCCAATGTATGTTGCTGCAGTGTCCAACAATAGTCAGACAGCATTGATGGGTTCCAGTTGCCCTGATACTGTTTTTGCATTGTAGAAATGTCCTAGTGAAATCTTTTGCCATGTTTATTCCTGATTGCACTTAGATTTTTGTGAAAGAAATCCAAGTATGAATGCAGAAAATGATTCTTCAGTGACACATTAAACTTCAGGGTCTTGTATTGTGTAAGAAGTCTATCAACTAGTTGAATGTAGTTTGGTGTTCTGTAGTTGCCAAGAAAATTCTCAACATCTTTGAATGCTTTCCAGGCAATTTTCTCTGGCCCCATTAATAGATCTTCAACAGATTGTTATTGATAATGTATCTGATCTGTGGACCAACAAAAATGACTTCCTGGCACATTATTCTTGGAAACATCTGCCTCAAATGATAAAAACCTTCACCTTCCTTGCTCATTGCTTTCACAAAATTTTTCATCATTCCGAGTTTTATAAGAAGCAGAGGCAAAAATATCTTTGTAGGGTCAACAAATAGTTCATGTGCCACATTTTTCTGTCCTGGAACCAAATTCTTTCAGAGTGACCATTTCTTTTAAATGTAATGTGACTCTCTTGCATGACTGAACCCATTTGCATATGTAACAATAGGACTTGGTATATCTGAGCTGTATTCCAAGCAGTAGAGCCACTGCTTTTTGATCCCCACAGATATTCCAGTTGTAGTAGGTGTCCTGGATGTGCTTCAGCAACAGTACAGCATAGGTGGCACCCTGCTCAATAGTAGTAACTGTGAGAGGGACCTCGGAGTCCTAGTAGACAATCACTTAAATATGAGCCAGCAGTGTGCTGCATCTGCCAAAAAGGCCAACACAGTGCTAGGCTGCATTAACAGAGGGATAGAATCAAGATCACGTGAAGTATTAATACCACTCTTCAATGCCTTGGTAAGGCCACACTTGGAATACTGCATCCAGTTTTGGTCACCACGATGTAAAAAAGATGTTGAGACTCTAGAAAGAGTACAGAGAAGAGCAACAAAGATGATTAGGGGACTGGAGGCTAAAACATATAATGAACGGTTGCGAGAATTGGGTATGTCTAGTTTAACGAAGAGAAGGACAAGGGGGGACATGATAGCAGTATTCCAATATCTCAGGGGCTGCCATAAAGAAGAGGGAATTAAGCTATTTTCCAAAGCACCTGAAGGCAGGACAAGAAGCAACGGTGGAAACTAATCAAGGAGAGAAGCAACCTAGAACTAAGGAGAAACTTCCTGACAGTGAGAACAATTAATCAGTGGAACAGCTTGCCTCCAGAAGCAGTAAATGCTCCAACACTGGAAGTTTTTAAGAAGAGACTGAACAGCCACTTGTCCGAAATGGTGTAGAGTTTCCTGCCCGAGCAGGGGGTTGGACTAGATGACCTCCAAGGTCCCTTCCAACTTTACTTTACTACTACATAAGACAATATGTGATAAGTTAATTTTCGTGATTAGCAGCCAAAAATCTATAAAATACACCCAAAAGTGTTCAGGAAGCAAAATCTTCAGCACTCATTTTAATTAACGACAATCTAGTTATGAGTTGTTAAAATGTTCCTTAAATAAATGTGTAGTTCACTTTAAGCACTGTTCTGATCTGGGAATTACCAAAGGGCAAAGACTAGAAGAGAGAAATTCTATGGACATTCCAGGTCTCCAGGATATTCTGTTATCATGGTCACATAATACCTTAAACCAGGGGTCCCCAACCGCCGGGCCACAGCCCACTAGTGAGTCATGAGGTGTTTGTAACTGGGTCATATAAATGGCAGATGAGTTCACGCGCACCTCCCCACTTGTGCTAGCAGTGAGCACATGCATGCATACTCCATTTGCGTGAGTTATGTGCGTGCACTTGCATGGAACCATCCTCTCCCCACCCCCGTCAGTTCACAAACCCGGAAAGGTTGGGGAACTCTGCTCTAAAAACCATTGGGCTTACTGTGTGATCTAAATCTGGAAATATGATACCCTTGTGAATAGATGAAATGCCATTAAGCATATTTTTTCTTGGAAAAGCAGCTAAGCACAACTTGGTATGTTGTCTGAACCTAGACTAGTAAAGTAAAGTAAAGTAAAGTAGCAATTAGTCCCCCTGGGAAATCAGCACAAAGCTGCAGCAATAAAGAAGAGTTGTCTTTGTTGCAGAATTTGCTCTCTCTGCTGTGGTTCTGCAGCCCCTGCAAAGCTATAGAAATTTCTTTTGGAAAGAAAGGGGATGGGGTGAGATTGGCTTTCCTTTTCTATGCATCTCCCTATCCCTAGAATAGAAGTGGACTACCCCAGACGTTTTGCTGCTTGTGAAATAAAAGAAAATACTTTAAAAAATTAAAAGGGTACTAGTTCACCTTTTCTGGGTAAGTGTCCTTAAGCATGGTTAACATTGAATCATATTTAAAACAAAGCTTGACACTAATTTCAAAAGTATGTATTCCTTGTCTTTAGGTTGAGGTGAGATTTCATGCAAGATTTACTGTAACTGAAGACCATAATTAATATTCTGACATAAATAGAAAACTACAAATAGATCAATGACCAACAAGCACTAGTAAAAAACCTATACTCTTCAGCCATAGAATAAATATCTAAATTGAATCACTGGTTTGTTTCAGAGCAGGGATGATGGGTGCAGATTTTCTGTACATGTGATATAATTCCCAAGCAGTTAAATATGTTTCAACACACTGTAACATTAAGATATCTCAATTGACTATTGTATTTAAAAGTCACCATCTCTGAACATTTGTTTTATTTCTTCATTTAAAAAGAAAGAAACTTTGATTTTTAAGATCACATACTCATCAAGTGACTCTGGACATAAAAGAATAAAAGGAATAAAAACAAAATGCAGAAGCAACATACCAACCCTGGGCCAGTAACCGATATTACACAATCAGATGTGTTATGCAACATCAGGGCATAAGGCCTGAGAGAACAGCCAGTTTAAGGCTCATCCTTTTCGTTCTTAATCTCAGCTATGAGTGGTTTTCATTTAGGAGTTTTATCCTCTAGCTAGCCTCTTCTGGCTTTATTTTGGACAAGGAACACTTCAGTAGTTTCCCATTGCTTCTTCTATCAGACACAATTGCTGCACAAACTAATACTTTGTAACTGAAAGAAGCATTTGGGTTCACACAAAATCAGCTATAATGGGGCTTAGTATGTTATGTGATTGTGATTGATAATATATTTCCTCCAACTGTTGCTTCTTTGTCCATCAATTACAGTTCCTGGAAAAGGGGAAGGGACACCGTACTTTCGACTTTGTGACTCAACTTTGACTCTAAAAGTCGAGCTGATCAACGACCCCACTTGCAAAGCCAGCGCTGTGTTCCAAAAGACAATCCGCTCCCTATATATTTAGGGATCGTCGTTTTCCCAGGCACATTCCAGTGTCCGAGACGGCCCAAAAGATTGCTAAAACTAAGATCAAACTTAGCCTCGGAGATAAAGAATAAGACACGTCTAAACCCTTTCCTGCCCCTTTAAGAAGGGCTGGTCCGAGGCCAGCTAATGGAGCGTGACTCAGCATCTTTTGCCGAGCTTGGCTTTGTGCAGATTCTAGAAAATCTGCTCCATCAATCGCTCCCTGCTTTGGTTGTGCCTTGACCCGCAGCTTTTCCGACAGTGAGTATCCCCACGTTTCTGTTCGGCTGATCCGTTTCTCCTTCCCTTCCTGGGGCGGTGGGCAGGCGAGATGCGATGGCGGGGGCGCGTAGTGCTCCCATCGCCTGGCAGAATTAAATGCATCCCGTCGCGTTTATTATCTCTAGTGGGTGCTGAGGTAACCGTCCTGCTACCTTCCCGTTTTTTTCCCCCCTAGTGCCTGGCGAGTACACCCTCACCTATTTCCCTGTTCGAGGTGAGTACTGAGAAATACGTCTCGGGTGATGGAGCTTTTCAAAGTAACGATGCAGGAAGGAGAGGGGTGAAGTCTTCGCCAATAGGGCGAAGCTTGAAATATTCTTCAATCGGGGGAGTTCTTTTTTTCTAAGCTCGCAAAACTTGTTTGATTTGCAACAACTGTTCTGTTCCTGCACCTTTCAGGTCTCCTGACTGGTTTCCTCCTGCAAAACAGGATGCCGTCTTTACGAGGGCTATATTGTTTCTTTCCAACCATTTTGATCATGTGTTGGAGCTTTATGCTGCGTTATTTCCAGGAAGCGAAGAATTCTGGCTGGCTTCCTTGCATCCCGGTTGCCCAGCTTGGAGTCTTATTTTGCAGCCTTCTGAGCTGCCCGAAGTTCTTAATCTGGCAGAGTCTCCCGGGAAAGGTTTATTTATCCCGCCTTTTATTATTTTTATAAGTAACTCAGGGCAGCAAACACAACTAATACTCCTTCCTCCTCGTATTTTCCCCCATAACAGCACCCCTTTGAGGTAGGGCTGGGCTGAGAGTGAGTGACTGGCTCAAACTCACCCCAACCAGCTTTCATACTTAAGGTAGGACTAGAACTCACAATCTGATTTTTTAGCCTGATGCCTTCACTACTATGGTAGACTAACAACATCTTAAGTTTTAATGGCCATATGAGATGTCCCCACAAATACACAGGACAAAAAAATGTCAAAATTATTTGCTGTGGAATGCAAAAATGTCATGAAAAAGGTTATGTGAGGAGGGAGTATAAGTCATGAAAAAGGTTATGTGAGGAGGAAGTATAAATATATATTTTATATTTTTTTTATTTTGACAAAAGCACATGTATTTACTGGTTATAGTTCAAATATAATAGTAACATTTAGTTACTTAACACTGCTAATATTTGTAGTAGTATATGAAATACTATCTTTCATATGCTACTGTGCATATTGGTCACCACGATGTAAAAAAGATGTTGAGACTCTAGAAAGAGTACAGAGAAGAGCAACAAAAATGATTAGGGGACTGGAGGCTAAAACATATAAGGAACGGTTGTTGGAATTGGGTATGTCTAGTTTAACAAAGAGAAGGACGAGGGGGGACATGATAGCAGTGTTCTAATCTCTCAAGGGCTGCCACAAAGAAGGGGGAGTCAAGCTATTTTCCAAAGCGTCTGAAGGCAGGACAAGAAGCAAGGGATGGAAACTAATCAAGGAGAGAAGCAACCTAGAACTAAGGAGAAACTTCCTGACAGAACAGTTAATCAATGGAACAACCTGCCTCCAGAAACAGTGAATGCTCCAACACTGGGAGTTTTTAAGAAAAGACTGGACAGCCATTTGTCCGAAATGGTATAGGGTTTCCTGCCTGAGCAGGGGGTTAGACTAGATGACCTCCAAGGTCCCTTCCAACTTTTTATTAGTATTAGTATTAGTATTAACAGCAAAGTATTGCAGAAGATAGGACATAGTTTAGGAAAAGAAATTTTTAGCTTGATTAAATCCTTGGGGCAAAGAAAATGAAACTCTGTCTATAGCAGCAATTCTCAATCTTCGTGTGACGGCGACCCCGCTACACGAACGCGCATGCACGACGCAGGGCGCATGCGTGGCGGCAGCCCCATGCGCGGGGCGCATGCGCGGCGGCGCCCCCTGGGGGGAAAAATGGCGGATCACGTTGTTTTGCGACCCCCGTAAAATGGTCGATCGACCCCAAATGGGGTCGCGACCCATAGGTTGAGAACCGCTGGTCTATAGCATACATTCTGAACAGTGCTAAAAATGTTTCTTGTTCAGATAGGAACACTGAAAAACTTTTCCCCTTTATTTCCTCATGAATTTTTATTCAAGGTCTGTCAAGAATTCTTCTTTTGCTAGATTGGCCTTAGATTTCTGTAGTATTCTGGAGAATGAAAAAAAAAATTAGCACCCACCCATGAATTGTTTGCCATTTTTCCATGGGAAAAAAATTCTTTTTCATCAAACTGAATATGGATAAGAAGAAATTACAGATTTTTTTTTTTTATATTGCTAACCATTCCTTTTATTGGTCCCCGCTGAGCTAAATGGGATTTGCCACATGGTCAGTTGTATTAACATTCCATTTCCATGTAGGAGGAATGTTCTCTGAATTCCAGCTGTGGGGCAGAAAGGCAGACCCTATGGATTCATTAACACTTGAGCTTCCAATATTTATTTTAAATTGCTTTTGTTATAAAAACAAAAAAGGAAAAAAATTAAAAGCAACCAAGCTCCTTGGAGAATTGAAAAAAAAATGTCTAGTATCCCTAATCTTAGAAGGGTTGGAGTAGGGAGGAAACAAACAACACAGACTACATTGTTAGAACCAAGCCCTGCCAGGCAAAGATTGCTAGAAGAAAAGGTGCAAAGAGATAGGACAAACTCATTTAGAGACTTGCAACAAATGTTGCAAGCAATGCAAGAGATGATGTACAAGAATCATGAAGATCTTAAAAAAGAAATAGAAGTAAGGAATGATACAGGGGAACTTAAGGATAAAATTAAGTCAATGGATGGGAAATTCAAATCTTTCCATCAGCAGATGATGAAAAATGAACAAAAAATATTGGAAATGGAGGAAAAGATGGATAAAGAAGAGCAGAGAGTAGATGAAATGAATGAGAGGTTAGTTCAGGCTAACAAAGAATTAGAATCTACAGTTATTTCCCTGGAACTTGAGAAAGCCGCTCATTATTTACGATTCCAAAATGTATGTGAGATGAAAGGTGAAGACCTTCCAGTAATAATGACAGATATACTAGCGGGGGCCTTGGGGTCTAGCAGAGAAGAGATGGCCAGCGAGATAGATGAGACTTACAGAATTCATACGAACTATGCAAGATGGCACAATCTTCCCAGAGAAGTACCGTTAAATTTATTAAGAAATCAATCAGATGAAATACTATTCAGGGCCAGAAATGACTCACTGGAGTACTGAGGTAGACAACTGATTGTACTCAAAGAAGTACCTAAAAGAGTGAGAGATTTGAGAAGGCCCTACCAACAAATAACTCTTAAATTGACGAGGAAAAATATCAATTTTAGATGGTTGACCCCGGAAGGGATTCTTATTACATGGCAGGAGAAAAAGTTCCGTTTAGACTCAATGGATAAAGCAAAGGAATTTTATAGAAAAAAACTTTGGCAGTGAGGAAGACCTAGTTGAAAGAGAGGTAAGAGAGGAAGGAGAAACACTAGCCCAGGCCACTGAAGGAAAGGAAATGCAACCTAAAGGTAAGCGGGTTGAGATTAGAGAGGATATTGACAATGGGAAAAATGAAGGGAAACATAATGAGAATAGACCTAAGAAATTAAAGAGGCTAGACCGACAAGATTGGTAGTGGAAAAAGAAAAGGATTTACAATCTCAAGAGTCTAGGCTGACAATAATAACCAGATCCAAATATAGATAAGGAGGGAAAAAAAGGTGTTGAATCCATATCCATCAATGTTAATGGTCTCAACTCTCCAATAAAAAGGAAAAAGTTTTTAAATAAACTCAATAAGATGAACTTAGATATAATTATGCTACAAGAAGTTCATATAAAAAAACAATATCAATATTTATTAAACTGCCCTAAATTGGGAAACATGTTTGCGGCACTTTCACAATACAAGGAAGGAGGAGTTGTAGCATGTATCAAACAGGAAATTTTGGCAAAGCAAATTTATAAAGACGAAGAGAGTAGAATTTTAATTGTGGAAATAATTTTGAATAAAATAAAAATTCTCCTTGTGGGAATTTATGCCCCGAATGAGGGGCAGAAACAATTCTATAAAAAACTACATAATATTATTAATCAATTGGAATATGACATTTGTATAATGGGAGACTATAATGCAATTGTGGATAAACACAGATTATAAATGTGGAAAGAGTAGAAAAAGAATCAGAGGAACAATACCTGATACATTCCTAAAAATGGTAGATGAGCTTAATATTCAGGATACTTGGAGAGAGAGGAATTTAGAGAAAAACAGTTTACATTCTACTCTGGACGTCATCAGTCATGGTCCAGAATTGATATGGTGTGGATGTCAGCAGACTTAAATTTAGAGGTAGAGGATATTGTAATCGATATGAACTCCTGGGCTGATCATAATCCAATTAGAATTAGATGGAAAGGGCAAAAAAGATTGAGGAGATGGACCTTGAAAAGGGCAATCCTAAAACATAAAGAATTTAAATTGAAATTGGAAGAACAAATGGACCTATTTTTTAAGACAAACAAAAAGGAAGATACGAACTGCCAAAACTTATGGGATACAGCCAAAGCTTATAAGAGAGGCGCTGCAATTTCTTATATGGCCAGGGAAAACAAAATTAAAACAGCACAACAAAAATGCTTAGAAGAAGAACTAAGTAGAGTTGAGGAAAATTTACAAAAGGAACCACAAAGACGTGATTTGAAACAACAGATAGACCTAATTAAACCTAAGATGAACATCATTGGGAAGGAAGAACTAGGACAGCAGATAAAACGTGGTAAACAAAATTTTTTTGAAAATGCCAATAAACGGGAGATGGCTGGCCTATAAAATTAAAAAACATAATAATAAACAGAGGATTACCAAACTTTGTAATGCAGAAAATGATATGGTGTACCAGAATGAAGGGAAGAAATTAGTGGCATATGAGTTCTATAAGAACTTATATAAAGATGATGAATGGAGAAATAATGATGACATTGTACAGTATTTACAAACAGCTGACCTACCAAAAGTGCCAGAAGAATTTAAAACTCTATTGAACAAAGAGATAATACCTTTAGAACTTTCGGAGGCAATTAAGAAACTAATAAATAACAAAGCACCTGGGCCAGATGGTTTACCTGCAGAAATGTATAAAATCATACAAGAATCTTTAAGCCCAATATTGTTGGAACTATTTAACAAGGTCTTAACAAAAGCTAAAATACCAGCCTCATGGGAAGAAGCTCTCCTCACTGATTCCTAAAGAAAATGCAGACCTGGTGCATATTAAAAACTATAGACCCATTTCATTAATAAATTCGGACTATTAGATTTTTATGGCCATAATGGCGCAAAGACTGGAAAGATTCCTAGCAGATTTTATACATTCTGATCAAAATGGCTTTTTATCTAAAAGATACATAAGAAACAATGTCAGGATTGTTTTGGATATATTGGAGTATTACGACGTACGTAAAGCAAATGGGTTTAATTTTCCTCGATGCACAAAAAGCATGTGACAATGTGAAATGGGATTTTATGCTCAAGCAATAATTGTATATGGATTTCGGGGAAAATTTTATAAATATGTTTAAATCAGTTTATTTTAATCAGACAGCACAAGTAATAATTAATGGAGAAATGACCAATAGCTTTTCAATTCAAAAAGGCACAAGACAAGGTTGTCTGTTATTGCCATTGTTGTTTATACTATCCCTAGAGGTATTAATCAGAGTAATTCGGAAAGATGAACAGATCAAAGGTTTAGAGATCAAGAAAGAAACGTTTAAAAGGCAAGCTTTTGCAGATGATTTAGTTTTTATAATTGAAGAGCCATTACAATCAGGGACAAGATTGATGGAAGTATTGAGTAAATATGGGGAAATAGCAGGTCTAAAGATAAATAAAGGAAAAACTAAAATGCTCATCAAGAATATGACTAAAATACAGAAAAATGAATTGGTTGACAGAATAGGTATTCAAATTATGAATAAAATAAGATATTTAGGGATACAACTAACTGCTAGATGCGTTACACTCAAGAGAGAGAATTATGATAAACTAACTGAACAGATTAAAACTGATTTAGATACTTGGACCAACCTACAGCTTTCCTTTATGGCCAGAATAACTGTGATCAAAATGAATGTGCTACCAAAAATTTTATTTTTGTTCCAATGTATACCCATAAAATTGGATAAGAAATTTTTTCAAAACTTTAATAAAACTATACTCATATTTATTTGGCAAGGAAAAAAAGCAAGGATTAAATTAAAATTACTGTAGGATTCGAAGGAAAGGGGGGGACTTGGCCTCCCTGACCTGGAAAAATACTATCAGGCCATAGTACTAGTATGGGTGCGGGATTGGATACTTTTGAAGAACAGGAGATTATTATGCCTGGAAGGTCACAATTTACAAATAGGATGGCATGCCATGCTATGGGACCAGAAATATAAGACACACAAATATTTTCGAAGGGATTATATCAGATGAACTTTAATTGATGTATGGGTTAAAACCTGGCAACCAAACTATACTCAAGTCCCCAGCTGGATCTCATCGTTAGAAATGCATGTACATCCAAAGTTTATCCAATTAGGGAAGATTATAACATATAAAAATGTACTAGACGAGAAAGGGGAATTGAAGCCCAGGAAAATTCTTCAAGACGAAGGGATAGAACTAGAATGGTGGGCATACCTTCAAACTAAAGGTGAGATATTGGAAAGATAAAAAAGAGTTAGTCATAAAAATAGAACTGATAGGGCTGGATAAAATATTACTAGGTACTGAGGATAAAATGATTAAAAAGCTATATTATTATTTGTTAGATCAGGCAATGTATGAAGAACAGGTAAAAGAAACCATGTTAACGTGGAGCAGGGATTTTGATCTCAACTTTGATCTGCATATCTGGCAAGAACTATGGGTACGAAATAGGAAGCTTACTTTGGCCACCTCCTACAAAGAAAACCTCTACAAAATGTGGCATCTCCCACCCACAAGATTAGCTAAAATGGGTCCAAATATTTCTTCCACGTGCTGGAAATGAAAATTGGCAAGAGGGACATATTACCACATGTGGTAGGAGTGCTCAAAAGCCCGTGACTTTTGGAACAAGGTTAAAAAATGGCTGGAAGAAATACTAATGATAGAGGTAGAGCTAAAACCAGAACTCTTCCTACTAGGCATAACTACGCAGAAATATGACAAAGGGATACTTTACTTGATGCTACATATTCTCACGGCTGCTATATTGGCGTATGCACAAAACTGGAGGAATAAAGAAATTCCAACAGAAGAAGAGATTTTATATAAAATCCTATCGTGTGCTGATATGGATAGGCTCACAATGGAAATGAAGGACAAGACAGAGTCAGATTACTTTGAAATCAAATTCTATTGTTGGTGTGAATCAAGGAGAACTGTTCGAGTTTTAAGTTAGTGTTAAGATAGAGATATATAAAATTGTATGTTAGTATATAGAGAGACAAATTAGAGACTGTATTGTATAGAAAAATATGTATATTTAGATATTAAGAATTGTAGGTCTTTGGTTATTCGGGTTTTCTCCCACGTCAAATTGGAAGTGTCTTGGTGACGTTTCGACGAAGTCTCATTCGTTATCTTTAGGCTGGTGTTTTCGGCTTCGTGCTTCTAGGAGCTTTGATAATAAAAATGAAACAAGATCTTGAGACTTGGGGGAATCTCCAATTATCATTATTAGGCAGAATCGCATTGACTAAAATGAATATTCTACCAAGATTATTGTATTTATTTCAAACAATTCCAATAAAATTAGAGAAAACTTTTTTAAAGAATTGGATAAAATAATAAATAAATTTATTTGGGCGGGCAAAAAAGTTAGGATAAATATCAAAACATTACAAGACAGTAAGAGTAGAGGTGGTCTTGGACTCCCTAAATGGGAAATCTATTATTATGCGGCAGGATTATTATGGATTAAAGACTGGATAAACTTGGATAATGAAAGGATACTAATTATAGAAGGACATGATCTACAGGCAGGTTGGCATGCATTTCTATGGAGGAAACAGAAGAAAACATCAACATATTTCCAGCAACATCAGATAAGAGGAGCATTGATCGGGATATGGGAAAAAATAAAAAAAAGACACTGGGAAAATTCCAAATTGGTTCTCACCGATGGAGGCAGTGATTCATCCCAATACATTAGAGAAAAAAAAAAAGATGATTAGGTATAAAGAATTACTGGATAACTGAGGAAATCTTAAGTCAAGAGAAGAGTTGGAGGAACAAAGAATACCCATAGATTGGTGGCCGTATTTACAAATTCAATCTAGATATAATAGGGATAGGCAAGAACATGGAATTAGTCAGACTCCATATCAACTTGATAAAATTTTAATAAGTAAGGAAGATCTTTTTTTTTTTAAATTGACTGATTGATTGAACCTTTTTTTTTTTTTGTACATGGCAGCCGAGGCCTAAAGTGAAAAGGTTTTATAAAACCCAGCTGAAGGCCTAGGACTGGGCGACGGCACGCGTGCCCATAGAGAGGGCTCTGAGTGCTGCCTTTGGCACCCGTGCCATAGGTTTGCCACCACTGGTGTAAAGCATAACCTTTTATTTAAAATATAAAACATTACCAATAGAAAAAAATATTTGTTCCTCAGGACTGAACTGTGGGGTCCTTGGTGCTCTCTAACCGTGGTTGTTTTCTTGCAAAGATTTCATTACCAACTATGTAGCATCATCAGTGCTAGTAGGGAGTGAGGTTTGTGCTCATTTTATATACTAGTGTCTTGCCCTGTTAAGTGTTGATAGGAATGGCCTTGGTGGTTAGCTTATTGGCAGCATAAAAACATTGCTGTATGCCCTTCCCCTGAATCTACTGAGACTGAATTCAAGAGGCCATAGAAAGCTTCTGTAATATCCTTCACAGACAACTTCCTCCCATTCCAATATTTGACATAAGCATGCAACTGCCTCATTTTCTGACAAGTCTCTCTGATTATTATCTGCATCTGTCTTGTTAATTCTAGACTTCTTCCCAGTGCTTTTTTTATTAAAAAAAAAAAAAAGAGAGAGAGAGGGTGCCAGAACTCACACACGTCATACAACCCGCCTTGCCTACCCTACAAGGTTCCATCCCAAAAAGGTGCCGGAACTCCGTTCTGGGCATTCTATGACAAAAAAAAAAAAAAAAAAGCCCTGCTACTTCCTTAGCAGCTCTTTGACAAATGTCATATTTCCTTCTGCTCCGCTGCAGAGTCAGTTAAGTTTTCTTGAAAATACTGCTTCTCATCACCGAACATGCAAAACCAAAATGTGCTCTATGAGGGTTGGGTGGGTAACTTAGCATCTTGTGGATCCAAATAATTATAGTCAATGACCCATACTTAAAAAATTATGGTTCTGTGTGCTCAATAAATATTGCCACTAGGTTTATCCACATTTGGAATTTTTTGTCTCAGGCCGTGGAGAATCCATACGCATGCTGCTGGCTGATCAGGGACAGGAGTGGACAGAGGATGTGGTGAATGGGGAGATTTGGCAGAAGGGAGATCTCAAGAAATTATGTGTGAGTAAAGCTGCCTTGCAGATACTTTTTATTTTATGGGTTTAGAAGGGAAATCCTTCTGCAAAACGAGCTCTCTCATGCATTCCAGTTCCCAATGTTATAATTTCATTAACCAGACTTCTGTCTTAGGATGCACAGCCTGTGG
The DNA here is from genome assembly GCF_016545835.1 of Crotalus tigris. Classification (NCBI taxonomy): domain Eukaryota; kingdom Metazoa; phylum Chordata; class Lepidosauria; order Squamata; family Viperidae; genus Crotalus; species Crotalus tigris. The sequence goes on from NW_024096711.1 coordinate 253,339, forward strand.
CTCTCCAGTTAGTTTATAAATGTCATTATCTTTGTATTTGCAATACTTACTGGGTTTTGGAGGAGGCATTATTCAGCAATATCTTTATTTTTCTGGAAATACAATGGGATGCTCCATCACTAACCATTTTTCCTCTCACTTCTTCTCTTCTAGGCCTTTGGCCAACTGCCGAGATTCCAGGATGGGAATTTTATATTGCATCAGTCTAATGCTATTCTGCGCCACTTGGCTAGGAATCACGGTGGGATATATGGGCAAATCTGTGGGCATGTTGCCTTTTGGGGCTAGAACATTTGTGTCTACATATGTGCTTATGTGTATATAAATGTCTCTTGAGTTGATTACAGTGGAATTCTACATACTTGATTTTAACTAAAAGACCAAGAAACAATATAATGGAATTCAATTAATAGCTAATATAGAGCCAGTTTGGTGTAGTTATTAAGGCACTGAGTTCTTGTCCTGCCTTAGAAGAAAGCCAGCTGGGTGACCTTGGGCCAGTCATTCTTCTCAGTCCAAGGGAGCAGGCAATGGCAAAGAATTTTTTAAATCTTGCCAAGAAAACTATAGAAATTTATCCAGGCACTCACTAAGAGTGAACACTGACTCAAAAGTAAAAACAAACAAACAAGGGGGGTGATTTTATTGCCCATAAGAGATTTTTAAAAATATAACAAAAGGCAACTACCAGATGTGGCTGTAAAAATACATTAAAAATCAGAGAATGAGAGTTATGATTTGCATAAATACTGATAATAAATTAAAAACTGCCTTGGGCCAAATACACCAATCAGAAGTATGCTTAGCAGTTGTAGATTGACTTCCAGATGTTAGCTGCAGGAAATCTCTGACTTCATTCCCATAAAATGCTAACCCAAATGTATAATTTGTTTTTGACTAAGTGTATTTTCAACTACACCCATTATAGATCAAGCTGCTGTAGCTTATTCAGCGAACCATGGTTTAGAAAAGCCTGGCCTAAAGATGCGTAAATGCGATAGAGTACTGGGGATAATGCAGTTTTAGTTATCAATGTTGTTGTTATCCTCTCTGACTTTAGACTGTGTTACCTTCTTTCCTGCCCCTCAGGACTCTATGGTGAAGATGCAAAGGAAGCAGCGCTGCTGGACATGGTGAATGATGGTGTGGAGGACCTGCGAATTAAATATGCCCGCTTAATCTACCACAACTATGTAAGAGGGATTATAGGAGAACCTGGTTTTATTTTTAGCTGCCAGATGCAGAGCTCAGTCCCCTATTTAATGATGCCTTGGTTTCTCTGAGAACCAACAGACTGATCAAATGCTGGGTTTTTCTTACAGTATCTAAAAGGAGGTAGATTTTACTGGGAAAAGCTAATTTAAGTTTCAATCTAAAAATGTAACGGTAAACCTGATTAATTTAATTCAGCGGAACTTTTTACCCCGCTGCAGATGGTAAAGCTTTAACCCAGGGGTGTCAAACCTGATTGTATCATGGGCCGTATCATGACATATTGGGATTTGTTTTGCTCTTGTGGGGCTGGGGGTGGCCTGTGCAGGCCGGATGTGCACAGCATGTTTCGTATGCCTAATGGCAGAGTGGCCCATTAAAAGGGAAAATGTGCATTTTATGAAGAGTATGGACTCAGCCCAGTGACTAATGAATGCTAGCTATTATTTCTTATTTGTTGGAAGTAAAAGCTACATTTATTAAGAAATAAATGAAGATTAGAAAAGCCTACTTACCTACACTAGTCTTGGACAGAGAGAAAATTATTTTTGTTGGTCGAACACAAAGATGCATTCAAGGACTAATAAGTCATATGAGAAACAGATGCTGAGATCCGTTTCTCCATTTACCATGGGCTCGTAGGTACAAAGAGATCATGCAACCTCCCAACAATCGAACTCTTTTTTTAAAAAACAAAACAAAACAAGGGGTTTGCATTACCCCCTTCCCCCAATAACAAGGGCTCAAGCAAGGTGCTTAGAATAATTGAATCTTTCATTTTGCCGTATTGGTAGAAGTGTCCTTTCACCCTAATTCTTCTCCAGGAGGGAAAGGCAGACCTGGGGGAGGAAAGAGCTGACTGTTTTTCTTTCACAGGAATCTGGCAAAGCTGCTTACATTGAGGCCCTGCCAGCTGAGTTGGCCCCTTTTGAGAAGCTCTTGGCTCAGAACGATGGAGGGAAAGGCTTCATTGTAGGCAAACAGGTAATCAAACCATCACAGCTTCCTGTTAATGTGTGTTCCTGTTGGAGACAGACATGTGGATTGGCCATTAATGGCCTTCCGGAGATGAAGGCAATTACTCTGGGGTGAAATTCATACATTATTGTTAATGTGTGGTCATTGTTAATAAAAACACTGGTTTACTGTATTGCAGCCACAACCATCTGGTTCATGCCAGCCATTAAATCAGAGTTAAAGCAATCAAGTATTGCTAATGTGCTAACAGCAGGCTTCTGCTTTGTCTTGTCAGGTATTAATCTACTGATTTTAGATGAAGAGGGATAACTGACTTGTCCTTGTTGTATAAATAGAGTAAGACATTTAGAATCCCAGTTATACTTCCAGTTGATAGTATTTCTTGAAAATCAAGAAAGCAGTTTCTTTTTAAAAGAAAAATCAAGATTTTTCAGATAGTTAGGGTTTCATACTGTGTTCTGGGCTTCCCTGCAGTCCCACAGAATTGGGACCATGAGGTGCTTGTTTGTCAAAGCCTTTACTGGCAAAGGCATAGGAAGCGTAGGGTTTTATTCTGTGCAATAAAGCAACATGTAGCATCGGAGTATGTGTTTCTACTTTCCCTCCTGTTGTCTGGGCACATTTGTATATGCATGAGTGTAAACTGAGCAACACTGAGCTGATTAATTTGCTGCTGGTAAATCACTCTCTTCCCCCCCCCCCATGCCTATACAGCAACATCCCTGCCAGGGCTGCTCTTATTCTTGGGAGGCTGGGGGTATTTCCTAGACTTGTGCCGGGGGAATTTTTAACATGCCTTCCCTTATTGAGTGGTCTATGCCAGTGGTTCTTAACTTTTTTGAACAAATCGCCCCCTTGAGCCAATGAGGACGTTGTCATCGCCCCCCTCCCCCAACATAACCTCTCTATCACAACATAGGAAATAATTCTTCAATTTATGCAAACACTTTTTTTTATTTTCTTTAAAATTGTCATCAGGACATATCGGTGCAAATAGTTTATTTCCAGTCTTTTTCCCATATCTCAACTGTGTGAAAAATTTTGATGCCACTCGGCACTTTATTCCCAAACTTCGTGATACATGTATTTCATTAATATCTTATTTATTCAAGACACTTAAATGTAATCACCATTGAAAACAAAATTCAATTGCAAGAAAGTGAAATGCCCGAAAAGAAAAACACAATTCAATCCACTAATAGCGAGCGATCTGATGTTTTTGTACGACAGATATACAGCGATTCACTGTACAAAAAAGTCTCAAAAGCATCCCCAAAACTTCTCGCTCCATTGCCCCCATATCGCCCCCTTTTCGTTCCTTCACCCCTGCGTCGCCCCTTTTCGTTCCATCGCCCCCCTGAAAAACAAAATCGCCCCCTGGGGGGCAATATCACCCAAGTTAAGAACCACTGGTCTATGCAGACAAGAGTTCATGGCTACCATGGATCTTGCGCAACTTACTGAGGGGCGATATGTTGGGGTAGATATATGATCTGAAAATGAAGGGCATTGACTGTACCTTTTGTCATGGACATATCATTCTCTGGTAGCTATGGAGTTTCACTGTATACCCCCTCACATTTTCCTCTCCTGTGGGGAAGACATCCAGTTTAATAAGTCCAAATTTGAAACTCCAAATGAGTTTCACAGGGCAACTAGGAAGTTTCCCATGGATAGGGTAGGCCATTTGGTTAAAACCCTGGTTTCCCAGTTCACTAAGGTGTAGCGCTTGATCAGATTACACTGGCCATCCCTCTGATACATCCTTGGTAGACTAAGGCACTCCTGGAGATGAAGCAGCAAAGGAAAGCCTATCTTAAGTCTGAGAGTGGGTACATAAGACCTCACATTCAAGCTTACAGTATGGGGATACGGGCAGCATAAAGATCATACTGTATTTTGCTGCCCTCATTGTGTCCATTGAATGCCATCCAGCAGCCCTTTTTAAGGCAACTCATTCCCTTTCAGGAATGAGTTGCCTTAAAAAGCAGCCTTCAGGGATGGGTAAAATACAAATAGAGTAAATACACAAATATGCTTCACTTGGAATCATGAGCACATTGCAAGTGGCTGCCGGACTGTTCCCCCACCCCCACCCCAACTGGAGATTTTTTTTTCCTGAAATCATTTTTCTCCATAGACCCCAGCCAAATCCAGCTTATTTTTGAACTTAATTTGGCTAGTTTCTGCACACACAGGTTTAGTTCTGTTCTGTTTAGTTTTGCAGGGTTGTTCTGCTGATGGGCAAGTAGAGATCCGAATCCCTTTATGTGACTTCATCCCCAATGTTCTATAATTCTGTGGGTTGCAGGAAAGCACAGAACATAGTACCAAAATCCAGCTATATGAGAAATCTCAATTTTTCTTTTTCTTTTAAAAAGGTGCTTTCTTGAATTTCAAGAAATACTGTCAGTGGAAATGGAAGAAAATGCCAGCTCTGCCATTATAGATATTTAGTAAATATGGTATATGTAGTCCTTGAAAGGTTTGGCTTGTGTTTAGGGGGGGGGGCATCTATGTTTACTGTTATGTACAAAAATACAGAACTAAACGTGTTTTGCAAAGTTAATTATGTTTTTATTTCCATTTCTCTCTTCTATTGTTGTGTGCCACTTCTCTCCGTCTTCTCCAGATCGGCTTTGCAGACTATAATCTGCTTGACAGTCTACATGCTCATTTGGTCCTGGCACCCAATTGCTTGGCTTCCTTTCCTTTGCTGGCTGGTTATGTGCAGCGCCTTAATGACCGGCCACTTCTCAAGAATTTCCTGGAATCAGATGCCCGTAAGAAACGTTTCATCAATGGGAATGGCAAGCAGTAAAGCTACTTACTTTTCTAGGATGCAAGTTTGTAGTTTTGTAGATCTAACAAAGCTAGTTTTAAAAAAGGCTTGTATCTCTCTGCTGGGGAAGGAAAATCATGAAAACTGCAGGAATGGAAAGCTTTTACAGCCCAGGAAAGATGTTTAGCACCTGGTGTCTGGTTGGATTAGAGTAGCAATAATGCTAAAATCACTTGTTGGTGATGGTAGATACACTTTTGCAAAAGAATAAAATCCAGTTCTGCAAAACCTGATTCATGGTGCAGCTATGACACAGGAATGAGAATGTACCATTTCAGGATTAAAGATTGCCGGAAGTGCTGATTTTTTTGTTTTATCTGGATCTGATATTGAATTCTACAATAAAATGGAGAAAATATCCTATTAGGTCAGTTTGATTAAAATAATTTCAACAACCATTTCTGAGGTAACTTATTTTCAGACAGTTGTCTATTACAGGGGTCCCCAACCCCCAGTCCGTGGACCGGCACCGGTCCGTGGCATGCCCGAAACCGGTCCGCGCAAACAAAGCCCCATCTGCGGGATGCAGGCAGTACATGAAACCACGGCCCCTCCGGTCCGCAGAAAAACCTCTCTCCAAAGAACCGGTCCCTGGTGCTCAAAAGATTGGGGACCTCTGGTCTATTATATAAGTGTGCAAATGATTGTATGCCTGCCCCCCACCTCATCAAACATTCTTGTAATATCTTCCATAATTTCAACTGGTGCAGCGCCTTAATGCCCAGTCACTTTTCTGTGTTGGATCAAATTATTTCTACTTATTATACATTTAAAATCAGTCATACTACTATTCTGCCTGAGATTCTTAGGGTCTTGCCATCTTTATATCTTAATTACATTACCTGCATTTTCATTATATGTGTTTATCATACATACCCTATAGGTTAAAATATTTTGAAAATATATCTTTGGAAGAAAAAAAAAAGCATTTCTCATAGCAGACTTGTACCCAGAGAGTTCATTTAATAAGCCAGGATATTTGAAGAACCATTTTGCCCCAATGGGATTGTGCATCCCTACTCATTCTAGCATAGGGGTGGGTAACTATGGCAACTTTACAATTGTGGACTTCAACTCCCAGAATTCCTGAGCCAACCATGGGAGTCAAAGTGCACAGGTTGTAAAGTTGCCATATTTGCCCACATCTGTTTGAGCGGAAGCAGACCTACTGCAGACTCCATCAGCCAAGGAATTTTGGCTGGTGAGGTCTAGAAGAGCCTTTTCTGGTGTGGTCCTGCCTTTGGAACATCTTGCCACTGGAAATGAGATACACACACACACACACACACACACACACATCCTTCTGGCCTTCCAGAAAGGTATTAAAACTTGGTTCTGCTTGTTGGCTTGAGGATGCTCTAGGTTGGAGGTGGTTGGTGCAGTGCCAGAGAAGACACCACTTCAGACCCATGATTTTAGCCTGTATTTAACTCTTGTAATTTTAAATTGTTTTTATGTTTAGGTTTTATTGTATTATAAGACACCAAGAATTACTTTAGAAGGTGATATGAGTGGCACATAAATTTAATAAGTAATTTTAAAGGAGGAGACCTATTCTTTGATTTGTGATAAATGAAAATATGCTTTTGATTCTTCCCTCCAAAATGTTTTCTTTTACAAGGGAGCTTTATTTATTTATTTATTTATTTATGAAACAGACTCTAAGGATACAAGCATAAGAGATGATGATGTCTTCTCAGGGAGACAAAGCTGATTATTCTTGCCTCTCGTTTATCTTTCTGTGTTGGTAATTGTAAAGCAAAATAAGTTAGTCCTGGAGAAATAAATGTTATGCAATAGTAGCAAATATCTGTAGCTCAGGTGTAGGATGAGGGTGGCACTGGCACTCATCAACAGCTCCATCAACAGACACATCGACCTACAACCAGCCTACAAACCCCTCAGAATCTAAATCAACCACACAGCCAACCAGACACCACTGATCTTCACCCAACCCACGAAGTTCATCTTCCAATGACCCTGACTTGATGTAACCTCATCACAAGACCCATCACGCCTCTCACTGATGACTCACACCCTCCAATGACCCTGATCTGAAGTAACCTCCCCATCACAAGCCTTTCTCTGATGACCCATACCTGACCCATCACAAGATCTTCACTTGGACACATCCACACCTGAAGCCCTGATAAACAGAACAGCACTGACAGAGACATCCCCTAAAAGCTGCTGAAGATGTTACCTAGCCTGGTAACGAAACGTTCAGAAATCAACCCACAAGCTCAGAGAACAAACCTTCACCCTCAAATAAATGTTAGCCATAAACTGATGGGTTGTAAATGAATTTCAGTAGGGTGATGCTAGACTCAGGACCACTATGTGGGTTGAGGACCATATACAACTCTTAAATAATATTCCTATCTTTTCAACATATAAATGGGGAACAACTTCTGTATGACTGCACTGAAAATCATGGACATGCTTGTTCATCAAGAAACTAGTTCGATGGCATAAGCCTCACCTGCCATTCAGTACCTTTCCATTTCCTTATTCCTCCATGCACCAGTGTATGTCATATATGGTCATACCTCACATTCATTGATTAAAAATTTTATTTTTGCTTACTTGGTTAGGTGTTTTGTTGGTGTTTTGTTCAGCCATACTGACTGAGATATTGGTAATGCAAACCTCTAGTTTCTTGCTACCTGGGCTAGCAACATGCAAACAACAGTACTAGCTCTAAAAGATGGTAATGCACATATAACAGAGAAGCTAGGGTTAGGAGGATCAAATCCAGTTGGAGATACTGCCGTAATGCCTCCCTGCATCTTTTGTCTGAGGTACGTACCTCACTGCCTAATGGCTGGGCTGGCCTTTCTTTAAATGAGGATTGGAAAGTTATGTTCCAAAATCTATTTATGATTGATGATCCCTCTTTAGAATTTTGGAGCACTTCCATGCAACTGCAATCCTGGAGTACACTCCAATATAATGGGATCATCCTTCTCAGATTAAGAATCAACAGGATCAGAAAGATCAGTGATGTAATCCTCTTCCTGGCAGAACAGATTAGCAGCTTTCTGAAAATGAGGTAAACTGACAAAGGCAAGCCCCAGTGGAGCTAATGGAAATGGAGGGATCCAGAAGCTGTGGTCCTTCGTATAGAGATACAGAAAGAAGAATAATCAGAACACTTCATATTTAAGAAGAAACTATTACAGAAAACAGCTTCTGCACTGTATATTATTTAACTTGAAAATGAAATTGTTATTCTTTTCATGTAATGCCATGTCATGATCTTGCAGACTGCAAGCCTATGAGCATTTTTAAAAATTAATTATACTTATTCTGAGAATATATTTGGCTGAAGAGCAAGATAAATTCCTACCAACTAACTAAAATAAGTAAATAAAGCAAGCCAGTAGAGGACATTTTTGTGAAAAAGCACTATTATATAATTTTAGAACATAGGAAGATGTAGAATGGCAAGTCCACCAAATTATAAATAATATTGATTAAAACTGGAGATACCTAACAACATGCAGAATACATATTTGAAGCACTAAACAGCCTATGGTTATTACAATGATGGGAAAATAGTTTTATTTTTAAATTGAATAAATAACAAATTGCTGTATCTCTTTACCTTAGTCATACCCATCTTATGAACTTTATTAAAGTACATGGTTGACTACCGCCCAGCTAACTTCGCGTATGACAAACTGGCAAAACCAATAGATAATAAATATTCTCTAGGGTTTTTATGCTTGCCATGATTATTTTACATAACTGTGGGCCAACTTCACAAATAGGCTATCAAAATGTGTACAGCAGTTTTCATAGATGGAATACTAAAATGTGTAAAGTCTTTGACCTAACCTGACAAGAAAAGTGAGTTAACTGTATGATCCCAGTTTCACTATGAGTTGCATTCAAAAAGCCAAAAGGCTGCAGATGGTTGTGCAGAGTTGACTGCAGTATCCAAGACTAGATGGAAAAGATGCCCAATACGTAATAAAATGTTTGATTTTGCTATAAACTTATTAGTTTATTGCAATCTTTTAATTACAAACGTCTGCCTTATGTACATAGGGCATTAACAGTTAATATATGTGAAATGTCATTCCTTACTGAAAATAGATTTTGGAATAGTCGATAATTTTAAAAAAAATTTTAAAGCATCCTAGATATTGTCATACATATTGCAAACAAATCAAAGAGAAATATTTACCCTTATAAATATATTTTATCAATCACTATTCGACGCACATCTACTACTTTATCCTAGACCCACAATCTCTTGCTCCAGAAAAGCTAGACTTTCGCTGCAGTTTGTCATTTATTCAGCACTGAACACGAGTCGGAAATAGCGCGCACTTTTTTGTGGATCCTAAACTACAATACCCATTAGCCCACACGCCAAAGGAAGTTGCTCAGTCTTTGGTGTTCCGGGAAGAGCGAAGAGAAACATCGTGACGTATTATTATTGCGCCGTACAGGTGAAGGTGACGAGGTTAGGAGCTGCAGCTGGAAAGACCCCCCCCACTCGCTCTCCGCTATGTTGGGGGCTCAGCCCTTGCGCCTCCGACCGATTTGCACCCAGGCTCGCTTTTTTGCCGCCGCCGCTGCTCCGGAATCGGTGACTTCTACTTACCATTCTTTTTTTTTTCTTTTTTCAACAAGGGAAAGGGAAGAAGGGATGGGGACTTATACAACAGCAATGGTTCTCAGCTACCCTGCTGCGGCGCATAGACGTGCCATGGGCTTTTTATCTAGTGTGCTACGAGATTCTTGTGTTATGTTATTTTTATCTTTTTCTACTATGCCTATTCAGTGTAATCCGTATATGCAGTACAATGCAGATATTATTTAATTTGCCCTCGAATCATGTCTTACACGTTTAAAAATATTATATGCAATTAATAATTGTATGGTGTGCCACAGAACTATGTTATGTTCAATATTGTGTTGCAGTTGAACTAGAGGAATAAAGGAAGGGAGGATGGATGATGGAGATCTCCAAAGTCCTACTTTTTGGACCTCCTCCGTTCCTCCAAAAAGCCTTTTATTTCTATTTTTAGAATGAACATGTATTTTAGAATATATATTCTGTGGGGAGAATGTAAGTGTTTTTTCCTTGCTTATTATGATGATGGCTTAGTTTCTGTGTTTAGCTTTTGGAAAGATTTATTTGCCCTTTTTGTTTTGCTTTTGTCTTTTTTTTTTAAGTATAGCTTTCTTCAAAGTTAAAGCTATTTCTTTTTGTTTGACAGGCACCCCCAAAGAAAACTCAGTTTGGTCCCCTCAAAGATGAGGATCGCATTTTTACTAATCTTTATGGACGCCATGATTGGAGGTGAGAAACAAAAATGTAGAATGTATTTTGCTTACTCACAGGAAAATATACAGCTTCCAAACCTTTTTTAGCTAGTGTAGAAAAAAATAAGTTATAAAAGAAGTGGAGGATTAAATGTTTAACTAGTGAATTACTTATAGGTTGCCAAAAATATTTTTCTACTTATCTAACAGCTGTGGTTTATTTAAATACAATTGTAATTACTTTAAATTTCTCTAATTGTATGCATTCACTGATTGTTTGCAAAATTGCTTTCTTGGTAACTAAATTTCTCTGGTATTTTGATACTGCATAGGTTTGTGATTGTGCATTTATTTGTGCAGCTACTACTTTTGAGGTTTTCTGGCTATTATAAAAGAAGATGCCAGGATATTGCCATGTCCTAGCTTCTACTACTTTGCATACAATAGAAAATAGGGAAGAAAGATCCACAATGATCTGCTTGGGGTCAATATGACCATGAATAGAGTTGGAGGCCTTACTCAATCCTACATCTTTCTGCTCCTTTTTAGTCTCTCTTCTAACTATAGGGAGGGGATTAAAAAAAAGAAAGTGATGGAGAGCTAAAGAAAGACTTATTTTTGTTATGTTTTTCTTAGTTTTTACCACTGTTTTAGAATAACAGAGTGAATGCCTGTTTATTCTATAAACTTGGTCTGCATACAGGGGCTAAGAGAATAATCAGTGAAACATGCACTGTGATGCAAATTCTGTCCTTTACTTACTTGTGATGAAAATACCAGAACAAGGCTTGGGTTATAACATCATGACACATGTTTGTCATTTTGGCATCATTATGGTTAGAAATGAGGAATCTCAATTCCATTTGCAAGAAGAGGATATATTTGTTAATTCCAAACAGTTAATGTCCTTTACATTAGTTTTTAACATTAGTGTATTAGACTATAAGTTTGCACAATGTCTTATCTCCTACTTTGACCTAATGAAGTATGTCATTTGAACAAGATCTATGAACTGTGATATCAGGACTGGTGTTATGCTTCTCTGTGTCATCTTCCCCACATTATTTCATACGGAATAGCATTACAGATCTTAGTGTGGTGGAAATTTGGAGTATAAAGTATCTTGAGGGCCAGTAGGCTTGGAAGTGTAATAATTATTATCTCTTAGATTCCTACAGTATCCCAGTATTTATATTGTACTATTGGTATAACTCAGGATAGAATCAAAATGCTCCTGCCTCCTATTATATATATATATTAATATAGGGTGGATTGGCCAAGAAAGATCAACTGGGTCAAAATCATGATTAATGCCATATTCATGCCTAAAGGAAGACTAGAACTTGCAGCTTCCCAGTTTCTGGTCCAATATCTTAACCACTATGTCAAACTTCTATCATATTCTGAGATACCTGAACAACCCCAGATGGGGAAAGCAGCTCTAAATTTATTTACAAAATGGAGTTAAAATGCATGACTCTTTCTTTTTTGTCTCTAGGTTGAAAGGGGCTTTGAGCCGAGGCGACTGGTATAAAACCAAGGAAATTCTGCTGAAGGGTATTGATTGGATCTTGAATGAGATCAAGATTTCAGGCCTGAGAGGCCGAGGAGGAGCTGGCTTTCCCACTGGCCTCAAGTGGAGCTTTATGAATAAGCCTCCAGATGGCAGGTGTGGTACTAATTATGAAAACTGTAGTTTGAAACGCTAGATCTGCCCGTCTTCTTGTGCAGAAACTGTCTAAGCCATAGTTTTTCCTTTCTACTTTTGAGTTGGAAGGCCAATTGTTATTTAATTAGAATTTGGGACTGTGGTTTCCATTTCAATCTTTTACATTTAAAAGTGTGCACCTCAGCTTTGAGGAATGATTAATATCTGTTTCAAAGATTTTAAGCCCAGCATTTCCCCCGAACCGCATCCAGGGTGAGAGGATAGAAGAAGGTGAGAAGTAGGTAGGAAGGTGGAGGAGAGGGGGTGAGGGAGAAAGAGAAGGAAGAGGGAAAGAGGTAGGTTGGTAGAGGGTGGATGCGGTTTAGGGGGAAATGGGTGAGCAATACCAAAAATGGGGTGTATTAACTTGTTTTATTTTTTATCTGAAGTATTTTTATGATTGTATTGTATTGCAAAATTGAAATAAAATTTTTTTACAAAAAAAAAAAGATTTTAAGCCCATCTTCTCTCTTTTTTTAAAAAAAAAGTTGTGTTCTCTAGATAGATTGGCTCTGCGAAGCAGCCAAATCTCTGGACTTCTTAAGGTGGGATAGTTGGTTTGGCTAAGGTGAATAGAGTGTGAGGTTTGTACTTGGAAAAGTCAGCTTTAAATATCTCATTGTGTGCTCTTACTTGAAATTCACCTTTTCTCAACCGACTTTATGATATGGTTAAAATATTATCATTTACTGTGGCTGCAGAAATACAAATATAGCTTTCTCAGGGATACTTAAGATGCATACTTGTATGCTCAGGTTTCCTAAGCCCTTGATGCTGAAGTTGAATACTATGATCATTGACAAAGTGAAGATCCTGAACTGGATAGATCAGTTATGCGGTCTGACTTTAATAGAGAGTAAGCAGATTAGGTAGCATTGCTAACTGTAGCACAAACTGATGGAGAGGCTTTTCTTCTTGCTGGTGGATATAATTACTTCTGTATTTCAGGCCTAAGTACTTGGTAGTGAATGCGGATGAAGGGGAACCAGGAACTTGTAAGGATCGGGAGATTATGCGTCATGATCCCCATAAGCTAATAGAGGGCTGCCTAGTGGCAGGAAGATCTATGGGGGCTCGAGCTGCCTATATCTATATACGTGGAGAGTTCTACAATGAAGCATCAAACTTGCAGGTAAGATGCTGTCTCTTGTGGTTAACCTTAATATTGTCTGCGAGATTGCCTTTTTCTATGGTCAGAAATCACCAGGTGACCAGTGTTGGGGTTTGACTGCAGTAATTAATGCTTTCTTAACTTTATTAGGTGGCAATCAAGGAGGCCTATGAAGCAGGACTGGTGGGCAAGAATGCTTGTGGCTCTGGCTATGACTTTGATGTCTTTGTGACAAGAGGGGCGGGTGCCTACATTTGTGGCGAAGAGACGGCACTTATTGAATCCCTTGAGGGCAAACAGGGCAAGCCCCGCCTCAAGCCTCCTTTCCCTGCAGATGTAGGTGAGGCATTTTAAATGCTCCTTCTACTAATGGTGGTGGGTTTGTGTGTGTGTATATGTATTGGTATTTCTAATATGCTTCAAGTCAACGTGAGACTCTCATTGTCTATCTATGAACGACTTCATCAACATACTTTTTTCACCTAAAGTAACTTTGAAGTCTCTTTCATATATCCCATTTAATAGTCCTAGAACTCCCATTTTGATTATTCTTGTGCCCCTTCTCCTTTTCGTCGTAGATCCTTCAGAAATGTTGTTCGCCTTAAGCCATTTTCTTTCTCTAGGAGTTTTCGGGTGCCCTACTACAGTAGCAAATGTGGAAACAGTTGCAGTAGCACCTACCATCTGCCGTCGAGGAGGAACCTGGTTTGCTGGCTTTGGACGGGAGCGTAACTCTGGCACTAAGCTCTTCAACATCTCGGGCCATGTCAATACTCCTTGTACTGTGGAAGAAGAGATGTCAGTACCATTGCGTGATTTAATTGAACGACATGCAGGTGAGAGTAACTTACTTGCCCTGAAGAATGAGCTGTCACTTTAATTTAGATGCCTCATATTAGTGGCATCAGCTTTTTAGTTCATTTTGTTCCTCTTGTATATGGACCTGATCCAATCATCTGAAGAGCCAGGCCTCATGGTGTGTTTCTGCCTTCTAATCAGGGGGCATTAGAGGTGGATGGGATAACTTGCTTGCTGTGATTCCTGGAGGCTCTTCTACTCCCCTCATCCCCAAGTCAGTATGTGAGACAGTTCTGATGGACTTTGATGCCTTGGTGGAGGCACAGACCGGGCTTGGGACAGCAGCTCTCATTGTCATGGACAAATCGGTAAGCAATGTCCCCTAAAGTTATTTCTTTGAGTTTTGCATATGGCACGTCTTCATTTTCTTCTCTTCTCCCCAGACAGATATAGTTCGAGCCATTGCCCGCCTCATTGAATTTTACAAGCACGAAAGTTGTGGGCAGTGCACACCATGCCGAGAAGGTGAGTCTTATTATTCAAACCTTTAGCAAAATTATCCCAGAATTCTCTGAATTAGGGTTGGGATTGAAAAAAACCCTCCGTAATTTCACATTATTTTGCTTATGCCAGTATTATTTAAAACACAGTGGAAACAGATATGTGAAAATCCCTGAGGAGGGAAATTGCTAAGCTGAGGTCAAAGAAAGTCCTGTAACTTGGTCAGCAAAATCAGTTTACACACTTCTGTGTTCAGTATTGTGCTGCCTCGCTGAATTTCATGAGGGTTTGTATTCCACTGTTAATGTTGATTCCCTTCCCACAGGTGTTGACTGGATGAACAAGGTCATGTGGAGATTTGTGAGAGGCAATGCACAAGTGGCAGAAATTGATGCACTCTGGGAGATTAGCAAACAAATTGAGGGTCACACTATCTGTGCCCTGGGAGATGGGGCTGCTTGGCCTGTGCAGGTAATTTCCTTTTTACTTAAATGTGCTGAAGAATCATGCAATTTGATTGAGGGAGGGCTAGAAATGAAATGATTTGGTAGGGAGGCCTCAGTGTAGGGAATGGTACAGATATATTTAATCACTAACTCCTGTGCTTGATTTCTTCTCACAGGGTCTAATTCGTCATTTCCGTCCAGAGTTGGAGGAACGGATGAAGCAATATAATGAATCTAAAAATCAGCAGGCATCTGGGTGAACAGTTATAAAGCCCACCTCAAAGAAGTTACACTGTTCTATTATTTTTTTGTAGGCCCACATCTACTCTTGCTTGGGCTTCAGTAACACTGTTTGATTTCTTTTATTTGTCACAACCTGCCTCAACTCCCAGTTTTTCTTTTTGGCTTTCTTATTGGGCAGTTTATCTATTAAATACTTTAGACTGATCTGTGTAATTTCTTACAGGAAGGAGAATAAGATGAATAGCTGGAGGTGATCTATTTAATTATTAGATTTATATACCACCTAATTGACAAATGTGACTCTGCATGGTGTACAGTATTAGAAATAGAATGCAATAAGCCCCATGAAAGTAACTGAAAATCAGATCACACAGAAAGCCTCACAACATCTCACAGAACAAGCGCAGCAACATCCTGTGTCCAAGGGCCTTGAATTGTCTTTATATACTTCTTGGAGTGATTGATTATGAAATGAAACACAAAAGTCCTTCCAATCTATATGAGTTCATGGGAAAATATTGTCCAAAAGACCAGTCAGGATTCTGTGATACAGGGGTCTCCAACCCCTGGTCCGTGGACCGGTACTGGTCCATGGCATGCCAGAAACTGGGCCACGCAAACAAGTGAAGCTCCATCCTCGGTATACAGGCTGTACCTGAAACCATGGCTCCTCTGGGCCATAGAAATATCTCTCCATGGAACTAGTCCCTGGGGCCCAAAAGGTTGGGGGTGGCTCCTGTATTACATGAATATAACTTTGATGAACTCATCTAAACCTTTATTTTCCCGTTCCTAATTCTTCTTCTGCAAGGTCTATAAATGTGCAGATGAAATGGAAAGTTGATTGTACTATTAATTTATAAATATTTTTTACTTTTTTTAAGTGGTAAGTATCTGGATAAAATGGTCTAATGCAGCAAATCTGGCTCTGCAGGTATATTTCAGTATTGTCTTGCATATGTAGTTGGATATGAAGTTGGCCATGTCATGGGGAATTCATTGGAGAAAGCAAATATTTTTGGAAGAGTTAGGGGTAAAAGGAATCCAGGCTGTGAAAGAACACGATGGCTGGACACTATCAAACCTGACACCGGCCAGAGCATAGAAAAACTCAGTGAAATAGGGCAAGATTGGAATATGTGGAGAGACCTGCCCTGTAGAACCGCCATGAGTCAGATTTGAATTGTAGTATCATCATGCTGTTGGATGAGCAGTATCAGTCATCTTTAGAAACTATGGAAGTTTAGTAAGAAAGAAATAGTGCAGTATAATAAAAGATGTATTTCATTCATTACTTCTTGAACTAGCTTTTTGAATAATGTACAGTGTTAGGATTCACATACTATGCCCTAAGGCTAGCCAAAAACAGGCAACCATGTTATGGCTTAGTACATTATGTAATTCTTGTACTCTTGCCTCAGCTGTTGCTCTGGGACAAAAGAGACAAAACAAAAGATAGTTTCAAATTGTTTCATACTGAACGGAGTAGTTTATCTTTGGGATGCTTATGATTTTTTTTTTCTTTTATGGTATTCTATACAGGTTTTTAAACTATACACCACCTAGAGTTGTTAGTTCAATGGCCTCTAAATAGATCTGTACTGTAGTACAAAGTCCTGTTTCATCCACAATGAGAAGAGCACAGGATCTATGGAGAACATAGAGAGGATGAAAAAGGGTTATTCCAAGGCTCCAACCTCACTTAGGAATGTTAAAATAGGACCTGCCCTCTTATCCATTTTACATAATATGTTCAGCACTGGTGGCGTTTGAATTATTTTACATATTTCTCCCTAGTGAATAGGCCACAATTTTTGTCTAATGTATCAAGGCTAGCAGACATGCTTAAAATAACTTCCTGAATAATAGGTGATAGATACTATCATAAGAGATTCTGTGGGCTATTTATCAGTTTATTTCTCCTTCTAGATAACAAATGATTATGACAATTCCTGGGTGCATTTATTATCTTATTTATTTGTATCCCTTTTACAAAGAACTCAAAAGCTGCAAACATAAACATCATTTTGGGGACTAATTCCAAGGCAGAAGACCACAAATAAAATATTTCCATTTTGTCATTGATGCTATCATTTTGCTATCTTCGTGTGATTAAATACCTGTCCTGAAAAGTTAAGGATTTTTAAAATTACTGTTTGATGAATATCTTAAAATTTCATAAAAGCAAGTATCAACCTTAAGTTAAATGGATCTTTTTGCATCCCATAGTCCAAGAATACATGTATACTGGGTGGAATTCAGATTTTTCCTGTGAATCACTGAAAGAAAACAGGATGCCTTAAAGAGCAATTAGTCCTTTAATCTTTCCAGCTATAAAATCCTAACAGCCGCCTCAAGGTCTTTTAAGGGGCGAGGGAGCTCTTGCTTGCACCGCCCAGCCTCTCAGTTTGGGGCGTGGCTTTGCCATCCACCGGTCTCATTGGTTGCGGCAGCGTCCTCGGCTGTCGGTTTTACGGTGCTCTCAGCGAAGAATTCCCTCTTTTGACGGAGGAACGTTTCTACGAGGTTAGAATGGCGCTCGCCATGTTTCGGCCTGGCGGAAGTAGGCCTTAACTGACATCGCTCTAGTCCCCCATTTGTTGAAAAGCAAGCTGGGAAGCTTTTCAGTCCCGCCATGTTTGTTGCGGGGCGGGGCGAATAGGAATGTCTGTGAAGTGGGATTCTCCGCTCGGCTTTGGTTGCTCTAAGTAGCGGGTTGCGTTGCGGGTAGTTTGCGGATATCTGTGGTAGCAGACCGAGGACTGTGTTGTGCCTTTCCTTGGTGGCTGCTCTCGAAAGAACCTCTTTTTTTTTTTTTTTGTTTCTGGAGACTTTGAATGGGACGGTTTCAGAAGCCTCGGCATCTCCTCGATGGGATGGACTACGGCTCCCATCAATCTCAGGCTGGGTTGGCTGAGGATAACGGGAGATGACGTCCAACTTATATGGAGAACCCTGGGTAAAGCTGATAAGGCAAAACAAAAACGCTCGAGACCTGTACCCTGATTAACCATCCAATGATAGTTCTTGTTCTCTGACTATGAAGGACTTAAACCCCTGCCTGCTGTGGGCTTGTCAAATTCTCCGTGGATTTTCTGGGTCTTTGTGCTTGTACGACATGATACGAACCGACTGTTGCAGCCCAAGAGTGGTTGGTCCAAATTTGACAGGGTTAGATGAAATGCAGATGTTTGAGTTTGGACTCCTAACTTTAGCCCTCCCTGCCTCTCTTGCACAACAAGTTTGGACTAACTTTAGGAACCTTGAGGTGAAGCTGAAGTAATTACTAAGTCACAAAGTGTGGACTGCCATTCTGGTGAAATTCTTCCCTTCCTCTTTTTCCACCATTTAGGGCACTATGCTTCCTTCTCTGCACTACCAATGCCAGCGTACATGTCATATACCCATAACCAGTGTGGGTCTGGTACGAAGATATTTATCCTGGGAAAACGAGCAGCGGTGCAGAGGACTGCTAGAGAAATCCTCCCTCCGGTACAGGAAACAAACTGTGGGGGCAGCTGTGCTGGTATCTCTTTGCTCTGTGGCTGGGGACCCAGCAATCCTGTACACACTGCGTTCCAGCACTCTGACTGGTTTATACAAAGGACAAGTAAGGTATCTGACAACTTGATCTTCCACCTTGGTAAATGCAAAGATAAATGGCAGAACACCCACATGAGAGTCCCCAGTCGCATCCTTTTGTTGTCTTTGGTGGATCTCATAAATTCTCTGAAGAACAGTTGCAAGTCGGTGTATAGAGAAGATTAAAGAGAGGCATAATACCGGTAGTGGTCTCCAGATATATGAAAGTTTTGCAAAAGGCAGGACATAATTGTTCTAGAGTTATTCTAAAGAAAGAGGCAGGGAAACATTATTTAGCTGAACGTTACAACTGGCATGCAAACATTTAATAGCAATATAGACTGGGGTGGTATTTAAAAGCAGGATGGCAATTCAACAGGATGTATCTTCATTGAAGAACTCGCACAAAGTTAGCGATTGAGCCAGAAGATGTCCAGGAAACTTTCGAGTCCCCATCAACCCCAAGTAATCTTAAGATTTTCTCCTCCCAAACTTCTCTTGCACAATAACTGTTTTGCTTTTGCAGTTTCCCAGGTGGAAAGTGTGATGACTCTGACCAGGATGCCATCAGCACAGCACTGCGGGAGACCCATGAAGAGCTGGGCATACAGTTAAAGAAGGACTGTGTCTGGGGAATCATGAGACATGTTCCTGATAGGGTAATGCTTAATGTATCCCCATATCTTCAGGGATAAGATGAGGTTTCTGTCATGAAACCACGATGGATATCCTGTTTTGTGCTAGGATCAGTAGGGGAAAATCTTTTTTTGCAATTGCTCTCTGAGATGAAAGAAATGGAAAATTTCCAGAAAACAGAAAGAACTGGGCTAGGGGATGAATATGCCATTTGGGATATGCCTTGCAAGAGCAAGCATGGAGTAGCCAAGGACTCACATCTGTTTAATTCTGCCTTTTTTTCCAGACTAATATGATGGTGGCTCCTGTATTAGCAAACCTGGGGCCTCTGGAGGACCTGGCACTGAAACCTAACCCCCAAGAGGTGAATCAGAATATTAACTGAAACACAGCAACAGTGTATCACATGCTATTTTTATTCAATATATTTTTCCAGGAAGATGGGTATGAAAGAAAATTCTCAGTGATGATCTAGTGGCAATTCTTCTGTGTTAAGCACTAATTCCCTTGGAAGTAATCTCTTGAGTGGAGCATAAGCAATCTCTGGGAGGGACCATATGGATGGGTTGCATCATTTTCTTTCCTTTTTGATACCAGATGTTTCTCTTTCTGAACCTCTCCCCCCCCCTTTTTTTTTTGCTTCTGTTTGTTTCTGATCCCCTCTTCTCTTTTTTTCCCAATATTACAATTTAAAATCTGAACTAATTACTTCCAAAAGATTTTGATGGAAGAGAAGATAATTATTCCACAACTAAACTGGACAAGTTATGCTTCCACTCAATCTTTATTGTTCGATTTACAGGTTGAGGCTGTCTTCACACTGTCTTTGTCCCACTTGCTACAAGAAAAGAACCAGGGCTACACCCACTACTGCCGTGATGGTGTCTACCACTACACAATGCCTGTCTTCTTGCATGGTCCTCACCGTGTGTGGGGTCTTACAGCAGTCATAACAGATCTCACTCTGGAGATGCTAGCACCAGGAAAATACCACAGGCGGACTTATGTCAAGGGTCAGCACTGACTTTGGGCCCAGATTCACACTGGGATCTCTTAAGACCTCTTTCTGCTTTCCATATTTATCAAAGGCCTTTAGAATTGATGATCTCATCAGCCAAGTGCTATACCTTTCCCTTTTCATAAGAATCTTCAAAACTCGGGTCAGCTCAGTTCTGAATAGCAAGAAGAAAGTCGTTTATCTTTCTAGTTCACTACCTCAGAATGCAACTATTACATTATTGGCAAAAAGCAATGAAGAAACATCTATCTAGTTTACTCTCAGTTGTTACCTCAATAAACAAGGACACCTGAAACCTTTTGCAGGTTTCTGTTTTGGCAGGTATATGTGTAGTACAAATAAAACATAGATTTTAATCTCAAAGAGATGCTAGACCTGTATTCTAGGCTTTGTTTGGTAATGTTAATAACTTCATAAATGAATGATAAAGGGACCATTTGCCAAAGAAAGCACTGACCTTTAAGGCACCCAAATAATAAGTGCCAGCCATCCAGATTAGGATAAAATTTGTGAATGAATATTGATCCCTATTTCTTTCCCATCTCCACTATTTCCTTATTATGTGGAAATTCTGTTTAGGGCTCTGTGTTGATTTAACAAAATCTGTATTTCAAGAACAGAGCTGTATATATCTAAGTTGTAAGAAATAGTATTTAAATATTTCTGTTAATCAGAATAAATCAGAGATTGTTTAGAATATATAGAGTCTTATCAGTTCCTAGTTTTTTGAGAAATGGAACATTTTTATTCTGCCCTTCCTACTCCCTAAAACAGCAGCATGAATGACATATTGCTAGACTTAAGAAAATATTCTCATTAAGGCTATGACACATCTTGTAGAACTAGGCATTTTATAAGATACTTGTGAACTGTTAAAACCTTGGTTATATGGCAATCTGAATTCCGCCTGAGGGTATTCATACAGAGGGGACAATATGCTGATTTCTACGTAGCTTTTTCCCAACACTTCAGCACACAATGATATAATTGGAATTAAAAACCAGTGGTTCAAATATTTATTTGGTATAATAAATAAAATTCAGAGTTGATGGCAGGAATAACGGAGATGATGCATATTTCTGAATAGACGTTCACACCAAAAATGTTAGTATCCTTCAAGGAATGTTGGTGAGTTCAGAGAGAGCTTGAAAATAAAACGATAGAAGTGTACAGATCTAAGTGGATGTTGTAGCTTAAGAAACCAAAACTTACAGATTATAAATTGAATATGGCTTTTGGAAAAAAGTATCAATGAATGTACGAGATGGACAGCCTTGTTTTATAGTAACCAGGCCACCAGCAATTTTCATGTGCTGAATATGGAAAGAGGAGAGTCTTGCCTAAAAAGAGGCAATAAAAATGTGCTATTAAATTTAAATTGGTTTAATAAATACATCTTAGTCCTCCCATCTATGCATTGGGAACAGTAGAACAGAACAGAATAGAATAATGGCCAGGGGAAATCTCCGCAAACAGGCCCCCTGTAGAAGATTGCACTGCAGTCCCAAAAGAATCTTATATGTGATGCCCAGTGCTGTCTGCAAGGCAGAGCAGAATGACAAAGAACCCGGTAAGGTCACAAGAAAAGCCCCACCCCTTTTGTGTGTGTGTCAGGACAGGACATGCATTTCTAGAAGGAGCAGAGCTGGTAGCAGACCCTACTTTGGTTGTTTGGGTAAAACTAGCCTGATATTTCAGGCAATATCCACACGCAGAGCCTTCCCTTTCTCTAATATATACAGCATAGGAACATTAGACAAGAAAACTTGTGGCAGATGCCTCTTTTTAGGAGAGGATCCTCTCTTCGTGATTTTAACATGGATAACTTAA
The DNA here is from genome assembly GCF_016545835.1 of Crotalus tigris. NCBI lineage: Eukaryota > Metazoa > Chordata > Lepidosauria > Squamata > Viperidae > Crotalus > Crotalus tigris. Next base: position 275,524 of record NW_024096711.1, read on the forward strand.
TATTGTTCAATCTTGGACAACAGCTCTCTAAGGAGAGGGTGCTATTTGAATGGAAATTTATACCTTTTAAAGCTACTGCAATTTGTTCACTGAAATTTGATATAGAGGATTTTTTGATTGATGTGAATAGGTTGGGGGAGGGGGGCTGTTCTTCTAAAGAAACCTTGTACATATTCTTCCCATTTGGTTCTCTTAAGCTAATTGCCACATTTAATTGTTTCATAAGGAGTCCTAATCTCTTGCACTACAAAGCAGAAGCTGAGTTCACATGTTGGGAGAAATTTGTATTGACTTACCTGACCTAGCATGGTATGTGAACTGGAGCCTACTCTGTAAACTGAAACAGTAAACCGTAGTTTATCAGTTTGTATAGTAAGGTAAAACTTAGGAAGTTATTAGGAGCCAAACGGTGCAAAAGAAGACTAGTCCAGCAGACAAACGCAACCAGAATTTAAACTGCCCTGTTGAGAGATTGATCTGCAATTTTTGCTTCCTGTATGAACATAACTATTTCTAATCAGGACAGGAGACTATCCATGAAATAATTCTCTTGGGAAATGTTACTAAACACAACAATCAAGCTCACTGATAATGATACTAAGATTATTCCCAGTTCTACCAGTAAGGTTTATAAAAATGCATTCAATAGATGGCGTTGTTGCTTTGGACAAGCATTTTCAAACCTGTTGAGGCTAGGGAACTTGTTAGTTTATTTTTAAAAAAAATTCACAAAACTCTGATCAAGAGGTAAAGCTAGTTAAGAAAATTGGCTGCATTTGAGTTAACTTTTGTTTGTTCTTAGTCTCTCACAAAGTCTCTTAAGGTTCTCCAAAACACAGTTTAGAAACCTAGGGGCTTCCTCCCAGTTGAGTAGCCTGTAATTTTGTGGTGTCAGAGGAGATGATACTATAAAGAGCAGTCCACTTTTCCTATTGGCATCCTCAACCCCCCTCCCAGAAAAATGTAAGACTTGCTGGTCTCTTGGAATGAGGAAGTCAGGAGCTCGTCTGTCTGCAGAGGTCAGGAGTGGAAGTGCCACTGCCTGGGCTAGACTCAAAAAATGCACTGCTTAATTCCAAGCATGAAGTACTTCATGAGTGCAAGGAATGGGCTCTTTCAGGTTATTGAAGGGAATGACAGAAACTGCTTCTCTCTCCAGAAAGGAATCCTTTTCAGTGAATCCTTTTCTCTCTCTCTGAAGCAACAGTGACTACATATCGGGATGCAAAGAACACCATTGCACTGATTTTCTCCTGTAACATTTGTTGTCGTTTGCTGTGGTAATCACTGATAACCTGCCTGAATATCATCACTTTAAATGGGAAATTCTTTTAGAAAGGGAATCATCATTTTTGGTGTATGTTTCCATGTGGCGTAATTTATATGGTTATTTATAATTATGCTATAGTTTTATGTTCTTTTTCTTACAAGTAAAATCTTTTTTTTGAATCCAACTCAGTTCCTTCCACTTGTTTGTCTAAATCAGCGGTTCTCGACCTGTGGGTCGGGACCCCATTTGGGGTCGAACGACCATTTCATGAGGGTCGCCAAACAACGCAGTCCGCCATTTCCCCCCTCCCCCTTTTCCTTAGCTGTGCTGCTCTCTTTTATTCTATTGGCTTTTGAAAGCCAATAGAATAGACTCTCTTGAATAGAGTCTAATTCTATTGGCTTTCAAAAGCCAATAGGAATTGTCCAGGCTGTCTCTGCCCTGCTGAGCCCGCCAAAAGTCCCATTCTGCAAACGGTGCTGCAAGTTGTCTGCAGCGAAGGCAAGCTGTCTGGAAGTTTCCACCCCTCCCTGCTGAGCAACTACTAAAAATGTAAGTAAAAGAGGGCCAGGGGTGGGAGGTGGAAGGCCGGCGGGCGCAGGGAGAATTGCTGGCGTGCGTGGGGCCCAGCGGGTGCCTTACCACCCTTGGGCTGGGCCAGCTGGTGGCCCAGCCGGTGGTCGCCCTGCGCCATCACTGCCCCTTGCCAGCTACGCCTCGGCCAGCGCAGGGGGTGGCACCACGCATGCGCGGCGCTCCCGGGCAGGGAAAGTCCTCGACTTATGACCGGTTGGGTAATCCTCGACTTACGACCGGTTGGGTAGTCCTCGACTTATGACCGGTTGGGGTCGCGGCATTAAAAAGGTTGAGAACCACTGGTCTAAATAGAATGGAATGGTGTTGCGGTGTGCCAGTCACGTGTTACAAAGGTTGCCTTGAAAGATTCTTTGGGAGAGGAAGCAGCTTTGAGGATCACATTCTGCTTCTTCCAATAAAGATTCTTAGGTCAAGGGGCCAGACTGACATGCTAAATAAGAAATAAATGCCATGTTGGTTGAGGGAATCACATAAATATACTGCTCAAAAAAATAAAGGGAACACAAACATATAGGATCCTATATGTTTGTGTTCCCTTTATTTTTTTGAGCAGTATAGTTCTGCATTTTCCTGTATGTCAGACACAGACTTGGCTAAGAATATGTTTTTCCAGAATTGAAAAAGGTAGTCCTCAACCTACAACAGTTCATTTAGTGACCATTCAAAGTTACACCGGCACTGAAAAAATGAGGACTGTTTTTCACGTTTAGGACCACTACAGCCTCCCTGGGGTCATGTGATCAAAATTCAGATGCTTGGCAACTGACTCGTGATGCTTGCAGTGTCCCGGGGTCACGTGACTCCCTTTTGTGACCTTCTGACAAGCAAAGTCAATGGGGAAGCCAGCTTCACTTAATGGCCATGTTACTAACTTAACAACTGCAGTGATTCATTTAACTGTGCAAGAAAAGTCGTAAAATGAGGCAAAACTCATTTAACAAATGTCTCACTTAGCAATATAAATTTTGGGTTCAATTGTGGTCCTAAGTCAAGGACTACCTGTAGTGTTTCCCCCCCCCCCCCCCCCCGGTTAGTCTCAGTGTTACTGTTTGTGATGTAGAGTTAAGTCCAGGAAAGCCCAGAGAAGAGTCTCCTCTCAATCATGAAGCTCATTTTTTAGGCTTACAGACTGCCTCTCAGCCCAGCCTGCTTCACAGGGCTGATTTTGTGGGAAAAGATAGGAAGAAGCACAGAGGAAAGAGATACTACCTTGAATTTCTGAAGGAAAGACTGGATATAACTGTAACAAATAAGCACGGTTAATATTAATGGAATATTAGGAGAAGATGTTTACACTGGAACTCTTTCAAATTTAACAATTCCCATTACTACAACTGCTTCTTGCAAACAGCAGCAATTATTTACATACTCAGAGCCTGCTTCTTCAGAAGAGCAAAGGAGCTGTCAGCTGCAAATGGAGTAGATCTGAGTATTGCCCAAAGGGTTGAATAATTTGCTGATGGGTCATTCCTTTAATTAGGGGGATTTAGGATAATTTTTCAATTGAGTGCTTCTTGTATCAATTCCACCTGCCTTTTACTAAACATTCCACACAATTTTCTCACAAAAGCTGCCTAGAATTCTTACCTTTCTAAAAAAAAGCTGGTAGATAGGTTTATCTTGTTACTTAAAAGCCGACGAAAAGGAACCTAAAAGGCAATTTCCCTAGTACCTGAATAAGGATTAAACATATTTAATGGCTATAGAATATTGAAAAATTATTTTTAGGTGATTTACAGTTTGATCAGCATGCTGCTCATGCCTACACAATGCTTATATCCAGATCAGAGCAAGTACAGACATCACTCAGATCAGCCAACAAAGATCTAACTTTAAACAATCAGTAACATCAAAATATTTAATTGGCAAAACACAACAAAGGGCAGACAAAACAAGATGGGGGACATGAATTGAAGCAAGAATTGACATTTCTAGAGCCATTGGAGACAATTCTGTGGGTCATTAGCATGGGCAGTCTCAAAGTCTTTGATTATTCCAATCTTAAAATCTTTTTATGACATAATGTGAACAGGATAGGGATGGGAAGGAGGGCACCAGATGGTTTTTGAAGATGATGTATCCAAGGCAGATTACAGTACTTAGTCTTTGCAGCCATGTGGGTGTGTATAATGCAAGTTCTTTTGAAAGAAAGCACGGCTGGTTTGAATTTAAGCATTCATTAAATATTCTGTTGCAATTTTCACCGGAAAATGTTAATGTCAGTACCCCAAATGCCATTCTTATGTATCCAATGATAACGGAGATTTCATCAGACTTAGAGAAAATCTGAAAATTTGCTGAAGTTTATACAGACATACAAATATACTGTATATGCTACATGTTGGAGCATAAAATAAAGATCCCTCTGGGGCTGAGTATCTTCAGTAAATATACAATATTGATTGACTGTGATAGAAGGAGAAGAATATATGCAAGAACATATCACTCCAGCATAACATTCAACATTTTGTTGGTGCTGCATGAGCAGATGATATTAAAGTGACCAATCGTCCTCCTTTAGGGAGGACAGTCCTTCTTTTGTAAGTTGTGTCCTCTCTCGAAAATGTATGGCATGCTTGGCAGCATGTAGAAAAAAATAACACCATTGTTAGTTGGACTGAATTGTCCTCAAATTGTGGCTGCTTGGTTACGGACTCACTTGAAGTCTAATATCTCAGATCTTCTAATTTCAAGAACTGAACACTTCCTTCACTAATTCTCTGATGCTTGCACTGTGGTTATCAGTGCTCTTGCCCTTGGAGTCCTCTCACTAGTCAAAAGGCTCACTCACCCTCTTGTGAAAGATGGCCTCCATGTTTATGTGTCTCCCACCACCACCATCATCGGCTTCCACACCACATGGTCTGACCCAGCCAATCAAGCCACGCTCTGGCTGTGGTGCTCTGGCGCCTCATGGCTCCTCCTAGAGGAAGCAGACAGTGCCGGAGGGGACCTCACTCGCAACGTATTGCCGGGGGGGCATTTTCAAAAGCAAATGAATGGCATTTGAAATCCCTAGATGTATTAAGGCAGGAAAATATTCTACAGTCATGGTTTCAATACTTACAAATATTGGATAGATGGACTGTAGATAAGAAAGAGGGAATAACATTAGAAGATAAACAATTGGTTATTCAGATTAAAAACCAGAGTCCGGCTCATATAAAAAGAATTTACAATGTATTATTAGAGTTAGACTCCGAAACAGAACTGGTTAAAGATTGTATGATTAAATGGGCTCAGAATATACAGGAACCGATCTCATTGGACTTATGGGAGACAATTTGGATCAGAAATGTTAAATTTACACAAGCTCAAAATTTGAGAGAAAATTTTTATAAAATGTTTTATAGATGGCATTTAGATCCTAAAAAATTATCTTGTATGTATCCTAATATACAGCCCAAATGTTGGAGATATGGTAATAATGATGCGACATATTTTCATATTTGGTGGAACTGTAAAAAAGTAAAGGCTTTTTGGATTATGATTTGGTGGAACATTCAAAAGATTTTTAGAAGGAAGATAAAGTTTACTCCTCAACTATTTTTACTGGGTATTTTCGTTGATTTAAATGAAAAAGAAACTATCTTGATGTTGAATTTAGTAACTGCAGCAAGGTTATTAGTAGGTTTATACTGGAAGAAAGATTCTTTGCCTACTTTAGAAGAATGGATATTTAAAGTATCTAGTTTTGCAGAAATGGCAAAAATTTCTGCTTATTTAAAGGATCATACACAAGAAAGATATATCATTGTATGGAGAAGATGGATAGATTATATTCAGAAAAAGTATGGAATTAGAAAGTTTCATTTATTTTATGAATGAATATTATAACAAATATTATAGAGAATTGTCTTATAGGTTATGGAGTTAAAGGTTAATTATGATATTTTTTTTCTTTTCTTTTTTCTTTTTTTCCTTTTCTTTTTTATTATTATAAATTTTGTTATTATTAACCCTGTATTCTGCTCTGGGAAGTGAAGGGAGGGGGTTGGGGGTGGGAGGGAGGGTAAGAGGGGGGCTAAGTGTAGTATAGATAATGGTTGTTTATGCGTTCATGGGTTTGATAGGGATGAGAGGAGAGAAGGTGTAGAGAGGAAGTAGGGTATTGAGAGGAGAGGGGGAGGGGAAAAGAGTAGGAGGGGAGGAGAGAAAGACGAGGGAAGTAGGGAATGTTTTAAGAAAGGGTGGACGCAGCCTGGGGGGAATGGGCGGGTCGCACCAATGGTTATGAATTTATCTTATTTTAAAATTGTATTGTATTTTTATAATGTTTAAATGGAAAAGATAAAAATTTTCAATAATAAAAAAAGCAAATGAAGATAGGAAGGGCAACAATAGGAAAAGAACGCAACTCTGGAAAATCTGTCAAAAAAAGGTGCCGGAACTCTGTTCTGGTGCGTTCTATGACAAAAAAAACCCTGTATATACATATACATATACGTTTTCTGAGGTTTTCACGGGTGTTTGTATGTAGGTCTTTGGTTATTCGGGTTTTCTCCCACGTAAAATTGGAAGTGTCTTGGCGACGTTTCAACGAAATCCCATTCGTCATCTTCAGGCTGGTGCTTTCAGCTTCGTGCCTCGAGGAGGCACGAAGCTGAAAGCACCAGCCTGAAGATGACGAATGGGACTTTGTCGAAACGTCGCCAAGACACTTCCAATTTTACGCGGGAGAAAACCCGAATAACCAAAGACCTACATATACATATACACATACACATATACACATACACACACATATACATACATATATACACACATTATATACATTATATATACATTTATATAGAGCCATTTATAGTATTCACAGCTGATACTTTTTACTTAGAATACATTTCTTTCATGTTACCTTATTGTAATGCTACTTAATAACAGAAGGCATCAGAAGAAATCCTCTGGCTGATCAAGCAATTTAATATAACAACTCTAAGTTAAATGTTAATAAATCCAGCATTCTTGTGGATCAACTGTTAGAAGTTATGGTTCAAGGATGATGTATAATAGACTATAATATGTTGCTTACTGGGAATTTCTTTAAGTTACTGTAAAACAGTAACAGCTTTGGGGGTTAATATTACATATTTTGATGACAGTACACTTTTGCTTAAGCAATTAATAATAGCTCATATTAATCAAGATGATGATTCCAAGTGTTACTAAAAGCCAGGCCATTTGTGCAAATTTATCCATACGAAATTATATATATAATACAAACAATACCAGACAATTTTCTTGATATTTAGCAGTTTAAATTTCTCCCCTGCTCCTTCTGCCTATACTGTCATTTTCCCCCATATGATATCATTGTTGAACAATAGAAATCCTGCTGCTTCTGTTTTCTTGTGTTTCTTCTGTTGAACAAGAAGAATCTTTTGCATAAGTTGGCTCCTTGCCAAGTGAGGACAGTAGCTTTGTGCTATGGAATTTCTGTGTCTGATCTGAGTTTTCTGGGCTGGACCTCTAAACAAATGTACCTAAACCAGGGGTGTCAAACTCGCAACATCATGTGATGTGTCGTGACGTTTTGTGACTTTTTTTGCCATTGCCAGCAATGGGCTGGGCGCGGTTTTGCTATGATGCATCCGGCCTGTGGGCCAGCAGTTTGGCACCCCTGCCCTAAGCCATCTGAAAAAAAACAATGTAGCTGCTAAAGGAAGGATGGTCAAGAAGCAATTTGTATCAGGGCTGAGACAGGAACCAGCATTTCCCAGGCCTGAGATTGCTGTTACATAAACATATAATGAGTGTTTACTATCAAGACCACCAAGCACTGCACCAAGTATCTGTTAATTTGGAAGGGCAGGAGAACAAGCTATGAATCTTCTCCCAAAGGTATATAAATAATTTACATATTCTCATTGCAAATGAGCAATTGACTGTTTAGTATAGCTTCATTCTCTCCTGCAATGAAAATTCTAATTTAGTCCAGCTGGGTCTGTCATTCTTAAGAGCACCCATATTTGTTGATATCTTTAATAATGGCTAAAGGCCAAGTACTCATTACTAATTTGAAATTTAGATTGAAATATGTCAAAATATACAAGATCCAGTTTCAGCAGACATCTGTTTGTTTGTCAATTTAGTTTACTCATTGCCAAAGTACTCTCCAAAGTTTTTTGCTGTTCTAATTAGGGGACTACTACAGTTCTGCTTAGGGTTGAAAAGCCTTTTTGACTTCCCAGTTCAGCCTGCAGTTTCTGATAATCTCTCATCCAAATACTTAACCAGCCTTAACTAAGCCCTGCTTAGCTTTCTGAAATCAGTCAAGATCAATTCGGAGAGTACCATTGGTTGTAGATAGCCATACATTTAGAGGATTAACTAAGGGGCTATCTAATGTTTGCTGCTGGATTTGAATTTGTCAGAAATATGTTTCTGCCTGGGGCTGACATCAGATATCAGCTAACTGATTTCTACAAACTAATATAAAAAACTGCATTAGGCAGATCACATATTTGCTAGACCAAACGAGATATGGAGATAATTGCCTAATTTTCATGGATAATTTTGTCTTACAATAGAATTACATAGAATATTGTACAACATAGTAACTTGTAGAGAATGCTGCTTCCAACAAAACTAATTTACTTAGAAAACTCCTAGATACTTAGGCCCATGCCTACCCTGAACATATTTTCCCCAGAGAATATGGTCTTACCTATACATTCACGCATGAGATGTCAAAAGAGAAAACTTTGCATGTGAACATTCTTTTGCTGCAGCCAATGGATCAAAGTAAAATCAGGATTGTATCTCTATTTTCCCATATCACATTCAACGTAATTTATGTTTCTGGCCTGGAAAATACACAGTAATGCATTTCATCACACGGTCTAAATCATCTACCTCTTAAAATCCAGACAATATACAACTCAATTTAACAACTGCATCATCATCTTATGTAAGTTTAATCTTAATATAAGAGTTCTATGGGATCAGTGAGATTAGTTATATTTAAATTGATGTATTCTGCGGAATCGGGAACTTATTTATTATTTGTGCTGCTGGACAGAGTACTCCTAATCACACATCTTATGAATGACTCTAGCCAGTTTATAATACTTAATCCCTTTTTAATTTTCAATGTTTCGTTATGTGGGGCTAGAACATTGGGCTTTATTGGAATACAAACCAGTTTCATCCTTTGCCTTGTTTGAGATAATCTCTCTCTGTGTAATTCTAAATGCAGAGGGTGCAATTTTTATGTGGGGAGGTACAATGGGAGGGCAGATAAAATTGGGTAGACCACATGAAATACATAGGCAGGGTCAGGATTTTCTAAATTGGGGTGATGCAATTTCTCCCTCCCTTTTTAAAATGATAATACTGTGATCTTATGTGTTAATCTTATTATACATATTTGTGGGCCTTCTGTCTCAAAATAATAGGAAACCACATCACTGCTTTGGGGAAGTTGTATCTTTCAAAATTTAATTGGTAGGGTTTCCTGGGGTCCCACATTGTTTCCAGCTTTAGCAGAAGCTGAGGTTAGGAAAAGAATTATTGTCCCCAGCCTGGCTCTCATCCCTATTGTTATTTCTGCTGTTGCCATTTGTGAACAGCTTGCTACAGACCTACAGGGTCAGAGTATTACATGCTCATCATATGAAAAAGCCATAGAGGAAGAGATTTGGGATATACATATGCATGCCCAAAACACTTTTCTTTGAAACCTTTTTAGTTAGCTGCTTGGGTTGTGGGCTGAGCATCCCATTTCTATCACACTGCAAAGCCTCACCTTTAACAGCAGACCACACGAGCAGCCAGTAAATTGAGGGGTGGGAAAGCGGAAGAAAGTATTTCCAGATTGCATTTCAATTTTCTTAAATAAAGGGTAATTCATACTTTCCATTAACACCATGATTTTCAAATAGCTTTAGCTCTCCCACTTTCCCTTCTTTTCATTAACTTGCATAAACAACATTGGGGAAGATACAAAGCCTGGATATGAAAAATCCGATATGTTTTTTTTTTCATATCCCAGCACTTTAGATGATTCCACATGGCAGGCTATGCTTCTTCCAAGTATGTGGATATATGGAAGCAATTACAGCCAGAAATAATACAGATTACTTTGCCTCACACGTAGAGGTCTTGCCTGCAATACTAGGAGAAGAAAAGTAGATACAGAATCAAGTTCTTCTATCATACAATGTGCGATGAGGTAGGTACATCTTAAGTCATTACTAAGAGACTTTCTAAGAGGTGTAAGGCAGTTTATTCTGGTACTGTGCTTCACCATCAATACTGAGTTTTGCCTTATTATGTAATGGTGAAGGTGCTGTCCTAGAAATCAGAACATGGTGATTTTTAGATCTGCTTTAGGTGTGAAAATAAGCTTGGTGCCTTCAGGATCACTGCTGGACAGCCCAATCCAACTCACAGTGTGTTGTTGTGGGGAAAAAAGGAGACAGGAGTTATTGGCTATGTTTGTTGCCTTGACTCATACTGTACATAGAAAGATGGGGTAAAATTGTAATATTGTACAATAACTATATTGTCTACACTACAGGTAGCCTTTGATGTACAACCACAATTTAGCTCCAAATTTAGGTTGCTAAGCAACACATTTGTTAAGTGAGTTTCGCCCCATTTTACGACTTTTCTTGTCACAGTTGTTAAGTGAATCACTGCAGCTGTTAAATTGGTTAAATTAAATGAGTCTAGTTTCCCCATTGATTTTGCTTGTCAGAAAGTCACAAAAGGTGACCCCATGACCCCGGGACATTAAAAGAGTCATAAATATGATTAAGTTGTCAAGGATTTTAATTTTGTTCACGTGACCATGGAGATCTGCATTGGTCGTTAAGTGGGAAAAATGGTCATAAGTCACTTTTTTCATGCTGTTGTAACTTTGAACGGTCACTAAATGAACTGTTGTAAATCAAGGACTACCTGTATTTGCTATCCTTGGACATAGACAATAGTTAACTTTCATACCATTTACATGGCTTACCATCTTGATTTGTATCCTGAAAATATCTACAGCTCCTCCAGGGATTCACCATCATTCTCTTGAAACCATTGATCCACCCTTTTTGCTGGCTTTGACTTTTACTTCTCTCAACTTGTCAGCGTAACCTTTTTTTCCTGCTACTACATAATTCATTCACACCACATGCCCAAATTTTTGCTTCCTAATTTTTGCTTCAAAGGAGCATCAGCCTTTATACAGCTGATGGATTCTTTTTTTTCCCTTGCAGTTTATACTACTCTTAGTAACCATCTTCAAATCAAAGACATCTGTCAACAGATCAGTTTTCACCAACTTAGCCGTATAAAAGGAATATAGAGTGATAAGTATTTTCAAGCTTCCTTCAGTCCCAAGAGATTGTTTTTCCTAAAGCATGTCATCACAAGAACTGATTTGATAAGTGATAGATAGATAGATAGATAGATAGATAGATAGATAGATAGATAGATAGATAATTAGATAGATAGATACACATTCATAAAATATGACAGAGTGGCAATGTTATTTCCACTTCAACCATTGCTGATGTTTATATTCTGGCAGAACAACCCACCCACCCTAATCACTGTTGACAGTCTTATGCATGAAAGGAGAAATGTACTCCAGATGTGATTGAGGAAAGAGCATTAGATTTGCAAGGAAGCAAATATCCCAGAGGGGATTATCTTCGTCACAGTGTTGGGATTTCTACTGTTATTGCTTGCCAATTTCAACACGGATGTAACAGAGTGGGTGGGTGGATGGGTAGGTGGGAGGGAAGCTTTGTGAATCATTCATCTTCTGGTTTGCTCAAGGTTGTTTTTTTTCTTCCTTGTCAGAGGCAAGCTACTCCAGGGGAAAAATACGACATCTACATTTTACTGATGTAAGATTTATACTAGATTGGCCAGCTGTTTCTCTTCCTATAAACTGGTACTCTGGATTCTAGAGCATCATAATATTACAGATATACCAGAGAACACTGAAGATGCCACCATTAAAAAATAGCCAATTTTTGCACAGCTTCCATTACCTGAGGAATAATTATGATTATTAATTATTATTAATGCCTAGTCATTCAAAACCAGCTTTTTAAGTACATATATATATACATTAACCATAAGGAAGGCTGAGTGCCAAAGAATTGAGGCCTTTGAACTATGGTGCTGGAGAAGACTCCTGCGAGTCCCTTGGACTGCAAGGCGTTCAAACCGGTCAGTCCTAGAAGAGATCAACCCCGACTGCTCTTTAGAAGGCCAGATCCTGAAGTTGAAACTCAAATACTTTGGCCACCTAATGAGAAGGAAGGACTCACTGGAGAAGGGCCTAATGCTGGGAAAGATTGAGGGCAATAGAAGAAGGGGACGACAGAGAATGAGGTGGCTGGATGGAGTCACTGAAGCAGTAGGCATCAACTTAAATGGGGTTCCAGAAAATGGTAGAGAACAGGAAAACCTGGAGGAACGTTGTCCATGGGGTCGCGATGGGTCGGACACGACTTCGCAATTAACAACAACAATATACATTAACTTTACTATTCCTTGATTTACTGGAAAATACCATGTGCTTTGGCCTCAGAGGCTGTGCTTTGTCAGGATTTCTTCCCAGAAGGGCAAACTAAGAGTGAAGAACAGGCATAGACAAGAAATTCTGATAAGGAATGTTTATTTATTTAATTTATATAGCTGCCCAACTCACATTATTATCTCATAACTCCCTGGGTGGCTTACATTAATAAAAACAATCACATAACAGAATAGATAAGCAAAATATATAAATCAGTAACAATTACGCTAACTCTCTTTAAAACCCAATTAAAACGCTAATTAAAAATCCAAATTAAAACTGAGAAACATAAAAAGCAGACAAGTAAAAGTCATGGATCAGTCAGCACAGTCATCTGGCAGACTCCAGACCATAACTAGATCTCCAGTCATGTTCACACAACCATGTCTTTAGCACCTTTTGAAAGACATGAAGAGTAGGGGCCAATCTAACTGTAACTGGGGAGAGGCAGTCCCCCAAATAAACCAGGCCCATGTAGGACTTATGAGTTATTACTTGCAAATTGAATTGAACCTGGAAGCAAACCAGCAATCACGGCAGCTCATGGGACAGAATTGTGATGTGTGCTTATCTTGGAACACATGTAACTGTTCCCTCTGCTGCATTTTTCACCAGCTGAAGCTGGTGAAAAACAGTTTTCAGGGGCAGCTCCATGTTGTTCCAGTAATCTATTTGGGAGGAGACCAGGGCATAAGTTACTGAGAGCAGAACCTTTTGGTCAAGAATGGGTGCTATTGGTGCACACCATGAAGCTGAGCAAATCGTCCTGGTTATGACTGCCACCTACTCTTCAAGCAGGATTTGTGAGTCTAGGAAGACCCCCAGATTGTGCACAGAATTTGTCCGGGATAGTGCAACCCATACAACTTCAAAGATGGTAAGTACCAGGAACCTAAAGGCTCCAAATCTGAAAATCTTGCTAGGGTTCAGTTAAAGCCTGTTCTTCCCCGTCTAAATCCCCATAATCTTCAAACACCAAGAAAAGGACAGAAACACCATTATTTAATTTACCAGAGGTAGAAATGATACTTCACCTCAGGGCAACAGATGACTTCATCCAGCAGCTTCAAATAGAAGTCAAACAGGAGCAGAGAGAGTATCAAGCCCTGTCATCTGCAAAGCAGGAGCTGAAGGCGGGAACTCTCATAGCTATCAACATCAACTGGAACCGGACTCAGAGGACGAAGGAGAAACAACACAATGCAATGCTGTTCACCTGCAATCCCCGTAGCCAGTCTAGAAGGATATCATAGTCAATAGTATCAGAGGCTGCTGAGATATCAAGAAGAGCAAGGATGAGCAACTATTCCATTGTATTCGTGCCAGAGTTCATCCAAAAGCACATCCAATGAAATTTCAGTCCCAAACCAGGCCTGAACTCTCCCTGAAAGGTGTCCAAATAATCCACTTCATCCCAGATCCTTGAAGCTGCTGCATGACAACCTTCTCAACAACTTTCCCTGAAAAGAGAAGATAGGACACTGGACAAACCTGTACAGAATGGGGTCTAGCAATGGTTTAATTTTTAGGTGAGGTTGAACCAAGACTCTTTAAGAGATGGAGAATTCCATCTCTCAAGGAAGAATTCATCTTGCCAAGACCGACCCACATGTCATCTTCTAGAAGGCCTTTGCCAACCATGAATGACAAGGATCCAGGAAAAAGGTAACCAAGCTCATGTTACAAGGAGCCTGTTGGCTTTTTTAGGCCCAACAGGTTCAGACTTTTCCCAGATGACATGGCAAGAATGTGCATAGCACCTGTACCAAGGATGGTGTTCAGTTGGAAATGAATCTGAGCAATGTTGTCTGACAGATTCTCTGCAAATTCCTCCACATGGTTTTGTAGATCTAGCCCCAAGTTCTCTCTACCAAGAGGACTTGGATGACCCTAAACAAGGCCACTGGTCAGCTATCTAAGAATACAACAAGGGCAAGGTACTGATGTTTTGCTGCCCGTACTGCAACAAAGCAGGCCTTAATAGTGGCTCCAGTCTAAGCCATCTTTTGACAAGTGTACTTTTTATTGACCTCCAGCAGTGCTCCAGATGCCTCTTCACCTGTTTCATTTCCCTCAACTCTTTTGTGAACCATAGAGTGAGGGGATCCATGGGAGGAGAGGGGCCTCATCGGTATGATCTCATCCAAAGCCTCAGATGTCCTCCTATTCCAAGTGATGACCAAGGCCTTAATTGGACTTTGCAGCAAGCAATCAGGAATAACATCCTTTGGAACCCATCAGGATCTATCAGTTGCTGAATAAGCACTGCTTCCCGGTGGTGGTGGTGGTGGTGGAGGGCACAGCACTAGAGAATCCCATTGTTACCAAGGTGTGATCTGACCAAGACAAGGGAACCAAATAGAGCTCCTCCAATTCCAGATCAGATTTCCACTGCTCTGACAAGAAAATCAGATCAGATGTCCATTGTCCCTTATCTTAGATGACCTGGGATAAGGCTATGACCATGAACTCCTGAGAGGGGAGTTCATGGTCATAGATCCCACCCCCCAGAAAAGGCAGACTGAAGACTCCAGGACTATAAGCCTAGGAAACTCCACTGTCAACCCAGAAATAGAGCCAGGTTGCTCAGGTAGGGAGGTCACTACACAGCAAAGAAGCTGGTGTAGTAGCAACAATCCCAAATACTCATTACACGTCAACTTAATGAACAGGGTCTCACATTTGAGCAGCTCCACTGGAACCTGCTATGTTATTGTAGAAAAGCTACAAAGCCAACACAATGCTAGTAACTGCTGTATATCAAAAGCAAATCCTGTATATAATGAATGTTGGTTTGTGTACCTACTTTTTAGAAGGGAAGGTTCGCCATTTTGGTTCACTGGCAAAATGAGATGCTTCAGACTGCCCTTAATGCATCCTCAAACATGTATGACTTGAGCTACCAGATCTGGAATACAAAAATCTGAGGAAAAAAGCCTATATTGCAACAGAAATGGAAAAACAGCATGGGACCTGAAGCCATAAGAATCAAGCCATAAAGACAAGGAAGGAAAAACTGTCCAGTTGCCTTTTGGGGGGGAAAAGCACCCTTGGGACAAACAGGAAGAAAACTGAAATTCCTGAGTCTTAATTTTTTAAAAAATTGTATCAAACAAGATACTCTCCTCCTCCTCCTCCTCCTCCTCCTCCCTAACAGAAGAGAAGTGGGAGGCAGAATCAGCAATACCAGATGAAAAATCTGATTTCAAAGTAGGCTGATGCTGAAAGTGCATGCAGACTTTTTTTTCTTTCTTTTTTGCTTTTAGCTGTCTAGAACAGAGGTGTCAAACTCAATTTCACTGAGGGCCGCAACAGCATTGCAGTTGCCCTTGGGGGGCTGGGTGGGTGTGGCCAGAGTGGGTGCAGCCTACTGGGTGGGTGTGGATGGAATGGGTGTGGCCTACTGGGTGGGCGTGGCCAGTTCTACATCATTCGTGTCAAGGGTGCCTGTGGGAGCTTGGGCAGGAGTGGGACAGTTCTGAGGGTCTCTGGCAGAAGGGGGTGGGACCGGGGCAAGTGCCAAGGCATGGTCCATGGGGGCAAGTGCCAAGATGGCCACCACAAAGTTGTACATTGGCTCCCAGCTGGCCTGGGCCAGGGCCAAGGCAGCAGGGGCCGTTCCCTCACTGTTTCCAGGATGGCTT
This sequence comes from Crotalus tigris, assembly GCF_016545835.1. NCBI lineage: Eukaryota > Metazoa > Chordata > Lepidosauria > Squamata > Viperidae > Crotalus > Crotalus tigris. Next base: position 291,560 of record NW_024096711.1, read on the forward strand.
CGTGGGCCACATGAAACCACTTCGCGGGCCGCATCTGGCCCCCGGGCCTTGTGTTTGACATGTCTGGTCTAGATGAGAGAGATCACCTTCTCAGATTCTGGGGGTTGTGAAAGGAGAACTGAGAGGTGGATTTATTGAATTTATTGAAATAAATTTTTTGAAGCAAAGTAGTCTAGTTCTAAAGTAATTGACAAATCCTGACAGTTTTTGTTCTATTCCTCTGTGTGTCATGTTGAATTACAGCTTACTTAATAAATAGTATCCTATAATGTACTTTTCTCCCATCTAATGATCTTCAGACATGCTGAGTTTGTAATTCCTTCACTGATCAGCCAGCATGAACTAGAAATTTGCAGGCATGTACTCCCAACAGCTAGAATGCACCAGGTTGGGGAAAGCTACAATAACAGATCTCATATGCACAATTCAAACAAGGCTAAACCCTCTTGAGGCTTTGATGCTATGTGTATTAACTAAATTTGGTTGAAATCACTGGGCCTTGCTTCTGGGCAAATGTGCATAAAGTCAGGCTGTCTATCACACTGTAATCAATACAAGCATCATGTGCATTCAGTTCAGATTGCCTTCATTGACTGCCTATAGTTGAAGCTCATTTGGCTCAATCCACCGTTAGATTATTTATCTATTTATCTACACTATTTCTAAACTACCCATAAACTACCCATCTCCCAGATTCTTGGATATGTTACAGATGCAGCATGGAACTGGATTGGATTTATGTATGCACACAACACTAATGCAGAACTAACCAACAACGTGCCTGGGGTTTGTAAACATAATGGATGATGCATGAATAAAGTATTTTCCCTGGTTTACTTTCCCACGAATATGGTTATTTTAGCTGTTCTTTTTATAGCTGCAGAAGCATTGATTTTCCACAGAAATTAATGAGTCACAGGAGCTCAGAAGGGGACCAATTGGTAGCCGACATATGGAAATGCCATCTCAGAATAGAATATAATAGAATAACAGAGTTGGAAGGGACCTTGGTGGTCTTCTAGTTCAACCCCCTGCTCAGGCAGGAAACCCTATACCATTTCAGACAAATGGTTGTCCAATCTCTTTTTAAAATTTTCAGTGTTGAAGCATTCATAACTTCTGGAGGCAGGTTGTTCCACTGATTAATTGTTCCCAGCTATCAGGAAATTTCTTCTTAGTTCTAGATTGCTTCTCTCCTTGATTAGTTTCCATCTGTTGCTTCTTGTCCTACCCTCAGGTGCTTTAGAAAATAACTTGATCCCTCTTTGTGGCAACCCCTGAGATATTGGAACACTGTTATCATGTCACCCCTAGTCCTTCTCTTCATTAAACTAGACATGCCCAATTCCGGCAACCATTCTTTATATATCTTGGCCTCCAGTCCCCTGATCATCTTTGTTGCTCTTCTCTGGACTCTTTCTAAAGTCTTAACATCTTTTTTACATCGTGGTAACCAAAACTGGATGCAGTATTCCAAGTGTAGCCTTACCAAGGCATTGTAAAGTGGTACTAACACTTCACATGATCCTGATACTATTCCTCTGTTAATGCAGCCTAGAACTGTGTTAGCTTTTTTGGCAGCTGCAGCACACTGCTGGCTCATATTTAAGTGATTGTCCACTAGGACTCTGAGGTCCCTCTCACAGATACTACTATTGAGCGAGGTACCACCTATACTGTACCTATGCATTTGGTTTTTCTTGCCTAAATGTACTTACTTTTTTCATCATTAAATTTCATTTTGTTAGATAGCACCCAAGAGTTCAAGTCTGTCAAGATCCTCCTGTATCCTAAGCCTGTCTTCTGGAGTGTTGGCTATTCCTGCCAGCTTGGTGTGGTCTGCAAATTTGATGTGTTTCCCATCTATCTCCGCATCCAAATCATTGATGAAGATGTTGAAGAGCACTCGGCCTGAATTTGAATGATTCAGGAAGTAAGATTAGACTGGGAACAAGGAAGCAACCTGACTCTCAACTATCCCAGGTCACTACAGTGGTAGGATTTCTGGGACTTTAAGCCATTCCAGTTGCATATTGGCCATGAGGGCTCCGGAAGTTTAGTCTTGTATTTTTTTCCCAAAGTTACAGGTATATGGAATTATTAAAACTTTTAATCATGGTTTATTGCTCAGGTGAATCTGAATCACCTCTAGTCCCTAAAAGGTTTTTTTGTTTTGTTTCTAGGACCTCTTTTAACTGCCCTAGGAAACCCTGATAGATGGATACTAAAAAGCAGCAAACTATTTCTGCTCAGGAATTTTGACTCACCATCTTTGGTAGCCCATTGTCCTGGAATTCTGAGCTGGTTTTCCATCCAAGTACTATCTTGCTTAGCTACCAAGATCAGCCAAAGCTGGCTAGGTGCTGCTATTTGCTGAATCCATTGCTGAAATGCTAATTCATCCATTCAGAAAATTCATAATAGTTTTCTTTGATTGTTTCTTGTCCAAGTAATTATTATGGCTGGAAAGAAATATCTCTTCAAATTTAAAATGATGGTGATTCTACTGAAAGATTGCTATCAATTTTAGGGCAACCCTCCCTATTGTCACAACTCAATACTTGTGAAGTAGTTAGTTTTCTTGATCAATCTGGGAGTGAGGCTGATTGGAATGTCTCTTCATGCTTTAGAGAAAGTCGGAGGGTTGTGGCCGCCAAATGTTGTAGAAATACAACTCCCCATGACTGTGCTTACTAGGTACTGGTAAGTGTCATTCAATAACTTTTGGAAAGCCATCAGTTCTCCATCTTTAGAGATAAACATTTGCCCGGAGAAAGTGAGTATCCTTTGAACTGTGATGAGACAGTATTTTGCCATCCTTGGTGATTCATAAGCCACTTTTAATCCTTGTATTGTTACTGAAAGGAAGAGGCTCTCTCAAAATTCTGGTGCAAATTCCATGAATAGGTAACACTGATTATATGGCCAAAAGCAGAATGTGATGGCTCACCATGACCTGGATGGTAAATTACAAGAGAAAACATATCTGTTACTATTAATTCCATCACCGAAGGAAGCAAGATTTAAGTATTTTAAAAAATCAAGAATCAATGGTGTCAGTAAAACTGTAGATTCAATGAACAGACAACAGTGCTGGGAGTCAACTGATAATTTATGATGATAACACCTAAAGGTCAATGAATCTAAGTCAGAGTCTGATTTTTATTATTCTCCAAGAAGAGTGGGCAATCTTTATCAGTATGAAATATTTAAGGTTTAAGGTCACAATTTAACATGTTGATAGCAGATCAAGCTGCAACTAACTTATTGTTTATGAAACAAAATACATTTTGTAATGCTAACAAGCCTGGGAGATGGTTGGCTTATCAATTAAGAAAGAAACAGAGACAGAGAATAATAGAGAAAATAAATTACAAGGGTAAACTAGTTTTTCAGAAGGAATTGATCAAAAAATCTTTTTTGGACTACTATCAAAAGTTATACAAATCTACTAACGTGCAACTTCTAGATATAAATAAATATTTAGCTGAGGCAAGTTTCCCCAAATTAACTGAGGATCAGAAACATGAAATTAATGGCTTAATTACTAAGGAGGAAATTGCCTCAGCAATTCAACAATTGAAACTAGGGAAAGCACCAGGTACGGATGGGTTAACAGCTGTTTATTATAAAGCTCTAAAGGAGGAGATGATCCAACCATTAAGTGATCTTTTTAATGGTATCTTACAGGGTTTAGAGATTCCTCCTTCATGGCGTAGTGCTTTTATATCATTGATTCCAAAGGAGGATCAAGATCTTACTTTACCAAAAAATTACAGGCCTATATCTCTTTTAAATGTGGATTATAAGATATTTGCAAAAATTTTGGTAAATAGGCTTATGAGGGTCGTGCATCATCTTGTGCATAAAGATCAATCAGGGTTTATAACTGGAAGGTACATGAAAAATAATGTTAGACAAATTATTAATTTATTAGAATATTTAGACAAGAACAACCAAGTTCCTGCAGGGCTCATATTTTTAGATGCTGAAAAAGCATTTGATCAATTGAATTGGCATTTTATGTTAAGAGTAATGGAAGAAATGAATTTTGGCGAAAAGATATTACAAGCCCTTACGGTAATATATCAAAAACAAACGGCACAACTTATTGTTAATGGAGGTTTGTCGGAGGTTTTTACAATAGAGAAAGGTACTAGACAGGGGTGCCCTTCATCGCCATTGTTGTTTGTTTTAACATTGGAAATATTATTGATTAAAATTCGAGAGTCTCAGGAAATTAAAGGAATAGAAGTTAATAAAAAAGAATATAAGTTGAGAGCTTTTGCGGATGACTTGGTTGTTACTTTGTCGCAACCTGATTATTCTGTAGTAAACTTATTACAGTTGATTCATCATTATGGTTTGGTTTCGGGTTTCAAGATTAATGTAAATAAGACTAAAATTTTACCTAAAAATATGTCTAGTCAGGAGAAGCAGATTTTGGCCAACTTGACAGGTTTTGAGATTGTTAATAAGGTAAAATATTTGGGGGTGATGCTGTCTGTTTCTAATGTAAAATTATTTAAAAATAACTATGAAAGGTTGTGGGTCAGGGTACAGAAGGACTTGAAGAATTGGGAGAAGTTGCAATTATCTCTCATGGGAAGAATTGCAGTGATAAAAATGAATATTCTACCCAAGTTTCTTTTTCTGTTTCAAATGTTACCGATTTTGAAAAATGAGATTAACTTAAGTGAGTGGCAGAAGGGTCTTAATAAATTTATTTGGGCAGGGAAAAAGCCAAGGGTTAAGTTTAAAATTATGCAAGACTTCCGTGAGAGGGGTGGACTCAAGGTACCAAATTTGAAATTATATTATGATGCGGTGGTTTTAACACTAATTAGTGATTGGGTAAATTTGACAAATCCGGAGATACTTCATTTAGAGGGATGGGATTTATTTTTTGGGTGGCATGCCTATTTAATATTTAATAAAAAAATGGATTGGGTTTTTAAATCTCATATTTTAAGAATCTCTTTACTTAGGACTTGGAGAAAATATTATAAAAGTGATTTTAAAGTTCCATTATGGGCTATACCTTGGCATGCGATAGAAGGAATAAAAAGAGGTGTAAGAATGGATATGGTGTCTTATAGTCAGCTACTTAGATGGGATGGGCAAAACTGGCAGTTAAGATTACGGGAAGACTTAGCGCAAGAAAATATTATTTATTCTTGGTTCCAATATAGGCAACTAGTAGATAAATGGAAGGTGGATTGTAAATTGGGTTTTCTTAGAGAAGATGAAAATCTTATTAAGCAAGTTAAGGATCAAAGACAAACCCATATTAAGAGAATTTATGGGGTATTAGTTGAAATAGATTCAGAATCGGAATTAATTAAAGACTGTATGATTAGATGGGCGCAGAATTTTGGTGTCCCAGTCTCATTGGATATCTGGGAAACCATCTGGGTGAGAAATGTCAAATTTACACAAGCACAGAACTTAAGGGAGAATTTTTATAAAATGTTTTATAGATGGCACCTTGATCCACAAAAAATGTCTCTTATGTACCCTGACATACAACCCAAATGTTGGAGATGTGGCTATATGGATGCTTCTTATTATCATATTTGGTGGTCATGTAGAGAGATAAAAGCATTTTGGATTAAGATATGGTGGAATATCCAGAGAATTTTTAAAAGGAGGGTAAAATTTACTCCGCAATTATTCTTGCTGGGTATAGTTACAGATTGTGATACAAAGGAGGTTGTATTGATGTTAAATTTGATTACAGCCGCGAGGCTGTTAGTTGGACAATACTGGAAGAAGGAGTCTTTGCCTACATTGCAGGAATGGTTTCTTAAAGTAGCTTACTTGGCGGAAATGGCAAAGATTTCGGCTTTCCTAAAGCAACAAACGCAAGAGAAGTTTCTTGTCGTTTGGGATAAATGGATAAAATTTATACAATTTAGATTGGGTACAAAAAAATATTATATAGCTTTTTCATAATTTTTATCTTTATATATAGAGAGATATATATACTTATATATATATTTTAATGTTACTTATAGATATTATATAAATTTTTTAACTTAATTTTTTATTTGTTAATTTTCAATTAAGCCTATATTCTGCTCTGGGAAGCTCAGGGGGGGGGAAGGGAGGGTTTATGGTGAGGGGTGGGGGATGGGGTTTTTTTTATATGTAATGTTTAGTTTTTTTTTTTTTTGTATATGTTGTTTTCGTTTTGTATTGTTTTTGTCTTTTTGTAAAATTTATAAAACTTTCAATAAAAAAAAAAAATCAAGAATCAATGGTGTCAGTAAAACTGTAGATTCAATGAACAGACAACAGTGCTGGGAGTCAACTGATAATTTATGATGATAACACCTAAAGGTCAATGAATCTAAGTCAGAGTCTGATTTTTATTATTCTCCAAGAAGAGTGGGCAATCTTTATCAGTATGAAATATACATACCATGGAAATGGTTAAGTCTAGAACTTTGTTTCCTTTTTTTCTGTTTTCATATATTTTAGGGGTATCTAATGTTTATAGACTTTATGTCATGCATTTTTCTAAAGAACATTAGTGGAAAATCCAGAGAGCCGGGGTAATATAGAAGCTGAAGCATTTGGTTCTGGTGGAAGAGACCCTGATTCATGGCCACCCACTTATTTATCTATTTCTTAAATTTATTTGCCATCTATGTTGCCATGAGGCTACTCTAGGAGATGACTTAGAGTAGCCTCATGGCAACATAGGCTACTATGTTGCCATGAGGCTATATAATTCATTGGGGAACAGCTCAACCTACCCCATGGGAGAGTTTTAAGGAAGATTGGAGGAGGGAATACTCTATAGCAGGGGTAGTCAACCTTGGCTCTTTTATGACTCGTGGACTTCAACTCCCAGAATTCCTGAGCCAGCTAACCTAAGCTGGCTCAGGAATTCTGGGAATTGAAGTCCACGAGTCATAAAAGAGCCAAGGTTGACTACCCCTGCTCTATAGTGTATGCTGTCTCTATAGTGTATGCTGGAAGAAAGGTAGGATATAAAAGGAATAAATTGATGTTACTTTTATTTATAGGTGGTCTAATGCTGATTTGTGATGGAAGGATATTGGCTGTTAAGAAGAGAGGAGAATAAAGGGGACAGAATATATGCAACCCATGGTCTGCAGGATGCCCATCCTAATTTGACATTCCCCACCCACCCACCCTTTCTTCTACATGATAGAGACACAATATGTGTAATAACATTTAAGTGAAATTGCATCTAGGTGGATTGCATTTAGTTCTGCAATCTTGATAATTTTGTTTAGAGCAAAACGCTCATAAATATTTCGATTCTCTGTATTGTTTTCCTCCTCCCTCCCTTCTGCCACATTTTATTAACCCTGCCCTGGAGAGCTAGAGAAATAAAAAATAAATTGGAATTATTGCCCATTTCACATCTCGCCTGGGCCAAGATAACTGAGGTTGCTTGCTTCTTAAGTAGGGTTGGGTAAACAGATTTATTTTACCAGGTATCATTTTAAAAAGCATTTTGAAAAGGAACTTCATGCACTCATGCCCTTATTTGGATATCTGAAAACAAGCCTAAAACATGTTTCATCAGAGGAAAACAAAAACCATCATATGCTAATATTTCTTTCTTAAGATTCCAGTTAATGTTTAAATCGCTGCCAATGACAACAAATGCCAGGGCAAGAAAGAAAAATAAGTTGAGAATGTCTGAAAAATAGGCCCACTCTGTCTACCAGCACTGCAAAGGAGGAATTGAGGACACATGCTTTTATTCCCAACTCTGGAGGTCACAAAATGACCCCAAGACTTCACTTGATTAAGTCTTGCAGCATTTCAAAAAGCATTTTAAAGAGGACCACCAGCACAGGAAGTTTAGACCACACGTAGCAAAACACTGAGTCCAGATAAGGAATTCCGAGCACCACCATAAAATTGTTACTTAATTATAATATGCACTGTGAACTTCATGGATTTTGGTAAATTATGAATAGCTATCTAAAATGTTGTCCTGGAGTCTTCTCTGGCCTGTCAGCCCCAAAAGTAGTATTTTTAGCATATTTCAATATGCAAATGCCTTATAGAGTATATTATTTTTATAAAATATAATTTTATTGAAAGTTTTAAAAACAAGAGTAAAAATTAATGCAAGCTAAGTCGGACTAAGAAAGAAGAAAGCTTAAGTGCAAAAGGAAAAAAACAAAAAAGAAGATACAAAGAAATGTTTTCTGCTTTTCATTATAGCAATTATAAGTACAATTGTAGATTTACCTTTCTAAAGTTACATCACAAATGTCTTCTTTCTTTAATTTATCTGATCTAATCTCCCAAACCATAAATCTTAAATTCACTTATTTCTATTTTACACAAAAAATCCATAAGAGGCTTGCAGCCCGCAATAAATGTGTATTTTCTTTAATCAAACAGACCAACACATTTCCTATATATTCTTCATAAGTGTTATCTAAATCGTATTTGTCAAAATCCTGCAAGTTAGGCCAATATTACTGAAAGTACGATAAATAAAGTTAAATCATATTACAGGAAGTGGAGGTTGGGTAGGATGAGGTATAGCAGTTGAGTTGAATTTAAAACGTGATTCCCCCGGTTGTTTTATTTTCTGAAATGCAGGACAGAAAGTCTTTTCCTGCTCTCTGCCCAGAAGCCAACTGACCCGACAGCCCAGTCTTATTTTAAGTCAAATAGTGGAAAAGCAGCCTTTTTCCTCTTGAGAGCCACAAGGTAGCTGATAAAGCCATTAAATGAGACTTGCCAGGCAGCTGATCCGCCATCTTTGTGGTTGGGGCATCTGTTCAGAAGAAAAGGGAGAGGGTAAAGGTCTTAGGATGAAGGGCCTTGTAGGAAGAGTTGTGCTATCTGCAGTTGCAGTTCCTATCTTTTTAACATCTGGGGTCTGAGGCAGCTAATTTATTGTATGTCATGGAAAGGTTGGCTCCTGGCATGTGTGGTTGAACAAGAGTGGGCATTCTGGGGAGATTTAGTTTGGTTGGGTCAAGAATGATAAGTTCTGGTGAATTAGGCTGTGAAATCAAAAAAGAGGCATGGGAGAACTGTGCCTAGGTTGCTAAAATTCAGACCACAGCACCGCTAAGTAACAAAATGTTAGGTTTTTTAAAAATGTCCCTTTGCTGCCATCTAATGTTCATCCAGATTTTTGCAACCCTTAGATGATAGATTATTAGACCCCTGACTTTAAATAATTGGTTACTTTAACAAGGCATCAAATGGAAAGACTGAAATAAAAATATCCTGTGGGCAAATGATTCACGGCAGCGAAATAATTTCAACCACCATTTTCCACTAACCCAATAAGTTCTTCTAGCTGCAGTTGTAAGGCTTCATATGTAAAAAGAATTCAAGAATGGACAACTTGTAGTCTCAGCAATCTAACTCGAAAAGCCTCTGCAACTCTGACTTTTCTCCAAGTAGTCTAATCACTAAGGAAGAATGGAAGGGTGTGGGAGTGGAGTGGGGTTAAGGTATACAATACTTCTGATGGAGGCTTTATATCCTTTACTGTGTTTTCGGAGGATCAAAATGAGGGCATCCTCTGTTTGTAGTCCTCATGTGTTTTCTTATTGTTTTTCTTACAACATTTTTTTTTAAAGAAAGATAGGATGGAATGGCTTTTAATGGGTTGAGAGACTAGGGTTTCAGACGTATTTAAAGGAAAAGGGAAAGAAAAGAATATAGTGAAATGCATCATGGGAAAAAGCCCTCAGCTTTCAGTTCTCTTTTGTCTGTCTTCTTGGTGTGGGTTATTTGAGACCACTGAAGCATTGTGGGCATGTCCCCCCCCAAAAAAAAACAATTGCATAAATTCCAGAGAAGAAACAGTAGCCAATAAGTAAGGTGACCAACTTTTTTACAATGAAAAGGAGGACACAAATAAATTGAAGAAAAAATATTGTAAATAAAAGAAACATTCTATTCATTGCAACAATAATACAGACAACTTGCATGTACAAAGTTTGCCAGCCAGGTATTTTGGCGCGCTCAGCAGCAAGTCCTATTGGCTTTAGAACGCCAATAGCGGGAGTAGCACAGCTCATGCAAAAGTTGAAAAAAAAACCCATCAAAAAAAGGTGCCAGAACACTGTTCTGAGCGTTCTATGAGGGAAAAAAAGCCCTGCAGATTAGTCTTCAAATATCGAAAAGGAGGACAAGTAGGAGGACACTTTTTGAGGGAGGACAGAACTTACAAAAGGAGGACTGTCCTCCCTAAAGGAGGACGGTTGGTCACCTTACAATAAGGGTAAAACCAGTGTGATGTTGTGGTTAAGAGGCTGGTCCAGAAGTCCCAGAATGAGGTTCTTCTTCAGCTATAGAAGCTGCCTGGGTGACTCTGGGCCAGACACTCTCTCAGCCCAATCTGCTTTACAGAGTTGCTGTTATGGGGGACAAAATGAAATGAGTTCACCCTGTAGTTTATAGTTTGTAGTTTCTGGGGAAGAACTACAGCCTATGGGGGGGAGGAAACCCCCGAATGGCTTTATTTGCACCTAGGCTACTACGTCAAAAGGTTAAAGCTCTTGTTCTGTAACATTTGTTTACAGGCCGGATCCCATGCTGGCATTCAGACCATTCTGCTTTGTGCCTGCCTAAGTCAGCCTCATTTTTCAAACATATGTAGACACCATTTAGCTAAACCTTTGGCTAAAAAGTGTAGCCAAAAAATATGGTCCTTTCAGCCTGAATGTAGGTATCTGTGAAAACCACAAAAGGGTAGGATTAGTTGTATCCCTCCCCTCTCTCCACTTCCATACAATTTGCATTGGAATCATTAAGGATTAGCTGCCAAGCCCTGTCTTCTTTCTCCAGCTAGAGTTGGATCTATCAGGAAGAAACTCTTTCTTAGTCTAATGTGTTCCTAATTACTTGTACCATGCTTGTCTATGGGTGGCTGTCTACATAAGCTCTCATTTTGTCCATTGTTTGTAGCATAATGCAAGTCTTCCCGCCCTGTCCTGCTTACAATATTAAATTAGTCTCTTCTTTAAAACAGAACAAACTTGTAGATCTTGACTACAAATATGCAAGGTCGTTTTTTAAATTCATAAAAGAGAACTAAATGATCAGAAGTGAGGAATATGTTTTTAGAAGAGCCAGGAAAAGAAACAGCTGGGGAAACGTTATAAAATAATAGGGCTAGGAATGATGGAAAAACAGAACACCAGACAGAGAAAGGGACTTAAAGAAAGAAAAATGTGGAAGAGTTAGCATTTACAAACTTATCATTATTTAGTAATGATTAATATAATAGTAAACTGTAAAGTACATTTATGAGTATTGTCATTATTTATAGGCAATTTTAACCCCATTAAACATGGAAATAATCCAGAAAGAGATGCCACTGAAATGGCCCCACAAAACAATCATATAATAAACAAAAGATGCAAAATATGCTGGCTTCATAATTAGATCTCCCAATGTTCTCATTGCTGGAAATATTTAAAGCAGCTACAGGGAGATGGAGTAATGAGGAGTCCTTGGTGCTCTCTGAGCTTGGTTGTTTTTTTCCAGATATTTTGTGAAATATCTGGAAGAAAACAACCAAGTGATCAGATTAGCACTGATGATCTTGCCTAGTTTGAGTAATGAAAAGTCTGCATGAAAACAACGAAGCTCAGAGAGCAACAAGGGCTCCTCATTTCAATCCTGAACTACAAATATTCTCCTTTATTGGTGGACCAATGCTGGAATGAGGGGTTCCTTTCCCCTTCACCTTCACCAAGCATCTGCTCAGAAGAATCCTTCATGCCCCAAACAATAATTAGTAAATGAATACATGGACCAATTTTATTCCTTCTAGGAAGTAATTTTGTGTTTTAAATCATTTGGTCCCACATTGCTTGCTCTACTGTGCACTGAAAATGGAGTAACTGTGATGTTTCATCACAGAACTGTAACATCCAACTTTCGGCTCTTAGGCAGATCTCAAGATCAAGTTTTACTATTGTTTCTTTCAGCATCTGCCAGAATCTCTGTACTTACAAGATGTTGAGGCATGTTCTAGGACTCAGTTTCATTCTCTGGGTATTGGATGTCCTGGACCTCATGACTTGCTTATGTGAACTGTGTGTGTCCCAAACATCTTTAGTGCTCGTCTATAAATATACACTCACAGAAAAAAATAGTTTTGTCACAGTAAATCAAAATGTTATATGTCTGATGACGGATTAGTATATTGTATGAATCAATGCAAAACATGCTAATTTCATTGATAGCTTAGTGTGTTGTGCAAAGCATAATTCAGCAAATCATAACCTAGAATGATGTCTGAATCCTATCAGTTCAGACAAAAGATAGTATTACAATAGTATTTAAAAATATTTTTTTGCTGAAGAACAGTCAGCAAATGGTTGTGGATTAGGATCAATCCAAACTTTATTGAAAAACCTAAGAATTGTCCAAATATCTCCATAATAGACATGCAATGTAAATATATATATACATTACTTACTGGTGTACACCGCTTAGAGCAGTGGTTCTCAACCTTTTTAATGCCGCGACCCCCAACTGGTCGTAAGTCGAGGACTACTCAACTGGTCGTAAATCGAGGACTACTCAACTGGTGCAGCACCGTTTGCAGAATGGGACTTTTGGCGGGCTAAGCAGGGCAGAGACAGCCTGGACAATTCCTATTGGCTTTTGAAAGCTGATGGAATTAGACTCTATTCAAGAGAGTCTATTCTATTGGCTTTCAAAAGCCAATAGAATAAAAGGGAGTAGCACAGCTAAGGAAAAGGGGGAAAAAATGGTGGACTGTGTTGTTTGGCGACCCCCGTGAAATGGTCGTTCGACCCCAAATAGGGTCCCGACCCACAGGTTGAGAACCACTGGCTTAGAGAGTGCTTGCACTTAAAGCGGTATATAAGTCTCATAAATAAATAAATAAATGCCATTCCAAGCAAAGCTCTGTTTTGTAGGCTGAATTCTGTAAGGTCATATAATTCAGTTCAAACTATTCTACTTTTATTTGGTATTGCCACACCTATAAGTAAAACTTGTTTTTTCTTCAACTACCATGACATCTGATGCATTGTGTTCTAGATATGATAATTTGAATTCAGAAGTCCCTTACAATTCTGAGCATGGTAAAATGGTATTATTTTTATTACTACTGTTACTATGATCATTATGTGAGCTTCATATCGTAGAATAACCTGGACATAGTAGCTCATACTGGTCTGTGTGCAATAGTTTTTTTCAATAGTTGATAGTGGTCAGCTATTGAAGTTTATGTGAGGTATAAGCTTTACTGAGTCGTCTTCTTTTAATCATCCTCAGCAGTTCTAGAGTAGGGGTGTCAAACTCAATTTCATTGAGGGCCACATCAGCATTGCGGTTGCCCTCGGGAGGCTGGGGGGGGCGGCCTACTGGGTAGGCGTGGATGGAGTGGGTGTGGCCTACTGAGTGGGCATGGCTAGCTCTACATCGTTTGCGTCAAGGGTGCCTGTGGAGGCCTGGGCAGGAGTGGGACAGATCTGAGGGTCTCTGGCAGAAGGGGGTGGGACTGGGGCAAGCACCAAGGCATGGTCCATTTCTTCATTCCTCACAAAGGGTGACACCTCCCCAGCATGCACCCAGGGAGCAGGGTCAACATAGCAGGGGCTGGTTCCTCGCTGTTTCCAGACGGCCTTGTGGAGCTAAGACTGAATGTGTTTCAGCATAGATGGCCACCACAAAATTGTACATTGGCTCCCGGCCGGCCTGGGCCAGGGCCAAGGCAGCAGGGGGGTTCCCTCATTGTTTCCAGGATGGCTTCGCAAGCCACATGAAATCACATTGCGGGCTGCATCCGGCCCCTGGGCCTTGTGTTTGACATGTCTGTTCTAGAGCATTTTTCAATCATGTATTGAGACATTGATATAGGTTCAGAGATAAGCATGAGGGTTGCATGGAAAAGACCCCATAGTATCTCCTGGGTGGCCTGGAAAAAAAAACTTCTGCCTGAAACTGTGGAGGTCTACAATGGTATGAGCCAATATTCTTAGTATCTGCTGACATAGACTGACAATCTGAATTCATAAAATGTTACTTCCTATTAGATTTCCAATCTGTCCCAAGAAAGCAGCAGAAAGCTCAAACATTCATCTCATTAACCCATTGAAGTAGATACTTCTGTCCTTCCACATTGTGGGACAAGACAGAAGTTCTGTCAAGGAAAGGAATGAACAAGTGTGATCTGAACAAACAAAACCCTTTCAGGTATTGAACTGAAGAGGGAAAAAAATCTGCCTTTTCAGGCCCTGGCAGCAATTACTGAAATCTGTGAAAGACATAGATAGTTGTGGCTTTGTCTGGATTTTTTCTGCGTAGGAAGTTCTGACTTAGCCATCAGATCTTCGCTTATGTTTCCCAAAGGAAGAAATGTAATCGCTAACTGGGAAAGACATCCACTCCCACATACGGATTTGCAAGTTTAAATTTTAAAACCAGAAGCAAGAGGGCTGCCTGCAAACACCTTTCCCTTTGCGGATTCCTTAATGAATACATTGCCCCTGGACACATTTTTTTGTTCTTTGTCAGCATAAGCTTTTGTCAATGTATGCGGCTGCCATTCTTCAAACATTGAGAGAGGAAAACTTTCCCAAATTAATCATGAGCTCTGGCTTGTAGATACAGGCCTCTTTGGGTTTTAGCCTCTCATACCAATTAGACAGTGATTTAGAGCTAGGTTAACCCTGTTAGAAAGAAAGCCTCCCTCCCTGAGAGATGGTAAGAAAGATACACTCTCAACCAAATGTGAAGCAAAAAGAAAAGGAACACATCTGCTAAAAAGACAGCAGGGGCCTTAGAGGTGAACCAGTCCATTATGCTAGGTAAATGTATGCTGATTTTCTGCCTTTAAGAGTTTATGTATATGTATGTGTGTGTATATAAACAAGATGGATCAAAACATCAGCAAGTATTGAGGGCCCAGTTGGCAAAAGAAAGCTCAGGACCGTATTGGTTGGAATCATGTGGAAGAGGCCTGCATTCTGCAATGGCTAAAATGATGATGATGACTGCTGATGACGATGTGTGTATATGTACATGCAAAATCAGTAGCTGTTGTATATCCTGGGTGAGTTGCAGAGGATTGTAGAGCATGTGTTGTGGGGCACAGGTTAGTCCTTTGAGCAGTTCCTGACTGTAGCCCTTGCCCATTACAGGAACACACCGATTGTTGAACTATAGCTTGTGGCCTCCAACGTAAAGAGATATGCTGATTGAGATTGTTGGCAATTATAGTTAAAAAAAACCCAAAACACTAGAAAATCCATAGGTTCACACCCATCCTGGTATAGAGTATGTTCTACTACATCATCAGACATTTCCTCCCTCTACTGGGAGGTGTCTGCAATTATTGGTTTCACTTAGGTGCACTTGCAATGCTTCTAAACTAAAGAATTCTAAGAATCCCTGAGACCCAACATGAAGGGGGCTGGGCTCTACCAGAGCCAATGATAATCGCTTTTACTTTCCAGAGCACAATCTCTGATACCTTCCAAGGAGCAAACCCATTTTGTGAACAATTAATATTGTGATCAAGGCCTTGCAGTTGTGCAAAATCTTGTTCTATTTTTGTGGTTTCCATAGTCAGAGGATGTCCATATGTCGATGTTTACTCTCTTAGAAACCAACAAAAACAAACAGTCGGTGCTTTATATGCCAGCTAATTCCTCCTGGAAGATTTTTTTTTCTTTCTAGCCTGCTCAGAAGAAAATCCAGTTTTCTAATACCTGGTCTATTCTTTTCTTTTTTTTTCCTGCTCAGTTTCATCCCTCCCTTAGCTCAGACTACTATAAATCCAGGATAATTGCAATAAATTAAGTCAGGTAATAACTTCACCCACAATTGAAATAGCTTGGATCAATCTTGAATGTTGGCATAACTAAAGAGAGGGGGCTTGATGAATGTAAATCTTGGTATGAAAAGTTGGGAGCCAGCAATTCTCAAAGTTGGAGGTCAATTATATCTTTACACATTAAAAAAAAATCATTCAGATTCAAGGTCACAAAGTACCCTGCCAAGTATCTTTTATTTCATGGGCAGGGTAGAAATAAAAGACTATGGGTCTGAAGTCAACTCTGAGAGGCACTTCAATCTTTACACAACAATGGGCAATCAACTGTTTCATTTGACTTAATTCTTGCTTGCAACAAAAATCCTAAACTAATTGAACCTGTCTATGAAATGTCTGCAGAGTATAAAACAAAAGATCTTTGATGCCCTTCCAAATCATGGTTATGACATTTCCTATGTTGAACATTCCTCTAGAATAGATTCCTAAATTCTAGTCAATAAGTTCCTCTTGTTGTATGCCTACATAGTCACTGAAATTTTATCAATTTTTGGTTGGGGAGGAGTGGGAAAATAGATAATTTTCTAGGTGCTCAGAAACTTGGAAATCAAAATATGATTTTACCATAGATTCCTGAGTCTAATAACACTCGTAGTATGTGGGGAAATGGAAATAGCAAACCATTTACAAAATAAAAAAGAGCTGGAGATACATTTTCCTGGAATGGATTTAGTTCTCTTTCTGAAGATTTTTTTTTCTGAGGACTAGATGATTTGCAGTTTATTGGAGTATTTCACTAAACTGAGAGGGACTGTACAGAGTACAACAATGGTACTTCTGTATAATTTTTTTTTGCAACATTTGAAACTATGGGTAGTTCTCAGCGTATGACTGGTTGCTTAACAGTCATTTGGAGTTATGATGACCTTGGAAAGGGAGCTTTATGACCCGTATAAAGCACTTCTGGCCATTGTAAAATGTTGTGCCCATCCCCCAGTGGTCATATTGTTACGTTATTTTTTTTACCAGTTTCTGGTGTTTTTTGCTGTTTTCCAATAAAAAATGCCCATTGGGGAGAATGGGTTCAGACTTACAATCATGTGATTCACTTAACAACATCTGTAAAAATGGTCATAAAATCAGGTCAGATCATGAGGATGCCTTGACTTACAACTGTCATAACTTATGACCAAAATTCTTTTCCCTATTGTGATCGAAAGTCAAGGACTAGATGTATTTCCTAGTGTTATATTCCTGGTCCATTTGGATTTAAATTCAGCTTCATTGCTACAAGTTTTGCCTTGCAAAATCATACTGCCTTTCTTCCAAATCCGTGTTATTGAACCGTATGAACAAGGAATAACGGCCTTACTTTTTAAAATGTAAGTTTTCCTTCAGTTAGATCTGATTTATTATCTTCTTTTCAACAGCAAAATATAGGAATATATGTAGATAATTATGTTGTATGACACAGACAAAACATTTTCATTCTATAAAGATTGGCCTGTTTCCATCTTCTGCTTTTGAATGTGTTAATATTGAAATTGTAGCATGAATTCTAAGTATTGATTATAAACACACATACAAGGTTCTACTTGAGAACTCACTAATATTATCATCAGAATTACTTAAATTTCACGGAAGAAAGAAAACTGATTTGTAATTTGTTTAAAAATGCAACATTTGTCTAGCTGTCCTTCCTTTTCTAAAGGATATTAAACTGGTGCTGTGGGTGTCTCTCTTCAGACATTAAAATTCCAGGATAGAACCACATCAAGAATTCCACTTTAACGATTACCTACGTTAATAAAAATATTTAATATTTTCTTAGGGCTGAAGAGTAAGGGAGAAGGGATAGAGTAGGCTTTAAATTTTGCTTGGCCAAGGGTGGGACTCTTTTGGGAGGGCTGGCATTCTGAGATCAGCTCTGGGTCACAAACCCCTTTTATCATTATTATGTAAAATGTTTACTGTCAGAAGCACTAGGCAGGCACTGGCCTCTCTGGAATCAGAAAGGAAGGGATTAAAAGTTATGGGAGGAAACATGTAACTCTCACATGGAAGAGTCAGGCAGTCCAGAAACATCTGGAATAATGTGCCTACCCTGAAAAATTAGATAAATCAAAAGGAGGATCATTTCCCATCCTTTCAGGGAAACTTCTCCAGGAAAGAATGAATGTCTGGACTGTCAGAAATATGCAAGCACTGATATCCCACAACTCATCAATTCTTTCAACCTCAGTTTTTTCCTTTGTCACTGATTGCATTTTCTTTTGGGATTACAGTATGTTGTCTGAATATCCTATGATTATACTATACTGCATGAAGACAAAAGAGGTTGGTTTGTTTTTTTAAAAAATCAGTTTAGATGTAGAACAAACAAATCTACAATTCCTAGAAATATTCCAGTCATTTTATCAAAATCGAGGAAGAAGACTATATGCATTAACTCTATGGGAAGTTCCAAGAATCATAAAATACCAAGTTAATGGATAACTCCCATAAATGTAGGCAAAAATAAAGCAAAATATAGCACAATCCTGTCAGAATAGCATTATATCAGTGGTTCTCAACCTTTTTAATGCCGTGACCCCCAACCAGTCGTAAGTCGAGGACTACTCAACTGGTGCAGCACCGTTTGCAGAATGGGACTTTTGGCGGGCTCAGCAGGGCAGAGACAGCCTGGACAATTCCTATTGGCTTTTGAAAGCCAATAGAATTAGACTCTATTCAAGAAAGCCAATAGAATAAAAGGGAGTAGCACAGCTAAGGAAAAGGGGAAAAAAAATGGCGGACTGCATTGTTTGGAGACCCCTGTGAAATGGTCGTTCGACACCAAATGGGATCCCGACCCACAGGTTGAGAATCACTGCATTATATGGTTCTTTTTAGACACTCTTTTATTTTTCTGAAGGCCCATTGCTCTTTTGTTTGTGTTTTTAAATTGTTTAAATATTGTATGCACCAAAACTTGAATTAGGCATTTATCTTGGAAAATAGTTTTCCATCTACAGGTTTGCTCAGAATTTCACTCAGGCTGGAAAGTTATGATGGTTTCATTGAACATACTTTTTTGATTCTTTGAGGTCCAAGTAAATTCTGTGTCCTTCTTCTTCCTTCTTTCAAAGCATGGAAGGAACCTCTTCTGTTGGTTCTTTATTACAATAAAACATTATTGTTATTTTCATTCTGTCTGAGCCAATTTCAGTTTTGAGCTCAATGCTAGTGGTATACTACTAATATATTTCTCATAGCATTGTCTATGGAAATTCTCAATCATCCAGGTCATGGTTGTCCCAAAGGTGCTTT
This sequence comes from Crotalus tigris, assembly GCF_016545835.1. Taxonomy (NCBI): domain Eukaryota; kingdom Metazoa; phylum Chordata; class Lepidosauria; order Squamata; family Viperidae; genus Crotalus; species Crotalus tigris. The sequence goes on from NW_024096711.1 coordinate 310,650, forward strand.
TCCAAAAGGCAACTGGATTTTCTTGGTTTTTTCCTGGAAAACCTTTCATTTCTCATCCAAGAAGCTTCTTCACTTCACACAAAACATTTTCAAGGAAAAAACCAAGAAAGTCCAGTTGCTTTTGGAAAAGCACCTTGGTGACATAGTAGATATTGTTGGCATTGGTGGGATTCAAATATGTGAACAACCAGTTCTCTGTGTGGATGCCGCTCCCAGAAGTCCATTCTGGACCTGGGCAACAAAAAATTAGCTACCAGTTCTGCCGAAATGGTGCGAACCGGCTTAATCCCACCTCTGATTGTTGGTCATGAAATTTTTATTGGAAGACACTCAGCACCATAAAAAATGTGTTTTTATCTGCTTAACCATGGAAGGGAAGAGTCGACATGATTGTCTACTATAACTTTTCAGATGTTTTTAGGCCTAGGAAGTTCTTCAAGATTTCTACAGAAGGTTTGTCCATATGAATGGGAATTCATAGCCCTCTACTGTGGCTATTGAGTCCTCAGGATATGACTTTAGATGTAGTGTCTCTGGGCATAGGCCTGGCTTAAGCTTCAGTTTGCTGTACTGTAACTATTTTCAGTTACTGGGAATGTTTTCAACCCAGCTTCTTTCTGTTGTCTCATAAAAGCTGAGAAATAGGAATCACTCAGCTGAAGATTTAAATGTGTTTTCCCAATTTCAAAACAAGATTCAAGATACTGTACTTAAGAATACTTGAATGGCCTTTTAAAAATCCACAATCCCAATTTTATACCCATTGGCTGGCTATACTTTTGAGCATGAATCATAGAGTGGAGATTATTAATGAGAGCCTTGAGATCTAAATCTATATTTGTGGATTTCCTCAATGCTGGCAGATTTGACTGGCAAGTAAATTGTTATCACAATTACTTAAATGTGTTTCAGATAAGCTTCTGCCTATAACTTCTACTTGGACTAACGTAAGTATTTCAAATTAAAAATTAATTTCTTTATTCTTTACCAGCAACTATCAGAATTCCAACCAAATGATTTGTCCTTTTTTAGCATGTTCACTCAGTGGTTATACTGAGTACAAAGGAACTTATAGTGACCTGAAAAGACCAATGGATGCCCTCAACTGGTAGAAAGAGGGACCAGACCGGTCACCCTAATTCTACTGACAGGTAGGCTGGAATTGTACAGTCAAAACCTCAAAACAAAGCGATGGAACTAAGAGGAAATATGTATAAATATAGGAAAGAGAGAATAGGAAAATCAGATTCTTGTAAAGATAGCAAATTGCTAAAAGGCAACAAAATGCAATAATAAAACCCTCAGTGCTTGTTTTGGCTGTTTTCCTTGAGAAGATACTACATGTTCTGTCAGGTAACTGTGAAAAACAGGATGAAGGGGAAGAACTGGAGCTTTCTATTGACAGAAAAAAAATCAGGGAGTACCTACATTATTTTTATAGTCTGTCTTCAAGGACAGAATAATTCCAGAAGAAATGCATCTGTAACTTGTTGATGGTCTGGCTAAATATTTTTGTTTGAGACATCCTAGAAAAGAGGTGAAGGAGGAGACAACTGAAGGAAATCAACTGTTGTCCTCATTTTTGAAAAAAAATTAATAGAGGATTCAGGGAACTACAGATTAATCAATTTTATTTAGCCATCTGGGATGATTTTACAGGTCATTGGGAAGTCCAAGAGACATGCCAGAATTAATCTGGACTGTCTGACCATGAGTTCTGATACTGAAGCATAAATTACTTTCTTCAAGTTTGTCAGACACAACATTTTATTTTATCAGCAGAAGTCTTCATATAATTTTTTGCCCTTGGAGTAAAAGGTAGGCATTGTCTTGTTTATATTACATTATAAAGTCTGTGTTGTGAAAATGAATTATCTTTCAAAATATTTGGCTGTAGATCAGCTTGATGACTTGCTATACAAACAAATATCAAGCACATCAAAACATGTTAATTCAACATGGCATACCATGAGTGGTGATAAGAGTAAATGTGCTGTAATTTGCAGATGTGAATTAAAAATGTTTGCCACAGGATATAGATAAGATGTTATAAGTCTCAAATATCCATAATCAAATAAACTTGCAGAAAGTAGAGTAAGGATTGTCAAAACTCTCCTGAGAAATTCTAGTGAGCCTTTAGAAGATCCTTGCCTTTTTTTATGAACTAGAAGACATTTCCTTTACAATATGACATGTGTTCCTATTATCCTATTGGAAAACTCAATAAGGACTGTTCTGTATTGACCAAAAGAGACATACATTTCTTGCTACAGGATCAAAGCTATATCTTTTCATCCACTCTTCTCAAAAGTGTCAAAGTCAAAGCTGGAAAGTATAGGATCTCAAACCATAGTGATGTTGAAAAGTTCTCCACACTATTATTGTACGAAAATAACATCAGAACAGATGACAATATTTGTATTTGTAATTAAAAACATCTTCCAGTTTCATGTAAGACAAAGACACTGAACAATCTTATCAGCAGAGAACTTAGAATGACTAGGATTAAAGTAGGTAACACAAAACATCTGGATGCTATTATATGAGTCAATGTTCAATCAAGTTACCAAGTGCACTAACTGAACAACATTGGAGAACTTACTTTATTAAGGAAGGAAATGTAAAAAAGATGACAGTTACCAGAAGCTGAACCTGTGTTTTTATGATATGTCTTTTGCAATATATTATGGTGTTTTTTTTTTTGTTTCAGGTCAGGGCTGAATTCAAGCTAGTCTAAATCAATTCAATTCCATTTGCCTCATATTGTCAAGCCCCTGGGCTTGCCATGAGCTGGGAGACAGGGAGGACGCAGCCAGCAGCCGGCCGATATCCGCATGGGGGCCATGAACATTGCCCAACTCCCGACAGTCAGCTGGGAGTTGGGTCAGCATCCGGATCGGGGAACCGGCAGGGCCGCTACACACTGCCCGGCTCCCAACAGCCAGCTGAGAATCAGCCCAGCGTGTGCACGTCAGCTGGGAGTTGGTGGAAACGCCATGCGCCGCCCGACTCCTGAAGATTGGCTGGGAGTCGGCCCAGCCTTCGCATGTTGGCCCGGCTCCTAGGAATCAGCTGGGAATCAGCCCGGCTCCCGGTCGGCAGCTGGGAGTCGGCATGGCCGCCCATGGCCGTGGGTGCCTCCCTTCGAGGAATTGGGCGCCGGAGATGTCCCCACCGCCGGCTGGACATTTGATCTAAGCAAGCTGGACGAGGGGGGGATTATACCTTACTTTGGCTGCCTCTCCCTCCCACCGGGCACAGGGGGGAGGGGGCAGAGAGCTGCCTGGTTGCCTGAGAGAACAGCTGGAACAGCAGAGGCTACGTGGGTGCATCTGGAGGGTGGGAATGCGGACATTGAACTACACCTTTTATCCATACGGACCAGATGCTGGCTTGCTGATTGGGGTGGGGTTGGTGGGCGGAGCACATCTATGTAAAGTGCTGGGAGCAGTTCACTCCCAGTGCTGACTTTTTCTTTGCATTAAAGTTTCCTGGTCACCTGTTCCTTCTGTGTCTGGAGTTTGCCGGCAGCTGGCAGAGAACAGCTGACACATATGTCATTTTCTTCACATAAATGAATAGCTTTGTTCTGTTCTCTGTTTTAGGAGAAATTATTCAATCTCTTTCAACCCATGCAAAGAGGGACGCAGCCAGCAGATGTCTCTGTAGTAAATAGCAAGGAATCTTGTCCTGAAGCACCTTTCAGTGAAACCAGTTTATCATCCCAGAAGCTTTGAGTTCTGTATTGCATGAAGCAAAATGTGTTCTGTAAAAATGTAATAATAAAATGGTGTATAGCATACTAAAAAGCAGAGACATCACCCTGCCAACAAAAGTGCGAATAGTCCAGGCCATGGTTTTCCCAGTTGCTATGTATGGCTGTGAAAGTTGGACCATAAGAAAGGCTGAGCGACAAAGAATTGAGGCCTTTGAACTATGGTGCTGGAGAAGACTCCTACGAGTCCCTTGGACTGCAAGGCGTTCAAACCGGTCAGTCCTAGAAGAGATCAACCCCGACTACTCTTTAGAAGGCCAGATCCTGAAGTTGAAACTCAAATACTTTGGCCACCTAATGAGAAGGAAGGACTCACTGGAGAAGGGCCTAATGCTGGGAAAGATTGAGGGCAATAGAAGAAGGGGACGACAGAGAATGAGATGGCTGGATGGAGTCACTGAAGCAGTAGGTGTGAACTTAAATGGACTCCAGAAGATGGTAGAGGACAGGAAGACCTGGAGGAATGTTGTCCATGGGGTCGCGATGGGTCGGACATGACTTCGCAATTAACAACAACAAAAATGGTGTATCTATCAATATTCCATTATTATTTTTAACCAGCCCAAGGAATACTGCTGAGATCATTGAAAAATATACTGTCCTCGTTTAAAGACATTAATTGGGATCTGCAACTCCATCACTATCCCAACACAACTGGAAGGCACAACACCATGTGACTGTGCCGACTTAAGATGGCAGGTGCAGCCGCTCCATTTCTGATTGCCATTTGCATCCTCATGCCAGCTTCCCCACTGGCTTTGCTCAGCAGAAGATGGCAGTGAAGGGCGCTAAGGATGATCGCATGATTGTGAGACTCTGCAATGTCATATTTGTGAGGTGTTGACAAGCTGCCAAATTGTGATCATGTGACTGCAGAGACACTGTGATGGTTGCAACTACAGAGAACAGTCTTAAGTCCATAAAAGCCATCCTAACTTTGACTGGTTGCTGAACGAATGGTTGCTGAATAGCAATAGCCATAGTACTTAGATTTATGTACTGCTTTATAGTGCCTTAAAGCCCTCTCTAAGCAGTTTACAGAGTCAGCATATTGCCCCAATAATATGAGCCCTCATTTTATTGACCTTGGAAGGATGGAAGGCTGAGTCAACCTTGAATGAGAACTCCAACCTTTCCGGCTTGGTGAACTGGCAGAGGCAGCAGCAGTGGGAGGAAGAGGGGATGGTTTTGTGCGCACAAGTGCATGCACTGCTTTTACAAATGCAGCTTCATGCGCATGTGCGTGCACGGGCGGACTCACCCACCACTTCCACGGCCTGGTTTCGAACACGTTGTGGTCTAGCACTGGGCTGCAGACCAAAGGGACCCCTGCTGTAGAGGGGTATAGACATATATAAGGAGCTATGGATTCTTGTTGCAGGATACTTCCTTACCAATCAGGATATCCAGGTTCAAAAACATTCAAGGTGGAATGTTGACCTCAAGCAAAATACTGGATATCTTTGAACTCTACATCTTATTGGTCTATTCCTAAAATAAGATCATACGATTGGCTAAAGTTGGTCTATTCCTAAAATAAGATCATATACTTGGCTAAAGTTGCTATGATGTCATGGAAAGTTAATGGATGTTCAAATTCCAGAAAGGGCTGGAAAACAGTACTGTACTATTTCAATGCCAGCAGCAATGACTCAATTAGGCTAGGAAAAAAAATAGTATTTAATAATACTGGCATTATGAATTTGGCAAGAAAGAGGGAAACTGAAGCAATGTTCTAAACTCAAGGAGGAAGGTTTTCAGGTAGAAAAAAGAGGGAAGGAGGGTCTGGTCAGAATTGTTTGAATAAAGGGAGAAAAGAATAGTGAATTGAAAAAGAAAGATTGGTAGAGTTGGATAGGAGAAAAAAAAGCAAAGAAAGTGAAAATAAAATATTGAATAGAGTGGGATGCTCCTACAGACTAATTTAGGATAAGTACAATTTCATTTAATTGGCGGCGGCGGGGGGGGGGGGAATTCTTTAACTTTAAGCAATCAGGAACAGTCTTATTTTAGGGGTAGACCAATACCATAAGGGCCCCCGTGTTTACTTTGTCCTGATACCAGGCGGCGCTAGGACCTGGGGAGCATCCGACTAAGCGAGCGCGCTTCAGGAGGCGAGTCCTATTCCGAACTTGCTTCTGGCGGGCAAGAGACGGCAGCGACTGCCTCTTTGGCTTCGGCGCAGCGCAGCACCATGCGCATCAGGTGAGCGGAGCCCAGCCGAGCACGGGGCACCGGGGCCAGGGCGAAATATCTCTAACCTTTCTTTCTTTCTTTCTTTCTTTCTTTCTTTCTTTCTTTCTTTCTTTCTTTCTTTCTTTCTTTCTTTCTTTCTTTCTTTCTTTCTTTCTTTCTTTCTTTCTTTCTTTCTTTCTTTCTTCCTTCTTTTCTCCTTCTTCCCCTCCCTCTCCTTTCCTTTCCTTTCCCCCCTACTTTCATTTGCAGGTGTCTCCCCCGGCGGCTACTGCTCGGCTTCTTTGTTTGGCTGGCTGCACCGGCGTCCCCACAGCGAGGTAAGGCGAGGCGAAAGGTGCAGAAAAGGCGGAGGGGGGGGGGGATGCGCTCTTCTCCCCATCACCCGCCTGCAGGGAAGCGTGAGGTGCGCGAGTTCCCCACCAGCGTCTTGCAAGTTCCGCGCGGCTGAGTTGGAAGGGTTAGCCGGTTTCCAAGGGGCTGTCAGCCCACAAAGGGCGCCCTTACTTCAGTGAGATCCAGACCGAAGCCCATGTCCGGGGTGAGGGCGAAAGGGAAGCCCTGAACGTTTGCAGGTTCTCTTCTGAGACTTCCTTTCTCCCTTTTCCGAAGTTGCTTTGGAAGGTTCTCTTAGGGGTAGACGCTATTCTGAGGGCAGCAACCCAAGTAGCCTTGCTTGAAACTAATTTCCCTGGAAATGAGTGTAACTACTTCTGAATAGGCATGGCCCTGTGGTTCTGCCACTCTCACCCGCCAGCAGCCTGAATGCAAAGTTTGGGGTGTTGAAGGGTTAAACCAAATCTTTCTACATATTCATGAGAATTTGCTAGCTTTGGTGGGTGAATGACAGTGACAAATTCATAGAAGAGACTTCAGGGGACCGGTTTATTTCCTTGATTTTGGAGAGGTTAAAAAACCTTGCCCGTTGGGGTGATTTGATTCCTTTTATGAAGATGTTTGCCACTGTACTGCCCCCAAATAAGATACTGTTTAGTGTTATGAGATACAACATATTTGGGAGATTGTGGTGTTTGCTGCAAAAGAGCTCTCCCTCTCTTCCCCCTCCCTCCCTCCACCCACCAAGCTGTAGTTAAAATTAAAGTTAAATATTTGTCCAGAAGCTGCTTCCTAGCCAGTTAAAAAAAAAAAAAGCCATGGAATTACACAATTGGAAGAGACTATAGAAATAATTTAGTCCACCCCCTATCCGCCCTCAGTGCAGACTGTTTCTGGAAGAAGATCATCCAGCCTCTGTTTGAAGCCATCCATTGAAGGAGAACCAGCCACTTCATGTGACAGCCTCTTCCACTAGCTGACAGTACAGCCAGGAATCTAATTCTTAGTAGTTTTAACCCATTAGTGTTGCTCTCTGGAGCAAAAGAGGACAAGTCCATTCCTTTTCTAAGTAATAACAATTTAGATATTTGAAGACTTACCATGCTTCTCCCTTTTTTTCTGGAGACTGAACGTGCTCATGCCTTTTATATGAAAACCAGAAATGACGGATACAATTGCAAATACCTAGATTTTATTTAAAAATAAAAACACTTTTCTAACAGTAAGATCTATACACCAGTGAAACATCCAGCCTATGGAGATTATGGGTTTCCCATCTATGGAGGTTTTTAATAGGAGAATTAAAGGTATCTCTCTTGAGGATGGTTTAATTGTTTTCCTGGCACTTTGCAGAAGATTGGATGGAGGAGATGATCTTTGTAGTTTTTTTCCAGCTTCACAACTTTATGATTCTGTGAGCTGTTTCTTATAGGGCTTGGTTTCTAGACCATCCGACCATTGTGGTAGCACTTTTCTTAAGTTGCTTCAAGTTGTCATTGTCACTTTTGAATTATAGTGCACAAATTCCAGTATTCCAAGTGGAGTTCCACCAGGGCAGAGTGGAGTGGAGCAGTTGCTTCCCATAATCTGGACTCTGTGGTCCTGCTCATGCACCCAGCATTGCTTTATTAGATATGCTAGTTCATATTTAACTTGTGGTTGACAAGGGTGTCCAGATCCTTCCCCCAAGAACAAATGCCAAACCAGGTCTCTCTCTCTCATCCTATGTTAGTGGTTTTCAGACTTCCCATTCAGGAGGTGAATTTTACATTTCCCTTTGTTAAGTTCTACTCTCTTCATTTCAACCCATTGCTCAAACCTATCAAGCATCTTTAAATCTTTTGTCTCTCTTTCTCTCTCTTTAAAAGTAATAGCCAGCTCCCCCTCCCTCTAATGCAGTGGTTCTCAACCTGTGGGTCGGGACCCCATTTGGGGTTGAACGACCATTTCACGGGGGTCGCCAAACAACGCAGTCCACCATTTTTTTCCCTCTTTTCCTTAGCTGTGCTACTCCCTTTTATTCTATTGGCTTTTGAAAGCCAATAGAATAGACTCTCTTGAATAGAGTCTAATTCTATTGGCTTTCAAAAGCCAATAGGAATTGTCCAGGCTGTCTCTGCCCTGCTGAGCCCGCCAAAAGTCCCATTCTGCAAACGGTGCTGCACCAGTTGAGTAGTGCTCGACTTACGACTGGTTGGGGGTCGCGGCATTAAAAGGATTGAGAACCACTGCTCTAATGTTTGGATAATCTGCAGACTTTATCAGCATCCCTCAGCTCCCTCAAGGGAGCTGAGCCCTATGGCACTCTGCTTAATACTTCCCTCCAACCTGAAGCCCTCAGTGAGTACTATTTGGATGTGACTATTCAAGCCTATTTTGAGTCCTTCTAACAATAGTATCATTTCACCCATATTTTACCATTTGATGAAGGAGACTATCATAAGATACTCTGCTGAAAGCTTTGCTGAGTTTCAGGTATTCTGTATCTGTGACATTCTCCTGTTCTACTAAGCTAATAACTTCTAAGAAGGAGAAAATATTGGTCTGGCATGATTTCTTTCCCATAAAACCCCTCCCCTGCTGGCTCCTATTGCTGTACTTATAACAAGTCTATCTAAGTGCTCACAGATATGTGGCTTGATAATTGGTTTGACTGTCTTGCTTCCCTCGTCCGTTTCCTTACTCATTTTGAAGGCAGAGACAACAGTCATTTTTCTGGGACCTCATCAATCCTCCAGTTCTCACCGTATCTAGAAAGCAGTTCCACAATCTCCTTCATTAGTTCTTTCAATATTTTAGGATGTCATTTATCTATCCCTGGAGACTTGAATTAATCAAAATGAGCATGCTTACCTTCCTTACCTTCTCCTGGTCTATCCTGAGCCTCAGTGCCCTCATTTCCCCCACTGGTATAACAATGTCCAGCTAGGATTCCACTTGTCTTCTGGGAGAAGATAGATGCATGATAGGAAATAAGAAATCCTGCCCTTTTTTCCTCATCCATCATCTTTTCACCACTTTCTCCTTGCAATGGATTTATACGCACTTTGGCTTTCCTTTTGTTTTTAAGGAAAACCTGAGACTCACAGCATATTCCTTACCATTTTCTTATAAAGTTTTAATTAAAACTGTAGCCAAGGGTTTCCTTCTAACTTCCTGAAAGTTTTCATCCTCTTGCACAAATAGTTTCTTGCCTTTCTAGTTCGTTTTTAGAGTGCTTTAAAATTTCTTAACAATGGGTCTCACTTTATCTTCTCTGTAAATAAAGCAGGAGAACCCTGGAAAACCATGGATCCTAGACAGAATATTGTAGACTGAAAGATAGAATGTTCCCTCTGAAAACTGCCAGTGCAAATAGTGCTTTCAATGAAATATTCTTCTTTAGAATAGTGTCCACCATTCAATCAGAACTGAAGAAGCTTCTTGGATGAGAAGCACAACATCTTCAAGGATGTTTCTTCTTTGGAAGAAAACAATCTTGGTCAAATTCAAATGAGAATTGTTGAAAAAAATGCATCTCACCATAGTTATGCATTTTAAAATAAATTTCTGTCAATTGAAAACCTACAGTATTTTAATAAACACCTTTGATTTAAAATTGGTTCTCTTTTCTTTATTACCCAGTGTTTGCAATTTACACATTCCAGACTAAAAAGCTTTTTTTAGCTGAGTCTTAGGAAATGGCCCTGAGGCTATAAGTCAGAAGATCCTTTGCCTGTGTGTAACTCATTGAAATTCAATTTAAGATTGACCTAGCAGAACAGTTTTTAATACTACAATTGAGCAAGTAGAAAGAAATACTGTATAGAATCTTGCTGAAGTGGCTTGCAGTGGCATTAGAGGTCTTATTTTACAGGTGATATAGCTTCTGGTGATCCTTACTGGACATAAGTCTGTGTGTGGTACAGCTGGTCACTGTATATGCTTCTCATTCTCTCATAGAAAAAGGCCTTAAAAAGTTGGGATTTTATTGAACTAACAACCAAGCTGGAATTAAAAGGATAAAGTCAAGAGTGTTCCCGAAAGGTTTTAAAAATTAAACGTGTTTTGCAATGCATGCTGAGTGCAAATTTGCAAAGTGATCATAGCTGATATACAGTAAGATTTTTTTCTTTTCATTTCTAGCCTGGTCTTACACTTATGACCAGAACTCTAGATTTAAAGTCTTTGACAGTCTATGCAAGAAGCACTGTGAAAAGATTAGTTTCCTGTGGCTGTTGGAAAACTTGGTTACTGTATTGGCTTTTAGGTGAAGGTTACTAGCTTTTCACACATATTTTGTGAAGGAGCTTTGTCTTCTGCATGCTTTTATCTTCATAGGAACTAGTGTGTAATGTTGATGAGTAGATCAGCTTTTCAGTAGAGGAAATCTCTTGAGCACAGGTATTTGCCTGGTTAGTGTTCTGGGGCACTTTAATATTTAAAATGCCTTTGGCTGTTCATGAATATGAGTTAATAAACATCTTAGGTATCTGTATTATTAACCTATTAAATGTAAGACACAGTCTGGCTTTGAAGCTTAAGTGTGATCGGCGTGTACTACCTTTGAGTGGAATCCTGAGCGACACATTCTGTCAACAAATCTACACATTCCATGAAGCTTGTATTGACTGGTAAGTGGGAGAAAGGGAGGCCTTTATACTATGTCTCAATGGGAGCTTAGGACTTGTTTCATTCTCTGACTTCTAAGGCTAACATCTATTTGATTACAGCACAGTCAACATGTCAGGGCAAGGAGAGGAAAGTTTGCAGAGGGCAGGTGCCATTTCCTTCTTCTCAACATAGCACCCCAGGGAGAAAAAGTGTGGGGTTTAATTAATTAATACGTTGGTTTATTTATTCATCCAATTTTATATGACTGTCTCCCGCTATGCCATTTTAAAAATATTTTTTTAAAATCCTGCCTTTATTATTTTTATGAATACTTCAAGGTGATGAACATACCTAAAAGCCCTCCCTCCTGCTATTTTCCCCACAGTAACAACCCTGTGAGAGAGTTGGACTGAGAGAATAACAATAACAACCCTGTGAGAGAGTTGGACTGAGAGAATGTGACTGGCCCAAAATGATCTATGTCAGGGGTTCTCAACCTTGGCAACTTTAAGACTTGTGGACTTCAACTCCCAGAATTCCTCAGCCAGCTTTGCTGGCTGAGGAATTCTGGAAGTTGAAGTCCACAAGTCTTAAAGTTGCCAAGGTTGAGAACCCCTGAATTCTATGTCATTGCAGGCTTTATTAATCTAGATGATAAACTCCTCATACTGACTGGCAGATTTTTTGCTATGCTGTGTCAGAGTGATTTCCCTCCTAGATTTGAGCTCTGATAAGGGGAATCTAAGAGACCCTAACTTTGAAGATCACAGTGCTTCATAGCTGAAATGTTTCTGGAGGAAAATACATTTCTGGGTTGCAAAAGGAAGCATTTCTCTTGATAAAGATTCACATAGGACTCCTGATCTAAAATCAAGATTAATATACAGCCACACACACACTGTTCACATTTTTAGTTTCACACCATTCATGGAATACTGGAAAATATATTGTGATAGTGGTATGGATATTGCATATAGCCAAGGATAAAAAAATATGGTTCATATTTGTAATATATTCACACGAGAGGCTAAGCGTGGCTTAATATTAATCCCATTTAAGCAATTCAGTACTGAATATGTGCAGGATATAATGACATATCTGTTGTTTCCTATCTTCTCTTCAGTTGCCTTTGTGGTGCCTTGATTGCTTTTATGAAACCCTCTGGGCCAGAAGCATTGTGTGCAAAAAGGTTGAATTCCCTTTCCTTCCCTCTGTGCTCCCAGTTCACACACCACACAAACTTGCTGTGTGTGGGGTGAAAACAAAGTAGGAGTCGAGAAGACATTGTTGCAAGAGTAACGCCACTGTGTGACTGTATTTACTCTCTAAATCTTTTTTCTCTCGAAGTGGCTTTTAACACTTCTTCTTCTTGTGCCATATCCGTTATCGGACATTGGCGACCATGTTGGCGATCCTGTTTTTATCAGCAGCCGCACAAAAAAGTGCTGCTGAGTTTTGTCCAAACCAGTCCCTTAGATTTTGAAACCACGATGTTTTTCTTCTGCCTGGACCTCATTTGCCTTCAATCTTTCCCTGGAGGATTAACACAAAGTAAGCATTTAACACAAAGTAAGCATTTGCCCTAAACTGGGTAACCCAATAGAAGAGGGATAAACTAACCAACATCAAGAAATGGTTGCAAATTGTGTTTATGCTGGTCTGCTTTAATTATCACTTGATCTGTGATCCAGGTTCCGATGGCATGCAAATCAGCTGCATTATGGTTTAATCTATTATATAGAATATCGAATAACTGAGTTGGAATGGACCTACCATGTCAGTATGTGCAAAAGAAAGAAAAGCCATTAAGGTGAGACCATCGGCCCTGTTCTCTGCTGAAAAAAGAAAGCTTCCTAATCAGTGCAATGTAGATATTTACCAAGTTTGCCCCTGGTGGTCTTAAGTTTATGTGATCTTGTTTGTCACCTACCCTTATTTGTTTTTGTACTTATTTATTTTATTTTCCTTATCTTTTCTTGAACTGATATCTTGTGATAATTCTAATTTACTTTCTGCCTCTTCCTGGTCAACCACTGATATTAATTTTCATTTTCAACCTAATGTTGAGATTGAATCTAATAGGAAAAAGAGCTTCATGCCTGGATTTTCCAGGTTGGCTTTGATAGTCATTGATCTGCAGCTGTTAAAAAAAGTGACTTTTATGTATATTTTAAAACACAGTATATCAACACTGGAGAATTTAGAGTAGGCCTTGCTGTTCTTCATTGTTGCTTTTCTATGGCTGCTTAATAAATCTAGTTGGTATTAGGGTTGGTATTAGGGTCAGGGCAGATGATAGCACCAGGCTGATCTTGATTGATTGTTCCATGAGCAAGATTGGATCTAGTTGCTAGCTAGGTGGGTGTCCATTGGAATTCTGTTGGTGGGATATGAACTGGGAAGACAAAATCTTATTCCTGAAGAAGATAGTACAGTATTGCTGCTAAAAAATTACATGACTGTATTTGCATGTTCTTCAAGAGTTAAATTTGCATGTTCTTCAAGAGTTTGATTTCAGGGAAGTTTTATAATTTTACTTTTAATTGTGTCAGGAGGCAATTCTTGATCTTGTAGCATTGGTGTTGGTGCTTGACTTTTAATCTTTCAAATCCTGTTGCTTCTAAATATATAAATGGACAGTAGGCCTATATTTTAAGCTGACATTTCACTTTTTAAAAATAAACATATGCTAATATATAATGTTACTTTTCCCCCCCTTTGGGTTATATGAATCTGTGTATACCATTATTTATGGCCAAGTGTGATACAGGAACTAAGATATTAGACTGGAGCTGCAAAAATCCACATGACAAACAGAACTGTTGCTGCCATCTGATGTTTATATGCATTTTTGCAGTGTGAAGCTGGTAGCCCAATTATGAATGTTCCACAGTGTGCACAGTTGTCCTCTGGTTTGGTATTGACAGCTACACTTTATAGGCGTATTCTGTGGGAGGAAAGAATGGTAGGATGAGAATCTGTGTGAACTGGGATATATTATAGTTTATTTCCCAAATTTATTTGATAAGAAATTTCATCCTTGACTAGTGACTCCAAATACAAGTTTGGAATATTAATGTTTTTTCTTGGCTTGCAAAGTTTAACTATGAATGCCTGTTCAGGATTGCAATAATTACTCATTAAACACACATATTTCCTGTGATATTATGGTCATGAATAGAGCAGTTGATACTTCATGTTGGTAAGTGGAAGACTATGGTCTAAGTCACCTTAATACAGATGTAGCAATTATTAGGGGTTAAAAACAGTGTGGTTTTGAGCGTATACAGACTTTTGCATTGTTTTGACTGGAACCATTTGTGCCTAGCTTTCTCAATAATGATTTATGTAATCACTCAAATCATAATTGATAGCAATGGAGCTTAATGCCTATCATGGTCATGTCTTCAGCAGGTGGCAGCAGCTAGCCAAACCTAGCAAGACTTGAAAAGCTAAGTTGAGCCATTTAATACTTGAATGAGAGACCATAAGGAAATCTAGGTTAAGTGGAGACTAAAAAAATCTTCAGAAGGTGTCAGACTCACCTTCTTCTATATTGTTGCTAAGAAAATTATGTGGTTATAACCCTGGGAGTCAGCAGGAAATGAACTCAACCTGAGGAAGATTTATTGTATGGAGTGCTGAATATTTAATAGCAGTGAAAGATATAGCTGAACATCAATGGATATATAACTTAATATATCCAATTTGCCTCCAGAAGTTGTTAGGACTACATTAAAATGTGGGCTTAGCATATGTGGCTAATTTCCAAAAAGCAAGAATTCCTTCTAGGTTTTTTTTTCAGTATAGAGAGGTTCTGACATTTTTGAATGTGTAGATAATTTGGAAAGGAGCATAAAATCATAAAGTGGAATAAGATGTTGATACATAGAAAAAAATTGTTTCCACTTTACCCAGGACATAGATAAGCAAGTTGAAATAGTGCTCTTGTGTAATAATGATTTCTGGCTCCTGACCCTCTATATCCCCAAAATGTGGCAAGCACTGCACTATTCTAATTATAGTTGCCTAAATATAGTGTTAGGAGCAATCAAAAATATCTTCTTTGCTCTATTTTTAAAGTTATAGTTGAATTAGTGGCCAAGTCTATTTCTTTGTACATATTTGTAAATTGGCGGGGGCACAGTTAAATACAAATATTTCTGAACATTTTCCTGTAGCACAAACAAACAAACAAACAAACAAATAGGGTGTCTTGTGAGAAGGAAATAATAGAATAAGAATAGAGAGGACACATTTAGTTGCCAATATTTTTTAAAAAAAATGTTACTGATTTGTATCTGACCAGGAAGTTTAAAATAGCCAACAAAATAAAAATACAGAAATAAATTGGAAACAGACTGATTAAAACTTTATGTGTACAGAAAGAAGGCCAGACAGAGAGATACACACACTTATAAAATCATCAAAACTTGAGAAATCCATAAGGATTGGTTTGCCTTTCCTAAGAATGACAAATTATCCACTTAAATTATGATTAGTTCCATGGAAAGCAAATACCAGCGTTATCTTCTCTTTTCACATTTTCACCCCCTTTTACATTTTGTTTCGTTCCTTATCTACAGGTGCTTCCTCCACCAAATATCCCATTTTTGGAGGATACAATATGTTCCTTTTCTTTGGATTTCACACAGGAGGGAAGAGCTAATGAGGGTGCACTTTGTTCTTTCCTTTGACACTTTTAAAAGGAAACATTTGCCTGAAATATGTTGGTGGCATGCAGTCAAAAGATGCAAGGAAACCATGCTTAGATTGCTTTTGGCAGAAAATACAAGTTTATTCTTGTGCTGGCCAAGGAAAAAACAGCGTGCTGTTTGATGTGGATGTCATATAAAAGTAACTTCAATTTGTACTTTAAAACAGCTTGCAATTAATATGTATTGTAGTTTTGAAGTGGACATTTGCTTACATGTATTGGCATAAATAACTGCATAGACTCCACATTATACAGTAGCTTCTTTTTATGAGTAATACATTTAATGGAAATTCAAGTTGTGCTGATAGTTCATCCTCTGTTTTCCCAGCCTGAACTTGTCATATAATAGCCTAATTATTCTGTGTACCAATAAAGAACTTAGATTATCTGACATATACACTGGATAATCACATTCGCATTTCCATAACCCAAAGAATATATTGTGTAACAATTGGGAGAAAGGTGGAAGTTAATGCAGGTGAATGTTTTTTTTTAAAGAAATAAGTCTGCTATGAAAGCGCCAGGAATTAGAAATAGGTTTACAGAAAGGCAAGTGAAGATGTTTGTGTATCTTGACTTTGTATTAATCACTTCGGCTTCAACTTGCAAACATGATGATATAGCATTGGAATTAAGAATGATTCAAGATGTATTTGTAAAGCCCAAGTGAATAAGAAAGGTTTCCACCAGTTATAAAAAAATCATGAAGATGCCAGACAAGATGCTCTCATGAGAATCCTGTAGGCCAGTGGTTCTCAATCTGTGGGTCGGGACCCCATTTGGGGTCGAACGACCATTTCACGGGGGTTGCCAAACAACGCAGTCCGCCATTTTCCCCCCCCCCCTTTTCCTTAGCTGTGCTGCTCCCTTTTATTCTATTGGCTTTTGAAAGCCAATAGAATAGACTCTCTTGAATAGAGTCTAATTCTATTGGCTTTCAAAAGCCCATAGGAATTGTCCAGGCTGTCTCTGCCCTGCTGAGCCTGCCAAATTCCCATTCTGCAAATGGTGCTGTACCAGGTGAGTAGTCCTCGACTTATGACTGGTTGAGTAGTCCTCAACTTACGACCGGTTGGGGGTCGCGGCATTAAAAAGGTTGAGAACCACTGCTGTAGGCAGAGGTCCCCAACCTTCTGGGCACCAGGGACTGGTTAAATGAAGAGAGATTTTTCCGTGGAAGGGAGGGGGCTTGGTTTTGTGTGCTGCCTGAATCTTGTGAATGGGGCTTTCCTTGTTTGTGCGGACTGGTTGCTGGCATGCCGCGGCTCGGTACTGGTCCACGGACCAGGGGTTGGGGACTCCTGCTGTAGGGATCTGGAGTTTCTGGAAGTTATCTCAATATGTGGAGAGAGGCTATTTGGTTATTTGGAAGACCAGAACCCTGAGACATAGAGGGCTTTAAAGATTTACGATAACATTTTATTAATTGCACTTTGGAAACAGACAACTGATGAAGTTGACAATATTGTTTTCTGTTCAGCTAGTTCCATTCAACAATCTAACAACAATAAAGGTTTCAAGAGATCTTCAAAAGCCAGCCTATGTTAAAAGTTTGTTTTGGTGTTCTTTTAACAGCTGGATTATGGGTACATTTTGTGATGATTTTATAATAATATATTGCAACTTAGTTTTTTAATCAAATCCAGAGAAATTTCCATTACAATACTAATAGTAATTTATCTTCATTTTATCCAGAGAAGTACGTCTATTGAGTATTTGAGAATCCACAGAGAACTCAGACTTTATTTGCTTGATGGTCTGACACTGAAATTAAATTAAAACTTTATTAACAATTGCTTATTGTACAAACGTTAACTGTAAATACTGTGGAGGAGACACTTTGCTGTTGTGCTGTTGCTTTCTTTCTTCTGATCCTTGTCAGTTGCTATGACTGGAGGAAATAATCCAAACGCTGCAAAGGATGGGTGAGGGGAAAACAGACAAGATAACGGGAAGTAGTAGCACTACGCTCATCCTCTTGAAACGCTTGAAGATGGACCATATTGAAGTGAGCAGAGCACCAGAAACATTTGCAGCTTTTAAAAAAAATATTTCAAGTAGGATGCACATTCCTACTGAAAGACAATAAATTAAATTGCCATTATTTTCATCAACATTAAACACCCATTTGCCTTTTCTTTTACATCCTTGTTCTGGACACCATAGCTGAACAGGCACAGCCTCCTTGCTTAGTTTGACTGCAGGGATAAAGGGTCTCTGCTCTCCTCATGGAAAGAATTGGATTGCCTTTAATTTATTGAGGCCAGCAGCTCCTGAGGACCCATATGGATTCATCTATTAAGCTTTCTTGGCATGATGTCAAAAGTTTTTCTATTGCTTTCATCTGCTTTTTTTTTTTTAATACTTTCCAATCTAGCCAACTGTCTTGATTTTATGTGATGGTTTTCCATCCAGGAACTAACCAGAACTGATTGGCTTTCTGGATCAGCTGAATTACCACTCACGTGAAATATGATTCTTGTAACGTGAGGGCTTTCAGTCTCCCTGCATTCCTGGAAGCCTTTCCAGGAGCAGGAGAAATGTGAAGCCAAGCAAACCTAGGTAGGTGCTTTTAAAGTGATGACTAACTAGCCCAAAGGTTTGTTGATTTTAAGAGCTCCATAAAAGCTGACAAGCTCATTTCCCTTGTTTGCCAAACATGGCAAAACAATTTAGTTTTATTGAGGTCATTTTTTCAAATAACAAGAACAAAACAGGGGGAAAGACAATTCAGCTATTTATTTGGGGACAATATTGCACTAGTATAGTGAACAGACTCTAGATTTGGGATCTTGGAAAGTGTGTATATTTCCCAACAATAGACTCTTTTCTTTTATATATACATACATATACATGTATCATTTCTTCTTTTCTTCCTAGAAAATATATGTCCACCCAACTCATAAAATGTGACTCTGGACAGTGTGCAACAGTGTTCTTTACATTGGTATACTCATGTCTTATTTTTAATAAAATCAAGTAATATGCAGGAAGAGCCGTAGCATTTAATTTTGTTTTCATTTAAGTTGAAATGTATCAGCTTGGTTTTTGACATATAAAGCTATATCTATCATTTTAGCATAGTACACTATGCATATAAAGCTATCTCATTCATTTTAGCATAGTACATTATGCATTTAGACTTATTTGCAATTTGCAAATAAGTCAGGAAGTTTGTTTTATGGAGAGAGTGAGAAATTTGAGCAGGAAACAGCTCATATTATAGAATTAAGGTTATAAAGCTCATTAAAAAGTTGATATTAAGTAACTGGTTCTATGTCATTACTGAATGCTAGCTGAAAATATTTATTTTACAGGTAATCCTCAATTTACGACTACAATTGAGCCCAAAATTTCTGTTGTTAAGTGAGACAGTTAAATGAGTTTTGCCCCATTTTATGAACTTACTTGCCACAGTTGTCAGGTGAATCACTGCAATTGTTAAATTAGTACTTGTTAAGTGAATCTGGCTTCTCCCGTTGACTTTGCATATCAGAAGAAGGTTGCAGAAGGTGATCACCTGATCCTGCAATCCTCATAAATATGAGCCAGTTGCCAAGCATCTGAATTTTGATCACGTGACTCTTGGGAATGTGAAAAACATCAAAGAGTCACTTTTTTTCAGTGCCCTTTTAACTTTGAAAGGGTCAATAAAAAATGGTTGCAAAGCAAGGATTACCTGTATTAGTTCTGCATGTGGCTCCTGTTAATGCAGACTCTGAATGAATTACATCCCCACCATCAGTAAACAAGCTTAAAAGAGTAAAAATATTGTACATACAATAGTGCCATAATGGGAACATCCTTTTCATGCACCAGCTAGTATCACAACTGAGTTGAATGAACATTTCTGTGGCCTATTTCTTGCTTTATAAAAGGTATTTAGAAATGTGAATAACCAACTGAAGTGCAACATAATCCTTGCGTGCACTTGTCTGTAGAGAACATTATGGAATTGGTTATGTCACAGGGTGAAATTGTGTCAGGTAAGGGCATGCTCTTGATGCCATTTATTAGTGATGGCCTAAGCCAGGGGTAGGCAACCTTGGCTTTTTTATGACTCATGGACTTCAACTCCCAGAATTCCTGAGGCTGGCTCAGGAATTCTGGGAGTTGAAGTCTATGAGTCATAAAAGAGCCAAGGTTGCCTACCCCTGGCCTAAGTCAACTCTCAGCGATGTAGACTAGCAGCCAGATTTTCATGCAAGGAGCCTCACTTTTTTTGAGATACTTATTAAAGAAGCTTTCTTGATCTAGTTTACTTACTTATCTGCTTTGTGATCTCAAATAATAAAGGGGATTGGTATTATTTGCTAACTTCAGAATTTGTAGTTCATTGTAATGCGCTGCATTGTGTCTACTGATGCATTTAATGTTTGTAAAGTGCTGCAGTTGGCAAATTGTTGCCCTTTATTACTGCTTAGCAGCATAACAGTTGATTATCAGCCTAAGAGTAGAAGGCAATGAAATAAAAGCTGTTCTGAATGGCAATAATGGGAGGGCAGTCTTTTTCAAAATCTTTTAAATGTAAGAGCAGGTTTTGAGGAAGAATATATTGAAGAGACATCCTACCTTCTAGGTTGTGCAAAACATTTTGATTTAAACAAGTTCTGTGCTCAAAATGCTCATCAGGGGTTGTCAGAAATGTATTGATATACTTCCTGGTAAATAAGAACAAACCGTTTTGAATGTAAAACATTTTGCACATAAGCAACTGTTCATAAGCTTGCAGGTTCAGAGGCAGCTGACCCCTGAGCACTAGTTATGAATAAATAATACTAGGACAAGGGACTGTTGCCTTTATAATTTCTTGTTATTGCTTTTGTTTCTTAGAGGCATCATTTTGGCTAGATCCTATAACTTCTTGGGTATGGAATTAAAAATAAGGTGCACAAATGTTTTCTTGAAATCCTACTGGGCTGTTCCAGAGAAGGATGAGTGAAGGAAGTTGGGAGTGTGTGCCAGGGGTATGTACTCCCTAGAGGATTGCCCAAGCATGAAAGTAATTCTTGTCTGCCCAGCTGTAGGAAACAGACACCTGTATTGAGCAGCAGTGATACAGGACAATGCTGGAGATGGATGATAACAGCAAAGGCATTGTTTCACATGACATGGAAGAAGGCAAGGTAAACCACTCCTATATTTTACTAAGAAACCCCTCATGGATAGATAAGGTAAAGTGACTGATGATAGATAGATAGATAGATAGATAGATAGATAGATAGATAGATAGATAGATAGATAGATAGATATTGTCATTTTTACTGTGGGCACAATGACACACATTAAAAATGAAATTTAGTTGCTTCCTCTCAAAGTGTACAAATATATATCACACATTTAAAATATACTATATACAACATTTGAATAGACCTACACCCTTACATATAAGTAACATATAAATATTAATCACTGTCCATCTTGAGTACATAATGGAAGGAGAAAGCTTTAGAGTTCACAAGGTTAATACTGTATGGGACAAAACTGTGATTGAATCTGGATGTTTTGCTTCAGATACCACGGAGCCTCCTCCCAGAAGGTAACAAGGAAAACAGGTTGTGAAGAGGATGTGTAGTGTCCCAGACAATCTTGCGGACCCTGCTCAAGCAACACTTATATGCTATGTCCTGGATGGAAGGGAGGGAACTGCCAATGATCTTTTCAGCCATCCTCACCACTTTCTGCACTGCCTTCCTGTCTGAAGCAGTGATGCTTCCAAACTAGACTGTGATGCTGTATGACAGGATGCTCTCAATAGTCCCTCTGTAGAAAGTGTAAGGATAGGGGAAGGAAGATGTGCTTTTCTCATGCGACGATGATCATGCTGGATAATGGCCTCTCAAGTTGGATGATACTAGACATGCTATTGAGGAAGAGCTTAGGATCTTTCAGAGAACTGTTTGCATTTCTGGTGTGGCTTCTTGCTATCTAGTTGCTGATGTTAAGGAAGAAAAGCCGGAAGCCCCTAGAAATACAGTGAGAACATGGAATATAAGAAGTGTGAACATGGGGAAGAACGATACAGTGAAAGATGAAATGAATCAACTATATTTTAACTTCTTTGATATCAGCAAACTGAAATAGCTTGGAATTGGACACTTTCAGAACTTCTCAAGGTCACAAAAGCATGAGGAGGAACAGCACAGATTTCACAGTCAGGGAGAACATAGGAAAGATAATACTTGAGTATAATGCAACTAATGACCAAAACAATATCAATTAGACTTTGTGTGCAACTCTTTAATATGATATCCAAGTTCATATTCCAACCACTGATGCAGAAGAAGAAGAGGCTGATGAGTTTTATGGTTAAGTTCAATTAGAAATTGAGAAAACATGAAAGCAAGATGTGCTGCTTGTGGTTGGAGAAGTTGAAAAATATTAAAGAAGAAAATATAAAGTAATTGGATTGCATGGCTTAGGAAATCGAAATGAAGCAGAAAAAGGATTCTCAGTTTCTGCAAATCCAATGATTTCTTTGTTGCTAACAAAGTGTTCAGACAACAAAACAACATATAAATGTCTATATAAATAGACATCACCAGATGGAATACAAACCATTTGACTGTATGATTGGTACAAGGAAGTGGAAGAGCTCAGCTATAATAGAAAAGACATTGCCAGAGGCTGACTGGGGAACAGATCATCAACTGTTCCTGTGCAAGTTCCAAGACAGGCTGAAGCAGGAGAAGAAAGCTAGCCAGTTTCCATGGTATAATTTTGAGCACATGCCCACCAGTTTCAAGGAGAACACCAGGAATCATTTTCAAATCTTGACCCTTATTGATAAGGAACCAGAGGAACTATGGGATGAAATCAAAGACTTTGTTGATAATGAGAATGAAAAACAAATTGCAAAAGAACCAAAAAACAAAAGAAAGCAATCTGGATGTCAAAATAAACTGTGGAAAAATTACCAGTGACAGCATAAATCCAATAATTGAGGTTGCTCTACAGCACAGTTCCATTGTTGTGGTTTCTGCTGTTGGGTTAGGCAGGACAGTATAATCCTCAATCTAAATGTAATGTTTAGGCATTAAAATGTGTGTATAGCGTGTGTATGCAAGAGGGGGAAAAATCTAACTGCTCTTTTAAGCCTTGTTTTCATTCAAAATATTTGGGAAAACTATATTTCTTCTTCTTGTGCCATATTCGTTATTGGACATTGGCGATCATGTTGGCAATCCTGTTTTTATCAGCAGCCGCACAAAAAAGTGCTGCTGAGTTTTGTCCAAAACTTAGATTTTGAAGCCACGATGTTCTTCTTCTGCCTGGACCTTGTTTGCCTTCAATCTTTCTCTGGAGGATTAAATGGAGTATGCCGTGAAAACTATACATATAGTGCAAATACACATACATACATACAGGTGAAACTCGAAAAATTAGAATATCGTGCAAAAGTTCATTTATTTCAGTAATGCAACTTAAAAGGTGAACCTAATATATGAGATAGACTCATTACATGCAAAGCAAGATAGTTCAAGCTGTGATGTGTCATAAGTGAGATGATTGTGGCTTACAGCTCATGAAAACCCCAAATCCACAATCTCAGAAAATTAGAATATTGTGAAAAGGTTCAATATTCTAGGCTCAAAGTGTCCCACTCTAATCAGCTAACACCTGCAAAGGATTCCTGAGCCTTTAAATGGTCTCTCAGTCTGGTTCAGTAGGAATCACAATCATGGGAAAGACTGCTGACCTGACAGTTGTGCAGAAAACCATCATTGACACCCTCCACAAGGAGGGAAAGCCTCAAAAGGTAATTGCAAAAGAAGTTGGATGTTCCCAAAGTGCTATATCAAAGCACATTAATAGAAAGTTATGTGGAAGGGAAAAGTGTGGAAGAAAAAAGTGCACAAGCAGCAGGGATGACCGCAGCCTGGAGAGGATTGTCAGGAAAAGGCCATTCAAAAGTGTTGGGGACTTTCACAAGGAGTGGACTGAGGCTGGAGTCAGTGCATCAAGAGCAACCACACATAGACGGATCCTGGATATGGGCTTCAAATGTCGTATTCCTCTTGTCAAGCCGCTCCTGAACAACGTCAGAAGCGTCTTACCTGGGCTAAAGAAATACAGAACTGATCTGTTGCTCAGTGGTCCAAAGTTCTCTTTTCTGATGAGAGCAACTTTTGCATCTCATTTGGGAACCAAGGACCCAGAGTCTGGAGGAAGAATGGAGAGGCACACACTGCCAAAAGCACCAAAACCTGGTTCAATGACCGTGGGATTACTGTGCTTGATTGGCCAGCAAACTCGCCTGACCTGAATCCCATAGAGAATCTATGGGGCATTGCCAAGAGAAAGATGAGAGACATGAGATCGAACAATGCAGAAGAGCTGAAGGCCGCTATTGAAGCATCCTGGTCTTCCATAACACCTCAGCAGTGCCACAGACTGATAGCTTCCATGCCACACTGCATTGAGGCAGTAATTGCTGCAAAAGGGGCCCAAACCAAGTACTGAGTACATATGCATGCTTATACTTTTCACAGGTCCGATATTGTTCTACGTACAATCCTTGTTTTATTGATTGCATGTCATATTCTAATTTTCTGAGATTGTAGATTTGGGGTTTTCATGAGCTGTAAACCATAATCATCTCACTTATGACACATCACGGCTTGAACTATCTTGCTTTGCATGTAATGAGTCTATCTCATATATTAGGTTCACCTTTTAAGTTGCATTACTGAAATAAATGAACTTTTGCACGATATTCTAATTTTTCGAGTTTCACCTCTCTCTCTCTCTGTGTGTGTGTGTGTATGTATGTGTGTGTGTGTGTGTGTGTGTGTGTGTATAGTCAAAATGAGCTCACACAACAGAAAGAAATGTAAATTTATAAAATATTCACTATGATGGGAGAGGAATGGCTTCTGATCCTACTGTGAAGCACTGTGGTAGGTCCTAATTCTAGTGTTAATGACCCATAGTCTTCACTTTTCGAATGGCTAAACTGTAAAACAATGGCTGTGGAATTATTTCCTAAGAGGATGATTCATAACATAAATCCCAAAGCACAGGATTTCCCTTTGAGTGGGAATGTGCAGAAATTGTGTGGTTAGAGAAGCATTCTTTTTTAATTCTTCTAAATAAATGAAATGGGCTTTGGAATCTCTGAAATGTATCCATGTCCTGGAGCATAAATGTTCCATCTTGAGAGAATTTTCAGATGTCATTTTTTTTGATATATGGAGCATGAAATGATAATTTACATTGCTTGTATTTCCCAAATATCAGTCAGCATATTTTACATCTAATCTTTTTTTGTTCAAAATTGCTAATATAAAGACTGGCCTAGTTGTTTTCTCTTGTTTTCTACTGGGAAAGTGAGTAATTCTCACAGAATGAAACATTTATTTTTATTTTAACAACTGAATTTATATTTCTAAAAATGGTGGTCTTAATATTTTTCTTCTTTCTAGTTGGTTCTGGGAGGCCCCCCAGTGCAATCTAATAATACTTTGAACATGAAAAGGGCCAGGTTGCATATCTGAAGGTTTGCTGTCACTCCAGCTAAGAAATGAAACAGGTATAGGTAATGCTTTGAAGATTAGTCATGTTATTACTCCTATCCTTTCTTCCTGACTTCTAATTTCCTGATGAAGTTTCTTAGAAATGTGAAAACCTGAAACTTAAGTTTCAGTTGGTTTAGTAAAAGGCAAATATAGAATTTTGAATTTTCTTCCCTAATGGCCAACATGGTTACTGTTAGCTTTTTTGTATTCACAGACACAGATGTAAGGATTTGAATCTGGACATGTCTTCTGCTTTTTCCAAATTTCAGAATTTTCATTGGAGCTCTAGAGCAGCTGTTCCTTCCTTTGTGGTTTAGCTCAGTTTCAGATGTCATATGGCAGCTGAAGGCACCACCTCTTCCATGGTCTGGCCAGATCCCTTCCCAATAGGCTTATGATGGTGTTAGTTGGATACTTTGTAGATAGCTTGGAAAGTTCTTTCTTATTCATAATCTTCTGCTTCTGTGGGCCTGGGGTGATAAAAGAAAGCAGAAAAGGATCCAAGAATTAGTTCAAAGCCCAGCCAGTTGAGCTGGAGAACTTCTATTTGGAAGTGTATATGGTAGTTAAGTAGGGTTGTTAGTGATACGGTGTTCTGCTGGATGAGATTGTTTTCCCTTCTGTTGTTTGCAAGTTGATCCTAGCAACTGGGCTTCTTTTCTTTTTGATTTGAAACATTTCCTTGCTTATCAAGGTAGCTTCTACCTGGATAAGCAGCAAAACATTTCAGACCAAAAAGAAAAGAAGTCTGGTTGCCATGACTCAACTTCCAGACAGCTCTGCCTGGATGACTGAGAAGCTTCATCGACATTTTCCCTTCCCTTCAGCTGTTGCAGAATAGTAGGTTAGCACAATGGAAATCCTAACGGGCAGAAACAGGCCTGGGGGAAAGGGGTGGATGATCTATCAAAATATAATAGTAATAACAAAGGGGTAGAGCCAAGGAAAGATAGAATGCATATAAGGATTTGGTTATCATATAACACATCAACATGAATCTTAGAAAACAGACAGTATATAAGTGGAATTGATTGCATGGTCTGTGTAGCATAGCACATAAAATTATCTTATTGACCATTTTAGGTTTTTAAATAATGTAGCTTGTTTGTGGGATTCAGTTTTACTGCACAAAAATCTCCCCCCCCCCCAGTCTTTGCTTCCCCTTTATGGGAACCTCCCTAGAAATACTCTGCAGGTCAGTCTACTGCTTGAAAATATTTGGGAGCTGAAAGGCTAAAATATTCTTTGATAGTTTTCTGAGTTTACCCACACATACTATATCTGCACTTGCTCTGTAATTTACTCAGTTAATGCAACAGATAAAATACTCCAGCTCATTTCATCTTGCTACGTTTTGGAGATTCATGAAGTACCAGGCACTGGCAATGAGATGATTGTTCTAATTTAGATTAAGTCCAGGAAAGAAAGCATTCACTGTAGCAGGTAGTGAAAAGAGAAAGGTGCGTTGGAGGTATTAAAGAGTTTAGATTTCACCCCAGGCATTTGGAGAACAAAGGCTGTGCTGTTCATGCAGTAGCTGATGTATCATCAGCTGCTAGAATCAACTATTACTGGGTGAAGCTGCAGATCTTGCAATATTGCTTTCTGACAGCCTTGAATTCATTATACGCTTTTGTTTGTTGTTGCTACCATAACACAGTCTAAGGCTGAATTCCAAGGGAAAAAAAATTCTTCCCCACCTATTTTTAAAGTTATATTTGTTAAAGTGCATTTGACTTTTTTTGTGCTTGGTCCCAAGTTTGAAAAGCGGTACTTTAATAATAAAAGCACCCAGTGATGTTAATAATGCTCTTAGAGGATAAGAAACTTGGTCATGGATAGTGCACTTCTAATATTTGAGGAGCATCACTGTATGGTAACAATAATTTCAAAACTCAACAGAAAATTTGTCTTAATGTTCTTTATAAAACCTAATCATTCTTTTCTTCAATAAAATATGTCTATTCCTTCTCTGCTCATATAACAAAGTCTAACATTATTTGTGTATGTCTTCTGAACAGAAAATAAAGTTGTTTTTCCTGTAGCATTTAAATATATATAAACCAATCATAAGTAATTGCCATCTTTTCAACAGCCTTAAGTTCAGATTGTTAATATCAGAATAAACATATTATGAATCACAAAGCATCCTTACTTCCTGCCTTCTAAATAATCAAGGACTGCTTGATTTGTGTGCTTTAGATTTCTGGGGCCATGTCTAACATCTGTTGCCTAAAAAAGCAAAATTTATAAACAAACTTCAAAGGTTAAAAAAAAGTAAATCAACCTCTTCCCATCTGATGTCCTTCAGACATATTGGATATCAATTTCCAGCCAAGGTTATAATACATGCTAAAAATTTTGGAGCTTGTAATTTAGCACATCTGTTGGTTGGAAGAACCTGGCCTATAATGTGAAAATAATGGGAAGTGCTAATGTCTGCTCCTTTGCCATCTCAGGACATTTTCCCATTTCAAACTTAAAATATTATCCATCCATCCATCCATCCATCCATCCATCCATCCATCCATCCATCTTTGAGCGAATTGAAAGGTAAGATATGCAGTAAAATTATACCTGGATAAAATTTTTTGTTTCTCCCATTATCATACAACATCCCTTGACATCCCTCCAGGGTATTAGGCGATCAAGCCAAAGAGATTTTATATACTCATAGACCTAACTGAAAAAAGAGGTGGGGGGATACTACTGTTGCTCTTCAGGAACCAAATGAAAACATCCTCATGGTAATATGGCAGGAAAATAATGTTGCCAGGTCATGTTTGTATGATGGTCAGATGCAAGAGGATAAAAGCCCTCAGTCTTACGAATTCTGGTTTTTTTTTTAAAATCTGGCCCTTATTTTCTAGCCAAGCAAAACACAGTAAAAATATACTTAACACATATCTGGGAATGAAATGCTGCCTGTAAATATTCAAACTCTTTATTTATTTATTTATTTATTTAAATCCAATGTATATTATTTATAGGCTTACCCTGTTAGATGCAGCAGATGAATAAAAAAAAAGGCCAGATGCAAATGGTAGAGGAAGTGACCTGAAAGCATTTGGAGAGAGGCAAACTAAAAGGCTGCATGCAAATCCCACAGTCAAACTCTACCTGTCTTTTTCAGAATTGCTAACAAAGGAGCTACCACATGGAAAGGGACGTTTTAATTTTTTCCCTTTGTGATATTTTTCCCCCTCCATGGGATAAAATGGCTGCGGTTTGCTTTTTTTTTTTTTTTTAGAGAAGTAAAAAGCCTGATTGGGATAAAGTTTAGTTGCATTTGGTCAGAGACTGGCAAAATAAGAATGGATTAAAAAGCTGAAGGGCAAAGAGTGGTCCTTGGGGCTGCTTTCTTTATTCTATATTCTCAGTCAAAGTCTTCATATACCAGATTTTCTTAGTGTGCAGCTGCTACAGGAGAGAGGAGATCAGCAGATGTTTTGGAAACACAAAGAATCCCCTCACTGTCTAGGAATAGATAGGAATTATGATTGAAGGGCTGAAGGTCCCCTGACTTATAAAAGACAAAGTTTTCCCTATCAATTGTGTCTGACACTAGGGAATGGCACTCATCTCCGTTTCTTGGTTTTCAGCGTTTCTATGGTCATGTGGTCAGCACTATAGTACATGCATATTACCTAGACCAGAAAGAGCAGAGCACTTCAGAGAATCAGAGTATATTTTATAAGTTAGAAGTAAATCGAGAGTGCATGCAAGAGAGATGGTTTCCTTGTTCGTGTAGAAGGTTTTAGAGAATTAATTAATCATTGTCACCTTCTGTTAAATCCATTAAAATGTTAATTGACCACTTAGATCAGAGATAGGCAACCTTGGCTCTTTTATGACTCGTGGACTTCAACTTCCAGAATTCCTGAGCCAGCATAGCTGGCTCAGGAATTCTGGGAATTGAAGTCCACGAGTCATAAAAGAGCCAAGGTTGCCTACCTCTGACTCAGGTTGTCAAAAATTATAGCCTCTTTGTAGTCAAGATCAGCTTCTAATGACCATGTAGTTTTCCTGACTGAATTATGAAAGTGGCTTGTCATTCCTTCTTTTAGGGTTTTTTGTCAGTGTAGCCACACAGCACTAGAATTCCCAAGTAATAATTCCCCCACCTATGTTCAGCTAGAAATTGTGCATATCTGCACTGGGAAAATATTCACAATTTCTCTTTGGAATATTCATTTCTGCTAGAAATTATACTTTTTATTTATAATATATATATTCACCAGGTAGTCCTCAAGTTACAACAATTCATTTAGTGACCATTCAAAGTTACAACACTAAAAAAATGACTTACGACCAGTCCCGACACTTACAACTGTCATAGCATCCCTAAGGTTACATAACCAAAATTCAGGCACTTGGCAAGTGGCATGTATTTATACTGTGTCCTCAATCAGGTGATCACCATTTGTGACCTTCCCAACTGGCTTCCGACAACCAAAGTCAACGGGAGAAGCCAGATTTGCGTAATGATCATGGGATTCACTTAACAACTGTGGCAAAAAAGGTCATAAAATCAGGTATGACTCACTGAAAAATGCCTTGTTTGGTAATGGAAATTCTGATCCCAATTGTGGTTGTAAGTTGAGGACAACCTGTAAAAGAAGTTAGCATGGGAGGCAGTGATCCATGAGACATCTTATTTCCAAACCATTTGAACAGACTACTGTAATCACAACTAATTGGAATCATGCCCATAAGCAGCCTGAATGACAAACAGTGCAGATGATGTAGGACTGGAACTATGTGGTGTTATGGTATGCACCCATTAGCCAGCTGCCACAGCTTCCAGAGCCTCATCACAGGTAACTCCAGGCAGATTGCATAATAACAAAGAGCATCAGAAGGGCTGCACTGAAGATGATATCTCAGTATGAAGCTGATAGAGGCGCCAAGTAGTACCCATCATTTATTGCTAGCTATAAGACTTTGCCATGTGTTTCTTATCTTATAAAGAGAACCCAGTGGTGTAGTGGCTAAAGGAGCAAATATCAATCTGAGCAACTTTGAGATGTGTGGTCTTCAACTCCCAGAGTTCCCCAGCCAACAATTGAGAAACATTGGGCTAAAGTGGGCTTAGTATCTGAGAAACAGGTTCAAATCGGTCCTTACTGGATGATTTTAAACCAGCTAGTCTTAGTCAGTTTATTTGGAAGAATTGTTATTGTGGGGAAGATTGGAAGAAATAGAGATATATATGCCCTGCTGATCTCCTGGTAAAATGGAGAGAGGAGGGAGGGAAAGAGAGACCTGAAGATTGCTTCTACCTAGTTAATTTGCATGGGGTAAATCCTTTCTCCCCCATTAGCTTTTATTTACACTGCCAATTAAAAATTGCCAAATCATAAGCTGGTCCTCAGTAGGATCTATCACAGGCCTGCACAACTTGTAAGGGAATATGGGCTATATTGATATTGTCATGGTTCCGACAAATGAATCTCTTCAAAAGAACTCTGAGGCATTGTTTTCCTTAAAGAATCTTTTATTCGAGAAACAAAGTATTGGCACTACATAGTTGAAGCCAAAAACTGAATTCCCCTTCCCTGGCACAAAGTAGCAAAGCACAATTCCCTCCTCCCAATTAACAGTCATAAATCATATTCCCCAATTAACTTGAAGCAGCGGGCTTTCTCCCCATCTCTCCTGCCCGCCAAATTTCTATCAACTCTGGACCTAATAACCTTGGGTTCCCACAGCTGAGCTATTATTGTTATGACTAGCTGGACTCTCATCCACATTCCCCCTCCCAGTATCAACAAAGTCTAAAAGTGATAGAGAAAAGATGGATAGATTTCCATCTGTTGTCAAAGCAAGAACATCCGATGTTAGCAGCATTGACAGATATATTAAAAATCTCTTAGGCTCCACAGAAATACCTGGAGTGCCAATCAGCCATAACAGACTAGTAGAAACACTTGAGCTGACATCTGCAGCAAGGTTTGGAGGTGTTGGCAGCATGTTGTAGTTGTAGTTGAAATTTACTGCTTTTCAAAAAAAAAAGACCTGTTTTTTTTCTAAGACAGGTGTCCCAGCCTTCCTGACTTGCAGATGCATTATGCTTTCACTTGTCATAATTTTGAGCCAGTGGCCAGGCATTGGCCATGCCAGCAGTGGAGATGGTCAAACGATCACCAATGATGGAGCCATCTACATCTTGTTTACTTCTCACCCTTATGTCTTGTGAAGTCCCAAGAGATTCACTTGAAGTCCAACACAACTGAAACTCACTAGATTAGGGAAAGTACCTTTCGGATCTCCTGGTGATCAAGTCAGAATTCAAGCCTCTTCCTTGAAGCTGCAAGTAACAGCTTTCAAATGATGCACTGTGCTCAGTATACTTGCATGTGAAACTATAAACACAGAAGAAAAAGCAATACACTAAAGTTAAAATAAGGAATAACAAGGCAGTTTTGCTTTGTTTTGCACTTAAAAAAAGGAGAATAAATGAAAATGTCGGGGAAGGCAATTACCCATCCGCAGAGTGCGGGAGGTAATAATCTTCTTTCAGTTTCTTCTTGGCTAATTGAAGAATTGACATTATCCCATTCAATGAAAGGAGTCTTTGTCTGAGTTGGTTGCTGAGCAAATCAAAATCTTGGCAGCTGGATTGTGAGACCTGAATTTCTTCTCTGGACATTGCTTTTCTTAAAACAGGTAGTTTAATGGCCTTTTCATCTTTGAGAATTTCTCCAATCACCCCTGCTCCTATTTTGTCCTAGAAATAATTTGCTTTTCTTAAAATGGCCACTAACTCATGAACCCAGAATTTTTTTGCCAATTATATCCAGAAACCAAGGGAAAGGTCAGGCAGTCTAGACGTTAATCCGAAAGTATGACATTTTCCCCCAGCTAGTTGCATAGCAACATGGATTAATGTTTAAGAATGACGCTGACAGTCATTGAATCTTGCTGTGGTATGTGGTGCCAGTGTTGTACCTCCTCTTGATTTCAAGTTGTGTTCAGCTTGCAAGCAGAGTCGCAAAAGCCTTGTCTAGATCTGGAAAAAAATGTTAGTTCTCTGTAACTTCTGGTAGTGGAAGACAAGCAAATATGGTCAATAAACTGTCTCATTGTTGTTGGTTTTTTTGAGTGAGAGACTTATTTGCAAAGTACTATTTCTTCATTGTTTAGATTGTTCTTTTAAAAAAAAAATCAGAGTGACTCTCTGAGAGCTTGCTCCAGAGCATTAGTGCTGCACAAATGTGCCCAAACAGTACAATATTAGCAATGCATGATCATTCTTCTTACAATTCAGAGTTGCTTTCCTCAATTCTTGAGGTGTTTTCTTCTTCGTTTTTCTCCCTATATCTTAGAATGACATTCTCTGTGAGATTGGATTGAAGAGAGAGACAAACACGAATCCTTTTCAGAAATCAACTGAGGGTATGCTCACATGTGTGTGGGAAGTGGTATGTCATGTATGTGTGTGGGAAGGATTGTGGGGGCAGACTTCATTGTCTAAATCTTCATGGCTCAGTTCAGTTCAGTATATTGGGGAGATGCCTGGTCACTAGAACTACTTAGATTTTTCATTTTTTTATTTTGGCCTAAAACCCTGAAACCTACCTGGTGCAAAACAAGAAAATTGATTCAAAAAGGGGAGTTTGAGTTCATCTAGATTAGCCTTCTCCAGCCTCCTTGTCCTCCAAAGTGTAGTTTATCCTTTATGTATTCACCATTTCCATATGCATATGAAAGTACCATCAAATGGTTATCGTTGAACTGTTTGATTTAAAATTTTTGTTTTTATTTAAATCAGTGGCATCTTTAGTGGAAACAATTTCCCATGGGCAGAGTGTCCAGTTGATGCTCATAAATGAAAATAAATATTGGCCAAGTAACCTGAATACGTTAATGAATTCTGTTCGGACAAGAGGATGTACCTACTTGGCAGTCAAAGGATATGTTGAAATCACAGTCCTTTGTGAAAACATCTTTCATGGATTTTGTACTGTATAATATCTAACAAAGGATTGGATATATATATATATGAAAAGAGACCTGCGCAGCTCAACATTGTGTCTCTGACAGGGCCAGCCAGTTGCCTCTAGCAAGTCCACAGAGGGAAGAGGAAAGCAGCAACATTCATCAGTCTGTTGTTAGCAGATAGGAAGCTTCATTCTGTTATCACGGGCTAATTTCATGTATATGTCAGACAGACAGGCAGACAGACAGATCAGCTTCATAATCCTGCCTCAAGAGTTTTCCTGTAAAAAGGTTATGGGGAGACTCCCAAAGTGTTAATTAGGTATTTAGAATAGAAATATGGAACATAGTAAGTGAAATAGTTAAACTTAACACAGGATCTGGATTTGTGGATTTATTTAGATGAAAGATTATTGAGGATTGTTATGATTGATTTAGTTGTATTGAAATATTTTAATTTGAATGTAATATGTCATTAGAGGGAAAAGAGAGGAGGTTTTTAATGACTTAATCTGAACTTTATGAGTATGACTTTGTTTTGTGGACAATTGATTGCCCTGCCACCAAGTTGTTTCTTAAGCACTTGTTTGTAAAATGAAAAAACCAATAAAACTTGTTTTTTTTAAAAAAAGAGTTTTCCTGTATTCATTGGCTGTAATCAATAGACTAAATTTAACA
Organism: Crotalus tigris; assembly: GCF_016545835.1. Taxonomy (NCBI): domain Eukaryota; kingdom Metazoa; phylum Chordata; class Lepidosauria; order Squamata; family Viperidae; genus Crotalus; species Crotalus tigris. The sequence continues at coordinate 344,401 of NW_024096711.1, forward strand.
GCTTTAATTTTTATTACAAGGGACAAAAGTCAACCTGAAATACTAGGAAGAATGAAACACCTTGATTCAGGGTGCTGTCAGGATATGATCTTAGGAAGAGGAAGAACAGTTAGAATGATCAGCCCCCCAGTGTGACGTAGAGACAGGCAAAAATTGTGCCATTGTGCCTGGTCACTTTGGCTTTGGTCATCCCAAATGTGCTCTACAAGGACAGCCCTTGAAGAACGGTCAAACGTTGCAATTGTTCCAGAAGGCGGTGATGTGTGTATAATTACATGCATACTGTATCTTGTTGCATCTCTGCTTTGCGAGCTGCACTGCACTTCTGTGTATAATTCAGTGTGCTGGTTGTCATCTATCAAAGGCTTCATGGTGTGGACAGGCAGGGCTACTTGAGAGACTTCCTTTCTCCAGTTGTTTCTGCCTGTTCTATGAATCTGGCAGGAGGGCCATGCTCCACGTCCCATTAACTGGGGAATGTCACCTAGTGGGACCCAGGAAGCAAGCCTTTTCTGTTGCCTGCCCTATGAAACATTATCATGCATAGGATATTATCAAAATAGAATGAGCTATATCCAAACACAGATAAATTATGTTTTCTGATCTCATTAATAATCAGAAGATGTTCCCATCCTTCCGTGGCTCTAAGTAAGTTGAATGAGTCACAGTTTTGTTGTTGTTATAGATGTATACACTTAGTTTAGAAAATAATTATGGCGCCAGGCCATTGATCTAGCATGTTTGTCACTCTTTACAGTGGGTTTACAATTTGGGCAGAATTGCCTGGGGATGCTGATTGCATAAACTTTCCTATAATTGCACACATTTAGATGCTTGCTTATATTATGATTCCAATGTTGATACACACCATTTGCTACATGATCCTGGGCTAACCTGAAGCCACCAGCAACTGTGATTCAAAAACAAAAGTTGTAGAATTAACCTGGAAATCTGGTTTGTTTGTTTTTTGGTGAGCTATTACAAGTGAAACTTACATGAATTGGATCCAAGTATTTTACATTCTGCTTTTATAGTACAGTGTGGAATTACATATTGCAGTGCCTGGAAAGCAGAACTTCATAAGGGTCGTCAGTTAGTTGTGTCAGTCTCAGTTTTGAACTCGTGCAAATACTAGCTTTCCTAGAAAAGGAAAATGTGAAGTATGTGAATCTGGATCTTTGTACTTTCAAACATTTTAATTCCTTTGGTCTGAAGCATAATGTGTTATTCTGAAGCCAGATTCACTTAACAACCGTGTTTCTAACTTTATAATTGCAGTGATTCACTTAACAACTATGGCAAGAAGGGTCGTAAAATGAGAAAAAATTCATTTAAACACTGTCTCAGGACTACCTGTGGCTGACCTGAAAGAAGTGAGTGGCCCTAAGTTACTCAGTGAGCTCTATTGAATGAGGACTTAAAGCAGCGATCTCTCCAATCCTGATGTTAGTTTTTAAACAGTACAACACACCAGCTCTAAAATTACCCTAAGAGTTACAAATCCAGCACATCTGAAGAACCTGGAAGGCAAATTTAATATCATGAAAAATTCTTATCCTGTGTTCAACAAAGGTATTCCTTGATCTCTATGTACTATATTAACAAACTCTCCAATTACTTCGTTTTAAAAATCCCTACTGATTCTAGTCTCTATAACTAATTGTGAAACTTCTAAAAAAGATAGGGAGAGTTACAGATTTGCTTTTTTCCACTGGTTTAATAAATTTCCTACAAGTGCATAATATTACTTTTATAAATAATTTTCCTGGAATATATTATCATTTAATAGTCTAAGAAGGCATGTAATATCCAGTCAATTTTAGATCTTTTTACTTTGAGGATGTTTTCTCATTTTCTTATATTTCTCAACTATTAGTAATGCATCATTAAAATACCCTGCTCAAGATATATTAAGTCTGGCTTAGAATTAAAATCCTCATTAGTTGAAGAATTACATTTAATTTTTTCTGCCTGATGGATACCTTTTCCTTATGAGTCTGGAATGATCAGCCTAATATCATCAGTCTTAATTTTCTCTGAGAATAAGAAAATATATAAGTATGGAGAATTCCTGGTGAACAGCTTCATTGATTCATTGTCTGAGCAGAATGGGCTGAGCTGGTGCACAGACTTTTTCCTTACCCGTGAGCAGAAGGGCATATACAGTAAGTACTATATCAAAGAAAGCAGGAAGATCCAGTTGCATGAAAAAGCAATCTGCTTGCATAATCTTCGATTTAGTCCAATACTGGATTTTCCAATTAGAAAAATTGAAGGAGGAAAATATTGCTAATTCCTTCCTTACCCTGAATGTATCCCCAAAAAGTTACTTCAATGGGATAAAGCAGTGCAGGAAACTGCGGATGGAGAAGTTGTCTGCCTCCCAAGGAAAGCCATAGCTTCTTTTATGGATGATGGAACACTTCTGAATCCACTTAAGCTCTTTTTCTAGTCAGTAGGGTTTTGTGATCTTGTTGCCAGTGGTCTCTGATCATCCTGAGTATTGCTTATAAGTTCCAGTGTGGAAATAGAGATTAGGTTATGTCTTCCCTGGTTCATTAGTTCTTTTCTGTTCTGTTTTATTAGTACAATATTTAGAAGAGAGATTGCCCTCAAATACCTGTGAATTAAATGGAGGTTAAATAAAGTACTGCTGTGGAGATACAAAATGCCTAAAATTAAAGATTAGCCTAAAAAGTTAAACCTACTATAGTACAAAAGGAGCTGTGAATTTTAATCCTTTTTTTGGCAACATTTTGCCTTGCCCTTCCCATCCCTTCCCTTCCCCATATATCCATACAGCGATAAATTACTTTTACAAGTAATTTTGAGTAAGTGTTATACCATCTTTACTTCTGCTTGAGGAAACTCTCTAGGAGAAGAGATGCTACAGATGTTTGCCCTGCCCTCTGAATTGGAGGAAGACGTTAAGCCCATCCTCTTATCCGCCTACCCATTACACATTTTCACCCTTTTCCATTTTTGTGGGCTGGGAATACCACAGCTTTTCAGCTTGCTGATAATTAACAATGGAGAGCAGAACAACAGCGACATTGTAGCATAGAAAAAGAAGATCTAGGAGAGAATTCCTCTCTGAAATATTACGATTCTATTTATGCTGCTCTAATTTACAGGGTGAATACCCCTCAGGGCTCTTCATACCTTGTTTGAAAAGCCAGGGTGCATTTGTCATGTACGCATACTTATCATTAATTTATGTAATCCTCATCTTTACTTTCCATAATTGGTAATATTTTTTATTAAGCTGAATAAAAGTTTCAAAGGATATATAAGCTTTTATCTTCTTTAGCCTTAACCATGATATATCATTGCTATCCACATTTTATACATGGAAAATAATGGATTGTGCCAGACTCTGAAAACCAGACCACCTGTTTTCTTCTGCATTTTTAAGTTAGCAGTGAGGTCTCGGCTCACTGTGAGTTTTTAATGAGGAAACCATCTCCTCCCAACAGTATTCTAATGAATTGCTTCTGCTTGTATACAGTATGTTGAGATGTACATGGTTGGGTTGCTTTTTTTTTTTTTAGGTTTGGAAAACTAATTCATGACTACTTATTTTCTTAAGTCGCCTCTTGCTGACAAAGGAATTTGGAAGTATTGGCCTCATGCTGACATAAGAGAACTCTCTCTAGTATAGTAATAGCACTGAACTCATCAAGCTTCCCAACCCCTTAGAAATATGTATTATTTATATTCAGTCTTTCCTAATAGCAATGATAACATAAAGGTAGCAATAGAAAAAAAAGGAAGGAATAAAACCAAGTAAAAATTATATGAAAATCCAAAAATAGTTTAATCCCAACTCCCTTAGGCAGAGTTTATAGCCCAAAGAACTTTGTAAATAGAAAACTTTCATTTTCTCCTATTCTTTCCTATCCCATCCTATCAAAAAAAGGCAATGTTAGCTTCACCAATCAAGTTCAGTAGTGAATAAATCAATTTAATTTAGTTTTGTAGTTTTGTTGAAATATCTTTCTAGTTGTTTTATTTTAGGACCCTTTTTCTGAAGCATTTTCATTGCCATTCATTGAAAATACTTTGTTAGCTTTCCTCAAAATTATTGAATTTGCTAGATGGCCTAAATAATGTGCAGTAAAATAGTGAACGACATAGCCCAATAATTGGTTGTGTAGATGCAAATATCACAGGAAATCACTGAAAGTTTGTTCTGCTTACTATAAAATATTGCTTTCAGGACTGAACCTATACTTTGGAATCTATTGAGTTATAAAGGATACATATAAAACCCAGAAACCTAGACGAAACTTTGATCTATTTTTACAGACTGGTGATCTAGAGGATCTCCAGGAATGATGCCTCAAGAAAAAACAAACACCTTTGATATGAATAAAACTTTTAGCTATATAAATGTAATTAATATTGAGAAAATCATAACTGATAAAGATATTCCAAACACTGACGGGAAATCAAACGTTAACAAGAGCATGAAAAATAGGATATTGATTAATGAATTGACATTATTGATTTATGAATTGATATTATCGTTATTTGTATGATATTAGTAAAATATGTTGAAGATGCTTATATTTAACTCTGTATACATTAACCGTACCAAAAATTGTAATGGTGTAATAAGGGGAAAATGGAAAAAAATATGGAGAAGAAAGGAGGATCAGGGAAAAAATACTGGATTGTGTAGTATTGAACAGACTTATATTAAAGAAGTTAACGTTAAATATTTGAATCCAGGCAACACATTGTTTACTAAGCACTAAAGACTATAATTCTTAAAAGTTAATAAAACTTTTATATATATAAAAAAGAAAGCTTGATCTGCAGGTCACATCTGCATCAGTGTTTATTCCAAGTCTGGTTTCGGTGGATCTGTGCTGGACCAATAACCCTCTGTGAGGATTACTGGCCAATTCTATTTAGAAACACTGTATTAACTGATAGCAATATAATAACAATTTCTCTTGGAAACTTTATGTCATTGGATGATGCCCTTAGTAACATTTCTCATTGATCACATCCTGATAATAACATAAACAGGGCAAGAGTCATAGAAGAGGAATGGAACAGCCTATCTCCCACCCAATGCCTCAAGGCAGGATCCTATTTATTATTTAGTTCCCAAGTCCATGACTTGGTACTTTGTACTATTGAATTTTAAATGGAAAAAGGGCAGTCACAGAAATCCTACATATTGAGCTTTAGGAACAAATCATGAATTACTAAATTCATAGTCAAATTTCACTTCCCATCAAGGGTTTAATAATAAAGACATAGAAAGTTCCAAATAGAGAAATCATTGTTTTATTTAAAAAGTTTTTCCTTCCATATTTTTGTTTCGAAGATGATGATAAAGTTTACAGACAAAAACCCATTCCTTTTTCAATAGAATGGCTGCATAAATGGAAGCCCAATGGAAAGCAACTTTCAGATATTCAGCTGGCCTTTTGTGTTTTGTAAACAAGTTTAAATGTGTGTATGTTTCTTTTGCCTAAGTGTGGGAAGAGGGTGAATGTTTTGCAAGGCTGTGGGTTGTCTTTGGAACAAAAAGATCTCATGGAAAATTGTGTTGCAGCATTTTAAATTCTGTCACGCTATTTTAATCTGGAGTAAAAGTAATGAGAACCTATTTAAGTAGCAAATCTATTTTGTTCCTTGATTAAGGTCACTTGATATAAATGTGTGTGAACCTTTTTTTTTAAATTAAAAAATGCCCTATTCAGGTAATTCGGCTCTGGTATTATTATTATTTTATATCATTTTAAATTCTGTATTTAAGAAGTTCCCAACTTTTGGAATAGAGGGCCCATGACGGAAATTGTGGCATGATGGATTGCCAGAATGGAAGTAGTCAATCAAATTTACCAGAAGGAATACTGGTGAGTTTGCTTCTCACAGACCTGAATCGGCCTTCCTGAATTCTTCTCAGTAGTCTAGTTTTTCGTTGCCTTTTGCTTCATTGCCTTTCCTGTGACATTTGTGTCCTAAACACAAAAGTGGGATGCAATCACCCACACTTTTTTTTCTAAGAATGCCTCTTGAAACTGTAGGGTCCATTGGCATTGACAGAATTACAGGTTATATTCAAGGTTGGTGCTCTGCTTAGTACAGGGGTGGGCAACTATGGGCCCTTTATGACCTGTGGACTGCAACTCCCAGAATTCCTGAGCCAGCCATGCTGGCTCAGAAATTCTGGGAGTTGAAGTCCACAGGTCATAAAGGGGCCATAGCTGCCGGCCCTTGGCTTAGTAATATGCTAGCTGCTCTAAATAAACAAATCATGAAAGCAATCAGATGGGGCACAAAGCCTCTTGGATGCCAAGAGAAATTGTTAAGACTATTAACTCTGCTGGATGCAGGCTTGTGATCCAAGCACAGTTTGAAGCTGAAGAAGGCTCTGTCTCTGTGAATTATAAGGAGTGTGCAAATACTATCTTCAAGAAGCTTCATGAATGAACAATAAAACTGAGGTAAAAGAAAAACAATATGTATTCCCTTATTTGAGCTATATAATGTCTAAAAAATTAGTACCATAGAGAGGATCTTCAGCTGACCTGTACTTTCTCATGAGGGACCAAGCCATAGGGAACATTTAATCTTTATTATTGGAGATTTAAGAGATGAGTTGAGAGCGGAAGTGGGAACAGCTGGAAAATATACTCTCTTGGGAACATGTGAAGGACAAAAATTAGATATGGAATTTGAAGGCCACCAATGAATGACCAATTTCCCCTGGATGCTTTTATGGGTCTAAGATAAAGAAAAGAGAAATAATCTTCATTTGTCTAAAAAAAAAAAAAAAAGTTGAAACCTCCCCAGGAGAGGTTTCCAAGCTACATTTGGCATTTACTTAGTCATTCAGACATCAGGCTCTTTGTGTCATGGCCATAAGCCTTCTGGGTCAGAAAGGAGAATTCCCGATGGAATTTTGTTTGGCTTGGTGGCTGGCAAGCTGGGCAGGCGGAATTTAGGGCGCTTTTGCCATAGAATTCTCTGAAAAACTTGGGTGCCTGAGGGTAGAAAGGAGCAGAATATTTTGAGTTTATCACACCCTGTTGCTATCAGGCTCCGATCTGCATGGAACTGTCTCTGAGCAACTGCGGTGTCTATGGAATGCATTACTCATATGCTGTCTCTATCACCTGCACAAGACATGCTTTTCCTTTGCCAGTTAATTCTCCTCCCAGCAATGATGTATGCTTCCTCCATGAGCAGACCGTTTAGATAAAGGCCTTTAGATCGCACTGAAAAGCTTCCTATATTGATAGGCAGTTTTTGAAGAAAGAGATTTAAGCTGATGAATCTCATCCCATGCTGTGTGTCTCCTGTCTAAATCAGACTTCTCTGTAGCTGGCTTTTTTGAGGAAAAGAAATTACATTAGGCGTTCCAATTATGGCACTTTACTGTAATGTTCAGTTTGGCTGTTAGGAGCCAACAGAAAGAATTAAACATCTGTTCAAAAAGCCTGCAGTGTAGATTAATGCCTGATAGCTTTGTTTGAAAGGATGTATCTTTTGTTCTTTTGTCTTACCTTTTGGATCTTGTGCAACCTCTGGATTATTAAATTTTATTGCCTCTTTATTGGCTTAAATCTAATATGGGTTTTGACTTAGGTCTAGAGTAGAAAAGAATTGCAGTGCGTGTATCTTGAAATATCAGATGAGGTTATATCAGGTTATACAATCTAATAAAACGTCCATGTATAAGCAGCCTCTAATAATGCTTTAGATAAAATAACCAGATGTTCATAATGTTAATGGTGTGTTCATTTTCTTTTAATGATGATCTCTTGAATTGGATTTGCAATAGGAACTAGATCTTAATAGACAACAATACTATACAGGTAATTATCATTTAGTGGCCAAAGTTGGGACCAGCAACACCATTGCTAAGCAAAGTGGTTACTAAATGGGAAATTACATGACCACAGCTGTGCTTTCTGATTCAAAATTGACAAGATTATTCAGTTTCACACCTTTGGCTTTTGCTTGCTTTCTAACTATTCACCCTGGCACGGGGATAATTAGAAAAAGGGAATTGGTATTTGTATTTACTTTCATTGAAGAGAAAGAAATTATAAGACACTAAGCAGGAACACACATTGAAAATAATGCACTGTTTCTGGCTATTTGCCTAGCCCACTCCCCGCTCAATGTTTCCAGTCCTTTGGGAGGCACACAAAAAGGTATAAAGCTGGTTAAAGTCTTCTCAGTTACAGGTAGCAGTTGCCAGCCAGCTAATTAAGGTCACAAAGCTGAGTTTCTTAATTTGACACTTTTTAGAAAGGGCAGAAAATCTCTCAAGAAGAGAGAGTTTGTTTAAGCAATCTCTATGCTGTGGGGGGAGGAAAATGAAAGAAACAAAAACAATTCTGGCACAGGACATATGCAAACACATAACTGAGAAACTGAAAAGGTGGTAAATGTGTGGCTTGGTCACAAAAATATTTTTTCATCCCATTTTAACTTTGAATAGTTGCTGGATGAAGCAGTCAATAAATGAGGTCCACCTGTATAAATAACCACTTTAAGTTAATAGTCCCTGTGCTGATTACACATACTCTAAATGGATGAAATCCACCAGCTCTTTGTCTTCTGGCCAAGGCCAAGGCCCTGAGTTACATTTTTTTTTAATGCAGGCACAGAGCAATCAATGAATGAGCAAGAAGGAGTGTGGAAGGGCAGTTCTTTGTAACTCTGTCCAGCGGTGGAATTCAGCTGGTTTGCACTATCGGTTTGCAGAACCGGTAGCTAATTTTTTGTTGCCCAGGCCCAGGATGGATTTCTGGAAGCAGCATCCACACAGAGAACTGGTTGTTCACCTATTTGAATCCCACCACTGGCTCTGTCTCTTGATTAAGTAGCGGCTAGGCTCGTTTACTCCTTGCCTTCTTTCTGAGAAGCTCAGTTGTGACCTCCTAGTGCTCCCTAGTCAGTGGAAAAGGCCAGAGGATGATTTCATTCAGCTCTATCCACTTAGATATAGCCATTATATACATTTTTGGGCAACGACTTAACAATATTTATTTACCAGAACTACAGTGATGTACAACATTCAGATTAACTAAAATTATAATTAAATAGTACAATACACATATTAATAAACATAAATAAATTTCTGATACAGTGATTCTACCTCCAAAGCCATTCTGGAAATGGAAGGTTTTGAAAATAGAAGCACCCTCATCTCAAATGGGAAGGGATCCTCAACAGGTCTTCTCAATTCATCTGGATTTGGCAGGCTGAATTTCTCTGGGAAAGCTGGTCTCTTAGATACATATACATCCCAAATTCAGGGCACAATGTCCTTTAGTCGAGCTTAGTACCTGAGGACAACGTGACTTGTTAATTTGGTGACCTTGTGGTTTGGGGGGAGGGGCTTTCTTTGTCTTGATTGTGCTCCAGTCTCAAGAAATATCTGTACTGTCTCTCCTTAGTAGATGATGAAGGGATCATGAAAACAGTATTATTCATAGAAGGACTTTATGAAACTGAACTTGCAATGTCAATTGTGGTTCCTTTTGTTTTGTTCTCAGCTGATTTGTTAACTGTGCAGAATGGAGAGAACTAGTGGAAAGACAAAATAAATATTTGTTTTTCCCCCTCTTTTTTATTGTATCTGAGATTGTCTTTTGTTAAATTTGGCTGCTGGGTATTTTTTGCTCCAACTTAGGATTTTCTTGTCCTAACTGAAGTTGGGAGAATTATTATTATTTTTTTACAATTCTGGCTCATTAACTATCTTTGTTGGAGAGCGCCAAGGTTGCTTGTTAAATGGGAGCTTAATGTTCTTGCATCATGTGCCTGGATGCTCTCCTAAGTTTTTCCCAGCCTCTAGGCGTTCTTGGCATTTGTGGCACTTTGTTCAAGCTTGTGTTGTGTTGTACCTTTTGCCTGATGTAGTCTGACAATATCAATGTAATTGGATAGTATGTGAAGCAAGGCAATCCAGTTTGATGGCTTCTCCCAATTGGATTGGCCTGCCCACATTCACTGGGGATGTTGGGAGTTCAGTTTAGTATATCTGGAAGGCACTAAACTATGTATGACATAAAGTATCGTTGAAATAAAGTATTCTGACAAGTAATGTGCTTTCAATAATAAAAATAAAAAACAGGGTTCTAGAAAATGTAGATCAGTAAGGCCACTGAGTGTGGCTTTTAAGTTTTCTGCTTAAGAGGAACCCAGAAATATTTTCAGTGAGGAAAAGTTGAAATAAAATTATTTAATGTTAAGTTGAAACAGGATTGATTATATTTTTATTTATTGCTCACCTTGAAAATATTTCTCCAAGGTATTCAAAAATATTTCTCCAAGGTATTGCAAAAAAGAAAAAAAAATGTCCTTGTGTAAATGGGCTTTGACTCTGGTGTATTAAAATAGATTAAAATATATTTTGGCTACTTCAGAAGCTGGTTCAAAGCATGCTATATAATTTTCTCTCAGCTCTGGAACCTTGCAAGATTTTGATTTTGCTGCATTGTAGACTTCATTCTGTAGCCTATTAATCAGAGAGCTTTACAAAGGAGTTGTATATACTTGTATTCAACTCCTTCTATAAAAAGATAAAGGTTTCCCCTGTCCAGTCATGTCCAACTCTAGGAGACAGTGCTCATCTCTGTTTCCTAACTGAGGGATTGTCCAAAGATGCTTTTGTGGTCATGTGACTGGCATGATCTATGCTGAGAGGCCAAAGTGGTACTTATTTATCTACTCACATGTGCAAGCTTTCAAACTAGATTGGCAAAAGCCAAGGCAACAATGGGAGTTCACTGCTTCTGTACCAATACATTAATCTTTTCACTGAAGCAGCACAGCCTACTTTTTCACAGTAGGAAAGTCCACCAGAGGAGATTCATTTCAGATATGGAAACATGGAGTATTGCATATGATTGTATTTACCAGCTGAGTGAACACATAGTATACAATTCCCAGTAATTTATAAATGCCAGAGAGATGATATGATCACACTACAAAAAATGATTAGTTTCTTCTGACAAAAGGATGTCAAAAGCGCTGAAAATACAGAAAGGCTGATGCGGTGCTCTCTGTATTTATGAAAGAGTGTTTTTGACAAAGAATGTCTTGGGTGAACTGTTTGGCTTATTTATTTATTTCATCATATTTATAAGGCCATCCATCTCATAGATAAGTGTTTAAATTAAAACAGATCTTATTTTTGACTGTATATTCATTTGTTTTTAGATGTTTATGAAACCTGTCCAGTATTATATGAGAGTAACAGATATATTATTTTAAATGTACATACATAGCGTGTTTTCCTGAAAGTAAGACCTAATCTGAAAACAAGCCCTAGCTTGATTTTGGGGGTGGGTCTAATATAAGCCCTACCCCAAAAATAAGCTCTAGTTTTAGAGTGAGGCACATGCCTAAAAATCAAGCTAGGGTGGGAGTGGAGCTTACTGTTGCAGCCAGGCATCCCATGGATCGACATTTGCCTTGCCGGCCTACTTCTTCTGCAGTCGAAGGAGCAGCTTCATTCTGCAACTGAGAATGGAGCTCGGGACTGCATTTCACAGTCAGAGGCCTTTCCGGAAGGTCTGTGCAGCCGAGAACCAAGCTTTGGGTTTAATCCATAGTTTGGTTCTTGGCTGCACAGACCTTACAGAAAGGCCTCTGACAGCGAAATGCAGGCCCAAGCTCCATTCTGGGTGAGGAAGGCCAGATTCCCCTTTCCTGATAGTTCTGCAAAGCCCTTGAGGTTTGGCATGGAGGAGTTGGATCGCTTCCCACAGGGTTGGCCTCGGCATCCACTTCAGACAGCAAACAGAAGAGCGTTGCTCTTTTTCTTCAGGGGCTTTGAAATTGCCCCCCTCCCCGCTTTTCTGCCTAAAAATCCAGAGCAGACACATTTTCCTCCTGATCAGCTGAGGATACGGTAGCTATGACTTTTGTAAGAAGCTGAGTATACCAGTATGTGCGAGTCCAACTCCCTTGCCACAGGCCAGCACGGCCCTATGGGAAAAGGATCCGCTCCTGGATATATTTGTACAGGGATAGAATTGATTGATTATGTGCCATCAAGTAGTTTTTCAATAACATTATTTTTCATTGAGTAGCCTTCTATCAGCTGATGCCTTCTATCAGCTGATGCCTTCCAAATGAGCCGAGGTGGCGCAGCAGTTAGAGTGCAGTACTGCAGGCCACTTTAGCTGACTGTGTTCAGCAGGTCAGCGGTTCAAATCTCACCGGCTCAAGGTTGACTCAGCCTTCCATCCTTCCGGGGTAGGTAAAATGAGGACCCAGATTGTTGGGGGCAATGTAAATATATATATACATTGCTTACTGGTGTACACCGCTTAGAGAGTGCTTGCACTTAAAGCGGTATATAAGTCTCATAAATAAATAAATAAATAAATAAATAAATAAATAAACAAACAAACAAACTCTGGCTCATCCCAGATTGGGAAAGGCCATCACAGGATCACAGGATTTTCAATAGGGATGCCTTGCAAAGTTCTATATGTTATGAAACATTAAAGAAAATATCTCTCTTAGGAATGAGATGCTATGTTGGCATTAAATATTATTTTCCTAGTTCTCTATATAGGTTTCTGCAGATGTCCACTGTTTATGTCAGGTGTGTACACCAGCATATTTATCTGAGGCAGGCATAGACAATATCTGGTTTTCTGAATAATGTAGATCTAAAACTATCACTATTCTTCCCCACTGGCCATGTTGGAAAAGATCTAGTAGAAAGTATAGATTATATATCTGTGGAATTAGATCACTCTATTATTTTGTGTTCCCAAATTTTGCTATGTGTCATAATGTACTGGGTCAGTCACGCACAATTTAGTGGTGCATCTATTCTTGGATGAATATAAACACATATCTTGCCAAATGGCATTATTTTCAAGGGCGACAGAGAAATTTCATACAAGGTTTTGAAAAAAAGTGTCAGCTGGCTGTAATAACTATGAATTACTCTCAATAGACTAATTTTAAGGATTTATTTTAGCTTTGTTATGTGTGTGAAAGAATTAGAAAGCTTAATTGTTAACATTTTGGGTCCACGTTGTAAATATGTGGTTTTTATTTATATATTGTTGGTTAAGACACCAAGCTGAAAAGCAAGAAACCATGAATTCAAATCCGCCTTAGCCATGAAAGCCAGCTGGGTGACCTTGGGCCAATCTCTCCCTCTCAGCCCAATTCAACTCACAGGATTATTATTGTAGGGAAAATAGAAGGAAGGAACTGTGTTGCATATGTTCACTGCCTTGAGGTATTTGTAAAAGTTATAAAGGTGGATATAAATAATCAAATAAATAAATAATGTAAGTCTCAACTGCAGGCAAGGATCTCTTCCATAACTGCTGCTATGACCATCAAAATGTTATGCAAGAGTTTTCTATATTTTTACTTGGGGGAATTCCCCTCCCCCCAAAAAACATTTTCTATGAAAGCTAATTGATAATTTTGATTTTAGTACAAATTATTTCCACAAAGGTGTCCATTCAATATAATTCTCACTTTTGCTGAGAACAAAGGTGTATCCAATGTCCAATATTTTCAGTCTGTCTGAAATATTTAATGCATGAGTGGAGCTGCACAGTGTGAGCAAATAGATGGAAGGTTAAATAAACTATCTCCAGTTCTCCTAGCAAGATGAACATTCTCAGATTCTGTTTTGTCCTTTTCAGTCTTGAAGGTAATTTATTAATGGGGAAGGGGGCTGGGAAGCACTGTGTGAAGAGGTCACATTCCAGTCATATCCCTCTGTCACCTTATCTCTGCTCTGTCAATTAGCCCTAGGTGAAGTAAAACAGAGTCAATTTATCATTCTTTGAAAATTTAGAATGCTGGAATTCGTCCTCTCCCTCCCTCACCCACTCTTCCCCTACCCCCCTCTGAATTACTTCAATTAAATCTCTAAAAGGAGCTCTGCAAATAGTATGTCTGATTTGTTCAGATATGCGGCTTATAATAACCCATTAACTCAAATTGGGCCCAGAAAAGAGAAAACCTTGGGGACGCAGAGCTTACTTTTGAATAGACATGTATAGGATAGTGCTGAAATACAGATGCTTAATGATATTTTAAAAATAATATCAACATGCCTGCATATGTGTCTTCACGGTATGCCATTTTGGGATAAGCAACATTAGCAAAAAACAGAGCAATGAAATAGCCAAATAAAGGCATTAAGTCAGAAAAAGAAAATACAGGTAGTCCTCAACTTACAACAGTTCATTTAGTGACTGTTATAAGTTACAACATCACTGAAAAAGTGACTTATGATTGTCTTTCACACTTAATGACTGTTGCAGCATCCCATGGTCATGTGGTCAAAATTCAGACAGTTGGCAACTGACTCATATTTATATCAGTTGCAGTGTCCTGGGATCATGTCATCATCTTTTGCAACCTTCTGACAAGCAAAGTCAATGGGTAAACCAGATTCACTTAATAACCATGTTACTAACTTAAAAACTGCAAAAAACAACTGTGGCAAGAAAGGTATAAAATGGGGGCAAAACTCACTTAACAAATGTCTCACTTAGCAACGTAAATTTTGGGCTCAATTGTGGTCATAAGTTGAAGACTACCTCTACAGAAATCTGGTTTACACTACTACCATACTTTTTGCAAATTATCTTTGCTTCTACCATATTCATACTTGCTTCATCCATTGCCTTTTGTTCTTTAAATGTTCCATCCCTCCCTTTTAAGCCGTATATCATCTCCTTCCAGCCACAGTGTTCTCAATTTTCTCCTTCCATTCCATCCATTCATTTTTTTTCTTTGTATATTTGATTTGTAATCTAATCCTCATTCATTTTCAATATGACTAAACCAGTCAATACAGTTCTTTCATTATGGTCAGTCACTTCACATTTTTTTATCACCTATTCATTTTCACACAATCGATTCTTCTTTAGCACATGTCATGCTGAACTATGCCATGCCTGTTGCATTCATCTTATTTCTCTCTCCTGACACATATAACTGTCACTTCTTTATGCAGAGGTGTGTTCATTTTTTCCCTTCCTTCAACAAACATTTGAAAGAAGAAAGCAGCATTTGTAATCTTAAAATTTCTCCATTTTCCCAGTAAACTCTCCAGTAAACATTGTATGAGAGTATACATATTGATCTACTTGCTGTAATGTTTCACCATTTATGTATAACTGTAATTTCTCTGTACTGTTTTTTGAACACAATTTCCTTTCCTTTCCTATTATATTGTTATAAGTCTTGATACATTGTATTGTTTCAGTACAATGGAGAAGAGAAAAAATATTCCATCAATAGTAATTACAATTTAGGACATAATATTACAAACATAAAATTATTTGACTTTTTTATCCAAAGTTGAGCATAACATTGAAAAACGAATTGCTATGAATTGCATCAAAGGATTTGTTGTATGATAAAGGTTTCAATCTTAAGTTGATTACTTGGTATTAAACTGTCCATTGTATTGTTATATATGTAGAGATTAGGTAGATAGATAAAGCAAATTTAAAAAGAACATCAAAAAGTAGGGGGGAAGGGAAAATAAAAAAAGTTTGGTTTTCTGATTTCCCCCTTTTTATGCATCTGCTAATTTGTAATATTTGTAGACGTTTAGACCCCTCTGAAGCCAAACTATAAGTGACTATTTTTACCATTTATATATTCATTTGTTTGTGTTCCATCTTTATTATTTTTACAAATAATTCAAGACAGTCAACATATCCAAGACATGCTCCTCCTCCTAGTTCCCCACAACAATAACTTTGTGAAGTGAGTTGGGCTGAGAGAAAGTTACTGGCCCAAAGTCACCCAGCTGGCTTTCATGGCTAAGGCGGGACTTGAACTCACATTCTCCTGGTTTCTAGCCTGGTATCTTAACCACTAAATCCAGCTGGCTATGCTGTGTGAAGTACAGAACCATTCTTGATTAAATTTGGTTAAAATTTGTTGTGAATATATACTATTAGTTTTGCCAATGCTGCATTTTATCCACATTTAAGCTCTCAGCCAAAAGTTGTCAGAACTTTCTTCAAAACTTATTCTTGCGGCCATGCTGTCTGAGGAATTCTGGGAGTTGAAGTCCACAAGTCTTAAAAGTTGCCAAAGGTGGAGACTCCTGTGCTAAACCTAATGAAAAATAAAACCCTGTCTCTTTTGCTTCGGGAAAGCTTTAAGCACATAGCCAGATATATGTAGGTAATTCTCAACCTACAACCATGGCAACAGGCATGCATTTATGATGGCTGCAGGGCCCCAGGGTCACTTGATGACCTTGTGCAAACTTCGGACAAGCAAAGTCAATAGGAAAACCAGATTCACTTAAAAACCGTGTTACCAACTTAACAACTGCAGCGATTCACTTAGCAGCTCTGGCAAGAAAAGGTCATATAATGGAGCAAAACTCACTTCACAACTGTCTTGTTTAGCAAAAGAAATTTTGGGTTCAGTTGTGATTGTAAATGGAGGACTACCTATAACTGATAATTGGCAGCCTTGGAATCTGATAATTCAGGACGTCTTCAGTTGAAATTACTGCCTAAATGTTATCAAGAAGTAAAGTACAACCTGTTTCAAAAGTAGCAATTTCCTCCAGTGCCCAGGGAGAGAGAAAAAAAGAAAAGACAGCTGGTTTCTGAAATCCTGACCTATTATATCCGGGCTTTGGCCCAACTGAGATTACCATCAGCCCAAATAGTAAAGTTTTAAGATAGCATCTGTCTCCAGATTCCAGCTAATTATTTTAGTCCTTCCTAGCTCATAAACATGCTTAACCTCAAACTTTCACTTTATCTGTCTGATTAATTGATCGCATGGCAGTAACACAGGATCTGGTGACATCTTGTTTTGGACAGAGGCAGCTTGATCAGTAGAAAAGGATTATGAGGTTTGTCATCCACAACACTTGGTTATTTGCCTGTCTTGGATTGTTGGAATGATTTAATTGTTCTCCTAGGTAGTATTGTTCCTTTCAGACTTACTGTTGTGCTTCAGATTTCCAGAAAACCAAAAAAAAAAGGGGGGGGGATTCCCCATATATTTGAAACAACCGCTTCTTTGTTTAGTTTAGAAAGTGAGGCTGCAGAAATCTAGATCACATTTAAATGGCAGTAAAAGTGTTTTCTGTATCTACTTGCTGCCATCTTGTGTCTGTCCCTATTTTTATAGCCAAGATGTGGGAGTGCTTTCAGAAAACATACTGCTATCTGACAAAAATGATAGAGCTGTAAAAGGTTTTTTAACTAAAGCTGAGATGATGATTATGATAATGAGTACACTGGCTTTCTTAATGTGCATTCAAGGTTGCTGTGTGAAAGGCAAAAGAAGAGTGATCATCTTCCAAGAATTAGACCAACGTTTAGAGCATGGGTGAGGCACCCATGGCCCTCCAGGTGTTACTAAATCCCAGCTGCCAGCAGCCTCTGCTGGCATTAAAGTTGAGGGAAGCTGGGAGGTGTAGTTTATCAACATTTAGAAGGCGATAGAGCCAGTCCTAGTAGAGATCAACCCCGACTGCTCTTTAGAAGGCCAGATCCTGAAGTGGAAACTCAAATACTTTGGCCACCTAATGAGAAGGAAGGACTCACTGGAGAAGAGCCTAATGCTGGGAAAGATTGAGGGCAATAGAAGAAAGGGACGACAGAGAATGAGGTGGCTGGATGAAGTCACTGAAGCAGTAGGTGTGAGCTTAAATGGACTCCAGAAGATGGTAGGCGGCCTGGAGGAACATTGTCCATGGGGTCACGATGGGTTGGACACGACTTTGCAATTAACAACAACAGAGCCATGATGTCCTGATTTAGAGCTTCATTTGCATGTCAGGTACCAGATTTGGGTGAAACTGAATTTAAACATCCAAACAGTATTTTAACTGGAAAATCACGTTAACTATAATTGGAGAGAAGACAATCGGTGCTCTATTATCCGCTTTGGAGGTTTCTTATGAACTAGGAGAACCTTGAGTTCTACTTGTTCTGATGGTGGAAGAGGGTGGGCAGCCTTCTTTTATTCTAGCCTTTGTAGAGGGAGTCAGAGACACTGGGGTGTGATTTCCCTTGCTTGTGTTGCCTGTCCCAGACATGCAGCTACACAGTAAAAGCATGTTGGGCTACTAGGCTCAATGGTAGAGCCAATATTCCTCACAACTGGCTTGCTTTCGTTTTGTAATGCTTGGGGAATAAGGTTTTTTTTTTTTTTAAAAAAAATTACTCTTGTCTCAGTTCTTAGGTAAAGGAAGGTATTTCTGCTTTTTACTCAACTATGGTGAAGGATCCCAGATATTCCAGGAACCATATCAAGTTTTATTTATTTCTTTCTCTGCTTGACCTAGGACTCAGAACACTTGGCAGTTTGTGGAAGGCTGAGTTTTCTGAAGTTGCTCCAGTCTGAATCCTCCACCAGCACTGTGTTCTCCCAGAGCTTTGGGATATTTTTAGGAAGCTGAACTCCATAGAGGCTTTCATCAAGCATAATATATGAAAAACCTTTTGCAGATGCCTAGATATAAATAATAGAAGATAACTTGCCAATCAACACCTGCTTTGGAAAGTGGATAAAGGTGTTGTTCTGCTGTTTAAACAGCTGATTCTTTAGTCTGCTTGCTTCTCTTTCTGTATGAATGGAGAGTCTAAAATGGTTTGCTAAGAGACACATTCAGTGGCGGGAAACAGCTGTCTTGCTGACTAGCATGAAGAAAAATCTGCTCTTCTGAGGCCAGAAATTAAGGGTGATATCCAATAATGTACAATGGCCAGCAGGATGGAGAATCTGGTGAAATGATTTTTTCCCCTCCCTTCTATCAAAGTTTATTGTCTTTTTTTAAAACTCCACTTTTGGGAATTGAGACTTCTTGTTTCCAGGATATACTAAGTGCATGGTACTTATAGTCTTTCCAAGTGCACCTTAGCAACTATCCTGTCTATTTTCTGAAAAAATCACTGCCTTGTATAAACCAAACATATTTCCAATATGGTATATAAAATAAGACCCATAGCTGCACAGATTTCCTCTTCATACTTATTCATCAGCTTCCTAAATATGCTCTAGAACAGGGGTGTCCAACCTTGGCAACTTCGAGAGTTGTAAACGTCAACTCCCAGAATTCCTGAGCATAGCTGGCTGGAGAATTCTGAGGATTGATGTCCACAAGTCTTAAAGTAGCCAAGGTTGGACATCCCTGCTCTAGAGTGTTCCTAAGATTCTAGAGCAGATCTGAAGTGGGCAACAGTCCATTCTTCCTTCACTTACCTATGAGATTGTGTGGGGGATATGTTCATGGACTTCCAAATATATCTTCTTCATTGTACACCGAAGTGTGCCTGCAACTTTATGTATGATCGATCGATCGATCGATCGATCAATCAATCAATCAGAATAGAGCTGGAAGGGACCTTGGAGGTCTTCTAGTCCATCCCCTGCTCAAGCAGGAGAACCTATACCATTTCAGACAAGTGACTGTCTAGTCTCGTCTTAAAAATCTCCAATGATGAAGCACCCACATTGTATGAAGGCAAGCTGTTCTACTGGTTAATTGTCCTCACTGTTAAGAAGTTTCTCCTTAATTCCAGGTTGCTTCTCTCTTGATTAGTTTCCATCCGTTGTTTCTTGTCCTGCCTTCTGGTGCTTTGCTTTGACCCCTTCCTCCTTGTGGCAGCCTCTCAAATACTGGAATACTGCTATCATGTCCCCCCCCCCACGAGTGCTTCTTTTCTCTAGATTGGCCATTCCCAAATCCTGCAACCGGTCTTCATATGTTTTAGTCTCCAGCCAGTGTTTCTCAACCTTGACAATTTTAAGGCATTTTAAGGCATGTGGACTTCAATTCCCAGAATTCCACAGCCAGCATTGCCTTAAAATTGTCAAGGTTGAGAAACACTGCTCCAGGCCTTTAATCATCTTAGTTGCTCTTCTTTGCACTTTTCCCCCAAAATCTCATGATCTAGTGCAGTATTTCTCATACGTGGCAACTTGAAGAGGTTTGGACTTCCATCTCCCAGAATTCCTCAGCCAGCCGCTAGCTGGGGAATTCAGAGAGTTGAAATCCATACCTCTTCAAGTTGCTAAGGTTGGGAAAAGGTAAATGGGAAGCCACTTTCCAGGAAGGGTTTTTGGCTTCCTGGTATTTAAAAGAGCAAAATTAAAAGATCACCTCTCTGCCTGCTGAAATAAAGGAAAGGTGAGATGGTACAGGATGGATTTATGGGAGAAAAGACTGAACCTTCAGTTCTAGCAAAGAGAAATTACTGGACTGAAACTGTGCTCAGGGAACCTTTCTCTTTCTTTACTTTTTTGTCCTTCCCACTGAGAGACTGCTGTTAGTGGATGTTGGGGATATTTATTGGTGGCCATTCAAATAAAGACAATGTAGATACCCAAAGCCTGAAGTCTTCCAATTTGTGGTTTAGAGTTATGGCCCATTCATTGGTTGAGATAAACTGTTTCACAATGTCACCCTTGCTGAGGCTAATTACATGCCTGCTTTTACTAGTATTTTTTTTTTGTTCTAAAGTGAGGGTAAGGGCAAAAGGAGAAGGTGAATGAAGTCAGCTAGGACAATATTGTAAAATAGACAATGTGTTTAGCGGATGGCTTTGGTGATGGGAAATCCAGACTCGGTAGTTCCCTGGTCAGTTTGTTGGGTAAGTGGCCTTGAGAAAGTCTCTTGACATAAATTAGTTCATAAGGTTGCTGTGAGATTAAAATATCATTATGAAAGAAGATCAGAACACAAGCATAAGAAATAAAATAGCAAGAACACATAAGATGTTGATGGTTAGATTTTACAGAAATAGGGGCTAAATCTCTGCAGCACTGTTGCTTTTTATAGACATTTTTTCTCCTCTGTTTTTCATTTGTTCAGTTTCTGAATACTTTGCTTCAATTGAATGTTGTGGTACAGCAACTTTCAGACACATATTTGTTAAAATTTATCAAGTTATGAAAACTATGAAACTGGTGATATTTATCTAAACTGGTGATATTTATCGACTTTTTTTGAGTTGACTGATCTGGTTCAAAGTCAGAGGATCTAGAACAGGGTTTCTCAGCCTTAGCAACTTTAAGATGAGTAGACTTCATTGAATTGAAAGTTCCTAAGCTTGAGTTGAGAAACATTATTCCAGAACATTGCAGAATGGCAATGAATGATTTGCAAAGAGATAAGACTTAATAGCAAAAAGTCAGAAGTCAAGAAATGATATGAACCACAGCAGTGGCCCCCAATCTTTCCAGCTCTGTGGACCAGCAGTGATGGGGGGGGGGGGCGGGGAAGGGATGCTTTTTTGTGTGTGCCTGCCGCTTGTGCTGCTTGTGAAAATGGAGCTTTGCAGGTTTGTCCACTGCTTGTGTGGCCTGATTTCTAACTGGCTGCAGAACGATACTGGTCTGCAGACCAGGGACTTGGGGATCCCTGAGTTACAGGATCTTTGGGGGCAAAAATCAAACACTACAACAGTGTTGCTTTCGGGATTTATTGAAGGCTTCATTGGTCTTAAATGCTGATTGTAGCTGCAGGCAGGATTGTCTCGTATTCTGCATCTGAGATGGAGGAGATGTGTCTTCAGGGAGACTGCTGGGGAGCCAACAGAAGAAGAGACTGACTGGTGTTGCTACCAACCTCAAATGTTAAGAGGTCATAGATCATGACATGGATAATGAACTTCTGCCCAACTAATTCCCCTCTCTTAAGTATACAAACAAGATTGCACAGCATTGGAGATTATATAGTCAAACAATCAGTTACTCAATAATGTCTGGGTTGAAGAAGATAATACAGAACTTTAACTGTGGGAATGAAATAAATGGTGTCATTTCTCAGAAAGGAAGAATAGTTTCCTTCCTCGGTCATCCTGACAGAAACCACTGGCATCCTTCAATCAGCAGCTTGGAGGAAAAGAAGTTGTTTGAGGGAAAAGAGTGGGAGAAACCAAACAGTTGGGGTGAGGGCCCTCTTAATTCTAATCACCCAATATAGTAGTAGTAGACTAACAGTATTATCTATTCAGTTGCCTTTATACCTAATGTTTCCGTAGACTACTTATGAAAATGATCGTGAGGGCAATCAAAAGACTGCTCCTCTCATCATCTCCCTACACATGATTATGGGTTGGAGGGGAGCATCACAAAGGCTTTGTTAGTGTTCACCATTAGAAGTAGGATTCTCCTGTATCCTTCTGTTTTTAGCTCTACCAAATTGTGAAAAGGATTTTGTTTGCATTAGTTTGAGGTGGTATTTCAAATCATTGTCTATTTTGTCTCTCTTTGCTTCCTGGTTTTTTACTTTATTTTGGGAGAGTACTCACATCATTCCCAGGCAACTTGGTTAATGGTTCTGGATAAACCCATAATTTGCTTTCAGCTCTGATTAGGAGCAGAGAAGCAGAATGTGGTTTAATTGGATTATAGACATCTTGTTACTTATAGTTCATTTTAATCTACATCAAAAACCTTTCTTTTAAGAGTCCTAAGAATTGAAGCCACATATGAACTGTAAAGAGGGTTTGTATTGTTTTCAGGGAAAATGAATGGAGAAAATACTTCTTGGAATTCAAATGCCATCATTTGGGGCCTCAAACTAATCAAGGAGAGAAGCAACCTAGAACTAAGGAGAAACTTCCTGACAGTTAAAACAATTAACCAATGGAACAAACTGCCTCTAGAAGTGGTGAATGCTCCAAAACTGGAAGTTTTTAAGAAAAGACTGGACAGCCATCTGTCCGAAATGGTGTAGGGTTTCCTTTCTTTTTTACATCATGGTGACCAAAACTGGATGCAGTATTCCAAGTGTGGCCTTACCAAGGCATTGTAAAGTGGTATTAATACTTCATGTGATCTTGATTCTATCCCTCTGTTAATGCAGCCCAGCGCTGTGTTGGCTTTTTTGGCAGCTGCAGCACACTGCTGGCTCATATTTAGGTGATTGTCCACTAGGACTCTGAGGTCCCTCTCACAGTTACTACTATTGAGTAAGGTACCCCCTATACTATACCTGTGCATTTGGTTTTTCTTGCCTAAATGTAGAACCTTGCTTTTTTCACCATTGAATTTCATTTTGTTAGATAGCGCCCAGTGTTCAAGTCTGTCCAGATCCTCCTGTATCTTAAGCCTGTCTTCCGGAGTGTTGGCTATTCCTGCCAGCTTGTTGTGGTCTGCAAATTTGATGAGTTCCCCATCTATCCCTGCATCCAAATCATTGATGAAGAACAGAGCCCTGGGGCACCCCACTACACACTTCCATCCATGTAGATGCAGTTCCCTTGAGGACCACACGCTGAGTAGGGCGGGTCAGCCAGCTACAAATCCATCTGGTGGTGATGCTGTCTAACCCACATTTTTCTATCTTATTGAGTAGTAGGTTGTGATCTACTTTATCAAATGCCTTACTGAAGTCCAAGTAAATTATATGCACAGCATTCCTCTGATCCACTAATTTTGTCACTTGAAAACTTGCCAGAGTTTCCATCTGCCCCGTTTTTTTTTTTTGGTCTGCCTCTTCTGCCCAAGTGTAATCAAGACAGGGTTATCTTGAGTCTCTTTCTCACCCTCTCTTCTTTCCCAGGGCTAGGCTCATGTTTATTTAACTGTTTTTGCATTCCTCCTTCAAGTTTATCTCTTCTTCAGATGATAACCAGTTCCATAAAGGAAGGAGACGAAAGAGGTCAGATAGAAAAAAAATGACCAGATGCCCAAACTGTGTATGCTATTTCTTTCCTCGACACCAGAGTTTGTATTACATTGTGAATGCTGTCTCTTTGTTTAGTTGCCATTAAAAGACTACACTCTCCCCCCCTTTAAAATAAAATAAAAAATGAGACAGTCTTTGTATCTGGCCTTTCTGATGTTGAATTCTAAAGGTCAGATCAGCGGTAAGGAGAGCAGTAATCCCCCTTGTGTTGAAATGAATTTTCTTTCATCTCTTTTTTGGGGGCTGCATCTCAGGTTACAGCACAAGAGGGGTTAAAGGGCATGGCTGCCCTGACTTAATTCCCTTCTGCAGGGGAATCCCTTTCTAATTAGGAAGAAAGTGTGGCCCAGCAGTGTTGGAGGACAGATTTTGCCCTCTTGCCACCACCTGCCTGGATGTGGCAGCACATTACTTAAGGACATTAAAAGAGAGAGTGTTAACCATGCTTGCTGTTTTTGGGTGATCTGGCATTTACTTGCAGGACCATCTCTTTCCAGTTTTGACCCTTTTTATGAGATCCAAAGGGCGAGGTATGGTCTCATTTGTTAGGGAATGCCCTCTTTCTATTATGCTGAAGGCCCTCTGGAATATAATTCCCCAAAGATTAGACTTGCCTCAGCTCTGTTGGTTTTCCATAAGACTTTAAAAATCTGGCTTTGTTGCCAAGCCTGAGGCCTGGATTGTGTGGTTGAACCTGCCTCTTGGTTATATTGAGGACATTGGTTTTATTTTGGCTTCCATATTTATTATTTTATAATGTTTTTATCTGTTTATTAATGCTATTTTTGAGATGGGCAGCCATATACACTGGATGTACTGTAATGAATGTTCTTACTATGAGTCAAGGGACTGTTTGAAACAGCATAAAATCCCACCAATTTAATCTTCCTGGATATGACTGGCTGGTCACATCCAGTTGCTATTAAAAAACAAAATCGGCATCCCAAATGACCAATAAATAGTAGGCCTGGCTAGTAGGAATTTCAAGCAATTCTCCCATAGAGATGACAACAGCACTGACAAATCATGTTTCCAGATTTGCAGAGATAGATCCTTTTCCTTTCATGGAAATAATGCTGTGAATAAGTGGAATAAGGTCATAATCCAAGGAACAGGAGCAACGGCAATACTTTTTTTTTGTTCTGTCTTCTGCAGGTCTCAGTGGCTGATGTGTAAAGATCAATTTATAGGTATGTGGGACTGTATATAGGGAAGTCTAATGGAACAGCCTCTCATTTTCTCTTTGGGTTTTGTAACCATAGTAAACGATGAGAAATAATAAGATTACCTTAGATGAAAGAAAAGAAAGGAAGAATAACATGGTTTAAGGAAAAAAGCAGATTTAGAGCCAATGGGAATACAAGAATACTCAGAAGATATTGCCTCTTTCCAAATCCAATTCCTTAGGCAGTAGCATGGCTTAAAGACTGAGAAAACAGGGCTGCCTAATTATTCTTTTTTTTTTTACTAGCTGATCTGATATTTGATTTTATTTTGGGCATGAGAGATTGTATTAGCAATCTCTTAGCAGCACCTCAATTTGGGATGTGGCTGGCAGGAAATTACCTTCCATTGTGAATTCAGTTCACAGCATACTGTTGATCTCTGTGTGGCCAGAAAACTATGCTGAGTAGGAATATGTTATGGTATGGTTATGAGTATAAATAAACCCCATCCCACCTGCTAAGATAAAAGCTGGGAAAGAATCGGTGTATATTTACTAACTTTGGTGTAGTTACATCTGATCTTTCTTTCTTTTTAACATTACATTTGCAGATGCTGCTGCATATGGTTGCTTTTTCAAGGTCAAAAGACAAGACAGGACTATTTTTTTAAAAGAAAAACCCTAAAAACTTCCCGAAACCTGATATGTAATAAGATCCTAGTGTTTAATGCCCCTTTCCCCTGAAACAGACTTTTAAAATGCACTATATATTTAGCTTTTACTAACTTGCAGTATGCTGCTCAATGACTGCAGCCCCATCTGGTGGTTCAGAATATATTTATAATTAACTTAGCTTCTCTTGTTCTTACTCTACTTTTACTGATACTGAGAAATGGAATGGTTTCCTAAAGAGCTTCATTGAAAAGGGAGGAAAACAAAGCCAGGGAAATCCACTGGTCTCCATACATTATTCTAGTTGCAGAAAAGTGCTGTGTTACACACACCAATGGAAATAAAACAGAACAGAACAGAATAATAACTTTATTGTCACTTTGAATGTACACTAATCGTCATATATTAAAATGCAGTTTTGTTGCATACAGCTCTCAGATACACTACCTCCTATATACACTACATAAATATGACAAAAATAAATAAATACAGAGTTATGCATGTACCCACATATATTATATGACACAGAGCAACAACAGTCTAGTTCGGGTTAAGTATACATGTGCATGGCGAGAGAAACGAATCTTGTGAGTTTAACAGACAGATGGCATAGAGAACAAAGCTATTACAGAATCAGGTAGTCCTGCTAGAAATACTTCAAAACCTCCTCCCAGAGGGGAGCAACAGAAACAGACCGTGAAGTGGGTGTGTGGGGGTCTCTAACAATGCTTTGAGCTCTAAACACATAGCACTTACAGGCAGCATCCTTGAATACCAGGGAGCAAACTTCCTATGATCTTCTCTGCTGTCCTTACCACTCTCTGTATGGACCTTCTATCTGAGGCACTGCTGCCATCAAACCAGACAGTGATTCAGTTTGTTAAAATGCTTTCAATCGTGCCTCTGTAAAAAGTGGCCAGGACAGAAGGAGAAAGATGTGGTCTCTTCATCCGATGCAGGAAATGCAGACGATGGTTTGCACGCTTCACTAAGGATGATGTGTGGAGAGACCAATTCAAATTGTTAATTATCTGCACCCCCAGATACTTAACACTGTTGACCACCTTTACAACTGCATCCTTGATACTGAATGTAGTATGACTATACTGGCTCTTTCTAAAATCTACAATGATCTTCTTTGTTTTATCAACATTTAGAACCAGGTTACTTGTATTGCACCAGTCCACCAGAGCCTTCACCTCTTTCCCTATAAGCATTGTCATTGTCATCCCGGTTAAGACCCACCACTGCCGTGTCGTCTGCATACTTCACAATATGATTTGTAGCAGATAGGGTGCATATATTGTGGGCAGGAGTAAGTCTTATTTAAATTTTTCTTCCTGGTGTCACAGCAGCAATATTGTCCTTGGTGGAATGGTCAGACAAAAGTTTCATTACAAAGAATCCCCAACTAAGCTACACCCTGATCAATCCAGTGAGTATGACACTCACACATGCCTTATGCATGATGGAGAGACAAGTCCCACATAAGAATCATTATCTGGATCCTGCTCAGTCTGACTCTCTTTGAGGCACCTCAGTGACTCCAGATCCTGGAAACTGTAAGGATACTTGCATCCAGAAGAATGACCAGTAGAGCAGCTGAGCTATGGACAAAGAGTGTTGTGGACTAGGGTGGCTCTGATGGTGAACTGAGATCTCCAGCAACAAGAGGAAAAATGGGGAGCATCCTGGCTTTCCTCTTTGGCCCAGCATTGATGCTGTTGATGATCCAGCATTGGTGTCATGGTTATCTTGTTGGATCTGGATAGATGAATTTCTCTTACTGCAGCCTCAAAAGTGAAACAAAAGTTGTAGCATTGGAAAAGGCAATGGCAAGAACATGGCCTTTCATTTTTCCTATGAGGAAGAGGCAGCATTCACGGCTCTTATTCTTTGCTCTCCTTTTATACAAGACTGGTGTATGATATAATTTTTAAATGCAAAGCCACAAGGATTTCTATACATAAAATTAACTTCTACTTTCACATGTTTTATGTTTGAAAACCCTAAATTGTTGTCAACCGAGATACCTTTTTTTAGAGCTATGAAATACAATATTTTCAGCCAACATGGCTCTTATTTTAAAAATGTTTCCAAAGAGGTAGACTTATTGCAACAAAAATAAATGGCTCCACAAATCATGTAACATTTTCCATTGCGCTGAATATACAGTATCCCATTCATGTACCACCGTTTGTGTGGTAACAAAAGTGAAGTTTAAAATAGTATAAAACTCTATATTTAGAAAGTTTTGATTTGGAAAACCCCTATTGTTGTTCCCTTTCTTTTTTCCAAGGTACACAAATACTGAATTAAATGTTGAATTAAATGTTTATGGCTGGCCCATAGATGGCGCTGAATGACCTTGAAATGGAAAACTTAACAGCGCCATCCGCCCTCTGCCAGTAATTTCATCAGTCATTTTGTGAAGGGTTTATATATAAGACACTTTTGTGGACTTAGCTTTGGAACTGTGAAAATCCGAATATGGTTTTAAAGCAGAGAAGGAGATTATATATGGAGGTTATGTATGCTAATATTTTGTGATGGACAGAGATCTTTCCAGGCTTTCTCTTTCTAGGAACTTAGATTTGAATGATCTCGTTCAATGACAGGATTATTGTGAAAAGTTTTATTTTATCCTTTCAAGAAAAATGGGTCTATGGAGTTTGGGAAACAGAAAAATCTCAAGTTCAGTTTGGAACTGGAAACTTGGAAAGTCATGTTTAATTAGAAGAAACAGCACTGGGTTTTAAAACCTAATGGCCAATAAGTTTATAAGGGCTTTATACAAGTAATTTCCACCTGGGTTTTAAACCACAGAACTGCTTTACTGGATCAGACCAAATGAAGTTAATTTATTTTGATCAAGCAGAGAAGCAAATAACCAGGAGAGGGTGGGGTAGGCTTTTTGGAACATCTCAGGCAAAATAACAAGATGGAGATAAATGCTCTCATTTTTTCCCTACTATCTGGTTTATTTCTCAGTAACATTCCTGTAACTTTATTGATCAGTGAGTATGATTTGGAGATAGCATCAATTATTGCTACATATCCTATTCCAAGCTGTGTAAATATTTGAAGCCAATTGTTTATTCCTAGAAAGATCCTAGAAGATCCCAGAAAAGATAATCAAAAAACAGATCTGCGAACAACTAGAAGCAGACAAAGTTATAACTAGTAGCCAGCATGGGTTTGTTAAAAACAGATCATGCCAAACCAATCTTATTTCATTCATTGATAAAGTGACTAAACTAGTACACCAGCGATATGCTGTGGACGTGGTATACTTCAATTTCAATAAGGCATTTGATAAAGTAGACCACAACCTACTCCTTGGTAAGCTAGAAAAAGGTGAAATAGACAACATCACCTCCAGATGGATCTGTAGCTGGCTGGCAAACCATACTCAACGAGTAATCCTCAATGGCACTACATCCACATGGAGAGAAGTAAGCAGTGGGGTACCACAAGGTTCTGTCTTAGGCCCAGCACTCTTCAATATCTTCATAAATGACACTTAGATGAGGAAATTGAAGGGGAACTCATCAAATTTGCAGATGACACTAAACTGGCAGGAGTATCCAACACCCCAGAAGACAAACTCAGGATTCAAAAAGATCTTGACAAAGTTGAACAATAGGCTCTATCCAACAAAATAAATTTTAATGTGGAGAAAAGCAAAGTTTTACATTTAGGCAGGAAAAATCAAAGGTACAAGTACAGATTAGGCGAGACCTGGCTTAAAAACAGTAATTGTGAAAGGACCTTGGAGTCCTAGTGGACAATCACTTGACAATGAGCCAGCAGTGTGCAGCAGCAGGCAAAAAAGCTAATACAAGCCATAGAACCAAGATCACATGACGTATTAGTACCACTTTATAAAACTCTAGTAAGACCACACCTGGAATACTGCAGCCAATTTTGGTCACCATATCACAAAAAAGATGTTGAGAGCTTGGAAAAATTTCAGAGAAGAGCAACTAAGATCAAAAGCCTGGAGACTAAAAACATACGAAGAATGGCTGCAGGATTTAGGTTTGGCTAGTATAAAAGAAAAGAAGAAATAGAGAAGACATTATAGCAGTACTCCAGTATTTGAGGGGCTGCCACAAAGAAGAGGGGGTCATGTTATTCTCCAAAGCACTAGAGGGCAGGGCAGGAAACAATGGTTGGAAGCTGCTCAAAGAGAGAAGCAACCTGGAATTAAGGAGAAACTTCCTGATAGTGAGAACAATTAACCAGTGGAACAGCTTGTCTCCAGAAATCGTGAGCGCTGCATCACTGGAGATTTTGAAGAGGCTAGACAGTCACTTGTTTGAGATGGAATAGGTTCTCCTGCTTTAGCAGGGGGCTGGACTAGAAGACCGCCAAGGTCCATTCTTATTCTATTCTATTCTATTCTATTCTATTCTATTCTATTCTATTCTATTCTATTCTATTCTATTCTATTCTTCCAACATTTTCCTTCCTGTTACCATTTTTTCCCAAATGCTTAAGGGAAGGATTTTCTATGAAGAGCGTTGTGCATCAAAGAAGGTGAGGAAATGTGGCATTAACCATTAATTAAATTAAAAGAAGGTATGATGAAGTTAGGAGGTTTAAAAATTTGGTGGCCTTCTTGAGATGGAGTTTTCCATTAGCTGTTCAAGAATATAAACTGTCCTAGGGATGCAAGTTTCATTGTCTGGAGATGATCAGCTATATACATTTATATTTTAGCCAAGTTTTCTCAATGCAAAACTAGCCAATATTCAAGAAACCCATCATCAGTTCCTCAACATCTTCTTCAGGATTGCCTGTGTAGTCAAAGAAAATCTTCCAGGAATTGATGAGGTGTTTACCTTAAATATTGGTTCAGTTTGCCTTGTAGCAGTTTGATTAATGATTTTTTCCCCCCTGCTTCTCTGTGTGGTATCATCTATGATATTCTTTGTTGTTTAAGGGAATAATCTTGCTCAGTATGTGAGAAAGAGATTCCTCCCTCTTCAAAATAAAGTAGGTAGTTTAATACAGCAGAAAGTGGTTTTTCTGTGTTACCAATTAGCTTAGCGGGACAATTATCAACATTAGGTGAAGGGAGGAAGTAGGATGGTAAGAGGAGAAGGGGAGGGGAATAGAGTAGTGAGGGGAGGAGAGAAAGAGGAGGGAAGTAGGGAAGGTAGTACTCAGAGGGTGGATGCAGTTTGGGGGGAATGAGCAAGTGGCACCTATGGTTATGGTTATGGTTATGAATTTATTTTATTTTGTAAAGTGAATTTTGTTGTATAATTATGCTGGATAAATGGAAAATAACATTTTTTTATTAAAAAAAAAAATTGTCAGCATTCCAAATTGTCTGTGGCAGCCCAAACATCTTTTCAAAGTTCTTATTTATTTTGAAACTTTGTTTTGGTAGTTGCTTTACTTTAGGCCTGACAGTAAATAATGAAATTGTGTCCTGTCCTTTTAATTGCTAAAGGGCCACCAAAGCTTTTAACAGGGTCCTGGAAAGCACGTTATTGGCCTCACACTATATATAGGAAACAGTTTTCTTCCTCACCAACTCATAGCTATTTGATTCTTTCAGAATCATTGCAGACTGAACCACATTTGATGTATTTGTTCAGATGAATAAACAGAGTTGGAGTCCATTAAATATGAGAAAAGTAAACTGCACTTACCGCAGCAGCAATATATTTTCTGGGTGGAGATGACCAAATGCGAACCGCATAGAACTCTGTAGCAACTTGCTTGGTTTGATGTGGAGAATTTCCAAAAATAAACAAAATGTTCATGTTAATAGATCGTGTCTGTCACATGTTGCCTCAATCAGAAGCTCTGCTATGTGGTTCAATAGTTGTTTGAAGCTCCACATGGAATAATAGCATCCAGAAGTAACAGCTCTGTAGATTGATTTTTGTTATCATTTATGAAGATAACCACATGGGCAATTTTTGCTGTCATATATGGATTTGAAGAACTACATTTAAACTATGTTTAAGCTGGGATTGCTTGATTCTCACAGGAATCTATAGAGAATTGCAAAATTGAGGTCATGATAAAAAGTTATACGAAGCACAAATGCTATATGTTACTTTGCAAAAAGAGAGCCAGCAGTAGGAAAGCAATACCAAGCTACTAGTTCTGAAATGGTCTTTATTTGCACAAATATTTTGCATGTGAAATTATTTTTGAAGCAGTTTTATTATGATGCAGACATATTTTTCACTGAGAAAGTCAGAAAGTCCTCATTTTATTCCCAGAAATGCTCTTTGGAAATAGGATTAAGATAATAATAAGTTTCCTAAGGTGACATTGATTAATTATGGGCTATACATGAGGGGAACAACTTTTAGGGACCACCCAGATTTTCTCCAGGACAAAATCCCATACTGAACTTCATAAGAGGTTTTTCTTGGGTCTCTACCATGTCCAAATTTAGTAACCTGCTCATTTTATTGTACTCGAAGTTCTACCACCTGAGAACTCTGCATTGAGACAAAAGCAGCTTCAGATCTTTGTAAGGATGTCAACTGTGTCCAAGCTCAGTTGTCAACTATGGTAGTAAAATTGGACTTCTTTTTTAAAAAAAACATGCTTCAGCTTAATGGAGACATTAGATGGCTCATTTCCCCATTCCTGCCTCTTTTCATTTCCTCAGGTTAGTCAAGGGAAAACAAAGGTTTTTTCAATGTCTGTTCATTGGACCCATTTTTTTTTGCATATGACTACACTAGAAAACTGCACAAAGTAAGGATGGAGATGGGATAAAGCAATTGATTTAATTTTCCTTTGATATGAAGGAAATTTGCTTGCGGTGAGGTCTTCAGCAGTTCATGCAGGACAGTTGTTTTCTTCTTAACCTCCTGTGATTGAAAGATCGTTTGTGGGTCATCTTCAAATGCCTTTGATGAAATGGGTTTGGGTATAGTATTGTGGCAATCTGGAAGTGCTCTTAGAATCATTCAGTTGGAAAAGTTCTTTTAGACTACCATGTCCAACATCCTCCTCAGTGTAAGAATTCCAGTTAAGCATCACCAAAAGATGCTACAAACAGAGGCATCTACAGGCTCATAGCCTTTATATATAGGAAGATGACAAAAGCCATATTACTATGGCAGTGCAAGCTCCATCTCTTTTGTATGTGTGTACAGGGTCACAGTGCATGAACAAAAGGGGTGATGCTACTTTTCTTCCTGCATAGATGCCTCTGATTGTATGCCTCTGCCTGAATATCTTGAGCAAAAGGAAGCTCCCACCATTCGTTTGGGATTGATCTGTTGTTGAAATAGCTTCTATTGTTAGGATTTTTAAAATAACGTTCAAGTAGATCTGTCTTCTTGTGATTTAAGACAGTTATTCCATGTCCTGCATTTGGAATGATGGACCACCAGTTGTGGCTGCCTTTTGTATTTTGTTATCAACCCTGACTGCTCTTTAGAAGGCCAGATCCTAAAGTCGAAACTCAAATACTTTGACCACCTAATGAGAAGGAAGAACTCACTGGAGAAGAGCCTAATGCTGGGAAAGATTGAGGGCAATAGAAGAAGGGGAAGACAGAGAATGAGGTGGCTGGATGGAGTCACTGAAGCAGTAGGCGTGAACTTAAATGGACTCCAGAAGATGGTAGAGAACAGGAAGACCTGGAGGAACGTTGTCCATGGGGTCGTGATGGGTCGGACATGACTTTGCAATTAACAACAACAACAAAATTTTGCTATTGTTATCGTGACATGCATGAATTTGGAAAGTAGAGATGGGAGTTAGAAAAATACAATTGTAGTAGATAGGCAGGGGAGTAAACTGCCGTGAAAACATATGTCTTATCTGAACTCACCTAAATATTCCCATCATATCTTGTGTTTCTCACTGGCATTGTAGACATTTAGATTGCAACACTGCATGATTCAAATGGCATTTCATTCAATGGATTATTTTTGTTACAACCTGCCTGATAAGCTTCTTTGTATAGCAATATTTTATATATCTGGCAGAATCTGATGCTTTTTACTCTTAGTCCTTTTTACTAAAATATATGTTTGCGATTCATAGATTTCTCCCCATCTGCTGTTGCATCTGGACTTATTTTTGCAGGTGGACAGTTTTGTTTAGCACAACAATGAATGTAAAAGTCTGAGGTTATGAAGAAAAGCAGGATTGTTCTCAAGCCAAGGTTACTTACGTTTACCATGCTGACAGGCTGTCAAAAGAATATTCATTCTAACACCTTTTTTTATAATATTCAGAATAACAATCTTGGTAGTTTTTGGAGAATAATAGTGGCTCATCCATTGTTTCCAGGATAAAAATTATACTTTGATCTAAAGACTAAAGCAGATTACTTTTCTTTCTAAGAAGGACGGAAAAATGGGGGTCACAACTTGCTACACTAGCTCTAGGATGTTTCTGATGTTGAAAAATAATCATGGGTATAGTGCTGCTTAAACCTGAAAACCCACTCATTTCAGCAAAATCATCCAGACAACTTTTTTCAGTGAAACTGGAGCAAGGAGCTATAGAATATTTTTGCTTGACTCATAGCTAGGGTCTATAGGGGTATCACTTCTTACTTATTTAGATGGCAGATTTATTGAACTTTTGAAAACCAGCGACTTGAACCAAAGCTTAGATTGAAACTAATTTCCTATCCATGTCACCAACATTGCACCTGGTGGAAAGAAAAATGCCAGAACAAATGTGGATCTTCCAATATATATTGGGCTATTGATAAAGTGGTGTAACTCTTAATATTTATAAAAACCCAATCCTTTCTTGTAGAATACTCCTTATTTTTGCCATTAAAAGTTTATCAATCTGGGACCAAAAGTAAATACTAATTTATTGCTTTTTAATATAATTGTGGAACTTCTAATTTAGTCTGCAGTGATATTTTATTTATATTCTTTAGTGTTTACATTGTTGCTTCTTAAGTTAGCTTCATGACAGGTAAGCAATGTTTTCCAAGTCAGTAGATGCATTTGTAAAATGTGAAATATATTCTCAAAAATTCTTTGAATTGGATTTTTGAGGCTTAGCCTTCTTATAAAATAGCGGTGATGGGAAAGAAGGTTCCTGTCTAAGAATGGCTTTTGTTAGTGAATGTGAATAGTGGAAAAATATTTATCAAACACACACTAATGCAGTTGTCCTCATTACCCAAGTACTGGGTTGCAGCAAGGCTTCATTCAGATGTATTCAGGGTTAAATTGTCCCCTAATTTCCAAATGTGCCTTGTGGAGCATAGAACAAGATGATTAGGGCCCCGAAAAGGGGAAAATATGAGAAATGGTTGGATGAAATATTGGGTATGTTTAACATGGAGAACAGATTTTATTTTTCTGGGCTCCAAGATCACCTCAGATGGGGACTGCAGCCAAGAAATTAAAAGACACTTGCTCCTGGGGAGGAAAGCTATGGCAAATCTAGACAGCATACTAAAAAGCAGAGACATCACCCTGCCAACAAAAGTGCGTATAGTCCAGGCCATGGTTTTCCCAGTTGCAATGTATGGCTGTGAAAGTTGGACATAAGAAAGGCTGAGCGCCAAAGAATTGAGGCCTTTGAACTATGGTGCTGGAGAAGACTCCTGCGAGTCCCTTGGACTGCAAGGCGTTCAAACCGGTCAGTCCTAGAAGAGATCAACCACGACTGCTCTTTAGAAGGCCAGATCCTGAAGCTGAAACTCAAATACTTTGGCCACCTAATGAGAAGGAAGGACTCACTGGAGAAGGGCCTAATGCTGGGAAAGATTGAGGGCAATAGAAGAAGGGGATGACAGAGAATGAGGTGGCTGGATGGAGTCACTGAAGCAGTAGGTGTGAACTTAAATGGATTCCAGAAGATGGTAGAGGACAGGAAGACCTGGAGGAACGTTGTCCATGGGTCGGACACAACTTCGCAATTAACAACAACAAAACATGGAGAAGAGAAGATTAATGGGAGAAATGTCTTCAGGCATTTGAAAGGCTTTCAGGTGAAATATATATAAGGTGGACCTGTTCAAGGTCATTTCAATAAGCAAGACAAGAAACCTCAGATGTAAATTAAAGGAAATAAATTTGGATTAGACATGGGAAGAACTGTTGAACTATTAAAGAAATTGCTTGGGAGGTTGTAGAATTTCCTTTGTTGGAAATGTCTAAAAAAAAGTTGGGATGGCCATCAGTTGGAGATGCTATAGCAGAAGATGCTTGCACTGGTAGGCACTGGACAAGATGACTTCCAAAGGTACTTCCAATCATTGTAATCTAGGATGATGTGGTGTTTTTCAGACTAATCATAGCAATGTTATTTGCAGCAAAATTCAATGAGGCACAGGAAGTCATTGGTTAGTGCCGGTTAAACATTTCTTCTGCATTTTTAAAAATTATTCTTCAATTAAATGTTCAGAGGAAAAGAAAATGGTGATATTTGAGGGTGGGTATGATAGAGGATTTTTATATTTTTCTTTATTTGTGAAGCCTTTATGCATTCATACTGGCATCAGCATCCTGTCTTTATCGTGCAGCCATTTCTTCACCAGCCTGTCTCCTTGGCTTCTCATGGTTTTATATATTATTTGGTAATTCCTGCCAGGAGATCATTTCCTGAAAAGAATTAGGGAGTTAGGGCATCTGCAAAGTAATTGAGAGGTGTGCAAAATACAAAACCACGACCTTAAGCATTCTAGGCTAGAGACAAGCCCAAGGAAAACACTACAGGAATGATAAAATACTTCACGAATTGGATAAACAGATGCTATTGTTTATGTTTCACTGAGAAAGAAATTGTTCAGGAAGCTGAAGGATGTGTTTTGGCACAGTTGTAATTCTGTACACAAATAGATTTAGTTGTGATTTTGACACGTATACCAGCTGCATAAGGTCATTTAGGTTTTCTTGTATTCACACATACCCACACATGTATACATGTGTAAAGTCAGATACATGCCACCCCCAAGTTAAAAAGAGTGAATTTGGCAAAATGGGCATCCTTGAGGAATAATTCTATTTGAACTGAAGGCATTTGTGTGGTGGAGGGAGATCCTGACTCCTATCCTTTATGATGCCTCAGTAATATATGTTATATGTCTTAAAGATGGATAAGGAACTTAGAAACATGAATTATTTCTGATGGAATCAGAATGTGGCAGAAGTTGTGGCGATATCATATTTTGCTCCCCAGTAGAGGTTTTGAAATCCCAAAGTATATGGCTTCCTTGGACAGCTACTAAAATTTCAGCATCTTCAAAATCTTGTGGCTGCCTTCTATCAGACCTCTTTTGTCTCAGAACAACCATTTTGATTTCCCATTATGCTATGGAATAATAATGTGTTAGGAAGACAAGTGATTTTAAAGGGTAGCTGGTTGATTTCGATCCATTGTCATCAGCGTCAGGAACTGCAGGGGTGGAAAGGCTGGTGATGATCACAGATGATGCTGGCCTCCAGAACGCTTGGCTGAGAGCCTCGGACATGCTTTTGAATTGTTTGAGTAAAGAGAACTAGTGCATTGTCAGTTGTTTGGGAGGAAAAGCAAGCTGCAACCTTATTGAAGCTCATTTCATACTTTTGTGGCTGAAAAAAAAAATGAAAACTGAGAACTAGTGGGTTGTAATATAGAATTCTGACATCATTTGTCTTACCATGCCAGGCAATCTGTGGAAGGTTTTAATTGATATATGTGGGAAACGAATGTGTGGTATGTTCACACAAAATTTGTCATGGCACTGTGGCTGATAAGACTATTAAACAGACTCAGAAACCATTAAGTTGCTACAGCATAGCAAAGATAATGTAGAATGTTTGTAAATCAATAGCCATTAATATTGGATAAGGCTGAAGTTCTCATTAGACGTTCATATTGGCAACCCGAGTTATCAGGCTGAAAACAGCATTACAAACTGACAAGAGTTTGGTAGAAGAAACAGTGTGATTCCCGATCTTGATCTTCATTCAGCTTCATTCTTGTAGCTGGCTAGCACACTGAAGAGATCATTTTAAATAAAGCAGTGCAGTAGCTAGTAATGTTGGTTGCCTGTACAATAGTTCACTATGCAGCTTGTGAAACAAAGCAATCATTTAAATTCATATGTATAACTTCAGCATACACATACTTTTTTAGAGACTGCTATACAGTGGTGGTTGGACTGTGGCCATCTTGTGTGAACTGGAATTTTGTTATGGTTTGCTGTAGTAAAATATATTAAATACTCACTCCTATATCAAGCCCAGTCCACTGTACATTTTGTCACATTGGCTTTGTAGCATTTTTTCCAGCCAAGATTTGTACAAGGCAAGCCTCCTGGGCAAAGACTTTTTTGAGTCTTTGAATATTTTGACTTTTGAATATTTATTTACACAGGTTAAAAAATGAGCAACTTTAGAACCTTCTAGACATATATTTGTGGAAACATAAGAATTCCCTTGCTGACTCCAAATGCATAGCATCATTAAGTAGCCTTCTGTTGCTTAGCCAAATGTTTCTTGGAAACTTATAAGACTGGATATATTGAGGCTGACCTTCCTAACTTGCTGGTTTCCTGATAGTATTCAAATCTATGCTAATTTTTTTTTTTTACACACAGTAAGGTTTCTTTATTGTTTGTAACTGTGGTTGACAGATCTATTGTTCATACATTTTCCAGTTTTTTCACAGAGCCATGTTAACCTAATGACATGTATTGTTTACAATCTTAATATCCAAAGAGAGAAAGAAAACTTTTTGCTTGTCTGCATCGCATTCATAATTTATTTTTAAACCTCTATTGCATCTCCAGTAATTGTCTTCCTAGGGGGTAGTACCTAGTGAAGCTTGGCTGATCTTGAAAACAACTGAGAAGGGTTTGATCTGGTCAGCACTTGGATGGAAGAACAGTGAGCAATTCCAGGATAGGATAGTAAACTTGGAACGTTTCAAAAAATATCTTGGATGAAAGTAGACGCAAGAAAGCTACACTGAAGTAGTTCATGTAACCGAGTTAAGCTTAACTTAATGAATTTGTTTCTTTGCCACGAACTACAAACACTTTGGGCTTTGATCATAAGTAATAGCTTGTTTCTAAAAGCTTTTTGACAGTATTTTGAGTCAAGTGAGATAATTGGATAATTATACACTGTATTTTGAACAAAGTTGGATTACATAACTTTTGTTGCTTTTCATGATCAGCGTTGTGTATATTCTGTTGTAACTTGTGATTTAAAAAAAACCTTATGTGATAATAAAAATGTTAATTTTTAAGGTTTTGTTGATTTTAAGGCACCATAAGACTCTTTTCTGAAGGAATAATATACTGTTTCTTTTTGCTTATTTTTCACATACAGACCCAACCTGATTAGTGAATTTCACCCGGCTTGTACATTAAACTGAAATGTAAACTACCGTAACCACCTCTGAACAAAATAAACACTAACTAAAGTTAAAATCCATCAAGTTTAATATGCTGTACTAGTGGAGTTAGGTTTGTAATTGACTGGATTAAGCATGTTGGGTGAACATTCAGTGCTTTGTGAGGGCTTCATTAAAAGCTACTTAAACTTCAGTAACATGAAGTTGTTCAGAAAAAAGATTTAAGTCTATTTTGACTATTTCAAATATTGTTAAAATTGTTTATAGTGCTGTGTTTTTGTAGTCATCTCATCTATGTCATGATAATTCCTAATGTAGTTTTCCTACCCTCCACCCCAAAAAAATCCATTCAGTAATAATTCTTTGTGATGGTGAGGAAAGAAGTTGTTTGAAAGAGAAGGTTCCCCCCCCCCTTCAAAGAAAGAGAAACAAAGAGAAGTCAAAGTGAGAAATACAAGGAGGAGACTATCAGGGGCAAATATTTAAAATTGTTTGTAGAAACTAGTTGAAGTCAGATAGCTTCACAGCTGGCAACACAGTTTCTTCTTTAAAGGAAGTCCTTGAGTTATGACTACAATTGAGCCCAAAGTTTTTGTTGCTCAGTGAGACGTTTGTTAAGTGAGTTTTGACCCCATTTTGTGACCTCTCTTGCCACAGTGGTTAGGTGAATCACTGCAGTTGTTAAGTTGCTAAAACAGTTGTTGAGTGAATCTGGCTTTCCCATTGACTTTGCTTGTTGTAAGGTTGCAAAAGGTGGGACACTGCAATTTTGAATTTTGATCACATGACCATGGGGTTGCTCCAATAGTCATAAGTGTGAAAAAGGGTCATAAATCAGTGCTGTTTTTTTCAGTGCTGTTGTAACTTTGAACGGTCACTAAGCGGATTGTTGTAAGTTGAGAACTACTTTTTTTGACAGATGAACAGCCAATGGCAAGCCAATAACCAAGTTAAAAGTAGAATTCAAATTCTACTTTGAATTCATTCTAGTCTTAGAGTTCTAGGATTCCAGCATCTTGCAGTCAAGTATCCAAATAGTTTATCTTTGTTGCTTTGGATTTGAGATTTAAGTACAAACCCTTCTTGATGGATTGGTTAAAGATTTCCTCACCATCTTTGCACCTTTTTTGGATCTTGCCAGTTGCATTAAGTTAACAAGAGCATTATACAACTTTAGGAAGAATGGAAAAAATAATTTAGTAAGATGCATGTAGTTATGCAAGTCCTTTTCTTGTGAATTGCAAGAGTGTATTTTTTGCTACCTAAGGAGTAAACTGGTTCAGAAAAACCTGAATGTGATAGTTCTTCAATGGCACAAATTGGACTTATTTATAAATAAACCTAGGCTTTCTTAACAATGCACTCCTTCCCTTAGTCCAGTGATTCTCAACCTTTCTAATGCCGTGACCCCATAATACAGTTCCCCATGTTGTGGTGACCCCCAAGTGGGTGTGGCCACCAATAAGAGGGAGTAGGACAGCTAGGGAAAAGGGAAAAAAATAGTGGACAGCATGGTTTGGTGACCCCTGTGAAATGGTCATTCGACCCCAAATGGGGTCCCGACCCACAGGTTGAGAACCACTGCCTTAGTCTCATGTGCTCAGAACATGGAACAAGGCTGGTTCCTGGAGAAAACGTGGCATTCTTTGAAGCTAGCTCAGGAAATCCAGCTCTTTCAAATTGAAATGGGATCTTGTTTCACTTGTCTACCTTATATCGCTTGTATATCCTGCTAAATTACAGTACAAGCTAGATAATGATACAAGTGTTTTACATTGAGGTATTCAAGCCAAAATAAAGCAACTGGTATAGTGCTATTTCTTTAATGGTGAACAATAATTGGCATTTCTTTAAAATAATATGCTTATATCCTAAAATGGTATATCTCAATCTCAACAGTTTTAAGAGGAATTGACTTGTACTCCCAGAATTACCCAGCCAGAATGCTAAATAAAATGATGTGAGAGCACAATATGCACTCATTACAATGCACTGATATATTGCTTGGATATCCAGTTGCTTGGATTCTCTGTGAACAACCCTTAGAAACAATGACACAACTTCTGGTTTCATTAAGCGCTAGCATTAAATACTTAAACAACCATATAAGAATCCAAATAGCCATACAAGAATTTCTGTCCTGCCAAGAATGCAGAGGCTAGACAAGGGATTAGGCACAAATGGAGTTCTCTTCAGAGGAAAAAAAAAATGGATTGGCACGGTCCAGGATAAAGTATAGCCAACATTCTACCTAGTTAAAATGATGGATCTGCATTCAGGTAAACCAGTGTTAATGTGAATTTGGTAAAGTTGAAAATACGTTTTTCCTAAACATATGATTGACCATAGCAATGATAATTCATTTACTGTATGCTTGGTTTACATAACCTCAAGCACAGATTTCAAATAAATGCATGAAGCTGGGTAAAATTAGCTTTGTTTATTCATTCATTCAATTTATATTGCTACCCATATTAAGCAGGCAGCTAATAGAGAACAAAAAAGGAGATAAAAAGTTCATTTAAAAATAATAAATATAAAACAAAACCAAGGAAGCAATCAGCAAAGCAAGGTGAGGGCTTGTCCACACAGATTCAGCAATAAAGTCAGTTTTTAGGGCCTATGGAAAGCCAGCAATAATGTTATAGAAGATAGGCACCATAAAGAAAAAGCTCTTTTCTCAGGATCCACCAAATGACGCTCCCTAAAAGATAGGACCATACCTCATCATCATAAAATAGGTAGGTACAACTGGGGAGAGATGGTTCTGGAAATATCCCAGCCCCATGCCACGAAGGGTTTATAGGTCACTGGAAGCACCTTGAATTGAACCCAGAAGCAAACTGGCAATCAATGAAGTTTGCAGAGCAGAGATGTTACATGTACCACACCAAAGGTACCCATAACTATCTGTTCCACTACATTTTGTATCAGCTAAAGCATGTAGAGAGTATAGCAATAGTCCAATCAGGAAATGATCAGGTTATCAGTAAACTGTGAGTAGAGCCTCTTGATATAGGAACAGGTACAATTGTTGCACAACACAAAGCTGGGTGATGGACTTCCTAGCCATAATTGCCACTGGGTCTCCAAGGAATTATGAGTCCAGGAAGACCCCCAGCTAGTGCACAGGTTTCATTTTGAATAGTGCAACCCCATCCAGAACAGGAGAGTGGAGGTCCTCAGAACTGTGGCATCCTAAAACTCAAAACTACTTAGTCTTGCTAGGGTTGCGTGAAAGCCTATTCTACATCCTCTATAAGTGTGATTAATGCCATATCAATCTTAAACTGGATCTGAATCCTGATTGAAAGAGTTCCAGATCATCCAGAGTCCTCTGGAGCTACTGTGCAACTACCTTCTCCATAACCTTCCCTAAAAAGACAAACTTGTTCAGAATAATTGGATCCAGAATGGCCTCATGACGAAAGACAGATATTGCTTTCTTAAGAGCCAGTAGAATTACCCTTTTTCTCAAAGAGAAATTTACCACCACCAAGACTCAACCCCTAATCATGATCTAAAATAAAGGTGCCCAAGCTAACAGTTGCAAGAACCCTGTCCTCTTTCTAAGGAACAACAAGACCAAACTCCTCCCAGATATCAAAACAGACTAATCTCCAGTAACTTCTATAGGACCAGCTCCAAGGCCAGAGCAACTGTATATGTCATTTGCTGAACATATTCTTTAAAGTAATCTTGTAGGTAAACAGCAAACCACATTATGTGATAAGGGCAGAGAAATATTAACATTTCACTGCCTTTACGGCCAGGAGGTAGGCCATAACAGAGTCTCTAGTCCAAAAGTTCCCAACCTTTTGGGCACCAAGGACCGGTTCCGTGGAGAAAGGATTTTCCACGGACTGGAGAGTGCATGATTTTGTGTGCTGCCTGCATCCCATGGATGAGACTTTGCTTGTTTGTGCGGACCGGTTGCTGGCATGCCGCAGCCTGGTACTGGTCTACGGACCAGGGGTTGGGGATCCCTGCCTCTAGCCCATGTTCAGTCATATTCATTCTATGTTGCCTTCCAGCAATTCTATGTTGCCTTCCAGTAAACCAAGTGGAGTTGCAGGAACCCCATAAAAGGAGATGCTGCATAAAGTGATCTGATCCAAAGCCCCAGTTGCTCTGCAATTCCAGGCAGCCAGAGGACTTCAATTGGACCATGCAGCAAACCATTAAGAACAAACCCAAATTCTGTTTGGAAGCCACATGAATCTATTAGTTGTCTGGGGTAGACAACTGAGTGGGCTGGACCAAGTGACCAGTCTCCCTTCAATGAATGGCAACACCAGAATACTTGAGGACCACCGGACGTAGGCAGGGAGGTTGCTATGGAGCAGGGAGGCTGGTATAATAGCAACAGTCCCAAGTGATCATTAGAGCCCAACCTATCAAACAGGAAACGCATCTTTGGTCTAACAAACAGGATTTTGTACCTGCTAGTATGTGGAGTAGTGCTGCTGGAGCCCAATTAAGTATTTCAGATGACAATCACTACACTCAACCCCTTCCCAAGGGTCATCACTGATGCCACTCATGAAGTCATCAGGGCACATATCTGGGATAGGGGACAAACCCAGCCAGATTTTAGCAATCTACACAGTATTGTTAGTACTAGCAGAAAGCATTTAATGTCTGCACAGTTCTCCTTTAGTTTACTGGAATTTGCTGGAAGTCTTTTTTAATTAGATGCAAATAAAATAGCACAGCTGTACAGCAGTGTTTCAAAATATTTTCCTTGCAATATCAGAAAGAGCAGGAACTTTCCCTTTGGTCTTTGATCCATCAGCATGAGAAATCAATTTGGTTCTCTTTTTGAAGAAAAGCCTTCTTGTTAAGGCTTTTGCATGACTTTGAGAACAATGAGCTCAAATGTTCACATCCTTTTTCTTTCTGGCCCCTGTTCCCAAGCTTTAGGCATTTCATTTAAATGGTGTTGTGT
The DNA here is from genome assembly GCF_016545835.1 of Crotalus tigris. Taxonomy (NCBI): domain Eukaryota; kingdom Metazoa; phylum Chordata; class Lepidosauria; order Squamata; family Viperidae; genus Crotalus; species Crotalus tigris. The sequence continues at coordinate 388,159 of NW_024096711.1, forward strand.
GACTAAATATTGAATATTGATTGAAGATGGGTGTTAATGGTATAAAGGTATGAAGCCTTGATCATCATTAGCAGGCTGGTGCTTCTAAGAAATGGTAGTTTCTTTTGTGCATGTTAAGATAGTTAAACATCATAATCATCATATGTGAATAAGGAAAAATAAAAGAATAAATCCCCTAGTGCTCAGAGAACAGTCTTTCAATTTCCCAGCCTCTTCCTGGTCAAACTCTGATTAGTTACAGGAGAATTTAAAATTACTTGGATATAGTGGCTCAAGAATCCTAGATTAGTATCTTCAAATGAATAGAGGAATTGAAAATTTTTAATCCCATTTATATGAGATTAATCCAGGATACTAGATATTCATTCCTTGGAAATAACTTTATCTCGTTAAGTATATAGCTTGTAGCCAAGAAATCATTTTGAATTTATAAAAATGGTTTTAAAGGATGATAGTTAAAAAGAAAATTGCTGTATTGATTTTTGGCTGATCCAGTTCAACAAAAGGCCTCTCAAGTTGTGATCTAGATATTACTTGGTGAGACAATTCTACTACCAAGATGCCTTTGTGAAATGCATTTTACTTTTCAAATAATAGATTTGTCTTACCTGTATCGTAAGTTCAAGATATTGGCAGGATCGTAGAACTCTCCCATTGAAGTGGCTCTTTAGTTTTTCTGCAGCCTAGCATAGGTAGTTCTGAAATATTATCTTGTTTTATGTCATAGGAGTAAGAGTTTTGTAGAAATATTTTTTAATTGATTGGGGGAAACCTGCTCAGGGAGAAAGCGCTGGTCTTTTCTCCCCAGTTCTATAGTCCTGATCCAAATTACTGTATATCCTAACTCAGAGTCAAAAGTTTTATTAATAATTCTCCTGCACAGCATTTAATCTGGACCTAACAGAAAGTCATGGTTTATTTTATCTTAACGGTTCAGTTGGCACTAGGATATACATAGGAAAATTTGGAATATATAAGAAAGGAAACAGTGTCCTGGCAGATTCCCAAAGCAGCTCTAGTAGATCTAGCAGATTGCCAGGTTGTTGCTCCATAGTGAATTCAACTGTGTTTCCTTTCTTGTGGAAACAGGCTCAGAAATCCAAAATACAATAGCATCTTAATGCATTTCCCTGACAGGAAGGAATTAATCCCACTTTTACGCATATTTTTGTTGACTGCAGGCACAATGTTTCTCTTGAGCTATGACTATAGGAGGAAATCCAGGTGCTTCAAAAAAATGTGTTGGGCCAAAGTCATGAAGAACAAGTAAAAGCTAGGAATGTACTTCTGTGGAGAAGAATGTCCTTTTTCTTATGAGTGAGAGGCGGGGAAAAGTTTATTTAATCTCTGAGACTGAAAGAAATCTTGTATACGGTAGAAGCAACTGTTATACCATCTAAAATGAAATAGAATCGAGAGGTAGATATTGTCAATAGCAACTTCCAAAAACAAAGCATAGTGTGAAGCCTGGGAAAACAGCCAGAAAGAAAAGGGAATTCTACTTATGTTATACTTTGGGGACATAAAAAAGTGAGAAATATTTCAGAAATGGGCTTTTATTCCTTTTCATACCACCAATCACTTCCCTAAAGTAAACAGTTTTTAGTCTTGAAACCCAACTTTATTGGGTGCTATCGTCCATTTTCCAGCTTGGCTAGAAAAAGCATATAATGCTTGGTAAAATATTGGTTATATTTCCAGCCTTTCTAAAAAATAGATGTAATTTATTGTGGTAAATGAGCCTGCTGTTCCAAAACCACCCTCTTCTTTTTATCCAAATGGGAAGCTTGGAGATCCAGTGTTCCAGACTTTGTTCTAAAGGAAAGTTATTTTGCTTGGCAGTTTAATTGCAAGAAGCGCTTGTGAGTTTCATAAGAATGTGCTGTAACAGAAGAGCAACGTCTGGAGCTTAGAGATGAAGTGAAGGGAGACATATGACTTTTACAGCAGTCCCATTGTACCATGTACTACTACTGCCTTGAATTAAGACCACAGGGCCAAAATTTGAACTTTTCTTAGGTGTCCAGACACATCAATGCTCTAATTCCCAGATAGCATTCTTGCAGGTATCTCGAGATTGTCAGACTAGGGAAGGCTGGCTGTAGGATGTTCATAAGGAATGCACATAGGGCCCTCACTTCATCACTGTATCTTTATGTGGTTTGTCCATTGGAAATCAGCGGAAGGCTGATATTTTGACTTGTAGCTAATCCTGACAAAGCATAGAAATAGGCAAGGATTAGGACATGCCCACTCCAATATCCTTTAGTCAGCATGGCTGGTTTTAAACTTTGAGGGGATACAGGTGATTCATAGCTGCTTTTCTTGTTCCAACCTTAGGTTATTTGCCTTGTAATTTGAAGTCCTTAGATAATATCTGCTGAAATTTAATGTTTTAGACAGCAATTCTATGTACTCTTAGTAAGGGATAAATCCCACTTGTCTTAATAGTGTTTATTTCTGAATAAATAACCAGATTGTGCAACTTCATCTTTTACCCCCTTCAATCTCAGATGTCTTTTTTAATCATATAAAAATAAGGTTGAAAGCTGATTTTTATTTTTATTCTTTTTTAACTAATAAGACTTGAAACCTTGTTTAAGGTTATTTTGAGTATGAATATACTGTAAATTAATATGAATCAAGCATAGAAAAAAGTGAGGAAGGCAAAATGAAGGAAAACAGGATTGCAGTTGCTTATTTTTAAAAATTTTGTTTAAATAAATATTGGGGCAAGATAGGCACCACGATATAACTAATTAATTAAAGATAGCAAAATTCTCCCCACAGATTGTATGTATTTTTTTCCCTGCATTTACAACAGGTCACATTACATCTTGATTCACCTGGCTTCCAAGTTTTGTCAAGTACCATACAGGCTCCTAATAAACTCAGAATAGTTGTAGTTCTTAATCAGCCTTACAAAGGCTGGCTAGGACATTATGGGAATGAAATCCAGAAGATACTGAGTCAAGGAACAGTGGATTTAAATTTTATTCTTCAGATTTTCTATAGAAATTAATGACCTACAGCAGGCATATCAAACTCGCGACGTATCGGAGCTTTTTCGTCATTGCCGGCAATGGGGTGGACGGGACTCCAGTATGATGAAACTGGCCCGCGGGCCGGCAGTTTAACACCCCTGATCTACAGCAGTGGTTCTTAACCTGGGCGATATTGCCCCCCAGGGGGCGATTTCATTTTTCAGGGGGGCAATGGAACAAAAAGGGGGCGATATGGGGGCGAAGGAACAAAAAGGGGGCGATATGGGGGTGATGGAGCAAGAAGTTTTGGGGACACTTTTGAGACTTTTTCATACAGTGAATCGCTGTATATCTGTCATACAAAAACATCAGATCGCTCGCTATTAGTGGATTGAATTGTATGTTCAAATGTTCCTCCAGCTAGCTTCAGTACAGAACGCCGTACATATGTGAATACACATTGCCTATCTTCATGCGCGTTGCAGAGCAGCCTCTACCCTTTTTATATTTCTTTTTGCATCTTAAATTTTACTTGTAATTCAATCATTAAATATTACTGTTTTTCTTTTCGGGCATTTCACTTTCTTGCCATTGAATTTTGTTTTCAAAGTGGTCATTACATTTAAGTGTCTTGAATAAATAAGATAATAATGAAATATATGTATCACGAAGTTTGGGAATAAAGTGACGGGTGGCACCAAAATTTTTCACACAGTTGACATATGGGAAAAAGATTGGAAATAAATTATTTGCATTAATATGTCCTGAAGACAATTTTAAAGAAAATAAAACAAGTGTTTGCATAAATTGAAGAATTATTTCCTATGTTGTGATTGAGAGGTTATGTTGGGGGAGGGGGGCAATGACAACTTCCTCATTGGCTCAAGGGGGCGATTCATTCAAAAAGGTTAAGAACCCCTGCTCTACAGTATAATTCAGATTACAGTTAAAAGCTGCAGTCCCAGGCTAAGCATTACTAGAAGGCAGTTCCTATTAAATTCAGTGAACTTTAGAGGAGACATTTTAGGAGCACATTACAGGTACTGTATTAATACTTGTCTATCTAAATGAAGTAACATCTAGCCAATTTTGCTGATCACAAAAAGTTAAGCCAGGATTAGACATGCTTAGTACCTGGATGGGAACAACCAGGAAATCCCACAGCCCTAGAATGAATTGGGAGGTCAAACAACTCTGCTGGAAGGAGGCAGTGACAACTGATTTTTCAACTATTGTCAAGAGAACAATATGAATGTGTCCAGGAGAGGAGCTCAGTTTGAAGAAGGCCTTATCTTACATAGTACAATACATTAAATTCCACCTCTCTGATTTTTACCAAATATTTATGGATTAATTATATACTACTTTTACAGTATGTGCATTTTTTCAATGATATCCTGTCTAGCTTCAATAAAATTCTTGCCTTATGTGTTCCCAGATTATTCCTAAGCAATCATCCCATTGTGTTTAAGCCAGTCATAAACTGGGTTGCTTGGCATCAAACATAGATTCTTTAGGTTGTTTGCAACTGCTTACTTTTTATTCCACAGTTCCTGATTGGAATAAATTCTATTTTAAATACTGTGATTTCCACTAAAGTAACTTCAACAGTTAAATTGCTGAAAGTAGCCCATGAGAAAAAGTGGCTTTTGGTTGGATTCCAAAACTCCAAAGCTCTGTGTGAAATAATGAAGTCTTTATTTGTGTGGATCTGTTTGAACAGCAAAAATTGGGGCTTTAAGCACTGAAGGACAAGTAAAATGACTGGCCTTGTATTCTAGGATAAGGGCCAGTTTAGACTTACAATATGCAGAACAGACATACCCTGAAAAACAGATTTAAAATATGTTAGGCAAATGGTCAGGGAGAGAAGAAAATTGTTCACAGTTCTCTGATCAACCCATTCACCACCGCCACCACCATGCACAATCTTCCAGAGCAACTCCATGTTTGTGAAAAAGAATTACAATTAGCTGGCTTATTACAGGGACTCCTCTTACACAATGGGTGCGTTATATAGATATAAAACAGAAGCTACTTTGTTTTAAAGTTCAGCTCAGACCATGTATGTGGAATTGCCATTTGCCTGGTAGTATGATGGGAGACTGAGCAATAAGCAGCAGTATGGCATAGCTGGATGGGCATGTTAATGTGTTGCCTATCATTCCTTCATCAAAAAAAGAATGCTTATGCTGCTGATATAACCTTTCATATCTCAATTGCTGGCAGTATTCTGCTTCGGAGACTAGGCTGGTGACCAGGACTCTCCTTAATGCTTTAATGTGGGATAGGTTAAGGAAAGCAATTGGTGGATTTTCCCAGCTTTGTTTCCTCTTCCAACAAGATGGAAAACAGCCACTAAATACACTCCCTCATATGAGGTGGGGCAGGGTTGGGTATGTGTAGGTGGATGTTGGAATGGTGTGTTGGCCCTCATGCAGAATTGCCCCATAACAGGTTGCGGGCAGGGAGGTGCTCTGGTGGGCTTTTACTGAACATGGATCTAATCAGTGGTTCTCAACCTTTTTAATGCCGTGACCCCAACCGGTCGTAAGTCGGGGACTACCCAACCGATCGTAAGTTGAGGACTTTCCCTACCCGGGAGTGCCGCACATGCATGGTGCCGCCTCCTGCGCCGGCTGAGGCGTAACTGGCAAGTGGCAGAGACGGCGCAGGCCGACCACCGGCTGGGCCACCAGCTGGCCCAGCCCAAGGGAGGTAAGGCACCCGCTGGACCCCACGTGCGCCAGCAACCCTCTCGGCGCCCGCCGGCCTCCCACTTCTCACCCCTGGCCCTCTTTTACTTACATTTTTAGTAGTTGCTCAGCAGGGAGGGGTGGAAGCTTCCAGACAGCTCGCCTTTGCTGCAGACAACTTGCAGCATCATTTGCAGAATGGGACTTTTGGCGGGCTCAGCAGGGCAGAGACAGCCTGGACAATTCCTGTTGGCTTTTGAAAGCCAATAGAATTAGACTCTATTCAAGAGAGTCTATTCTGTTGGCTTTCAAAAGCCAATAGAATAAAAGGGAGTGGCACAGCTAAGGAAAAGGGGGAAAAATGGCTGACTGCGTTGTTTGGCGACCCCCGTGAAATGATCGTTTGACCCCAAATGGGGTCCCGACCCACAGATTGAGAACCACTGATCTAAATCAATCCACAAATAGCCCAGCTGACAGGTCACAGACCCGCAGAGATGGGGTGCAGGAAGAAACCATCAATAATGAATGAATTCCATCATGGACGGTGTTACAAGGTTCTCAGGAGTCTTGTTTTCATGCCCAGTAGCTCCTGCAAGTAGCTCCTGGACAGGCATGGGCCTGTAGCTGAGTGGGCCTGATGGTGCCACTTGCTCATCAAAATAAAAAAGTAAAATGTATTGCCATATAAAACCTTTTGTTAGCAGAAGCAGGAGAACATCTGTGATATATTCAGTGGTGACAAATGCAGCAGCACTCAGTTTGGCAGAACCTAGTTCTTTTTCCTGGTTTAAATTGATCTTTGATGCAGCACATTGGACTAGCCCGCTTCTTTAAAAAAAAAAAAACGTTTGTAAGGAATCCATGTAACATCTGACAATGCTTTGGAAGTCAAGTATTTAGTCTCTCTTGCAATATGCATGAGCCGAGGTGGTGCAACAGTTAGAGTGCAGTACTGCAGGCCACTTTAGCTGACTGTGTTCAGCAAGTCAGCGGTTCAAATCTCACCGGCTCAAGGTTGACTCAGCCTTCCATCCTTCCGAGGTAGGTAAAATGAGGACCCAGATTGTTGGGGGCAATGTATATATATATATACATTGCTTACTGGTGTACACCGCTTAGAGAGTGCTTGCACTTAAAGCGGTATATAAGTCTCATAAATAAATAAATAAATCCAACCCAAAAAGGCCATAGACAGCAGTTCCCCATGATGAGAAGGGAAGAGACATGCCTGCATCACCCTTAGAGACCAATGGCAGATCTCAGCACCTCACAGTGTCCTCAGCCTGATGGAATATTCTACATGAGCTTTATGGTAGAAATTGTATTGAGACAAGAAACCTGCTTTAGAACTGGAACAGTTCAAGACCATTCTAAGCTGCTTCAGCTGTGATCTGGGGATGGGAGAAAGACAATATCATGAAGACATAAACAAACGAATGGTTTACAGGGCAAGTTTCATGCCAAGGTTAGGGAGATGTGATGCTAAAATGCAGAGCCTGTCATCCTGTAGTAAATGAAAATTGCTCTCTGGGACCCTTAATTCATGTGCCTTCAAGTCAATCTTATCTGCTGGATAAAACATATCTGCGGAAGTATTTTTGGTAACAATTTTGCTTGCCATTTCCTTCTTCGTAAGGCTGAGATCAAACCTTTAGATATTTATGTACTATCTATATTGAATTACAAATCTTAGGGCTATAAAACTATTGCCCCCTGTTGATATTGGAAGCTACCTCTCTTTGAAACCATATTCAGGAACTAGAGGAGGAATCTCTCTGCTCCAGGCTTAGCACTTTTTAGTAATTCATGCTTCCCTGCCACCAAGGGACAGGCGAATTGTCATAAAATTAATGAAATGTAAAGATAATGGTTCTACTCGGGATTCCATAACTTGATTAAAGGAAGCATTGTGGGAATATACCGCAGTTCTTTCTCTTCAACGTTTGAGTCACATCTCTATTTGGAAGAGCCAGATAAAAGCTAGTAGTTGACAAAATATTTAGTCTATTCAAAAGGTAATAAAAATATTTTGAAAATGTAGGTTGGTAGTTGGAAGTGTGGGGGCGGTAGATTATCCCCACAATATTCAAGATTCTGGATTACTATTGCACTATTTGTAAAGGTGGGCAAAATTCTTTACTTTTCATTGTCTGTTTGTAAAACAAGGAATTTCAGCAAGCATAGCTTGCCCTCTGATATATATTTTCTGAAATCCCCTTTTTCACAATGGTTGATAAACCTCAGGAGCCCAATTCTCTCTTAAATCTGGCCGCAATTGTACTGCAGCAGAAGGTTTCACTTGTTCTTACCATGTATTTGCAAAAGCAGTGGAAAATCTGAGAAATGAGTAATGGGGTTGAGCCTGACTCATTTTAAGGTGAAGTGTTATGTTTTGCTTTTGAACTTACTTGGTTCCTTGAAAATCTTTCATGTAGTAGTTGCCATAACATACAGTTCTTTTTCAGAATCTCAAAGAAGTATTAATAGATGAAATGCCCAGTTGAGTCACTTAAATGGGGTCTTAAGTTTGTTTTAAACTCTCCCCCCTTCTCCAATGGAAAAATAAATTCTCTGTTCAGAATAAACTGTTCACATTTGGTTTGCATGCATAAAATTTTGTTAAAATGGGAGGATTTGGCCACAAAACAGTTCATCTTTGATTGTACAGCTGTCTTAACATTCACTTTATTCAATCCTCAGAAAAGTTTACATCACTGCCCATTCAAGCAAACTCGGAACAGCCATATGTCACAGTTAAAAAATCCTGGTACTTGGCCAGGGCTTGGAGTTGGAATCAGGGGCAAAGCCCAGTGATTTGGTGGAAGGAAGATTTGGAAGAATGTCTGATGAACACCTGTTGTTTGAGACTATCCAAGGCGTTAGACTCTAATTTCCAGCCTGGTACATGCAGTAGCCAGCATGGCCATGGATATGTCCCACAGCACCCTAGGATTTTTAAGATATCACAGCCCAATATGATTCAGTGAATTGTCTATTATGGGAGAGCAATTCTTTCTTTACCTGATCCATAGGGCCTCCCCAAGGTCATTAGAATAGGTTTGTCTTTAGGTGCCATCAGCTTATCTGATCTTCTCATTTACTCTTCTAGGTTAGGGTTAGGGTTAGAGTTAGGGTTGCAGAATGGACTCTCTGTAAATACCAGAGGCTGACCTTCTTTGGAAGTCCTTAAGTAGCCTTCAAAGCTCATAAGTTGAGCTTTTAATAATATTTGCAAATGGCTTTAATGTGAGTTCTATATTGATGTTAAATGTTTTGCTTTAAAATTATTTAAATAACTTTCTCTCCAATCTTAAAATGTCGATGGGAAATTAGTTTGTCTGTCTACCCTCCACTCATAGATAGCAGACTTTTTAAGAACCCTTTTCTCCTGTATACGCATAAATAAGAATTGCTTTCTTTTATGGCTAAGGTAACAGCTGCGTATAATACTAGCCTTGTGGCATAGACCGTGCTACAAGAAAGAAAAAGTGGTTTCTGCTAAAGAAGTAGCTTTTTCACATATTAATACCCATTTGAATCAATGGAAGGAAGCTTTCCATTGAAAACTATAGGATGCTGATTATTCCGCAGGATGCCAACCATTTTTTTTGGCCTATAGAGAACAGATGCAGACTTTGACAATAGTCCAGAGGGAATTGATGCAGCTTTCCTTGATCCCACACCCTTGAGCTTTGATGACTTTCTGCTCCCATGCTCTTAGCCAGCAAAAGCCACACTGGTTGAGGGTGATGGGAGCTAAATTCAAAACATCTGGGAAGCCCTAAATTGGGGGAGATTACAGTATAGTGTACATTTGTGCACTGATAGGAATTATTAGAAGATACTGGTGGTCTTCCAATCTATTACTAACTGTGGCTAATCCTGCTTAGCTAACCTTGCCTGTATTTAGAAGCTAAGTTTTGCCACCTGTTGAGACAAGTATTTCATAGTTCCAGCCCAGCTTGGGTTTGCATTCATATGTGTGTGTGTGTGTGTGTGTGTGTGTGTTTTCCCCAATGCTCTAGAGTCTAGACTTCTTAAGGTATTGCTTGCTTTGCTGTGTTGAGGTGGATTAGGTTAGAAATTTTAGATGAAATAAATTATATACCTCCACGCCCATCACATTGCTAGTTGAAAGGACACTAAACAAGATAAAAGCATTTTGCAGATGCTTAGCAGGTAAGCTGGGTTTCCCTTTTGCTGATCTAGGCATGCCCAGACCCTAGAATGATTTGCTCAAATAGAAGCATGGTGTTTGTCATCTCAGGAACATTTGCACACAATAGCCCACCTTCCCAAGACAAATTGGAGCTTGCACAATACCAAACATGTTCAACTATTTCATTTCCTGGGCCATGAAGCTTCCAGCCCATCCCTGCTTTCAAGTAGCTTTGTTCAAAGTTATTGCATCAGGAATCCCATCTGTTTCTTGTCCTGGTTCTACTTACACATAAGTAAGTTCTTTGGACTCTAAAAATCCCACAGAAGGAAGCGTAGAATTGAGAACTTTGGCCTAATAACTACTTACACAGGACAGGGCAGTTAGTCTAACACGTTTTTATCATGTAGGATTTGACATTCACTCACTTTCTGGGCATTTGTAAGGGCTAGTTAGATACTATTGATAATTCTACAATGGCAGAAGAACAGATAATCCCCTGACATTAGAGAGCCTGTTTATTTAGAAAACTAAGCATATCGCCTGAGTAAATGTTGGTTTCTGTTTAATCCTATTCATTTCAGCAGGGATTGAAGCTTGTTTTGTTGTGCTCCAAGCGCAAAGTTGAAAAGTGGAAAGTTGAAAAATATCTCAGCTTTTTTCAAAATAAAACATCTCCCAACCCTTATATAGAGATTTTTTTTTAAAAAAAACACCTGTCTCAAAGTCTGGTGCTTTTGTGATTGTTATGAGTCTGGGTCAGTCTAATTTGGTAGAATTTTTAAAAAGAACCTGTGACAATAAGCTGCACTGGAAAGTTGAAGAATGCCCTAGAAAAAGGACATGGTAAACCATTGCCATACTGTTACTAAATACATTGCATAGATCAGGGGGTGAGCATCTATATGGCAACTTTATGACCCATGGACTTCCAAACCCATATTTCCTGAGCCAGCAGCATGGCCGACTTGGGAATTCTGGGAATGGAAGTTCTCTTAATTGCTCACCCCTGGCATAGATTGCTATAAAGTCATTGGTGGTCAGGCCCAGCCCAGAACAGCCTTTTAACAAAAATGCACTGAAATCTAATTGGCTGTCGCTGGATCACGTCCATGTTTCTGAGCAGGATCTCTCTCTGTGAGGTAAACTAGTGAGTGAAAAATGCTTTCTTGAATGAGTCAGAACATATTTCATCCTCTGCAGGTTTTTGGATGCTTCTCTTCTCCCTTAGATGGGATTTCTCTGGAGAAAAGCATCTGTGCGCTGAAGTTAATGGTTGGAGAAAGAAGATGTAAGCAGCTAGGAAAGGGGAGAAAAAAAAACCCCTCTACCTTTTGTTTTCAAATCGGTTCAGGGCAGGGAGGAGCTTAATGTGCCCAAATATTCTCTAAGGTTTGGGTGGAGGAGAGGAAGCAGCAGGCTGCTGAAATTATGAAATTGCTAGCTTCCAGGCATGCTTTTCCATCGCTTGGATATAGTAAATAATGTGGAAGAATTCAATTTAAGATCTACTTGTATATTCGTTCTGTTAAAAGCCTTCCCAGGCTGTGTTTGAAAAGTATTGGTTTAATAGGAGACAGGCTGGAGGGGAGGGCTTGGCTAGCCACACCTCCCTTCCTTTTACTGTATATCTGCCTGGCCGAGAGCAGCATGCTTCCTAACCCCAGAACTCCAGAGGACAGATCAATGTGAATTCCTTCAGTCACCATTCACTGCGCACCTCCCCATAGCAACCTTTTTTGAATGGCTCGAGCAATAGTCAATGCTTGGCTTCTGCTGGTGCTCTTCTGCTGCTTAGCCAATGCTCAGGGCTGGAGGAATTGGTTTTGGAGAGATTCAGGAGAAACCACGCTGTCTCCCACGAAAGCTGACGAGGCTGAAGATGAGACAAGCCAGGACCTTTCCACACCTGCAGCTACCATCAACCCAAATGCCCTCTTTGAAAATACTACTGATCCTGAGCCCAGGGGGAAAGTGGGGACCATATTTACCCTGAAGCAACCAGACTTTACTGCAACCTTACCAGTCCCTGCAGCAACATCGCCTGTCCAGGAAGAAGGCAGAGAAAGAAATATTACAGGAGTGGGAGTGGAGATCCTCAGCGTGGCTGAAGGCCTTCAGAATTTGGTTCAGCTTTTGGAGGAAAAGACAACCAACAGGACAGAGAGGACCAAGGTATCTGCCACAGCTGAGACCAGCACATCACCTGCCCCTGTTGCAGAGCCAGGGAGTACCCACAACATTACTGCTAACTTAACAGGCGACATCCAGACCTCCCTGGAAACTAAGAAGCCAGAGGGGGGGGCAACAAAGCTCGCTCGTCTGTGGAACAAAGACTTCGCTCTTCTGTGGAACAAGACACGCATCTTCCCGAAGAAACCTGGGAAGCCACGGCAAGGTAGTGCCTCTTTCTCATTTTCACCTGATGGTCATTTCAGTGGCACCATGTTGGTTTTTCAAGAATCTCCAGAAGCGGGGCAAGAAGTTGCTTTCACCCCAGCAACAAGGGCAACCTGGGGCATTTTCTCGAAAAAACAAGGGATTTTGCCTACTGCAAAAGCTTTGAAATTGCAGGAATCCCACACCAATAGCAGCAGTAGTGGCAGCAGCAGCGGCAGCAGCAGCTTGCATGCAGGAATGCCTTCCAAGGTGGTGGGTACTTTAGACAACTGGGTGCTGCCTTATGTTACAAATCCCAGCCAGCCTGCCTCCAAAGGCAGTGGAGCACACCTCAGCTTTAAAAGCCACCCCTTCTTTAAACATTTTGGGATAGGAGTAGCTCATGCAAAAACAAACCATTCTAGAGGTTCAGTATCTAATTCCAATGCAACTAATGTTATGGATTTCCCCTCTGCCAATAACTCTGACTCTCTTGAGTTTCTACTAACCTACGCTGTGCAACGTAGCAATAGCAGTTCAGGGCTTCCTTCCTTCTTACCTGGATTGACTCCATCAGCTGGCCGGTGCTTGCCCTTACCGACCAAGTTGTCGTATTGCAACCACCTGGGCACGAAGCATTTCCGAGTGCCGAATTATTTGCACCATGGCAGCGAGGAGGAAGTTTGGGCTGCTTTGCATGAGTGGGAGGGGCTTCTTAAATCTCGGTGTCACCGCTACTTGGAGTGGTTTCTCTGCTTGCTACTGGTACCTGGGTGCAATGCTTCTCTCCCGGTCACACCACCGCCCTGCCGGGGATTTTGTGAGGCCCTGAAAGATCTGTGTTGGACTCACTGGAAAGAGGGGCACCTTCCAATATCCTGTGAATCTCTCCCAGAGGAGGACGGTCCATATTCATGTGTATTTGTAAATGTTTTAGCAGGTAATAAGGCAAGGCTAATCGTCTCTTTTCCATTCTTTCCCACCACCAGGTAAGCTCATTTTGTGATAGATCCTGATATATAAAAAGAAGAGCTACTCCATCGATCATGGACGCAGGCTAAGTAAGGGCCAGAAAAGAAGGAGAAAGAGAGATAACCACCATTTCTCCTAACTGCAAAGATGATGTCCAGGCTTTATGATGCCAAAGCAAGCATCGTTTTAATATGAACTTCTTAATATATCAGGGTTTCCAAATTGGGGTGCTCTTCTGATGTATAAACTTCAGTTCCCCCAAATCCTAGCCAGCATTGTCATTGTTGAGAACTCTGGGATTTGGAAGATACCCCCCAAGAGAGAGGGTATCCAGGTTGGGAAAGACTGCATTCTTCTATAATAATGACAGATTGCTTGACAACCAGGAGAAAATTACCGCTAATAGTATTGGCAAAGAAGGGGGCAGTGTTTGGCAAGATTACAAAGAGCCATAATTCTCTTTGTCAGGGCTAAGACTAAGGCTATTATCTACACCCTTGATTCTGTAGAGTGGAGGCAAAGCAGCACTAGCTGACAGGAACGACCATGTGTTTCATCAATGTTTCTCTACCTCAGCAACTTTTGAGATGTGTGAAGTCAATACCCATGATGGCTGAGGAATTCTGGGAACTGAAGTCCATACATCTCAGTTGTCAAGGTTGAAAAACACTTGTGTTGGATTAACATGCTGTTGTTTTGTAGACTTCAGACAGTTTTGCCCCCAAAGTTGTTAAAGGTTCTAGATGCCGTCTTGGACCCTCAAGTGAGAAATGAATGGATACCGAAAAAGAGATAAAGGGGCAGCATGTTAAGAATTAGGGTTTGTGATTCTTTGGATATGTGAGTAACTTAGAAGAAGAGCTTAAATTCCTCCTCTGATTTGACCAAAGTAGGTCAGGAAACAGTGGACTGCTCTTAACAGTATTTTTCCTCCAGTGCTTTGGGCAGAGGCGTCTTCTTATCATAAGACTATAGCCACAGAAGAACATATGTGATGATAAGCAGAAAGACTGTTCTTTTAAAATGCTTTGCAAGAAGCAATAGGATAAGGCAATCTTATGGGGTTAGAAAGAGAGTTGATCATGTGCCTGTGTGAGTTTGTGCACATTTGGGCACAAAAGAGGAAGAAAAAAAAGCACGGATGCAGGAATTCTAATAGACAATCAGTGTAATGTAACTTTGATTTTTTAAACAATAGTGTTATTAAAATTTACAATTGCAACAACAGTGTAATGCAATTTTTAGAGTAGCACACGTGGAACAATTCTTTGTTTCATTTCATTTTTGTACTCATTTTGAGCTGTAGCATAATGCTCTTCTATTTATCTTTGTTAGAATCAGTGCTGAAACTGCATTCCAATCCAAACTGTACTTTAGAACCTCAAAAAAAATGCCCCCTAATAAACAGATAAATTGTTCCTAAAACCCTTCTTTTCTTAGGAATCTGGCCCTGGATGTTTCCACGTTTCCTATATCTTGGAGTTTCTTTTCACCATATGCAGAAGCTGTAAGTTTCAGAAAACAAGTTCCTACAAGACAAGAATATTTCTTGGTGTGCCTGTGATATCTCAGATTTCTGCTGGCAAAGAATATTCCACACACTCTCAAAGATTTAGAACTTGGGGGTCATCCAGAACATTTGTTTGGCAGTAGATTGAGGACAGACAAAAAGAAATATTTCATGCAACATGTAATTAATCTAGGATATAGAATATCTGGCCACAGGATGTTACGATAGCTGCTGTTGGCTTCAACAGTTTTTTCTTACTGATAAATCTATCTCCCCCATAACCTGTACAATAACAGCTATTCATCCATAATTATGTAGGGGCATCCATGTTTAGAATCACTCTGCTTGGAGGTAGACAATAATCTGGAACTGAAAGTCATTTGATATAGCTTTTGCTTCCCATGATATTGATAGATATATGGGTTTTTTTGCCCCACTCATCAAAAGGAGTTTTGCAAGTTATTGAAACAATGGCAAGACCTGTTTATCAGAGATGAAAAATAGATGATTACACACACTAGGATTAAACATTATTCTTTGAAAAAGTGCTTTCAATTCTCTGAAAAAGAGAAACTCCTGTCACTGATTAGCAAACTCTGAGGGCAAAAAGGGGGTGGTGGCTGTTATCATTGTGACTTGCTTGAAATTTCCCAAGAAAGTTTAGTTGCCTGAGCAATAGGATAAGAGTGACAGATGCTTGTTACGTTCTTCAGTCTTGTGGATGTATGAAAATAGATGGGTGTCCCCTTTGAGTTTAAAAATAATTTGGAGCAAAAATAATATACTTTCTAAACTAAGAAAAGTTGAAAACTGAGCCTATAGAAATGAAGCACATTTCTACATGTGCGTATGTGTAAATTGTCTAATTTAGGGACTTCCTATTGATACAAACTTGAATAGAATTTAAGGGATCATTTTCCATTTAGGTACTAACGAAATCAAGATTGGTTTAACCTTATCAAAATTGTTTCATCTTTTTCCTCCGGGTCATAGTAAAGCCAGCTAATACTGCCTCTTAAATTTAAAAGAGATAGAGGGTAGATTCAAATCCTACACTAATTTATAATATGGTTTGTTACAGTGTGTTACATGAATCTAGTCACTGTGGTTTGAGTTTCAAAGTTGGCAAAGAGTCATTTTTATATTGAAATGTTCTGCAGACCTCTATTTAAATGAATACATTTTAATTCAACAGATGTGTGTTGCACAGCAAGCGATTGAGCAAGCTCTCTATCAAGAATAATATCTTGTAAATCTTCTGAGTTACTCCAGATTCCTATAAAACCAAGCATATATATATATTAGCCTTGTAATTAAATCAAGACCATAACCATTATTTACTTAAAATAAGCTCTTTTATCAAGAATTGCACACTGAAGGTTGGCTGATGATGAAGGATGTGTATGAACAACTATATTTTAGTCTTGCTTGTCAGAATGATTTGTGTACTGCCCTCAGAGGAAGCAGCCAAACTGATAGGAAATCTGCCTTAGAGATAATTTCACTTCAAACTTCTCATTATTATTTGTGGTCATGCTTTGCTTGGAAAGCCAAGGCCTTCTTATAAGACCTTCATCTCTCAGATTCTGATTGTAGTCCTGATTAGATCATTATAGATTCATTTGGGTGTTAATTTCATCTGTGGTGTCTTGGACTGATCTGGAAAGAGTGCAGAGAGGAGCAACAAAGATGCTGAGGGTTTTGAAACTAAATCCTAGTGTGGGAAGTAAAGTCTTCATCCTGGTTCATCCAAGCCGGGGATAAATAAGCAACATGGTGACTGCTTTGGCAAGAAGGTTACAGTTTATTGAAGAGGCAGAAAGATGATTCTTGCAGGAAAGAGCAGAGGGAAGAAGGGGTGAGCACATGGGCTAGGGGTTTTTATACCCCCTCTAGTCTTTTGTTTGGAATAGTTTCCTGTTCCTGGCATGAACTTTGAGGCTATTTCTGAGTGTTTTTCTAGGCCTTGATATCTGTGGTTTAATCCTATTATCATATCCTGCTTCCCTGGTGATGGGGCTAATGACTCCTAGAGTTTGGGTGGGGTATGCAGATTTTCTCTTTGTCTTTTTGAGTTCTCTGGCTCCAACTTTCTGATGGTTTTACATCTGCATTTGTATAGGGTTGGCTACTGCTTGGGGCAAAGAGATGAGGCCAGGGTTAGTTTTTGGTTTTAAAAATCCTTTTGAGGAAAAATATATTTTTCTGCCCTTTTAATATTTCCTTCTCTGGGCTAACTTCCCTCACTAGGAACAGCATTTAAAAGAATTAGGGATGTTTAGCTTAAAGAAGAGAAAGCTAAGGGGAGCATTAGAGCAAGTAGTCTTCTTGTGCATGGAGGAATGTCACAAAGAAGAGGAAAAAGATTTATTCTCCTTAACACCTGAGGGGAAGACAAGAATCTGTAGGCGGGAGCCCTTCAATGTGAGATCCAAACTAGAACTCAGGAGCAATTGCCTGACTGTGACTATTTCCGAATGCATTGGACCACTCTGTCTCCTGAAGTTGTGGGTGCTCTGTTACTGGAGGTTTTCCAGAAGAGCCTGGCAGCCATTTGTCTAGAAAGTTGATTCCTGAACTGGGCAGGCACTGTACTAAGAGCTAAGGTCCTTTCCAGCTCTAGGTTTTTATGATTATAATCCCTATTAACTTTTAATAGATCCCAACAAACCAGCACACAAATATATGCAAGCTCTTCATCTAATAAGAAGTTACAAACTCCAGAAGACTGAGAAGAATGAGAAAAAAATTGCAGTGTGGGTAAAGATAGATATTATAAACTTAATGGACTTGCTAGAAATGGATGCTGTGTGAATTTGGTTACAGATAGCAATTAGGGAGAACCCTTTTGGTGTAGTGGTTAAAGCATCCCCCTAGAAACCAGGAGACTGAATTCTTGTCCTATCTTAGACATAAAGCCGTGTGGGTGACCTTGGGCCAGTTATTCTCTTTCTGCCCTAGGGAGGAAGCAATGGCAAGCCACCTCTGAAAAAAACTTGCCAAGAAAACTGCAGGGGCCTGTCCAGGCAGTCTTCAAAAATCGGATATGATGGAATGGAAGGGGCAAAAAAAGCAATTAAGAATGAAAGTAAAGGCCAGCTGTTTTCCTGGTTTACTGAAAACAAAAATGCCACTTTTTAACCAAAGTATCATGCAATATTTTGAGATGATTCAATCATCACAGAGAATTGTTTTGAATGTCTAGGCAATTGTTCACTCTACATCTAATGCTCTGTTTAAATGTCGGCAGCACACACCCATCAATAAAAGTCCGGGTGCATTGGAAGTTTCTAATCCCTAATTTGTTGCTTTACATTTGCATTATGTGTGCAAGAGATAATTTCCATCTCCTGCTTTGTCTGCTCTTTCTTCTTGCTGTTGCCGTAGCTATTCTTTCTATGCCTTCTCTGGTTGTTTCCAGTGTGTCTTCCAGGTGAGAGAGCACTAGCAGTCACACAGTTGCCTGTATTTGCCTGCCAAATACAGGAAGACATTTGTGGCTCAAACTTTTTGGAGATCTTTTGTTTGTCACATAATTTTCCAGGCTTCTTTTTTTTTTCCTTTTCCCTTAATTATAATATTGTATTATTGACACTACTATATCATTTTCCTACATTGATCTAGGTAATAAATCATTTAAAAGACAGTGTTGTTGAAAAAAAATATACTCCTCACAAGATATTTTCTAGTTAGATTATCCTTATTTTTTCCTTTATGGGAAAGATAAAAAATCTATTTTAGTCACAAGGCATCTTGTCTATTAAAAAACATTGTGGGATTATTATTTTTTTAATGTTCTGATGGATGGCGGAACCTATTTTAAGGGCTGCAGTCAAGTCTGTTGAGAAAGGCACCCCCTCATAAAGTTATTTATGCCCAAGCACTTTTTTCCCTCAAGAGGCTATGGATGCACCTCCCTTTTTTCAATGTGCTTCTAAATGCTTTCCCTCCAGGTAGAGAAGGGTGGTTCCTGGCGTCATTCCAGTCTGGGAAGTATTTACAGGAAAGGCAGAAGTCCAAATGCCAAAAGAACAATGTGGGGGGCCATCTGAGCTATCTTGGGTCTGATCTTCAGAAAGAGGGAGTTGAATTTTTTCCACCTCTTTCCTTTCTCTTGACAAATTTCCTCCTGAGTGGAGAGGTCTGGCCAGTTTTGAAACCCCACATGCAGAGGCGCACCCCTCTGTTTCTCTCTGGCTTCTTCTACGTGGCCTTTCAAAGCTTAGAGAGAATGGCTGGAATAAAGCAGCCCTGTTTTCCTGGCTGAGCAGAGGTTCATACAGGTTCACTGAAGCTCTGGATTTCGTGATCTGGTCCCATGCATTTCAGATATGCTTGCAGACTGCCATGAGGTTTCTGTAGATTTTAGTCCCAAAACATGTGGAGGTTGCCAAGATGGAAAAAGCTAATCTGAGATCACAGCAGGCAAAAACCTTGGTTGCCTCTTCTGGTTTTAAAGGGCCAAGAGTGGCCTCGGGGAATGCGATGCAAATCTCTTTCCAGCTTTTAATAAATATGAAATTTATCATTCAGTTACAGTGATTTTAGCTTCCATGCATTAAAATAGGGGCCCTCAACCTTGGCAACTTTTAAGTCTTGTGGACTTCAACTCCCAGAATTCCTCAGCCAAACTTTGCTAGCTGAGGAATTCTAGGAGTTGAAATCCACAAGTCTTAAATTTGCCAAGGTTGAGGGCCCCTGCATTAAAACTCCTGTATTTCCCAACACTTCTGAAGGTTTTTTCCTCCTAGATTCTATGCAGAATAAATTAGATACTATCCAGAATAAAATTTTGGGTAGAATTGAAAATCACTTCACAGACAGTTTGGCCAGTCTTTTTGACTTGCTGCCTTGTTTGTGGATCATTAACTTCCACATGTTGCGGACTGGGGTCAAAATGCTATTTGTGGGTTTAGGTTCATTTTAGTTCATGAGACCAACATGTTTATGAAATAGGGCACAAATGGATAAAAACTTTCACCATAGTAGAAAAATAAAAGAGTTATTGTACCTTATTCCTCAGCATCAGTAGTAGCTACAGGTGTGTTGTATGGCAGAGTTCTCCCACCTTTCTGGCTTTGCGGACTGGCGGGGGTGAGGAGAGGGGATGGTTCTGCGCAAGTGGCCAGCAAGTGCGCGTATAAACATACTCACTGCTCATGCAAATAGAGAGCGCGTGCACACATATGTCTGCTGCACATGTAGGTGGGGATGCACGCACACGCTCACCCGCATTTCTGCAGCCCAATTGCAAACAGCTCACTAGTGGGCTGTTCTGTTGCATGGGACAGAAAAATAGGGTCAACTGTGCTTAGAGGCTTATACACTATAGTATGTGAAGAATAGACATCTTGGTCTCTTCTGCAGGTTTTAGACCAGAAGCCCCCAACCTTTTCGGTACCAGGGACCGATTCTGTGGAGAAAGATTTTTCCACGGACCAGAGAGGGCGTGGTTTCATGTGCTGCCTGCATCCTGCAGATGGGGCTTTCCTTGTTTGCGCAGCCCGGTACTGGTCATTGGGGACCCTTATTTTAAACTAATCTCTTGAAAGTCCCTTCCAGCATGTCCAATAGTCGGGAGTTCTGGGAATTGTAATGCAAAATATCTAAAGGTTAGCAAGTTATCTAACAAGCATCAACTGAACTAGCAGCAGGCTTCAAACTTTCCATATGTTTGAATGGTGGTGGCACTGCTGGCATGATTTATCTTAAGTCAAACTCAGCCATTAATATGGCCAAATAACTTAAAGACAGGAAATTAAGGTGAGATCAGTTAAAACCATTTTCCCCTAATTCAAGTCCTAAATATCTGGTATTAGTTTGTGTGTGTCTGTTTGTGTGTCTATGTGTGTGTGATAAATTGGCCACTATTCCATTTATTAACAAATTTGTAAAGCTACCCATCTTGCAAAAAATGACCCTGGGCAATGTACAAGCAAAGTAATAAAATGATGATAATAATAATCTTTAAAAAAACCAGACAACAATAATAAAAATAAAACATAAAAGAACCCCAAGATAGCTGTTTATTGCAGTTTCCAAAGCCAGGGTAGATTTTGAGAGTTCCTATTACCTACTTTTCTTTAATTTTTCAATGTAATAAATACTTTTGTGTCTGAAATATTTGCCAGTTTCCTGCACATTAGACTGAAATGTTTGAAAGTATTATAATGGGGAAATTAAAAGAGGCACTTTGTTCTCTCCTCTCTCTCTCTCTCTCTCTCTCTCTCTCCCTCCCTCCCTCCCTCCTCCTCCTCCTCCTTCTTCTCTCTCTCTCTCTCTTCCCCCCCCTCCTCCTCCTCCTCCTCTTCCTCCTCCTCCTCCTCCTTCTCTCTCTCTCTCTCTCTCTCTCTCTCTCTCTCTCTCTCTCTCTCTCTCTTTTTCTTTTTAAAAAATAAAGCCTATTTGCAATGCCACAGTGATTCTAACCCAGCATAGGGATTCCTGTTGAGTCCGTGGCGGGAAAACAGACACGAGAAGCAGCTGGAGTTCTCAGTTTCTTTTATTCAGCGTTCAGCTTACAGGAAGATGGCTTCAGCCTCGCCCAAACGCCTCGCAGCCTCTTATATAGGCAACTCCCGGGTAAATGGGTTACTTTTCCCGCGCCAGCACCCGCGCATGCGCACGGCGCTGGCGACAGCCTGTCTGGTCCCGGGCAGCTTTGCACCTGCCCGGGACTGCCTGCAAACGCCCGAGCCGTTTGCAAAGGCTCGGGACATAACACCCCTTTCCCCCGGGCTAAAACTACTACCAACATACAACATTTATTTTATATGACATTTTGCTCCCCAGTGCTCCCACTGATTACTGGCTTTTGCCTTGCCAGCAATGTTATGTAATCTTCTAGATACTTAGGAGATTTCTTTGCTCTCTGTGACCTTCTTAGCTCTGGGTTACTGGCATAAGTCCCCTGACTGGAGGGAGGCGTGAGCCTGTTCTCTCTATTGTGCCCTGGTGTCTTCCAAGGACTGTGCCCCGATGCCTGGCCTGCTTGCTTGCCCACCGGGCTCGTCAGGCCAGGGCTTCTGTTGCTTTGTGACCTGGTTGTCCTACCTAGCTGTAGACCCTCAGGCCCCTTGAAGTGATAGCCACTGCTGGGCGTCTCTGTAGAACCTCCTAGGTCAGTCCAAGACCCGTCAGGAGGCTGTCCATTCCCTGAACCCCCTTCTGTGCTCGGGCTCGTGTGGGTTTCTGTACTTTCCCAAACTCAGGTGTTCCCTGATTTGTGCTAGGGGTGTTGTAGTCGGGACTTGGTTCCTCGACTAGCTCTGTGTATGTTTGACCCCCTGTAGGATTTGGGGTAAGGTCAGGCCAACCTTGGGAATTGTGTGCCAGCTCTCTTGCGGGGAATGATTTGTTGGGATGCCCCCGGGTATCCTCCGTTGCTGGAGTGCTGTGTGATGTGTGTGGAAAGTGAGTATGCCCCCGGGGTGACTCCCTGGCTGGAGTAGGCGTGAGTGCCTGTTGTGTGGGTAAGCTCCATGACTTTCTTTTCGGAGCAATTGCAGAACCCTGAGATGGGCCGTTTGTGGCTCCCTCAGTGGAGGTGGGCAGTAGCTCTTGCCCTTCCCTTTGCTCCAAAGGGTCCCCCTCCCCCCCTGGAAAAGACCCAGGAGTCTCATCAGAAAAGTCTCGCCTAGAGCGAAGTTGGTCGATGTGCCGCCGCAGGACACGACCGTTGTCCAGGGCAACCTCGTAGGAGAGAGGACCTGTGATCCTGGACACAGAAGCGGGGACCCATGTATGACCAGGCCCGTAATTGCGAGCCCAAACCGGGGCACCCACAAGTAGTTGTCTAGGTGCCCTAGGATGTGAGGTAGATGAAGGCAGTCTGTCCGGATGCAACCGGTCAAGTCTAGTAGTAAGTTGGCGCCCCCAACGAAGTTCAGCTGGACTTCTCCCTGTAGAAGTGGACGGTGTGGTGCGATAAGAAAGGAGAAAGTCAGCCAACCTGTGATGCCAGTCCCCGTAGGTGAGTCTCTTCAAGGCGTCCTTTGCGATGCGCACCATGCGTTCAGCCATACCGTTGGTGGACGGGTGAAAAGGCGCAGACGTGGCATGACGAATCAGGTTTGCCTGTAAGAAAGCTTGGAATTCGGAGGAGGTGAATTGAGGGCCGTTGTCGGACACAATGACATCTGGCAGCCCGTGTGCAGCAAAAATCCCCCTCAGTACCTGAATAGTCTTTGCAGTGGTGGTGGATGAGACAGGCACAACCTCAAGCCATTTTGAATGGCTGTCAACAAGGACCAAGAAGAACTGGCCCTGAAAGGGCCCAGCGTAGTCAATGTGCACCCTAGACCATGGGGACTGTGTTTCCTCCCATCTATGCACAGGAGCTTGGGGCATCTCTGGGCGAGATCGTTGGCACAGGTGGCATGCGTGTACCTTAGCCTCAATATCTTTATCTAAAGCAGGCCACCACAAGTGGCTGCGTGCAAGAGCCTTCATACGAACAATGCCAGGATGACCCTCGTGGAGGGATTCTAAGACCCTAGTCCTCATTGAGGTGGGAATGACAACTCTGTTTCCCCAAAGCAGACAACCCTGAGAAAGGGACAGTTCGTTCCTTTTGGACCAGAAACTCTGAAACTCAGGACTAGGGCAGTGCTCAGGCCACCCGGACAGGACCCAGGAGCGGACACGTGAAAGTGTGTGATCTGTACCTGTTTCAGCGGTAACATCCCTGGCACTAAGAGGGAGCTCGGGCAAGGCTTGGATTGATAGAATGTTGACAGCTGGCGCGGGGTCAGCTTCTACTACTGGCAGAGGCAACCTACTGAGGCCATCAGCATGGCCCATTTCTTTCCCAGGCTTGTGGAGTAATGAAAAATCATATGCAGACAAGAAAATAGACCACCTAAGCATTCTAGGGGAAATGATGTGGGGAGTCTGCTTACGTGTGGTAAACAGTCCCAGCAGAGGCTTATGGTCAGTGAAGACCGTGAAATGCCTGCCATATAGAAAATCGTGGAATTTTTTAATTCCAGCAACAACAGCCAGAGCCTCCCTGTCTATCTGAGCGTAGTTGCGCTCGGCAGAAGACAGTGTTCTGGAGTAGTATGCAATAGGAACCTGAGTTCCATCAGACCTGAGGTGACTCAGGACAGCTCCAACCCCGTAGGGGGATGCATCACAAGCGATGCACACAGGAAGAGACTCGTTGAAATGTGCAAGAACACTGTTAGAAGTGAGCAAGGCCTTGACTTCTTTAAAGCAAGCCTCATGTGCTTGTGACCACAGCCACACAGCTTGTTTGTCTAGTAGCCTGTGAAGAGGCTCAGCTACACTAGCTTTATGTGGAAGAAAAGAATTGTAGAAATTCAGGAGGCCTAGAAGGCCTGAAGTTCGGCCTTAGACTTTGGCCTGGGTGCTTCTAAAATAGCAGTTAGTTTGGATTCAGCAGGATGAATCCCAGCAGCATCAATTTTGAATCCCAGAAATTCAGTAGAAGGCACCCCGATCTTGCATTTGTCTTTTCTGAGCTTGAGGCCTGATTCCCCTGAATCTTAACAGGACAGCCCTAAGCCTTTCAGCTAGAATGTGTGTGGAGTCTCCTGCAATCAAGACATCGTCAAAGTAGGGGCAGACCCCTGGTATACCTCGTAGTGTGTTTTCCATTACGCTTTGGAAAATCCTAGGAGCGACATTCACTCCAAACTGTAGCCTTTTTACTTTAAAGGCTCCCCTGTGGGTCACAATGGTCTGAGCTATGGCAGCATCATCATCAACAGGCAGCTGTTGATATGCTTGAGCTAGGTCAAGCTTTGCAAAAACACGCCCCCCCTTGAGAGAGGCCAGGATGTGACTGACCACAGGAACAGGATAGCATTTGCTGCAATGCCTTATTGAGTGTGCATTTGTAATCAGCACAAATGCGAATGTCCCCATTTGCCTTTAGAGGCGTGACAATGGGGGTCTCCCACGGGCTGGAATCAAACAGGTTCTAGGATTCCCTGTTGGATTAGTTTGTCTAATTCAGTATCAATCTTACTTTTTAAAGCAAAAGGGACCCTTCTTGCTTTAATCCTAATGGGAGTGACAGTGGGGTCTAGCTTTAAGGACACAGGTGGTCCTTTGAATGTGCCCAGCTGGGGGCTGAAAACATCTGCAAATTCTTTGCAGACTTCCTGTAGGTCGAGTGTTTGTAAGCTGTTGAGTCCTGTGACGTGTATCCCCAGGGCCTCAAACCAATCGAGTCCTATGAGACTCGTTCGTTCACCCCTACTACTAATAAGTCTAGTGGTGGACCTTCAAAACTCTTGTATTGCACGTTAAGGGTGGCCTCCCCCTTAACACACACTCTTGAGTTCTGAAAATCTGTTAATACAATATCAGAAGGCCTTAACTTGGCCTTAGTCCCACTACTGGAACAAATCTTCCTAAATGTATGCAATGAAATAATGAAAGGGCAGACCCTGTGTCTAGTTTCCATAGATAATGGAACCCCTTGTAGCTTCACGTTGAGTGACAGCTTTTTCTTCATGGGCTTGTGTGTGCCTGTTCTACAGATGCTTCTTCGCGAAGCGCAAAACCTACCTATTCTGGCTGGGGAATCTGTACCTTCAGGCGTTCTTCTTGGGGTTGTGCCTTTCGTCGGCCCAGACACACAGCTGCAATGTGCCCTTGTTTGCCGCATGCCCGGCAGGTAGCGGAGCGGAACTTGCAGTCGTTTCTCCTGTGGCGACCTCCACAGCCGATGCACTTGAGCGGAGCCGAAGAGCTTCCCTTCTGGTTCTCTTCCTTCGCGGGGTGTAGACGGTCGACTTCCTCGTCCGTATCCTCCTCGGAGTTTCGTCGGACGTCTTCCTGGTGCACGGACGCACCCTCTGCACTGCTTCTGATCGGCCGCATGTTCTTGACGGCGCCGCCTGCTGCTTCTTCTGCGGTGACTTCCCTTAAGGCGTCTTGGAAGGATAATTCTTCCTTAGCGAAAAGTCTCTTTTGTAGCTCTCGATGCCTTAACCCGCACACGAATCGGTCCCTCAGTCGTTCCTCGAGGTCCTTGAACTCGCAGGGCTTGGCGGCCTTCCGTAACGCGGCGATGTATTCCTTGGCTGACTCACCGGACCGTTGATCCCTCTGTCGAAGGTGTGGCGCCATGAGATAACGGACACCTTGGGGTGGAAGTGCTCCTTCAGCAGCTTCTTCAGGTCTGCGTAGCTTACAGACTCTACTGGAACAGGTGCTGCAAGGTTTTCTGCGATTTCGAAGGCGTCTTGGCCGCAAACGCAAAGCAGGGTGGCAGCCTTCAAGCTATCTTCCCTCACTTGGTTTGCCTTGAAGTAGTTCTCCATTCTGGATACGTAGGACTCCCACCGCTCTGGATGTGAGACGTCGAATTCTGAAAGCCTTCCGATTTTCGCCATCTTCGGATCTTCAGGAGACGGGTCTATCAGCCAGCCTACCCCCGAATGCGCACCGGAATGGCGGGCAGCTGCCGAGTCGACGCCGTTCCTCTTCCGCCGCTCAGGACTCCTTGGGTAAGCTTACACTTCTTCCTTTCCAGGTAGTGCAAGGCATCCCACCTTCGTCGCCAGTGTTGAGTCCGTGGCGGGAAAACAGACACGAGAAGCAGCTGGAGTTCTCAGTTTCTTTTATTCAGCGTTCAGCTTACAGGAAGATGGCTTCAGCCTCGCCCAAACGCCTCGCAGCCTCTTATATAGGCAACTCCCGGGTAAATGGGTTACTTTTCCCGCGCCAGCACCCGCGCATGCGCACGGCGCTGGCGACAGCCTGTCTGGTCCCGGGCAGCTTTGCACCTGCCCGGGACTGCCTGCAAACGCCCGAGCCGTTTGCAAAGGCTCGGGACATAACAATTCTTTTTAGAGCTCTCACTGGAGAGAAAATGTTCTTGCTTTTCTCTTGAGAAATAAATCTGCACCGACAAATGTTCCCTCTCCTTCAGTCACTTTTTGACTCCAGAAACAGGGCTCCAGCAAACCACTTTCTTTCCCAATTTCCTCTCCATATAAAATGTTTTAAATTGTGTGTGGGGGGAGGTTTAATTGCTTTTCAGCCCATAACTTTTTTCTTAGCTAGTAATTTATTCTGTGAAATAAATTAAGCCAGTTGTTACCAGTTTCCTAGGCTTGAATCATCTATATGTTGAAAAGCTTTGGGAGATGTTCTAGGAACAAGGGGGAAGCTTTCTGCTCATTTGCAGTGGCTGTGACATCCATGAAATTTTGTTCACTACGAGCCATTGATAGGGCACCAATACCCCATTTGACGTGTGCTGTTACTTGCCAAAATAATCTATTGGAGGCATATTAATTTGAAACATAATTCCCCTGGAAATGTGAATCCTCTGTCTGCCTTTTCAGTATTGGCATCTTAATAGCTGACTGGGACCGAGGGACCACTTGGACTACAGATGCTAGTTTGCTTAGAGCACATGTTTTGAACGAGTGCAGCTAATATTGTCCCCAGTTTGGTGGAACAGTTTTTCCCCTGTTAATATTTGCATAGACCCTCCATCAGATATATCTGCTCACCTGGTGATTACCCCCCTTGACCTCTTCAGCTGTCAGTCAGTCAATAGGATAGTAGAAGCCACACACACAGGAGGAGTGTGTGTCTACCATCCCAGTAGGATTGTAGGAACTCGCAGTAGGAGACTATGAGTGCTACCGAAAAATAAACCCTAGCATGATTTTTTCAGGATGCTTGTAATATAAGCCCCAGCCCCAAAATAAGCCCCAGTTAAGATTGTCAGTCAGACGGACGCATTTAGTACCATATTTCCCCGAAAATAAGACCTAACTGGAAAATAAGCCCTAATCTATTATTTGGAGCAAAAATTAATACAAGATCCGGTCTTATTTTTGGGGAAACATGGTAATCCCACTTGAGCATGAAAACCATCTGGATGACTTTGGGTTAGTCGCTCTCTCTCAGCCCAACCCACCTCCCAGGGTTGTGTTGTTAAGGAGAAATAGGAGGAAGAAAGAATACTAAGTATGTTCTCCATCTTGAGTTACTTATAAAAGGCAGACTAAAAAGATCTAAAAAAAATAAAACAAATTAAAAAATTAACACTGTGCCGCAACTGCAGCAAAAGAATTAAGCAGGAAGGGTTTTCTTTCTTCCTTTTGAGGTATGAACTCACAGCCAGCATTCTTCTCTTGAAAAGCTAGATTTGCACAGAATGTTTTGGAAGACTTAGTTATACTAGAATTTAGATAGATAGCAAATCCAGGTGTAATACAGAACTGCCATGTTAAAGGATATCCATTCAACGTAGGGCTTCCCCCCAATACACAGGCACGAATTGATGTTTTTCTTCCTATCAGGAGTTTCCTTACCTTAATAATTTAGAACATCTGGCATTTCCCCTCTTTTTCTTTCTTTTCATGGCACCAGTTCAGGACAAAGCATTTGCATCATGCTTCAAACTTGCTGGCATTCATGCCTTGTAATTTTTACAGCTGTCTAGAGGATATAGTATAATACACTATTATAGTCAACAGTACTAGAAAAAAAACCCTCTTTGGTCAAGTCTGGACGTGAATCCAGTTTGTGCAATCTGTTTCATTAAGAGCAATCTGATTGTTTGATGAATCCACCATTCTTGTTCTTCTCTTTCTACCTCCTGCCATTGTAACAACAGATACATCAGGGTCTTAACAAATGAAACCATTCTATTTTGTACCATTTGTTCAGTCGCTCATACTGTAAAAATAACAGCAGTCCACATTGTCTCAGTTGCATGCCTCATGAGAAAATGCCATGCCTTTCATACAAATAAGATGGACCCCTGACATAGGCTGGCTGCACTTATTGGAGATAGGATTGCCTTAACTGCAATTACTTTGCTTAAGTCAACTGTGTGCAGATAATATAATTGTGTTACACAATTGTTCTTCATTGCACTTTCCCATATTACATACTGTATATTAACTTTGAAGTCAGTTTGGCTTAGAGGTTAAGGCATCAGATTAAAAACCAGGAGACCATGAGTTCTAGTCCCACCTTAGACATGAAACCAGATGGGGGATCTTATGCCCGTCATTCTCTCTTATCCCTAGCAAAGAGCTAATGGCAAGCCACTTCTGAAAAGCCTTGCAAAGAAAACTTCAGGGACTAGTCCAGGAAGTCGTTAGGAGTCAACACTGAAACAGAAAAATCCCCCCCCCCAAATTTTTTAGCATTGGTCTTTAGTGTGGTTATTTTGAAATATATTTTCTTGATATAAGAAGAGGTATAAAGTGACTGTATGAAGAGCCAAAGTGGTGAAGAGCTTAAGATGGTGGACTGGCACTGTGGAGACACCAGGTTCAAGTAGATCCTTAGCCACAGAAACTTTCTGGGTGACTTTGAGTGGGCTGCTCTTTCTCAGCCAAAGGAATATACTGTATTTAGGTTTACAGAACCCTGTGTTGCAGACTTGTGTAGGAAACTGAAAAATGATAGATTTAATTGCAGTTTTGCAGTGAGCACAAAACTCTTGAACAGATTTAAAAAGAACTTCTGATGTTATATGTTTACCAGCATTAAGAATACAAAACAAGAACTTACTGTACACAGGATGTAGCTGTTAAATTTCTCTAGACCAGGGAAGGCATGTTTTGGCTAGGAGTATTCAATTCAAACATGTAAGCAGGTGTCCCCAGGCCAACCAGACAGTACAAAGTTACCAGAAGACAAACTGGTAAGAGGATGGTCCTCTGCCGCCTTCTTTAATCCCCAGCCATGCCTCCTGGTCTCGCCATTTCCCAGGCAGCACTAGGTAGAACAATGACTTGCAACCACCACCACCACTATGGAGTACAGTACTGCAGAGTTTATTTTGTGGCCAGATCCATTCCTGTAAATAAAATGATGATAAAAACTAAGAAGAAATAAAAAGAAGGGGTGGAGGTTGGAAATAAAATTTGAACTGGGTGGCAAACTAATGGATGACATGTTGCCTATATCTGCTAAAGGCAACAGCCTTGCAGCAAATTGTCCAGAATCCATGCACTTATGTACACAGCTGTTTTGGGCTCACCCAGAAGTCAAGTTTCCTTCCATCCATTTATTCTGGTCAAGATGTAATTTAATGACAGGAAAAGAGAGGAAACTCATTATTCCATTAACAACACATTCCCGAAATCCTTCCATGTGGAGAAAGATTGTGGTTAAAATTTCTTCTTCCCCACCATTCCTACTTAATACCACCACTGTTATTTGGGGGCGGCAGCGGCACTCAATTGTATTGGGAGAATCAGTGAGTCGAGGTGAAAGCTTTCCCCTTACCCTCAAAATTGTCAAGGTTGAGAAACACTGCTTGTTTTATCAGTATTGATCCTTTGGATCTACTGAAAACAATTTGAGAACAGCCATCCTTTTCCTACCAGCAGGTCAGTAGAGAAAAAGAACAAGTACAGGTAGGTCCTCAACTTACAAGCATTTCTTTAGTGATCGTTACAATAGCACTGAAAAAAAAAAATGACTTACGACTAGTCCTTGCACAGAAAATCATCATAGCATCCCCACGGGCACATGATCAAAATCCGAGCGCTTAGCCATCAGCATGTGTTACAGTGGTTGCAGCGTCCTGGGGCCAGGTGATTCCCATTTGCGACCTTCCCAGCCGGCTTCCAACAAGCAAAGTCAAGAAGCTGGATTTGCCTAACAACCAGATGATTGGCTTAACAGCTGTGGTAAAAAAGATTGTAAAATGGGGTTCAACTAACTTAACTGCCTTACTTAGCAATGGAAATTCTGATCCCAGTTGTGTATGATATATTGAGGACTACCTGTATCCTGGAGCCTTGAAAGCCAAGGGACAGTACCCAAGTGTCAGAAGTGGGCCACGGATTACCCACTTGTACATAAATGGAATCTGATTGTAGAGATATTGCTCTGAACTTAGAGACATTCCGCGTAAACTCCCTGTTGGTTACTTGACTTCCCTCATCAAGGATTTTCTCATCATGCTCAATTGCCTTGGAATTAGTAGGGCTTTACAAAGGCACGGGAAATCATCCAAGCATGGACTGGGTTCCTAAGGCTAGAACAGAAGAAGGAAGACCAAGTTGTTTTGCTCTTGTGACTCTTGGACTCTCGAAGCTATTTAAAGATTCTTAATTCCTAACTTCCTGGAAAAATTTATTAATTTTTAGTCTAGGCCTCAAAGCTGTGGAATAGAGATAGAAGGAACTATCTGAATGATTGTACAATAAACTTCTTTCATAAACTGTAATTATAAATACATTGGATCTCTTCATATATCTCTTCATGTGTGGGAATAGTAAAAAGTCTGGATACTTGTGGAGATGGAGTTAGACAACCTTGTGCCCTCCAGATGACTTGGACTATGCCCCTCCATCAACCCTGAGCAGTGATGAAGGATTACTGTATGGGAATTAGGACTCAGAACTTTACAACTCACAAATTACATCTTGAGACAACATAATGACATTAAAATTTGGAGAGAGATCACCAAGATAGTGTTCTCTTTTAATATAAGAAAGAATTTTGTGACATCAAAAAGACTAACACATTAATTAGACAACTTCATGGACCATAACCCACTTAATCAAATACAGAGTTGGAGCAAAAGCCATTTTGTTGCTGACATTTATACCTTTAGATGCAAAAAAAAAAAATGTTCTTTGATCTTTCCTATGTTGTGATTTCTCTCCTTTTATGTTATCTAATCTACTTTGTTTATTTGGTTGAAGTTTTAAATTTCCATATGATGTATCAGTTTGCATTAATATGTATAACAAGAGGTTTTATGATACACACAAGTTGAGTTGAATTTCCAATTTAAAGGAGCTCCAACAGGATTTAAATTTGGGGAAGTTCTCTGCTTGCTACCCAGGGGAGTCTTGGCCAACTGGGACAGAGAAATTAGCTCTCTGATGTTCTCACACAGTATAAAGGTCAAGGCGGTCATGTGAGTTGACCTTTGCTTGTCTGTGTGGTAGCTGAATACTGGCAGGCATTATTAGGAATATAGCTAGCTACTTTGGGAACTCTATTTTGGGGTGGGGGTATATAAAAGGGAACAAACATCTGGCGATCTTTTTTGATTGCTCATCTTTTAGGAGCAATTAATCTCCCTGGTGGTGATGGGTGACTCATAACTAACAAGGGTTATCTTTATTCACAGTACAAACCCAGATCTGGGGTCAAAGGGGAGGCAGACCTGGAGCAATGTAGTGTGTCCCTTGGGTCTGACAGTACGGTACTTGTGTGGGAGTGAAAGATTGTGGACTGCACATTTTATCTTTCTTAAAAGCTGCTTTTCTGCTTAGTTTTGAGTATATGCTATGCATCCAAACATAACATCTGCAAAGGCCAAATGGCAACACTTTATGGACTTGAAAGAATTAGGACTTGTTTGTTCATTTAAAAGGGAAAAACTGATTCAGTGTTCACCATCTTAATTTTAGGAGGAACAAAATGCTTTTGACTGACACCAAGCGTTGCCAGCTTTTATCTAAACACTGACCACATGGCTGGGCTTTATTGGCCAAACATTTTTGGTGTTTGTTAGATTAATGTCTTTTGCAGATTGTAAAGCTTGTGGGTGCACTAAAATAAAAATGTACACAGGATTGGGTCTGTTGATTAGTTAATGAGTCATTGATTTTAGATGGTGTAGTTAATATTTCTCTCAAAAAGGTACAGGGTGGTTCTATAAAAGATAGCATTACTAGAGAGAAAATGTGCTTCTTAACCAAAAGCAAAGATCATAACCCTGTTTTATATAGTTAGAATCTTTTTTTAATGATAGCAGTTTTCTCCAGAATATGAGAAGATATAATTATCTAATTATAATTAGATCACGATCCTTTTTGACCTCTTTTGTATATAAAAGGGCCATATCTAACCATGGTGAGAATCACTGTAAATTAGTTGCAAATTTAAGATTTTCATAGAAACTCTTGATTTGATTTAATTACCCCATGAGTAAAAATTATACCCTATATTCTCAATTCATAAGTGCTTTAAGTTGTGGAAAACATATTCTTATTCATGCAGTAATGTACTTGAGAAAAGGCATTTATATTTTTATTCCTCAAGTTCTCTTATTTCTTTTGATTCTGATATACTGAATTTTGAAATCACCATGATTTAGGGTTGCTTATTTGATTCTTGATTTCTCTCTGCAAAATTATTTAGCGTGGTAATCAACTCTGGGTTTTCAATTTGAGGCACATTTTGATTTATATTTTTGGTTTATTTCCCACCTCTAACCCAGTCCAGGATAGTTTTTACCTTGTAATTATGTCAAAATTTTGTTACAATTTTATTTTTAAAGGATTTTTTAGAATCGTGCCTAAAATACATGCAATGGATAATAATGATTACAATATTTAGAGTTTAATGTTTAAAAGTAGAGATGTTTGTTTGCATCAGTTGACTCTAGCTTGTTTTCCTAACATATATGAGGAACAAAAGTCTCACCAGTTGTATGGGTGATTGAAAGGAGATGAAGAATTATGCCAGACACATAATAATTTATTGTGGAGGGTCAACATATAAATATCCCAGGGTTCTGCTGGTATTGCAAAATGAATTATTACTGGATAAGAATGACCAGCTTGCCTTGTGAGAAACTTGATGTTCCTCATAAATATTTCATTTTCCAAAATAAAAACGTACAATTATATTGGGAAGTGTGGAACGCCGATTGAGGCAGCTTTCCCAGGGAGTAGAAGAATGGAATTTATTAGGAGGGGATAGTAAGGGAGCAGTAGTGTGGGTGTCAGTTCAGTGTAATCATAATCAGCCTTTTCAATATTAAGTAGGCCTGCTTGCTTAAATGGACATTCATTGTCTCTTCTGTTCACTGTAGCTGATTCCTGCATAAATCTGTGTAAGGTTATAAATCAGTGGTTCTCAACCGGTCGTAAGTCAAGGACTACCCAATCAGTCGTAAGTCGAGGATTACCCAACCGGTCGTAAGTCAAGAACTTTCCCTGTCTGGGAGGGCCGCGCATGCGTGGTGCTGCTCCCTGCGCCGGCCGAGACGTAGCTAGCAAGCGGCAGAGATGGCGCAGGCCAACCACTGGCTGGGCCACCAGCTGGCCCAGCCCAAGGGAGGTAAAGCACCCACCAGGCCCAACGCGCACCAGCAACCCTCCCTGCGCCCGCCGGCCTCCCACTTTCCACCCCTGGCCCTCTTTTACTTACATTTTTAGTAGTTGCTCAGCAGGGAGGGGTGGAAACTTCCAGACAGCTCACCTTCGCTGCAGACAACTTGCAGCACCGTTTGCAGAATGGGACTTTTGGCGGGCTCAGCAGGGCAGAGACAGCCTGGACAATTCCTGTTGGCTTTTGAAAGCCAATAGAATTAGACTCTATTCAAGAGAGTCTATTCTATTGGCTTTCAAAAGCCAATAGAATAAAAGGGAGTGGCACAGCTAAGGAAAACGGGAAAAAATGGCGGACTGCGTTGTTTGGCGACCCCCGTGAAATGGTCGTTCCACCCCAAATGGGGTCCCGACCCACAGGTTGAGAACCACTGTTATAAATTGACTGTTGAACTATATTTTGTAACTGGGTTTGCTTAATCTTCCACCCCAGTCCACAGTTATTAGCCCACAAAGGAACATAGCAGGTTGCATCGACAGGAACAGATCTAGCTAGAACAGCACATCACTTCCATTGTTCAATTCCCGTGCAATATGCTGTTCCAGGGCAATGTCAAAGTGCTGTGTAACCCATCAGCCTACCCAGGAACATCACAGCCCCAATCACCATGTCTATTATAATATATAAATGGAACGAATAATGATGGCCCTGGTACTTGCCACTATTGCTGCAATGGGTATTCCACATACATGTTTCTGATGGGACCATGGACTCAATAGCAGCAGAGAAGGGAACCCTGCATGAATTGCAGCATGCTGTATATTCTCCACTAGTCACACAAGGATGCCTCCACACCACTGATCACAGAGGAGAAGGAAACAGATCAGCTTGGTACATGCAATTTGACCATGCATGGTAGTCATGGTAGGACTGAGGAGGAACCATAGATCCATGACCTCAAGCAGGAAGCAGCAACTGTCATCCCTGGTCAGTGAGCCCATTGGCCATGTGTCTTAGGGGATAGGCTGCCCCACAGCATTCCCAGGCATGCATGAGGAAGTGCCTGGGAAAGTGGGTGGCAGAAGGAATGGTCCAGATCACATTGTGGAATAAAGCCACATGTTCTTTTGGGCTCCAGCACATGATTTATGGAGTTTGTGTCAAAGTACATGGCTAGATTTTACCTATATAAGCAAGAATATATAGTACCAGCTTTAGTTCCTGTACTTTTCAGTGCAAGCACAAAGAAGTTCTGTTGAATTCCAGGTAATAACCAGTGCACTCCAAGCATGAAGTGTCCTAAGATTTGAGCAATCAGCAGTGTATACCAATCAGAGTTTTCCTATTGAGATGGTGCAATTTAAGTGGAGGTGTAGTACAGCATTTTTTTTTGTGAGCACGTATCTCATGTGTATTGTTACGGCAATGAAACCTTTTGAAAGATATTTCAGCTGTGAAAGGTTCTCAAGGACCAAAATTACCACTTTTCAGGGAGTTCTGTGACCAAATAGCACATTACTAGAGAACATTAGACAGGCAACTGGTTGTGAAAAGTAAGCCCTGACTACTTTCAGCTACTCAAACTCATTTTGGGCGAAGAATGAGAAGAAATGGCAGCCCACCATGTTCCCTCAGGAGCCTGTAGAACTTGGTCTTCACCTGCTCAAGTTGTATGCATGGAAAGCTTCTCTTCCCAAACCCTTGGCCAGGAAAAGATAATCAAAGAGCAACTAGAGATGGCAAATGAATATGCCAACTGGGCTAAAGAGCAAGGTCCAACACAGTTTTGACTTTCTCATGTCAGTGACACAAACTATTTTGGGAGGTCATATTCTCTCAAAACAAGTGCCTAATAGAGAAAAGTGGGAGAGAATGCAGCTTGATGTTGACATGCATTGAGTATTAAAGGATACGAAGAGGGCCCTTTGCTGGATAAATGCACATTCCAAACATGAGAGTCACATATGCAGAAATTGTGACATACGTTTCCTCCTCTGCACTTCCTTCTTGCAGCAGGACAATTATCAGAATATGGTTTGATAAAGTCAATATAAAAATAAAAATCCAAGCAGTGCAAGATCAAAACCTATTGTTTGTTTTTTTTAAATCTACATGTGAACAGTGTATTCTGCCTAGGTCTCCTGCTAGTGGGCTATTTGTGGGGTGAAAATGAGGGGCAGGTCCTGTGAAGGAAAGCTGCCAATTGTGGTTGATGCACTCTGGCATGTGGAGTTGCATGGGTATCAGCACTCATGATCTTTGCTATACATGCCTGGTAAAGATGCAGGGTGAGTGCAGGGTGCACAGATGGGACCCCTTCCAGACTCCAGGGCAACAGTGCTTGACAAGCCAGGCTGCATCTTCTTTGAATTAGAATTGTTCTTCATTTGATCAGATAGTATTAAGACATTATGGAATTACCTTGGGTAAGATATTTTTTATCTATCTCTGCCTTCTTTGTACCAGGTTACAAAAGGCCTATTTTATTTGACACTTTTATTGGTATTTGATATATAGGAATATAAAATAAGTACTTTAGAGTGGCTGAGGGATAGTCGCCAGTTTAATTTTTTTTTTAAAAAAAGTGTTAAATAGCAATCCATCATTCTAATTTTTCCATAAAATGCTTCTCTGCAAAATGCACACGCTAAGGCTATTAGTCCCCTCTTTTGCATTTGTACAGTA
Organism: Crotalus tigris; assembly: GCF_016545835.1. Lineage (NCBI taxonomy): Eukaryota > Metazoa > Chordata > Lepidosauria > Squamata > Viperidae > Crotalus > Crotalus tigris. The sequence continues at coordinate 424,582 of NW_024096711.1, forward strand.
TGTCATCTTTATGTCATCAGGAAATGGTCTCACTTCAGCACCATGTTCCCTCACATCCAACAAATAGCTGCTTCTGCAATTTATCAAATTGTAGTATATGTTGCTCAATATTCCACAGCTTAGGGGAAAGGGCAGCTGAGTGACTAATAACTATGCATATGAGAAAGAGGTCGTGGGTGGAAAAGTGAACGATAGGAGCATCAACTCTTTCGCTAATTGCAGTTTATGTTCTCATGTGCATGCCAGTTTTTGTGCTTCCACAGTGCAGTACTTTCTTCCTGTACAATCTTGGCTTAGCAGGATCTATTTCGTTTTATACAGAAAGTTACAGAAAGGTAACACAAGGTCGCTGTTGAGAGCGGAACAGAGATTTGGATGGGGATCTCCTCATGTCTGCCTCATCTAGCCAACATCTGCAAGGCTAGAGATTTCTTTCTCTCTTGCAGCTGTGTTCTTCCCTGAAAGGGACAGTCCCTGGAGCGCTAGCAGAATGACCATGAACTATTGAACGTGCTGGTACTTCAGGATATATCCCAGTAGTTTCAGAGTCCTCTCTTACACAGAATAACAAGAATTGGAAGGGACCTTGGAGGTTTTCTAGTTCAACCCCCTGCCCAAGCGGGAGACCCCATACCAGGGGTAGGCAACCTTGGCTCTTTTATGACGTGTGGACTGGCTCAGGAATTCTGGGAGTTAAAGTCCACAAGTCATAAAAGAGCCAAGATTCCCCACCCCTGTTCTGATATTAGGCTAAGTAAGAAAAGTGTGCAAGTTGAACTTTACTTCTATTGACTACATGGGCACAACCAAGCTTGGGGTGGGGATTCGGGTGTGAAAATTGGCCGTAAGTCACTTTTTTTCAGTACCGCTGTAACTTTGAATGATCACTAAATACACTATTGTAAGTCGAGGACTACCTGTAGGCTATTATACATAAGACATGCCTTTGGTCAAGGTGGCTGGAGATCAGCACTATCGGGAGGACAGACGTTCTCTATTTCATGCTTGTTTTGACTTCATGCTGCAAATGTGTCATGTTATAAGACGGGCAGCTATGTAAATATTTTAAATAAGTAAATAAATAACCTAAGAAAGGCATAGTCTGGGCAAGGCCACTTGCCATGGGGTGCGGGTGACATCCTTATAGGAACAGCAACTATGCTTAGGGCTTCCATATCTGAAGAGCATTAGGGGCTGTATGCCATTGTACTGTAAGTACACAAAATGTCACAGTTTTGCATAGACTATCAAAAGAGTTCTTGTGGCAGCAGTTTTAGCCCTATTCATACATTATATGTACATAGGATGAATGTGTGTCTGTGGAAGGGGCAATGAAAGACCTTGTCATTTCCCACCCACACTCATTAACGTATTTCAACAGAGCTTAAGTCTGGAGGAGGTTTCTGTTCAGGCAATGTAATGAATGCGTATATTTTAGGAATTGACATGCCGTCTTCGTATAGTGGGTCCTCATTTTATATTCATGTAAAATGCAACTAAAGTTAGCTCCTTAATCCCATACAGGACTACAAAATGATTATTAAATCAGAACACATTTGCATTTCTGTTCTCGTGAATATTTTATTTGTTCTTGTTCTCTCAAAACATAGAAAGTGTTCTGTTCTGGCTTTCAGATTGCCCCTATTGTCTATACAATGGGGGTATTTAAGGTGCTTGGTGGTTGTACCATTCTCAAAGTTTTGAGGAAAAGGAGCTGTTCCTTTTAATGAAAAGGAGGGACAGATTGTTTTTTTCAGGCTGAGTTGACACTATTTGGCAATGCAGGTTGCTGTCCAGAACATAACAGATCAGGGCAAAAGCTACATTTCTCTTCATTGACAAATCTAATTATTACTATTGAATTAAGTCTAATTCAATACACTTAATAGGATTGTTCTTCAAGTTCAAGTCATGCATTTAATAAGTTTCTTATTTTATCAGGTTAAATTTTCCTCTTCAATTGCATGCAATTGATCTCAGGGCTTGGACTCCAAATTACTCATCCTGTTTCAAGGGCAGAAGAGCCGCCTTGTTGCTAATTATAGAGATTAAATTCATTTACCTAAACCTGCCATGCAAGGAAGTCCATAAAAGTGGCTCTACATTTTAAAAAGTAAATTGTTTTTGCTCCATCCAGAGTCAGATTGAAATTCATATCCAGTGTCTCTTTCCAGCTTGCTAGAAATTCTCAGCCTCTTTATTTAGAGATGGCGAATGACTCATTACAATCCTGGTTTAAATACAGTTGTATGCTTACAAGAATAACGTTTAGCTGAATAGAAGATTATTTCAATTGTTCGAGGAAATCTGTAGTTCAACTAGGTGTGTAGATTTCAGCTCACAACTTTGTCATCAGTTTTCATTTGTCGACTCTGGTTTTCCATTCTCGTGATTTCTCAAACGTATGCAAAGTAATTGGGCTCTAACCATTGGCTCTACTACATTTTCTGCGTTGTTAGAGTACATTGTATAGAAAATGATTTTTGAATCCTCAGATCACTTTATCTGGAAAAGGACACAAAGAGATAAAAATGGCATTCTATGTCTTGTCTCTCTTGGGGCCACAAAGGGAAAGGAAGCAGCCGCTGCAGAATCTGTATTCTCAGGATGAGAGTTCCAATGTGAGCCTTGAGCAGAGTCACTAGAGACTTTGTGCAGGGATTTCCAGTTGTAGTCCAGGAAGAATATTTTCCCATCCAAATAATACAAACTGAAACAAGATAGATCCTGTTGTTAGTGTGAATTATTCCCTTGTGTCTGGTCCCTGCCAGCAAGCAACAGATGCTCGGTCTGTGATAGATTTCATGGAAGTCTTGAAAATCCGTAAAATGTTATTCTTGTGGAACAGAGCCTTGGCTGAGGGAGGATTTTGAGTTCTTGCTTCTCCTGACCTACTTGTCAAAATGAAGATCTTGCAGTCTAGGCTGAAATCATGGAAGGCCGATCGCCCCACACATACACTGGGTCCTTCCCTTTTAACGGTATAAAAATATAAGTAAGAAATGAAGAATAAGCAGTATCCCACAAAATTCTGCTAGTCCAGGGTAGACAACCTTGGCTCTTTTATGACTCGTGGACTTCAACACCCAGCATGGCTCAGGAATTCTGGGAGTTGAAGTCCACGAGTCATAAATGAGCCAAGGTTGCCTACCCCTGTGCTAGTCAAACTGGAAGTCACCTATACTCCAATATAGATAGTCCTTGACTTATGACCATAATTGAGCAGCTTACCATGTAACTGCACCTGATTTTATGACCCTTTTCGCAGTGGTCGTTAAGCAAATGCTGTGGTCATTATGCAAATTTTTGCTGGAAACTGGAAGTAAATGCAGGCTACCAGCAAAAAAAAAAAAGTCACAATTTGTAATCACTTGACTATGGGATACTGCAATCAGCTATAACTGCAGGCTGGTTGCTAAACACCCAAAATGCGGTCACATGACTGTGGGGGTGGGATGGCCATTGGTACTTTGAATCTGGGTAGTAAGTAGCCCCGAGGACTACCTATAATATACGTTCCAGCTATCTTTAGATATTGCAAAGAAGCTGCACTTCATTTAAAATATTTGTGCTAGGCTGCAATTAGAAAATGTTCTTTGCTGGAATTTAAATACTTTTTAGTATCTTCCAGTTAGTTTCTAACCACAGGTCAAAGTACATATGCTTTCCCTTTGAAAATCTCTGATTTTCTATTATGCACTATGTGCTTCCTCTCCACCTTCAGAGAAACTGAGGCAGGGACTTCATCTTGGGAGAAATTGCTTTTAAGCACTAGCTAGATTAAAGAGTTCTCCCAACTTAAGTTTAGTTATTTTAACCGCTGCTTTTGTTGCTACTGTACACAGATTTACTGTTGCCTTCCAAACCAGGGGTGGAAGTAATAGTCTATTCTCCAATTCCATTTTTAAACTCATTTTCCAGATTTATTTCTTGGAGAAGGAGGGAAGAAGACATATTTGCAAGAGGAAGAAGGTCCCTGGAAAAGGGTACCTGACCTTCCCACCACCTGACAATTCTTTCCCCTGAATCTGTTTTTACACTGTCATTTTCACCATTGGTTTTGAAGAGAGGCCAACTGGAATCACGCCTGGCTTGGGCTAATGTGAGGAGGGGGGGGGGGAAATGACCTCATTAAATAACTTGTCTTGCCTATTACACTGTTATAAGAGTTTATAAGCAAGATATAGTAGGTACTGACCCTGAAAATAGATAGCGCAAAGTACCTTTCCTATATCTACCATCTTGAAAGTCTGGGCATGGACTGTAGGCTATCTATTCCCTGGATCAATTACCTGAATTGTTTTAAAAAAAATGTCAATGTTGAATTCTGTACATAAAATGTAAAATGCTACCTAGAAAGAAGAATAGAGAGATTTCTTCATTTCTCTTTTTAAAATAGTTTTTTCTAATGTCCTGCTGATTCCAAGCTTTGTAACTGTTTGAACAAGATGTCAGAACAAATCCATTTTTTAAAAAGTAACCAGTAACAGATATGGATGGTCTTGCATTCAAGCATGGACCAAAATCTTAATCTACTTGGTTTTAGGAGAATGTCTGTATGAGATGCTTCCAATAATGTACATTAGGTCACTGTTGGTCCTGTGTTGTACATTCAAAGGAACTGGTTGGTTTCTTTCTATGAATGCATATGAAACTGTCACATTCATAGAAATATACAGGGCTTTTTTTCTCATAGAACGCCCAGAACGGAGTTCTGGCACCTTTTTTGGATGGAACCTTGTAGGGTAGGCAAGGCAGGTTGTATGACATGTGTGAGTTCCAGCACTTTTTTTTTTTTTTAGAAAAAAAGCACTGGAAATATATGTTAATTAATTCCATGAACTTTAATTAGAAATATTCTAATTAGAATAAAAAGAATATTCTATTCTATTCTATTCTATTCTATTCCATTCTATTCTTCTAGTTGGAATTTGATTGTATGCATTTACAAGAGAAAAAGTCCTAATTAATGCAGTAATTTAGAAATGTCTTTTCTAACATGAAACTTGCCATCTGAAGTTTTGATAGCAAGGTCTAATTTTATCTAATAAATTATCCAATATTTATTTTATCTAATTTATATAGCCACCTATCTTATCCTGTGTGAATTAGTAGGACTGGCACTTAGTTCGGCAGTGAGTTTATCGAATACTTGGATTAGTGTGTTGTTCAAATATAGTCATGGTTAAAATGTGATTGACTGACTTGTGGTTCAGAAATTTACTCAAACCCAGCCAATTGAAAAAGCTGTTGGGTTAGATGCTGTGAGAACATGTCTGTTATTATTCACAACTGACTTGGTAGCCTGAAACAGGAAATCATGTATATGTGTATGTATGTAAATCATGTATATGTGTATGTATGTATATAAATAAGAGCCAACTAGAGGGTTGCATTGATTCAGGCAAATTCAGAACTGCTGATTTAGAAAGAATTGGGGCATACCCAATCAAAATCAATCTCTTTGAAGTAAACTAGATCAGATCTGAAACGGTTGGATTTTTAGTGATTTGGAAAATCAAGACTGTGTACCTCCCACATTCTTCATATAAGGAGAATGCCAAAGTGGTGGGATAGCAGAATGTGATTTTATGCCCGAAGTTTTTGGTCAGCTATTGTTTTAATTCATTCCAACTCCTTAGCACTTTCTGATGTATTTGTTACTTCTTGATTTATATTTTATGATTTTCATATACCGCCTCCATCACTAAGATTCTGACCAATGTCCAATAAACAGAAGAATAACACGGTTGATATAATGTCTCATAATCTTTAACACAGTAAACACCGATTGCCCCACAAAGATATGGTTGAACGGCTTTTGAAATAAAGAGGCTTCAGGGACTTATTGAATGAAAGGAAAATCAACCGAGCTGTGCTTCTGGGTTGGAAAAGTACACACAGATAATTTCAAAATGCTGTTATTGAAAAGTCTGGTTACCTCATTCCAGCCCTATGGATCTTTTATTGGGGTGAGATTTTCAAGAGGCCCATGTTAGCCCCACAACTTATAGGTAATGACCAAGGCTTTTAATTGGGCCCAGGAGCCTTTTGGCAAACAGTGACCAGGTATAATCCTACACTAGCAAGTTTTTTAGCTAGTACGTGGCTTTCCACATTCTGGACCAATTGAAGCTTCTGTGTCATTTTCAAGGGCAGTTCCATGCACATTATACTGCAATTACTCCAATTGGTGGTGGTAGTGTGATCAAGGGGCGAGTTGCTATTGGCAAGCATCAGATATGTAGGGCCATATCTGAGTTTGGTTAGCTTACCAACCAACAGCAACTTTGACTGGAGTTTCTTGCCCAGGAATATACCTGCAATGTTATTGTTATAACTGCTAAGCAAAACAACCTTTATGGGTAATGAAATCACTTTTTCTCACCCAAAAGTAGACTCTTATTTAAAAACCATGGATGGATGGATAGACAGACAGACAGAAAACTGCTGAATCTATGGAAGATTAAAATTTAAATAGGTATTTGCAACACAACCACATTTCTTGAAGTGTAAGCAGGCAGTCTTGTAGAAGACTGGAACCATCTAGAACAGTGCTTCTCAACGTTTGTGTGATGGCGACCCCCGTCACACAAACGTGCCGCGCATGCGCGGCGGCGCCCCCATGCGTGGCGGCGCCCCCATGCGCGGCACGCATGCAGGGGGCCGCCCCCGTGCGCGGCGCACATGCATGGGGCCGTCCCCATGTGCGGCGCGCATGCGCGGCGCGCCCCCCGAGGGGGAAAAATGGCGGATCGCCTTGTTTGGCGACCCCCGAGAAATGGTCGATCGACCCCAAATGGGGTCGCGACCCATAGGTTGAGAACCGCTGATCTAGAAATTCTATTTGTTTCAGAACGATGATACTTCAACGTGCCTTCTTCACTGTGCAATAAATTCTTCATTCTGAACAGGACCTTTTAAGTAGCTGGGAAGTAGCTGGGCTATATGGATGGGCAGAAGAAATGAAATTCAGTATAGGATCAAGCATATCAACTAGCTCAGAATTACCCTCTTCCCACTCTGATTCTTAGGAGATTTTTCCAGGGGGTGTTGGATACCATCCCTGTTGTTTCTGAAACTATCCCATTTCTTTTCTTAACAGAAAATTTCAGCAGAGAAGTTGGTCTCTTAGAGTTGATTGGAGATCCTCCACCAGACCAGATAACCAAAATCTATGGCCCAGACAAAAGTCCTGCCTACGTGTTTAGACCGGATGCTAACGCAGGACAAGTGGCACGGTACCACCTCCCAAGCCCCTTTTACAGAGACTTCTCACTCTTGTTCTACATTCAAGCCACTTCAGACAACGCAGGGGTGCTTTTTGCTCTTACGGATGCCTCCCAGTCAATCATCTATGTTGGTGTGAAGCTTTCTGAGGTGAAACATGGAAAACAGCAAATCATATTCTACTATACGGAGCCTGGTTCTCAAAATTCCAATGTTGCAGCCACATTTACTGTCCCTTCCCTGGTCAATCTGTGGACTCGCTTTGCCCTCAGTGTGCGGGATTACAATGTGGTGCTTTATATGGACTGTGAAGAATTTAAGATGGTTCATCTTGAGAGGTCATCTGGTAAGATAGAGCTGGAAGAAGGAGCAGGACTTTTTGTGGGACAAGCTGGAGGTGCAGATCCTGATAAATACCAGGTGAGCTTGCTTATTTCCAGTGAGATGGTTATCATAAATTAATGTTTTCCCAAAAGTGAAAGGCAAAGGAGCAAAGACTAGTTATTTTTTCCCTAATGATGTAGACTTTACTTATCTGTAGTTTCAGGGAGATTTCTCTTGATGCTTATACACAATCTGTATCTTATCCTTCATTATATATCTGTCTAGCTATCTTTCACTTTCTGCTGGTCTTCAGCTGTGGACAATTTAGGATCTAACAAAAGTATAGGAGTGTATAAACATCTTTCTTGTTTTATAAATTACTGCAAAACATTTTGGATAAAGTTTATTCCCCCTCTCTCCACGCCACTAATATTTTTTGGGACAAGTGTTGATCATTCTGAAATAAGCATCTATGTACGTCATTCTCTGTTTTATGCAACTGAGATGATAGGAGAGGGGTGTCAAACTGGCGGCCCGCAGGCTGAATGTGTCACATGCAGGCCACTCCCACCCCAGTTCTGCAAAGGCAAACAAGTCGCAATATGTCACGGTATGTCATGTGACTTGATCAAATTTGACACCCGTGTGCTAGGAGTATGGGAGAAAAAACTGAAAGAGGGCTGTGACATATGTAGAAACCACATTCAATATATGGGATGCATTGAGAAACACATCTGGAGTGTAACCAACAACTGTCAGTCTAGTTTCACATACTTGGCAGCTCAACAGACTACAATTAATAATGTTACTGAATCAAATTCCTGAGCGTTCATGTTGCAGCAAACATGGGATAACCTGTGCAAATAAAGATGTCTGTGGTTAAAATCTGTTTTCTTTTCTTCCCCATTCTATTTTCTCTCTGTGTATATTCATTCTGTCCACATACCAAGGTAACCTTTGGTTTTCTCACTCTTTCCTTTCTTTTAATGGCATTTATGAAGGATTGGTTGAAGGATATTTGCAGGTAATTGCTGCAGACCATTTTTGTGGTAGTGATAATCAGAGGTGAAAATAATGAAGTGAAAATAGTTAACATTTTTCATCTTCAAATTCATGTTCAGACATTGGCTTAGTTTGCCAGTCTAATGATTCCTGAGATTTATCCTGGGCTTCCCACTGAGATCAAATCCATTGCTGCATTCTTCTTTTTTGCTGGATACAGAAAAGCAGAAATCCTCTGGCGCTAATGACTCCTGACAAATATGGAGGATTGTCTCCCTCCTCCCTGTTAAAAATTAAGTAGGAAGAGGATAAAAGCAAAATTTACTGCTTTTCAGTGCAGACATTGGGGAGGACTTTCCTACCCACTCAGAAACAGATGTAGGTAATTATCTATAGTACATGCAGCTGATTATTTCTTCAAGCTGCAAGTGTCCCAGAAATATATAGGAAGAGTAAGTGCTAAATCTTAGTAGGAGGTGATTGACCTTGACTTATTAAAATATTTCCAGTTGCTGATAGAAGCTGGAGACTAATGTAGCCTGACTAAGAGCAAGAAAATGGAAAATACCAGCAAGCATAAGTGACATATGTATAGACATTAACTGGATTTAAGGAACAGAGTTGGGAGGAATTTTATTTTGCATCATCTGCAATAGCAATTCATTATCCTGTCCGAAGAAGCCTGCTGATAATCAGATTTCAGATGGGGAAGCAGCAAGCACGGAAGTGATGTTGATTTATGTTAAGAACAATCAGAGTCATTCTTTTTTTTTTTAACACATTTTATTGTTTTTTTTTTTTAAATTTAATCAGAGACATTCTTATCCATGGCTTACCACTGGCATGAGGATAAGTTCAAAGACATCCAGCGAATTAGTCCAATACTTTAATCTATGCCGTAGCTTACATATTTAATGATGCTTTGATATAGTATGTGATTACCAGAACTTGTATTGCTGAAGGGCGCAAATAGCATCTTACAAATTCAGTTTTTCATTTGTGCAGGATGTCAAGAAGACTGGAGAGCAGTGGTGGGATTCAGCCAGTTCGCACCACTTCGGCAAAACCGGTAGCTAATTTTTTGTTGCCCAGGCCCAGAATGCACTCTCAGAAGCAGCATCCACACACAGAACCGGTTGTTCACATATTTGAATCCCACCACTGCTGGAGAGCTATTGCTTCTTCTGTTCATAGTTAGAATAAACCATGTTTTCCCTAACATATTTCGAGCATACATATAATTCAGAGGTGAACAGGGAAGTTTTCAGTTCCTTCTTTGTGCTTTTTTTTTGGGGGGGGGGAATGGCTGGATTATGAGCTCAGGCCTCAGGCAGCCTCATTATTACGAAGGTAAAATTGTAGGAAATTGCATAAAGTTCTTCTGTACTTGTAATGATCAGTTATGGTTTTGAGCTGGCACAAAGAGACTCAGAGTCCTGGATATCATCACGGAAGACTACAGGATGGGTTTTTAGTTCTCTTGTCATCTGCAGTACTACTCTACTGCTCAGAATCACAAATGGTGCTTCAGCTTCCAAATCTTGGGGGCGATGTTCATCTCCATTTCTTAGCCGAGGGAGCCAGTGTTGTCTGAAGACATTTTCATGGTCATGTGACCAGCATGACTATATGCTGAGGCTTACAGAATGCTATTACCTCCCCACTGAAGCAGTACCTGTTTATCTACTCTCATTTGCATGCTTTCAAACTGCTAGGTGGGCAGGAGCTGGGGCAAGTAACAGGAGCTCATCCCATTGTGCAATGCTCGTGTCAGCTTTCTATTTGATGAGCTCAGCCTCTTTAACCTGTCAGCCATCACGCCCCCAGATGCTAAATATGAACACCAATAATGATTGAATATTGACCTAATTCTAGTAGTATGATGAGATATTTACCCTGCCCTTTAGCCTTCAGACAAGTGTATACACACTTGACAGATCCAGTGCTCAGCCACGTAGCAGACCTCATCCAAGGTACTTATTTGCTGTCTAATAAAACTTTATGTTTATTTTTATTTTTTTTTTTGAAAAAAAGGGCACTACCTAAATAGGTCATGTTCATTCAGTTATTTTTTTAGTCAGTAGACCAACATTTTAAAAATGGTATCCATACAGTAAAAGTTGCAATAGAAAAACTCTAATATACTGATATAGTACAACATTGAAAGTCAGGTTGGTGACTTTCAGTTAAGTCAGTTAAGGCTAGAAATGGGAGACCATGATTTCTAATCCCTCCTTGGTCACATAGCCAGCTGGTGACTTTGGGCTGGTCACTTTCTTTCATTCATAGGAAAAGGGAAGGGAAGGGCAAAATCTTGCCAGGAAAACTGCAGAGACCAGTCCAGGGAGTTGCCAGGGCTCAACCCTGATTCAAAGAAACAAAACAAAAGTACAACATTAGATGGCAACAGTTTAGACTACATGAGCCTTCCCTATCGACCATTTCTAGGACAATAACACTTAGCCAGTCCTTCCAGTATAATCAGAGAAATTGCAGACAATTGATAAGTAATAGATAACTTCTCTTTCATGAATAAACAATATAGTAAGAGGCCTTCCTGAGTCAGACCATTGGCAATGCCTCTCTAGAATTTGAGGAGCGGTTGCTCTTGGTCCATCAGGAAGAGGGTGAGAGATTGAATCTGCGAGTTTCTTTATACTACTATATTGCTATGGCTTTCCAAGCAATAAAGGGCAGCGCCGGTAGCTCATGGTTAAGATGCTGAGCTTGTTGGCTGGAAAGCTGGCAGCTCAGGTCGAGACCCGAGCGCCATGTGAAGGGGTAAGCTCCTCGCCCCGGCTCCTGCCAACCTAACAGTTCAAAAGCATGTAAATGTGAATAGATAAATAGGTACCACTTGAGTAGGAAAGTAACAGCACTCTGTGATGGCCACATGACCATGGAAATATCTTCAGACAGCTGTGGCTCAATGGCCTTGAAATGGAGATGAGCACCACCCCCTATAGTTGGCAGTGACAGAGCAGAGTAAAATCCACAAGGAGTCCTTTATACCTTTCTCCTTTTTTTCTTTCCAAGTAATAAAGTCCAAAAGGCAGCTATATTTTTTTACTCCCCTAATCAGTGGGAAGTTGTACATATTTTAGATTGGCAGGTTCTTTGGCTTTTTAAGAAAAAAAAATTGTTGCATTTCAAATGTATACTGTACAGCAGGAAGACTAAACAAATTCACAGGAAGTACGGATTATCTTGAGGAACACAAACACAAGCACATAGTAGTAACATGACATGCTAATGGATGAAGCATTGTTTAGAGAACACTGTAATTAAACAACTTTATAAACATACTAAGAAATTTGAAGTGATGGTTTGCCTATTTTTTTGAGGTCATGTTCTTTGCATGACAAAGATCTGCACAACGAGACTAAAAACAAAAACCCACATGCAAACTCTGATGTTAGATCTTTAAAGTTAAATTGGAGAATTGTGTTTAGAATGTTATTGATGTATTACAATGTACAGTGGGAAATGTTTTATATCCAAACTCCATAAAATGCATTGGTTTTATGCTAAAAATGTTTCATGGGGATTCACCTCCCGAAGGAAGTGTAAAAAGTAAGAAGAAGAAGCAATGAACTCATTTTTATTGATTTTCCTGGTATCTCACAATAAAATCTGATTGGCTGCATGATATCATAAAGGAAGTATTTTCAGAATCAGGGCTAGCCCCTGGGTGGACTTTGGTTACAGGGTCAGTTAGGCAGAATTACATGTACTGCATAATGATAGCATGGCATGCCTACATAATCTTGCATTGTCCAGAACTGGCTTATGAAAAATGCAATTATTGCTAGAGTTTTTAACAACCAGAGCTCTAGGCTAAGGAAAGAAGCAATCAATACCATGCTAAAAAAAATAGACAAGGTATATTGAAATTCCCTATTATCTTCCATAATGAGTCATTATGTCCAGGTGTAACTACACTGTTTTTTTGTTGGCAGCTTCTACATGACTTGTCCCCATGACACAGAGATGGGACTGATTAGTAGTAGGGTATCAAAGGAGCAATTGAGTCAGTATTTCTCAACCTTGGAAGCTTTAAGCTTTAAGGTGGGTGGACCTCAGCTCCCATGATCCTCCAGCCAGCATGCTGGCTGGGGAATCATGAGAGTTGAAGCCCACCCCAGTTAAAGCTGCCAAGGTTTTGATATACTGACAGACAGTACTAGAACATTCTTCAGAATGATTTCAGGGAAGGCCAGCTTGTCCTTACCTTTTCTTCCCTAAGAATATAAACATCATGGTGGGATCTTTTTCTGCCATTTCTGGTCATGCAGCTACTTGCAGCCCCGGGCCTGTCACTGCCTGCTCCTATTATTTCCACTTATCTATCCTTGGAGATTGAGCACATGCTGTAGTGAGATAAAGTACCTCAGCCATGCCCTGGGATATGGCAGTATCCCAGATGGAGATCTCACTGCACAGACATGTTTGCCAACTCTATGCATGATTGAGAAGAGATGCTTCAGGAGGCAGAGTGGCAAGATGTGGAGAACGGATTCTAGGATTCTGCCATAGTGATGAGAATGAAGGGAAAGAATAGGGAGATCATTTTTTTTAAATTGAGGGGCTATCGAAAGAGAGAAGGAAGGAGAGTTTCTTTCTCTTGTTCAGGGTTCAAGCAAGACACACCTATGGTTGGATCATAGGGATCAATGAGTGTAAGAAGCAATTCACTCATTGTGTCTGTCTCTTTAAATCTAAGCATCAGTTACTCCAGTATCCTTACTAAGATACAAATCTAGTTTTTCCACTTCCAAATAGATTATAAACTCTATTGTTTAGTTATAGTTTCTTGATAGTTCAGTGCTCAGTAAATTAGCAGTACCTTTTTTTGTGGCTAGGACTGGAGATTTTATATTAATTCTTTTTCAGCAGCTATAGAAAGAATAGTAATGATACTATTGCAAAAAGGGTGCTTTGTTTGGCTTTGCTTCTCCCTTCAATGTGGTGTTAGATAGATGTGCTATGTTTGCTCAATGCACCAGTTTTCTTTTGTTCTCCACCAAAAATCTGAGAAAAACTACCCCACTCCAATTCAACTTGCTCAATAGTAGTAACTGTGAGAGGAAACTCGGGGTCCTAGTGGACAATCACTTAAATATGAGCCAGTAGTGTGCTGCAGCTGCCCAAAAAAACCAACACAGTGCTGGGCTGCATTAACAGAGGGATAGAATCAAGATCACGTGAACTATTAATACTACTTTACAATGCCTTGGTAAGGCCACACTTGGAATACTGCATCCAGTTTTGGTCACCACGATGTAAAAAAGATGTTGAGATTCTAGAAAGAGTACAGAGAAGAGCAACAACGATGATTAGGGGACTGGAGGCTAAAACATATAAGGAACGGTTGCTAGAATTGGGTATGTCTAGTTTAACGAAGAGAAGGACAAGGGGGGACATGATAGCAGTATTCCAATATCTCAGGGGCTGCCATAAAGAAGAGGGAATTAAGCTATTTTCCAAAGCACCTGAAGGCAGGACAAGAAGCAACGGGTGGAAATTAATCAAGGAGAGAAGCAACCTAGAACTAAGGAGAAACTTCCTGACAGTTAGAACAATTAACCAGTGGAACAATCTGCCTCCAGAAGTGGTGAATGCTCCAACACTGGAAGTTTTTAAGAAGAGACTGGACAGCTATTTGTCTGAAATGGTATAGGGTTTCCTGCCTGAACAGGGGGTTGACCTCCAAGGTCCCTTCCAAATTTATTATTGTTATTATAACAATGCAAGAAAGCTGAAGGGGGAGGGGGGCTGGGATCCTGTGTCCCATGGCTGCCCTTAGTGGGCTTTAAGGTGATCTCAAGCTACTAGCTCCCTGAGTCATCTCAGTGTGATGTATGGAGCTAGGGAAGTGATATTTCTCACTTTTTCCTATAGAGAAAAATCTGGGCATGTACAGATTTGTATTGAAATATGACTTCACCCATGAAATAGCATCCTCTTTTGGGTTGCTTAGTTTCCATGACCCTGGAGAGAAAAAGATAGCAAGGAGATGAGTGTTGTAAAATACCTTGGAATGCCTGCTCCAGAACAGCTGTACACACAAAGCTCTGGGTTAAAAAAAAATAACTTGCTCCTCCTTGTGATTTTTGTCTGTGACCCCATTAAATCGGCAAGCTACAGCTGGAATGTTCTCCGTGTATAATTCCAAGGGGCGTCTAGTTGCCTGACAGTCATGTTCTGCTCTCTGTTTCCAAGTTGTTAACTTGAAAAGAAAGGCCTCCACAGATTCAGAGAGACACTTTTTCCCCTCTTTAATCTTGTTTAAATCTGCATGCTCATTCTACCCACTGGCTCTGCAGTCCTGGTGTGGCTGAAAAGTTCTTCCTGTGGGTCTGTCTAAAATCTCATAATCATGAATCACAGAATAGTAGGAAGCGTGTCATTGCTTTCATACCTACCTAAAAAAGAAACTTGCATGTCCAGTGTCCATACAGGAACCATTGGTAGACAGGTAATCCACATTGGCCATTTCACTTTGGCCATTAATCTTTTGCAGATCAATGGCCGTAGATTAAGAGTCAGTCCAACTAGTTGTGCACTCCCAATCCCTAGGCTCAAGTTGGGAGAAATCTGATCTCTATACTTCCTATATGGAAACTTTTAAAAATTAATAATGATTAAAATATTGTAAACTATTTTCATAGGCCAGTTTGTAAAGGAGTTCAGTTCTTTAATACACAGTCTGAAGATCTGACACAGCTGTGTACCTGAACAATATGACAAATATATATCATGTGCCTGAGACAGGCGAGAGCATTTTAGCATCCAAGTCTTGATGTTCCCAATTTAAAAAAACAAACATTTTTTCCTTTATATTGCGGTGCAAAAGCCAATGTACAAACTCTGATATTTGTTAGTGAGGGATAAAATGGCTAAAAGCAATAGCAGAATGGAATGTATTTTGATCCTTTGGGATTCATTTTCACTCTATCCTTTTATGGAGGTTTTAAGGGTGGTGGGCTCTTGTCATGTCTTTATTTTGAGGGTGGCAAGGAATGGTGGTACCTTGTGCTGCTGGTGTTGGGAGCCATGGCTTTCTGAGCCAGACTGGAAAGGGCCTTGGCCTCCTACAGTGCCTCAGGCAAGGTTTTCAGCAAACTTCGGAAGGGCAAAGCCAAAACCAAGCGCAGGCTTTCAAAATATCTCTTTCTTGTTCTCTCTAATGAAAGGAAGCCTTACCTTTTGAGCCATGAAATAGACTTTTCTATGCTTCTGAAATGAGGGATAATAAAGGAAGGGTGTACTCCAATATGGAGGAAAATACTATGAAAGCTGTCACTGGGGAAGCTGCTAATTTGTGGCCACAATTTTGAACAGGCACTCCGTCAAAAAAAATTTTTTTGAACATAGAATGTGGACCCTTCTGATATTTGTGATAGTAACATGTTTTTGCCAGATCAGTTTGCACCACTGGCAGGCCCCAGTACTCAAGATGGAGGCTCTGAGGTTCTGTTGTAATGTTTTCAACTAATGGTAAACCGGCCATCTTGGAAGTCAGGGTAAAGAGATTGAATGGATGAACCCACTTTGAAAAATAGCTTGATGTATCTTGTTGAGATGATTTGTTTGAGTTAGTGCTGTGCTGCTAAGTTGTATCTAAAGATATTATAGGACAATTATAACAACCAATGTTTGGATTTTGAATTAGAAGCCACTTTTTTTTAGGAATTACAGAATTATGCACCTTGCAGCTAGTTGGCTGTGCAGATTACGAAGAGTCAACAGAAAACAGCAGCAATCTGTAAATAGTTTATAAATGTTGGAAATGTCAAATTTGTGCGCTCTCGGTCCTCCAAAAACCATTGCAATCAGAATCATAGATCTGGAAAAGATTAGAAGGATTAAATCTAACACTTCCTGCCGCAAGGCACAATGCTTATTATAGCACTTTCCTCGCCTGTATTGACTTTGTTCTCCTGCCTTACTTTCTTCTTTTTTACATTGGATATTAATGCTTCAATCGTTAAGTTAACAGTGTTTGTGGTACAAATAATATCAACTTAAAATAAAATGGGCATTTTGGGGTTGGGGGGCACAGACGTGGGAATTCTATATTTCCTTAAACTGGGAAGGAGGCTCTTTTTGCTTTGGAGAAATATTGGTCATATTGGGTCATATTTGTTTTCTGTTTTTGTAGGGCATCATTGTAGAATTAAAAATAAAAGATAATCCCTGGGCTGCTGGTTACCAGTGTGTTGAAGAAGATGATGACTGTGATACGGTGAGTCACCCTATTTCTGATGTTTTTTTTCCAACATGTAAACATATTATCTGTGGACGTTCTCAAACATTTACAGTAGGTCATGGTTGTCCTAAAGGTGCTTTTCAAAAGGCAACTGGATTTTCTTGGTGTTTTTTTTTTGTTGAAGCGTCTTGGATGAGAAGTGAAACGTTTTCCAAGAAAAAAATCAAGAACTTTTTGGAAAAAGTACCTTTGGGACAGGTGAACATATGGCAGCCTCTTTATGCTGGGCAGGTTATGTTGGAAGCTGAATTTTAGTTTAATATTCTGAGAATGATCTTCAGTTCCTGTCAAGCCTGCATACTCCAACTTTCCCTCCAATGGAGCTTCTGTTTTTGCTTAACCACAGTACGTTGTGTTTTCCAAATCTAGCTGAAATTTGATTAATCTTAACTACACTCGAAACATACTGTACTTCATTAACTTGTTTTCACCAATCATACTTAAAATGTCAAGTGACATGTTGGTATTAATTTGAAACACAAGAAGAACTGTTTGATCTCCTTGTGTCTAAGAAATGGAAGGTGGAAGTTTAAAGGAAGATTAGGTTAGTGAGGCCATGGAATCAGAAGAGTAGTTAATTTAGACCAATATTGCCAGTTCTGTTGGCAGTAGCTGCTGTTCAACTGAAATGGGAGTCTTTTCCAGCATTGATTTCTGAGGATATTTAGCTAAATATGCTGAGATTCTGGACTTTGTAAGTACAAAACTGTCTTCTTACACTGACTCATGATCTCCCCTATCATCTAATGCAGGCATGTCAAACTGCTGGCCCACTGGCCGGATGCATCACACTGAAACTGTGCCCACCCCTTTGCCGGCAATGGGGAAAAAGTTGATATGTTGCGCGATGTCACGTGACGTTGCGAGTTTGACATGCCTGGTCTAATGTGTTATAGTGTGGCAATATTGGCAGACTTTGTCTCCAGAATATTAATGCAGATAATTATACAGCTTTGTTAATATTTTATATGAAAGCATTGTAGCTGATGAGAAAAAAATTAAGATTAAATCCAATAAGTTATGCTGTAGTTTTTGATATGTTCCTGAACTACAGTTCCCAGTATCCCAACTAGCATGCCAAAATAGCATAATGCATTAAGGACTGTAGTTCAGCAGCATCTTAATGGCCATGTTTCCTCATTTCTGATGTAGACGAGAGATTTTTATCTCTTTCTTAGAGGGACTATATCTGCTGATTTAATGTACTGGTTATTCTTCTTTCTGTTTTTTAAAAAATGTCTTTAGTGTGGTGGTAGTGGAAGTGGATTAGACATAAAGCAACCATCTTCCGAAAAGGAAAGCGTGAGTACAATGCCACTTTTGTAATCATGTTACTATTTTCCAATATAGAAATATCTTTTCTCCTCTTCCTTCTTCACCATTTGTTTTTGACCTCATCATCATCAGTTCCTTTCCCTCCCCTTTATCCTTCCATGTCCTTCTCTTTTTCCTGTAGTTGTAGCATTGGGTGGTCTGGTTTCATGGTATTTCTTAAAAACCCACAATGAGGAGGTTTAATTTGACAAGCTGCTAGCATCTGCTTGCGGTGAACCATTTATCACATGCTTAGGGCTGCTGCAGGCAGAGGAGAAACAGTACTCATTACAAACCATTAGCTGACCATGTGCATCAGAATGTTGCTGGTCTCGGATTGTAATAAAGTTCATTATTGTGCATCAGTTTGAATTATTTCCCATGGACAAATGCATATGAAGTATTTATTTTAAAAGATCAGAAAAGGGTTTTTTTTTTGTTTCACTCAGAAATGTTCCACCTTATTTATGAAATGTAGTTAGAAGCTATAGATGCACATTGTGTTGCATAATTATATAACATAGTGGATAAAAACTGGTGTGGAAATAAATGAAGATCAAGACTGCAATTCCAGCTTTGCCTGGAAATTCACTGAAAGCTTAAAGCATCTCTCTCTCTCTCTCTCTCTCTCTCTCTCTCTCTCTCTCTCTCTCTCTCTCTCTCTCTCTCTCTCTCTCTCTCTCTCTCTCTCTCTCAGAAGGAAAGTACAATTTACATTGTACAGATTGCATATAAAAGTTGCACATAAGACAGTTTTCTTTTGCTTTTTTTTATGGTAGTGGCAGAAATCAATTGGTTCACTCTACTTAACCCGACTTTCCCTCATATATTGAGAATGCAACTGTCTTTCACCACACACCAGAACAACAAGTGTATGGGGAAACATAGTAAGTTACCATAAAATTGCATAGTTCATCTCACTGAGTTTGAAGCACGACAACACTATGAGTTGCATGTGTTTACACAACATTGGCTAAGAATTGCAACATTTGGCAACAAATTTGAGCATTAAAGCATTAGATTGTGTCAGTAGTGTTAATTTGGAAAAGATCAAGGTGGTAGCAGTCCAGAATCTTGGAAAAAAATCAATGTGTGTTGACCAACCCCTAGTATGTATCCATTTTTTATCAACTTGCTGATTTATCCCCTTACAACAGCAGCTCCCAACCTTTTCTATACCCCGTACCCCTAGAACGCTTCTGATATATTGTCGTACCCCTTACAAAAATTGGAAATAATGGCAGCAAATTATCCATATGCACTATAATTTTGAAAACCCAAGTTTTCACATTCCCTGGAGTATCGTCTCGCACCCCTGGTTGGGAACCCCTGCCTTACAAGAAACCTGATGCTGAACTGACTTTCTCTCATAGGAATTACTTTAGAAAGAACTCTTGCTGAGCTCAGAGTAATCTATTCCTGCCCAGAGAGGTTTGTACATAGAATAGATAGGGAAAGAGGAGAAAGGGAGACTCCAGAATTTTGGCTAATGAGAGTGAGAAAGATTTTATAGAAGACAGGTTTTAAGAATAAGTTTGTGTATGGATTCTCAGTTTCCCAGAATGGAGATTTGCTACTGTGGCTTTGTTGGCAATGTGCAGATATTAGGCATTCCTGGCTTCCTGCTGACTATATTCCATGTCACATAATTGCAAAATCCGTAAATTCTCTTCAGGCCAATAATTTTGGTTTCTGGTTGGTCACATCTAATTATCACTACAATACCAACCATGACTAATATGATTGTTTTCTTTGATTTCTTTCTTTTTCTATCAGCATCATTTGTAAGCATTATCCCTTTGGAATGGCATTGCATAAACCCACTGATCTTGGCATCAGTTTCTTATTAATTACTTTTTAATATAATTGATACTGATGTATGATTCATCTGAAACTTCTCTTCTCGGCACAGTTTTCAGTTTTCAGTTTAAGAAGGCTAAGCAATGCAATCCTTTTTTAATCTTCCAACTTCATGTTGATCTGCAGCAAATGTTACAGTTTAGTTATTTTTCATGTTTAATATTGACAAGAAACTGAAAATATTATGCCTTCATTGGGGTGTGGACTGGGAGTTGTGTTCTATTTGTACATTTCACAAGAATGCTTCATAGCTGTGTTTGAGACCCCCACGTTAACCTGCCAGAGGGTAGCTTACCATGGCGACACATCATCTCTTACATGTTGATAGTATCTATTCTGGAAATATCACCAGCTTTTTTTAAACTAATCAACAGAAATAGTTTGAATTTGATACTAGTCCTTTAGAGAGGGGGAGAATATCTTGAAACCTTCAAATATTGCTGAGTGGAACATTTAGGAATTGTAGGTTCCCCATTCCTCCTTGATTGTCTTTCACTGAACACTGATCCAAAAGTTTTACCAAAAATGAATAATAATATTGTCAACCTTATCAGGTAGACCAAACAGGAAATATGGCCATATGGATTAAATCTGCTTTATTGTAAAACCACATTTATTATTTATTTTTAAATTTATTTGCCATGGGGTTACTCTAGGTCAGTGGTTCTCAACCTGTGGGTTGGGACCCCATATGGGGTCGAACGACCATTTCATGGGGGTCGCCAAACAACACAGTCCGCCATTTTTCCCCCTTTTCCTTAGCTGTGCTACTCCCTTTTATTCTATTGGCTTTTGAAAGCCAATAGAATAGGCTCTTTTGAATAGAGTCTAATTCTATTGGTTTTCAAAAGCCAATAAGAATTGTCCAGGCTGTCTCTATCATATATCAATATGATAACCAAAAAGATGAATGGTGGAGAACAGAGACGGGAGGGTGGGATGGGTAGGGAGCTGGAGAATAGAATCTTTAACATTAACATTAATTAATTAACATTTAATATTAAAAGAATCTTGCAAGTTTGAAAATACAGTTTTCCTGGCATCATCTTTAGAACCTGATAACTTAGGGAGGGTCTGTCTTGAGCCTCTTGCCCCACCCACTATGCAGCCATGGGCTAGGCTTCCTCTTCTCTGACTATTTCCATCTCTTCTCAGGGTCTCCTAAGGTCATTCCTACATACCATTACATGTTCAGGAAAATACAAAGCCATTCCCTAGCTTCTGCAAGATTTCTATCAAGATTTATGTGTAATACCATTGTGGACACAGACAAATTGATAGATAGTGGGCTTTAGCCTTTGTGATTCCCAGCTGTTTTGTATTTTCTCCAAAAGTTAATTTTCCTTTATACCTTTTCTCAAGGGAGTATTAGAAATCTCTATTTGGCTTTGACATAAACATCATCCACTCTGCCAGAAATAGTGCGAGATCAATTTGCAAAAAGCAACCAACACAGGGATGACCTTCCCATAGTTTATTTTTCCAAAGTACAGTTTTACATATCCTGAAGTCACTTTTGACTTTGCTCAACATACAGAAACAAAGGCCAGTATTATTGAATTGTCAAAGCAACAGAGTCATGAATAAACGAGAACTTCTATTTGTTTTGATTGTAATGAAATTTTTCTCTTCTGATTCTTTCCAGATGTGTCTATATGTCATTTAGTATAGTGTTTAATCTTAATTGTATGCACATAGAGCATTCATTGGATGAAAAGACAAGTTATAAACTAGTACAATTAAATACATTTAAATATAACAATAGGCAGAATTCAGATATGTACAGTACTTTGAGTGAAAATGTTTCTGATAATGGAATGATTTCCTTCCGTGCAGTACTTTCTATATTTACAAAATTGGCCCTAAATTTTTGAGACAGATTTGGCAGACTTTCTGTATGGGAGAAGAAAACTGAGAGAGGGGAAATTCTATTTCACAAGTCAGATACTCGCTTGCATAATGCTGCACTCCATCACATCTTCCTGGATGTTGTATTCTGTCTTTCCCATCTAAAATAAATGGAACAGTAACAATTTGTAATATTTAAATTGTTTTTATATGCAATATATTTGACATAAGAAGCTTCAGTGTTTGCACCTGTCCTGAACACATTTAATATGATTAAATATAAGAAGGAATGAGCAAACAAACATCCATGATAAACATGTATGCATAAAGCGAGCTTCCCTCCAATGTCCATTTATTGAACAATTACTGAATTCATAGGACTGTAATCTATAAGACTGGGCTGTGACTATTCGGGAGTTCTTAAAGCTTATGATCTCCTTTGTTCATCTTGTTTTGAGTGAATCTCTGTGTGAGTGTATGTGTGTATATTAGAAATATATTTGTGTGAGTAAACATATAGTTGTCATGTCTTTCAAAGGCTTTGTGGACCGGTGGGGGGAGGGGAGAGCAGATGGTTTTGTGCGAGTGATGGGCAGGCGCACACACACACTCATGGGCAACAGGCACTTACACTCACTGCTTGCATAAATAGAGTGGGTGTACTCCCTTCTGTTTGCGCACTTGTGCACTCACTCGCCCGCCACTTCCATGGCCCAGTTCCAAAAGGCTCAAGATCCAGTAGTGGGCCACAGCCCGGGGGTTGGGGACCCCTGTTTTAAAGCATTAAATAGAGATTTTGACAACTAATCAATCTGGAAGCAGTGTGGAAATATTTCAAAACTGTCTAGTCACTATAATGCAAAGATTCAAGCTCATAAGTAAAGCAATATCATACTGTATACAAGGCGTAGACAATGTGAGTTTTACTTTTCTCCACATATTTATTTTCTTATTCACTTTTCCACCTCAAGCATTCCTAATGCTATTGGAAACTTTTAAACCAACAGTGCAACGGATTTAAAATAATGAAAAGGAAAGTAGGAAAAGGAACTGATAACTCTGAAAGTATCATATGTACATCATTTGCTGTCTCAAAGGAGTCCCAAAAACCTTCTTCTCTTCCCATTTCGCTTTCACAGCAAATCTGTAAAGCTGGGCTGCAAGAGAGCAACCAGCTCACAGTCAGCTTCACAGCTGAGTACGGATCTGAGTCTATCCCACTTGTGTGCCCCGTTCCTACTCTGTCACCCTTAAGCATCATATCATAGGCCTGTTCATCCAAACAGGAAAAGAGCACTAAATATGGTGGGAAAGGCCCATTATGGGGAAAATGATATTAGACATACAGTGTCGTATGTCCAACTCCGGCACTTAAGGCTGTGAAGAAAACGTGATGAATGCAGAGCATAGGTGCCACCCAGTGGCAAGACACATAATTGTCCCACATGATCTCCAAATGGGTTCTGTTCAACTGTCTGACATTTCACAAATTCAAAAGGGATTATTTAAAGTATTATCCAAAGGAACCATCTGTGGAAAATTGGAAATACAGTAGGTGCAACATAGTAAACATAAGCTCCCCTGTCAGATATCTGCAGGTAGAAGTGGAAATTTATTTCCAGAGCCCAACTTCTAATAATTACAGAAAGCTCAGCTTCTAGCAACAACAGAGACTGGTAGAGGAGGAAAAATGCTATAATGAACTGAACATGGAATCAAGCATGCTTACACTCCCTTCTAGTGAAGGCAAAGTGAAAATAAAGAAATCATAGCTGAGTGCAAAACAGCCAACTCCAAAAAACAAATAGGGCGAGAAAACTACCACACACCTTTCACTTGACCACCCAGAAAAATTTAAGAAATAACATTTCTTCTTTTAGGGATTCTTCTCTGTGCATTTCCTTTGCCTGCTTTCTTTCAGAAATGATTTACAGATATCCTGTAAGTTAGAAGTGACATTACAGGTAGTCCTCAGCTTATGGCCACAACTGAGCCCAAAATTTTGGTCATTCCAGTTGGGAAGCCACTCATCATTGACCTGACTCAATTTTACAACCATTTTTACAATGTTTGTTATGCTCATTAATTGAATCGTGTGGAAAGTTTAAAAATGTTTTACTATCTAGGTTTAGAAAGCATGTAGAAATGTTTTAATATTTTTCCAACATGTATGAGTTTCTTCACAGATTTAAGGCTTGTTCTGATTTATAAAAGTAAAAATAACCCTCCCCCACAACTAGGCTGACAATAACATTATAATCTTTTATCTAAGAAATTCAGCAATAATAGGAAGTTGTTGAAGCAATATCGCTTTAAAAATCACTGCTTTAATAAATATTTCATTTCTAAATGAGAAAATATACTTTTCTTTCTTTCTTTTTTTTAACTTTTCTCACAATTGTCCAGTTTATTAATTTCAGGTCTGATAACGGTAAGGAAACATTCCAAGTTTTTCCGTTTGTTTTTTTCTAACTGAAACCATAATTTCTCCAACCCTAAACAGTAAATATTAAAATGCTAAGTGAGCAAGTCTTCTGTAAACGCAGTGAGCTTTTGCATATTAAAAAAGCAATATCTTAACAACATGAAACTTTCACTGATAACATGTCTTAATGCTAAACTTAATAGACTGAATTGAGGCAAAATTAAATGCTCTGTAGTTTTGTTTGACTAAAACCAAGTTTGAAAGGATTCACACATAATGCTAAGCGTGAGTTTGTTAACAATGACTGAAAAAGCTACAATTGCCTAGGCTTAAATGTGACACAGTCATAAATCATCCACAACTAGAGTGGATAGAATCATACATCATACTAAAAAAGGAGCCAACCTTTAGCTTAGCAAGGTGTGTGGGCCCAGTTATTAACTTGCTTAATTCATTTCAATAGGCAAAAAATATTAAGGCACAAAACTCAAAATCAGACCTTTTAACTGTGGGCCACATAAAGGCTTTGACCAAGTTTTGTGCCATTGATGGGATTTCTCCCTACCCCAATTTTCCCCCAGTATTCTCCCTGACTCATTTTTCCCCAGTATTGCCAGACTGATAGTGGGAACAACTGAGAGAACTTTTGGCAATTGATGGGACAGAGGAATTATGCAAAGGGGTTGTTGTTGGCCCATCCCTTGTTCTTTTTCCAAACAGGCTAACTTTCCTCTGTGCTTGTGTATGTTGTGTATGTCCTTTAAGGGTAGGAGGGAAGGAGAAGAATTACTAGACTCAACAGTCACTTTTTCAGAACCAATTATTTGTCTTGGGTTGCCAGCTCTGGTACAAGAGGAGGTTTAATTCAATTCTGTTGTCTTTAGGTGATTCCTCTGTTACCAAAACTGCCAGTGCCCCCACCTGTTACTTCCCCTGACCTTGCCAAAAAACCTGTGCAATTAGAGGAGGCTGAATATACTGTGAGTCCACCACATGTTCCTGCAAGTAAGTTCTTGTTTCCTAGTACTGGCAAAAAAAATTGTCAAAAAGTTTATAATAGTAGTAGTAGTAGTAGTAGTAGTAGTAGTAGTAGTAGTAATAATAGTAGTAATAAACAATAACAATAACAATAATAATATAATGGAAATTTACCACTAAGCAAAAAATATGTGCTTTCTTTTCATATCACGAAAACAAGCAATGGTCTGTACTTGGTATCTCTTACTAATGTTACATTGAACATTAGTATAGCATAACTTCAATAACTATCTACCTTTCTATAGATATTATCTTTTTCGGAATCTTTATGTAATTTTTATTTATTTATTTATTACATTTATATCTCACCATCAAGATTCTAGGTGGCTTACGAGATAAAAGCGACAATGTAAAACATTAAACTATAATTTTGTTTTAAATAAAGGCAATAATTTTAAAAAGTGGGGAATGTTGTGACATAGTTGTGCAGAAAGGAGTGTAAAAGTAATCAGAATCTTCAATGTCCTTCAATTTAAGCTTGTATTGAGCAAGCCGAAATATAGGAGACAACAAAGCACAGTAAAGAATTCTGCAGTTTTTAATTGAGAAGAAAAAAGTGTATAAATGAATGTGTCACCTGAGATGTGGAAAAGAATCTGGTTTTACAGTTGAACCGGTCATGGGATTCAGCCAGTTCACACCAGTTCAGAAGAACTGGTAGCTAATTTTTTGTTGCCCAGGCCCAGAATGGACTTCTGGAAGCAGCATCCACACAGAGAACTGGCCCTTTTTATGTCACATTATAGCTTTCAGTAATGTTGTGATGTGTGCTAAGTAGGGCTATGGAAATTGGCCTTGTGTTAACAGTATGTTCAGAAAGGAATCAGCAGTAAATAGGGCTGGCCACTAGGGGGCAGATTGGTTTTGAATTCAGAGAACAGCTACCCGTATATTCCTGTGTATAAGACGACCCCTGACTTTTGAGAAGATTTTCAGGCTTTAGAAAGTCGTCTTATACACCGGAAAATACGGTATATAAAATTTGGATTGCTAACAAAGAATTAAGGAAGAATGGAATAGCTATTTCGAGCTAATTAGCTCTCATCAGCCAAACATACCCTTCTGAGATTCGAACCTGGGCTGCTTGCACACACACACACACACACACACACACACACACACACACACACACACACACACACATATATATATATATATATATATATAATTAATGCATTAATTTTATGAAAATAATACTTTTTACATGCCATGCATGCCAATAGTATAATTACGCAAATGTGCAGTGCTTCTCAACCTCAGCAATTTTTAAGATGTGTGGACTTCAACTCCCAGAATTTCCCTGCTAGCAGAAACACTGTATTACATAATCTCCCTGAAACAGAATTTACAATAATAACCTCTCATCTATTTAGTTCATTTTAAATTTTGCCCTATCCCTGAATACCAAGCATTCTGGTTTCAAGGCTCCCTTATTGCATGAAGCAGATAATTCTGAACAATTCATTTTCATTCTCCTTATAGGTGGAACCAAAGGTGAAAAGGGAGACCCTGGAGAGAAAGGGGACCGTGGCCCCAAAGGAGATCCTGGGGCTGGTGTTTTGTCAACCAATGGTGATAAAGGAGAAAAGGTGAAGTAGCAATAAACAGCTTGCTCTCCTTTCCTGTTTTTTTACTGAAAGGCAACCATGTTGTGATCAAGTTCACCTAAAGAAGGAATATAGGATGGCCTTTCCCCCTTTCCTTTCCTCCTTTATTAAAAGTATTCTGATTGTCGTCTTCATTTCCGCCCCTCTATCCTGAGGCCTGCCTCCATTAGATATTCCATCTGTATAAAGAAAATGGTGGTTCCCAATAGGCAGTGAAGTGAACTTTCACCAGTTATCAAATTATTTCATGAATTTAGGAGTAGCTTCTACCACATTCAGGGGGTGTAGTGGAGAGGAAGAAACTAGACCAGCATGGGAAACAAAAGCATTTCAGATGGACAGTTGCCCTTTAATTGCCTATAGTCCTTGGTGATCAGGAGTCAAAAACTAAAGAGAAGGGAAATAGCCACTTGCCTCTATTCTCTAAAATAAATAATGGTAGCATCTGATGAGGAAGGCATAAATCTGAAGTAGTGGAACTTTCTCACTTTTCCAACAAAAGAATAGAAAGATTGTCCAAGAGTAAACTGCATTTGGGGGCAAATATAGGAATATGTGAGATCAGGAGGAAAGGCAACTTCTTGTAAAGGTGATGAAATAATACTTTTTTTTCTCTTAGGAAGAATTAGACGTTTCCTTCTAATGTCTGGCCACTGATATTTTTATTGCTCTTGAACCAAAGTGAACTTTATGGGAAGCACACTTGATTTGTGTGTTCATGAGAGATGCTTGCATTCATTTAATGTTAAATGTTCCTTTTCCCAACACAAAACATTCCCATTGTTGGATTACAACTCGCCCTCTCTAGCCAGCCAATATTTTGCTAATGACAACTGATGGGAATGGAGTACAACACATCTAGAAAGTTCTAAACTAGAAAAAGCTGCTCCTTTTCTTTTCCCACAGACAGCAGCTCGGTGGATAATTAATTTTGCTGAATGTTGGATTGATGGTTGGATATTGTTGCATGTTAGATTACGCAATATTGAAAAGCTTTGCTTTGCTCTGCTCTGCTCTGCTTTTTGCTTTTGCAGGGAGAAAAGGGGGAGCTGGGTGTAAAGGTAAGCATTGCAACAATCTTTTTTTGCCTCTAAAAAAGGTGTGAAAGGAATATTGGAATGAGAATCTAATGCATACTTATCTGGCATATTAATAATTATTTCACTATATACTGATCTAAAGCCCTCAAAGTACCATCTGCACTCCAGAGGGGAATTTTAAACAGTGTAGAAACTTCCATAAGAGCAATAATTTTAAGGGGAAAGCCCCTCTGAGGACAGCAAATCCCAAGAACAGCCCATTGAAAATTGAAGAGCTAAATTCATGCAATAAATTTTACCATAGTTTAACACAGGGGTAGGCAACTATGGCTCCTTACGACCTGTGGACATGCTGGCTTGGGAATTCTGGGAGTTGAAATCCACACGTTGAAAAGGTGCCATCGTTGCCTACCCCTGCGTTAACATAATAGCCTAGTTCACAATATGCTAAAACAATAGCTGAATTCCCACAACACACTGAACATAAACAATCTAACACTAGCGTTGTCTCTAAACCAGAGGTTTCTAAACCAGGGGTCCCCAACCTGTGGGCTGCGGCCCGCTATCAGGCCGTGACCTATTTGCAACAAGGGCCACTTGAGTGGCGGGCTGGTGTGTGCATATATGCGCACTGCCCAACTCATGCAAGTGCTGGCGTCGGCCCTCACAGCCCCACTTGTGCAAGTGGTGAGCACCTGCGCCTGCCACTCCCACAAATGAAGCTGTGCGCGCCTGTGTGCATGTGCCTACCCTTCACACAAAACCACCCCCTCTTTCCCCCCCTCCCCCCGCATCAGGCCGCCAGCCCGGAAAGGTGGGGCACGCTGTTCTAAACCTTTTGCCATCACACCTCCATTTAATGTAATCTTAACGTACACACCTCCCCCAAAATTGCAAATGTCAAAACTAACCGGAATGAACAGTGAAAACAATGTAATGAAACTTTGGGAATGGTGAATTGATTGTAACAATGTACAACTCAAAGATTCTTTACCTTCCCTGGACTCTGACTGCACCTCCCTAAGGGGAGCTTTATCTCTCGGTTTTGGAAATTCTGCTTTAAACCAGGGCAACAGATGTAGAAGTCATCAGGTTTTCTGAGCAGAAGCAAGGATTTTTGAAAAAAATCTACTTTATGTTTTTAGATTTTATTATTTCTTTATTTTCCCACCTTTATTATTTTTATTAAAAGATGGTGAACATACCTGATACTTCTTCTTCCTGCCGTTTTTCCCCCCAGAACAACCCTGTGAGGTGGGTTGAGCTGAGAAAGAGTGACTGGCCCAAAGTCACCCAGCTGGCTTTCAATGCCTAGGGCAGGATTAGAACTCATGGTATTCCATTTTTTTTTTTTAAAAAAACCCCAACGACATTGAGGTTACATATTTTTATGCAACTGGAAAGATAACTATATATAAAATGAAGGTTAAAAAGTAAAACAGGAGTGCCTGGCTTTAAAACGATTGCATCCCCAATTCATTATTTTCATTATTAACACGAGTTGCTGTTGGTTCCCCTCAGTTTTTGCCAGTTTTTATCGCTTTTCCAGAAAAACTCGTGGAGAGAAAATGCCCCCTTCCCCATTTTCCTGTCCTTTTTGTTGAACTTTCCTTTCCTTGTGCCACTCAATCCCTCCTTCAGCTGGAGCCCAGCGAAGGTCCTAGCTTCCTCCTCCTTCCCCCTATTTATTTGTTTGTTTGTTTGTTTATTATATTTATATGCCTCCTATCTCACTATCTAGTGACTCTTTGCTTATCTTTTGGACAAAATACACTTTGTTAGTACATCGTCTTTGGCAGTGGGAGAAGGACCCTAGGGATCACTGTCAAACACCATTGTAGGCTAATGTTTGGTGTACTGAGAACCCAGTCAGCAGTACATCGTAGTGTGAGCTAGTTGTTGATTGGGTGGGCAGGGATATAGAAAACTGAGATAGGTCAATCAAACCAAAGGCTACTGTATTTATCTAGAAGTCTCTTCATTACTACTGGACTGGGGGCAACATGCCTCCAATAACTGTAGTAGGGGAAAGTCCCTGGAAGAGATCTTGCTGCTATTTGGAATACAAAATGCTGGAGTAAATGGGCCTTGCCTGGATTGGTCAAGGCTGTTCTTGTGAGACAGAAAGTGGGTAGGAATGAAATAGAATAGCCAGGAAACATAGTAGTTTTATAAGAACCATGAATAATATTTCTTTTTCATGGCAGCGTTCTCATGTGCTTTTAAAGAAAAATTAGATCATACAGACATTTAATTTATCCCTAGGGTAATTTATCCCTAGGGTAACTCCATAGCCTCCAAATTCTGCTTTTACATCTTCCATCCCAAGGCTTCGGCAAAAGATAGAACAGAATGACGTTAATTTGAGGGAATCCTTCCTGATTCAAATGGGTTTCCATCTAAAACACAACAGTTTCTTTGTGCAGTTAATTTATGTGCAATTGCTATTCTTTGCACAAAAATAAATATATTTTTTTTTAGCTAAGATACTCAGTTTGATGGCTTGCGCTCAGAATCTCTAAATATAGAGATATCCTCTTCTTATATTTGTTGTTGCATATCTTGCCTCTAACATCCACTGGTACCAAATGAATCACTGTTTGGAACTTGCCTGGGGAGTGAAAGATGCTTATTGTGTTATCAGAATTTGGAATTAAGTTATTTGTTGCAAAAAGCATTCACTTTCCGTCATAAAATTGAATGGAATGCTTTTTTGCTTAACAGCTTGGAAAGAAGCCCTATTTTTAGACTAATGTTATTGAGCTCTTTCTACAAGGCAAAACAGTTAAATCAACCTATACTTAGTCTAATATTGCAAGAAATAGAACAAAGTTCCTTTCATTTAAAAATAATTGCTTTCCACTTTTTTTTTCCTTTTAAAATATGTGCTAGAATCTCTTCATACATAAATACTCTGTTCTGGAGCAACTGTGCAATGCATACCTCCATAAGCACATATCCAAGATGGGGAAATATTCTTGAATTTAGGGGGATCAGAACAGGATTAATTTCCCTAAAGCAGTAGTGGCAAACCTATGGCACTCATGCCAGAGGTGGCACTCAAAGCTCTCTCTGTGGGCATGCGCACCGTTGTCCCAGCCCCACCTCTCCCTGCGGCTCCCACCTCACCAGCAGCCCCCCCAGAGGAGAGTTGCCCCCGAGCACGGCCCATGCGGAGCAGTGCAGCCAAGAACATGGCAGCCGGACATTGGGGACAAGACTCCGCCCTTGTGCCCCATCATGTGCAGTTGATTCTGCAGGGCACAAGCAGAGGGCATGGTGCTGCTGGGCTGCCTGGGCAATCTGTGGAGGCAGTGGGTGGCCCTGTGGGCAGGCGGGACAGGGTCGGGGAGCGGGATGGGGGCCAGGTGGGGGCGGAGCAGGCAGGGTGGGGGCGGGGCCTGTTTTGGGGCACTTGATTTCTAAAAGGTTCGCCATCACTGCCCTAAAGGAAGAATCTCGATTAGCAATATAACACCCCCGAAACCTGACAAATGAGCAAAACATAGGTCAAATATTTCTAGCTTTATTCCAATGAATAATTAACTTGCATTATTTGAAAAGGGCTTGATGTGGAAAATGGAATAAATAAACATTGCTAAATTCCAGATGGCTCAAAACGTAAGCAACTGGAAACCCAAATTCTTCAGGAAAGAAAACAGTCAAATTAAAATAGAGACGTTTCCTGGAACAATGCTAGCTATGACATGGCATCTTAAAGAGGACCTCTGTCTAGCCCTTGGGCCTCCTGGATGTTTCCTCCCTTTAGAAAAGGGAATTAACAGCCTCCCCCCTTTTTTTCTTTTTTCTTTTTACTTCCGTTCAGTGTAGTTTCTCTGTAGTAGACCGAAGGCCTTAGTTGCTTCCTTTTCTCCCCCTTCTCGCTGCATCTGTCCTAATTGTAACCTCAGCCACTATGGAAGTTGTTTATATCCCTGCCCCAGTGGAGGAAGAGTGCACTTCCTCCGTTGTCTCAAATGGTGGGTGGGCAGGTGGAATGGAGAAACAGCATTTGGATCAGCCTTATGCAGGTGGTGAAGGGATGACATGCAATATGATTTAATGTCTAATTTCTTTGCTTTGGCAATAGCATACTGTATGTAGCCTTTGCTCACAGGCCAGCGCTTCTGTTTGCATTGTCGTTTCTGATGTATACGTAACAAGTTACCAGCAGTAGATCTTATGTAGAAGACTTGTCCCTTCTTCCAAAATAGTATTGGGTAAAGCACTTGAACTAATATTGGTATAAACTCTGATTTAAGGCTAGAAAGAAACACAAATACACAATAATTAATATATTGCAGAGAGAAGCAATCTGGTATCCTCTAGAAATTTTGGATGATAGTTCCCATGGTCCCTTGCTGATGGGGGCAGGGACTGATGGGAACTGAAGTCCAGTGTGACTGGAGGCTATCAAGCTGCCTGTCTCGCTACTTCCAGCATGTGACAGAAGGAAATGGGAAGATAATAATTCATACCCATTCCATTTCCAACTTAGAAGAAACTATATTTGTCTTGTTTTCATTTTTTGTATTTTCTTCCCCTTTAGGGAAGTGCAGGCTTTGGATATCCAGGCTCTAAAGGACAGAAAGGTGAGCCTGGTATTCAAGGGCTTCCTGGTCCAATTGGGCCCCCAGGACCTCCTGGAACCATCATGAGGCACTCTGATGGCTCTACTGTTCAGCAACCAGGAGCCCCACTAGGACCTCCTGGAAAAGATGGTCAACCTGGAAAGGATGGAGAGCCTGTAAGTTACCTTTTTATATGATAGTTGATTTCCACTGGTGGGAAATGCACAAAGGGTTGGAATGGCTTGCCTCTTAGAATTCATTAATTTATTGTTACTATACATTGCCATTCATGCAAGGGGTAGCCAAGGGTACCAGCCTTAGCTGGACTCATGTCCCATGCAGCATTTTCTATTAACAGGACAATTCCTTTTGGACAGATTTTTGCCAATATGCCACCAGCAGAACCAGAGTCCAGTTTTATCCCAAGTGTGTGCTTATACTAATCCATTAAAGCTAGTATTTCTAACCTAAAGACTGCCTTGGAAACCAACATATTGTTGGCAACATTCCTCTATATTACAAGATAAATATCATCATTTATTGATTTAGAATACATATACGATAAAGTGAATAGTCTCGAATCATGCAAGTTTACATGTATATGAAGATAAAAGTTGGTTGTTCTACATGATGGAAATAAAACGTGCATGAGAATAAATGGCTTACAGAAGGGCAGGTGGATGAAGTTATGTACCTCAGTGCAATTTACTAATACAAAAATATAGAGACCTTTTTAAGCATGCAGATGCTGGTTAAAAAAAACCAAGCGGTATGTAGTCTGTTGTGATGGATGAATAAATGTTATTGTGTTAAAAATATGCTATTACCCAGTTGTTATATGGAAATGAGAATTGGGTGTATCAGGAGAAACTTAAAAGTAAGTGGAATGGCATAGGACTGAAGCACTGAAGAAATGTGTATAGTAAAATAAGAATGAAGAATACCTGGATACTAAACAAATCTAGATTTAATACAAAAGTGAATGACCAGTATGAAAGAATTATGTCATATAGGTTTGCAAATTGAGAGAGAATGAATGAAGACTGAATGGATAACAAAATAAATATATGAAGGCATGGCAAATGGTTGAAAGAAAGAGCAAAATAAAAAAAAGCTGGATGACTGTTGATGAGATCCTCAAGAAGTGAAAGGTCAGGAGTTTATGAAGCAATGTATAAATCAGTGATTGGATGAGGAAGAAGGAAAGAGGGTTTGGAAAGATGGAAAGCTATGGAGAGAAATACTGAATGATATTGGCATAAAGCAGATCAATCTATACTTTCTTTTTCTTATCTCATGGCTTAAATTTCTTTAGCTTACTATTTCTTACTCCTTTTCTGCTCTCTGCGTAACATCACTTATCCTGAAAGGGAATAGCCTCATAGGTATGTATACATGTATGCACTTATACAATGGAATGAGCAAAATGTGGTTACATTCTCTGTATACAAATAAATCCATATTGACACCACCTTTCAGGCTCACCATAAAAGCCAATAGTCCTAAAGATTTTAGTGAACCTTTTCTGTCCATTTTCTTATTTTCTTCACATGAGTTTCCTATCCATTTGCTTTCCTCTCAGTTTTTGTTTCATCCATCAGATTTAAGACTTATTTAAAAATGGAACCTTTAGAGTGCAACCCCCCCCTTTAGTTGGTAGATTGTTTTTGAAGATTATAATAGGCCATTCTATTAAGGGCATAAATAATGAAGCCATGATGATCTTTTATACAAAATCCATGATTGGCCCTTATTTGTTAGAAATATGACACAAAATAGTGTACAATCAGGTTTTAAATTCTAGAGATGGATTTTTTCATTTTCAATGGAAAATTTCACTTGAACTTTGATATGTCTTTGGTCTTTCAGCTTAATAGTCCTCAAAACAGATTCCCTTTTTCAAATGTATTTTAGTTTTGCTTCTGCTTTTTTGCCTGCATATTTTGTTCCTTCAGTCCCCAACTCTAGCATCACATGAATTAGACTTGACACATCCTCCCTATCCTGCGACTCAGTGTTTCTGAAATATATTCCAGCAGATTCTGTAACCTCTGAAACAGATTTGAGAACAAATAGAGGGTCACAGGGGAGAAAGGGAACAATCCTTTGTCTTAGAGGAAAAAGAGTGCCCTTCTAAGTTCTTTCCCATATTGGTGCTCTTTTTAAATATTTGTTATCATTGGCTTCTCTTCTCATTAGTAATCCTAATATTTTCCCTGTTCTTCTCTCTTTTGCTTCCTTTCTGAGCTGCTGTGTTGTTGAACTCTCTTTAGTACAGTCAGAAATAAGCCAAGATATTCTTCATATGTTTTGTGCAAGTCTGAGTGAGCTATCCCTGTAGCTGATTTAGCCAAATATATGAATGTGAGAAAGTAGCAGAGGAAATTAGCTTGGGTTTTGAAATTTAAATCACAACAATGTAAAAGTGCTAAGTTCTGCTTCCAACATTTTGTTCTTTTTAGGGAGATCCTGGTGAAGATGGTAAACCAGTAAGTTCTGTTGTTTCTGCCTCACATTTGAGATATGAACTTTTTAGTTTTGAACTATACAGTTGTAAAGAAATTTCTGTATACCATGCAAAACTGTCCTGAGTGTCTCACAGAAAAATGATGACAATCTTATACATGTTTGCTCAGAAGTTACTCCCCTTATGTTTTATGAGTTAACTTTCAAGTAGATGAGAATAAGATTGTATCCTAAGCCATATTTTATGCAGATGTTTCCAGACCAGACTTTTAATAAAAATGCTTGTTCTACATTCATTCAAGTGAAGTGTGTAATGATTAGGCAATCAAATCTGTAAATTTGTAAATCTGCCAGAATCACAACTGAGTCTAATGTCTCCAGATGCCCTCCCCCCCCCCCCGACCTAAGAAATAGGAAAAACAAAACTAGGGAAGCCAAAAGAGTAAACTAAAAGTATGTAAAGTATTATATTTAAAATGATTCCAAAATTTATTCTTTTTTTAAAAAATGCAGTTTGTCATTCTCAGATATGTTGTTGCATATTTGTTTATGAGTAATAAACTAAGTTGAAATGTTGCTTGAAATATTGAAACAGAATCCAGCAGTCGTTAAAATGGGAAGAAAAGTGCTTTTCAGTTGTATCAGACCAAAGATGATTCACACATTGCACTGACTAAGCCAAGGGTTCTCAAACTGGGGTCGGGGCCCATCAGAGGGGTGTAAGTGACTTAGATGGAGGTCACAATATTTTGTACAATTTTGTTTATGCAGGTAAACAAAATTACGGATTTTGAAAAATCAGCTAATTAGGCTTGATCAAAATACATATTTATTCATTTCTTGTGTAGGGTGATGTTGGTCCCCAAGGATTCCCTGGAACTCCGGGTGAGCCTGGCCTAAGAGGCGAAAAGGTACAAATACTCTAAGGCTATAAAAATATGGCTGTGCTGTTACTGCAGTTCAACATTTTGCGAGTAGTCTGTTTTGACTGAGGGATTTGGGCGGGATTTTTGGGGAGAAGGTACTGTGATCAGTATTCTCAGCTGGGTAACTTGTTCTTTCCATCTAGGGAGAACCAGGTATTGGTGCAAGAGGTCCTCCTGGGCCCCCAGGCCCACCTGGGAAACCTGGATTGAGTTCCAAACTGGATAAGTTGGTGAGTTCCAAAGGCTCGTAATAAAGACACAGAGTGGAGCTTGTTTTTGTGATCTTACCCCACCTAGGAAATGATGCTGCACTGCCAGGACAGCTCTCTGCTTTTCTCTTTAGGCAAATTATCTGCCTCCCTTAACATGACTTAGATCTGTATAAGTGGAATTTCCATCAGCTGAATGAAACTACCAGGTGTCAGGGATTGCATGTGCCCCTGCTGCCCCCATTCTCAAATCTGAAACAGATGTTGGGAGCTATGCAGGAGGTAGGAGAACTCGAGAAAAATCACTCTGCACCACTGCAAATCCAATTGTTATATTTGGGTGGCGCCTTATTATATATCTGCCAAGTCTGTTCCTTTCTTACTCTAGGTAGAATTCTTTAATTTTCCCCAGCTTTTAACATTTTAAATTGCTTGAAAGTATTAGTTATTCTGCCTTGAATAGTATTGTATTTTTACTGTTGTAATGTTTTATTGTAAATATTTCTGGGAGAATTTACATAAATATTCATTACTCATTGGATGTTCATTTAGTCTTCCAGTGGAAAATTTAGTATATAAAGTATTAAATTACAGAATAAAATTTCCTAAATTTATTAACATGCCCTGTTTGTCTGGATTTCTTCTCAGTATAAACCAAGAACACAGCAGGTGAAATTAGGCAGATATACTGTATTACTTTGAACTACTTAGGTCTTTGTTTAAGTAGCATTTAACTGTGATATGCTTAATCACTTGTTTGCATTTGTGCTTTTTTTTCTTCCAGACATTTATTGATATGGAGGGGTCTGGTTTTGGAAGTGAGTTGGAGACTTTGCGGGTAAGTACCTAAGTACCCCTTACTGAATAGAGGAACTGATGTTCCATTGATTAGATCAGATTTGGGAGGAGTAAAGAGAGAAACAATAATAGTGGCCTTCCTCAATATTGAGTCATCCAGATGTTTCAATACTCTTAACTCCAAAAATAGCACCATTAATTTTTAACCAGAAGGCCCAAAATCTCTGTGCCACATGATCTTCAAATATCAATGATGTAGCATTTGCTCAGCAAATGGCTGTTTCTAGTTCTGTAGGGTCTGCAAACAAATTAACTTGGCTAGAATAAGCACCCTTATTATTTGTTGGGCACACATTAGGTTAGAACAGGGGTGTTCAAAC
Organism: Crotalus tigris; assembly: GCF_016545835.1. Taxonomy (NCBI): domain Eukaryota; kingdom Metazoa; phylum Chordata; class Lepidosauria; order Squamata; family Viperidae; genus Crotalus; species Crotalus tigris. The sequence goes on from NW_024096711.1 coordinate 461,892, forward strand.
TTGGCAACTTTAAAACTTGACTTTAATTCCTGGAATTCCTCAGCCAGTAATGCTGGCTGGGGAATTCTGAGAATTGAGGTCCACAGGTCTTAAAGTTGCCAAGGTTTGGAGACCTTTGGGTTAGAACATACATTATATTTATTGTGTTTCAGGGTCCCAGAGGACCACCTGGGCCTCCAGGCCCTCCTGGTGTACCTGGTTTACCAGGACAACCTGGGAGATTTGGGACAAATGGCACTGACCTTCCAGGACCCCCAGGCCTCCCTGGAGTTCCAGGGAGAAATGGCAACCCAGGAATAGCAGGACCTCCGGTGAGTAAATCATGTAACTGTCACCAAAAGCTACCCAGTGCCTCACTCTGTCATGGTAAGCAAGTTTTCTGTTGTGTAGTGCATGTGCAGTGGGAGGAGGCTTGCATGCCCCTTTGCTAGCTGTGGTTATCATGCTGAATCCTGGATGATAATGAAGAACTTGTCTCACTGGCATATTAGTAGAATTTGGGAAATGTGAGGAAATGAGGGTTGGATTTGGCTTGTGTGGTCTAGTAGTTAAAGTGTTGGACTAAAACAGGGTTCAAATGCACCTTCAGCCATGGAAGCTCATTGGATGACTATGGCATCCATCAAACCTTCTCTCCATCCACACTTTCCTTACAGGCTTATTGTGGGGAAATTTTAGAGGAGGGAGAACTATGTATGCTGCCTTAAGTTTCTATAAAACTAATCAAGAAAAATAAATAAATAAACACAGGCAGGTTAATGATGGTAAGAAAATCAAGCCTTTACTTATCTCTGAGGATGTAGATGTTCACATTTTCAAAGCATAAATGTCACACACAAGTCTGCATAGGATAATCTCTGAACATTTAACTGAGGAAAATTTTTTTCTTACTATTTCCTAGGGCCCACCTGGGCCTCCAGGAAAAGATGGCATGCCTGGTAAACCTGGAGAAAAAGGAGCACCGGTATGTATCCTTCCTCTTCAACGATGCTCAGGATCACCAGGGTACACAATGAGGAGGACCAGCCAGAGAAACTGGACTTCCTTTGCCACTACCTACTTCATCAAGGTGTCTTTCAACACTTCGATGTAAATTCACTGGTCTTTTCCTTTCCTGTTTCCAGGGAGAATCAGGTGAAGTGGGCTTCCCTGGAGCACCTGGACCAAAGGTACAGTAGCTTATTTTCTAAAGAAATAGTTACTAGTCCATGTGTTGATTCTAGTTTGGTAACATTACAACATTGTAAGACTTTTTTTTGATGTATGTACTAAGTTTTTGAGTGCAAGTGTTTAAAAAGGTAACGATTTCACTAAATCAGGTTCCAATGTTGATGATTTCATGAATATGTTCATGTAGTTTTCTTGGCAACTGTATGAAACTGGTTTGTCAATCTCTTTTTCTTGGTGGTGGGGATGGGTGGGTGGAGATATCAGGAATTTCCCAAATTATGGTAGGGTAGGATTCAACTACTAACTAGGTCATAAACCACTGAACATTTCAAGAGCAGTTAAGGCAAGCATTTGTGTTTGCTATGTATAACTGATTTTATCAATCCCATTTCAAAGATATCCCAGTGTTCTATGGAAGGAAACATATTTACAGCTCTTGCTCCCTTTCAAAGAGCCCAGGGCTTGTAAGGCATTGTAAGTGTTCTAGTTTCAGGTGCTGAGAATACAGTATTGTGTTAGAAATGTCTTTGTGCTTACAGAGAAATGAAATTTTCTTCCTTCTTCATGGTAGCAAAATAGGTCTGTAGTAAAAATGTGTTCCAAGATTGCCATCCAGGAGAATATAATGTTATTTTGCAAAGTTACATATGATGTGATACATTTTTAAAAAGATAGTTTCTCCTGTCATGAAAGCACTATGGTCTGGTTTCAAAATATACTATATTTGGGGACTTCTTCAGTCACTATTTCACTATTACCTTTTAAAATTCTTCTTTTCCCTTTATCCTCTGTGCTGAAGATAGAATTTCTGTGCCAGAAAATGGAATTATGACAAAAAGCAGTATTATAATACAATATTAACCCAGAAAAATCTGATTAGTCCATTGAGAGATGTGGATGTAATTATCTGCATTTGATATTTTGGCTGAAGTGTCTTCCATTATGGCCCAACCTGATAGTTAAAGATGGAATTTCTTTTATATCAACATCTTCCTTTAGCACAGTGTTTCTCAACCTTGACAATTTTAAGGCATGTGGACTTCAACTCCCAGAATTCCACAGCCAGTGCTGGCTGTGGAATTCTGGGAGTTGAAGTCCACATGCCTTAAAATTGTCAAGGTTGAGAAACACTGCTTTAGCAAATACAGGTGGGGTTCTACTTCCAGATTCCAGTGTTGATGCCATTATATGTTATAAAGTACACACATTTCATTTGATTAATAGCCTCTGTTCATAAAGCCATTTGCTTTCACTAACATTTCTCACCTCTTGATTTCTTCCTCTTTCCACTGTATATAATTCTTTAAATTGTTCATTTCTAAGTTACTGCAGTTTCTAATGCAGAATCTAATATTGCATAACAACAACAACAATAATAATGTTGGAAGGGACCTTGGAGGTCATCTAGTCCAACCCCCTGCTCAGGCTATATACCATTTCAGACAAATCGCTGTCCAGTCTCTTCTTAAAAACTTCCAGTGTTAGAGCATTCACAGCTTCTGGAGGCAGGTTGTTCCACTGATTAATTATTCTAACTGCCAGGAAATTTCTCCTTAGTTCTAGGTTGCTTCTCTCTTCGGTTAGTTTCCACCCGTTGCTTCTTGTCCTGCCTTCAGGTGCTCTTCTTTGTGGCAGCCCCTGAGATATTGGAACACTGTTATCATGTCAACTCTCGTCCTTCTCTTCATTAGACTACACATACCCAATTCCAGCAACTGTTTCTTATATGTTTTAGCCTCCAGTCCCCTAATCATCTTTGATCATGTCTAACAAGTGCTCAGTATTAGGTCTTCTCAGGTTTTCTTGCTGGATCTTTTACTCCTACACATCTTCCTTTGATAAATCTAATAAATAGCATAGTTTCCATCTAACAAGTTTGAAGAGGTAGCAGCCAGCTTGCCTCCGAATAAGAAAATGTTGGCCTAAATTCTCAACTCCTTCACAACAGAAATTTCTCATGAAGATTTACAACTTAATGTAACATTCCATTATTATCATTCTAAGAAGTGGCATAATTTATAGATTCATGTATCAGCCACTTAATCATATCACCTGCTGAAATTCCACCATCAAACACAATATGTAGAACATAATAGGAGCCCTGCTGGATGAGGCCAAAAACCTGTCTAAATCCATTTCCTAAAGCAGGGACTAACCAGACACATTCTGAAACTGCAGCAAAGACAATGGCTATGATGCTCCCTAACAGGTGTTGTTTAAATATGCTGAAGGTAATAAACAGCCATCAGACCTGAAAGTTACTGATCATTTGGTCTTCCATTAATTTGCTGAGTCCTATTTTAACTTGTTTTAAATTGGTGGGCTTCAAATTCTATCAGCCCCAAGTAAAGTGGCCAATAGTTGGGAATAATAGGAGGTGTTGGTCCAACACATGACGATAATCTGCTTGGACTTGAGTTAATAAAACTGACACTGGCATTTGAGAGAACAGTGTTTTTTAATTAACAATTTTAAAAGCTAAGAGCAGAAGTCTGTTAAATATAAAAAGGGTTGTATTTGCTGACATGGGTTGTATTTGTTGCAACTACTTTCCCCTTTCAGCATGCTTGTTCTGACCTGCAATACAAGGGTATGAACATAATTTCTAAGTCAACATATGTTGTCAAATGTTCCCCCTACTTATTTTGCTTATGTGAGATGCTTGTTTTTCTGAGGTTCCACAACAATTCATAAGCACGGTATCACAATCACGTAAGATGTGATGTTGCACCAAAAATGTCAACTGTGTTCTTCAGTTTCGAGCAAGTAGTCAAAATGTGCATAATCTTGCACATTTGTTGAATCTCAAAGCAAAGTGTGGTAATAAGTGCAGCAAAATCATATCCATTTATTTTGTTTATTATTTTTTTATGACACCCATCTCCCCTATAAGTTGACTCTACCCATTCTGTATAATGTAGATGCAATTCTGAGATTTGGTTGAAACAAATATACTTAGCTTAATGCTTGCAGAGGAACATTTTGTCCTGTGACTATCTTGCTTGGTATGATATGATAAGAGATGTATGATGTAATTAGGGATCTGTATACATCTGCAAGCAAACAACCAGGCTCAGAGAGCACTCCATGGTTGTGTATACAGACATATACGTGCAGGCATACATATGTAATCCAAACCAGATGATAAATCTATAATCAGAACTCTATGAGTCCTGGATGCATGCATTCCTATCTTTTCATTTTGATATTCCAATTTGCATGGCTCTGAATACTTTATTCCTTGTGAGAAATAGAATTATCTTAATTTTCAATGTTCTTTCAGGGCAACCCGGGAGTGCCAGGATCGCCAGGAGTACCAGGTGAACTTGGTCTGGCGGGCCTTCCTGGGCCGATGGGACCACGTGGATTGCCAGGACCCCCTGGGCCAGGCATTGCGGCAGAATTTGTGAGTACCAAACATTTGAGTGTGGTTTAGAACAAGGTGCAAAATGCTGAAGAGCATTGCGATTTCTAGTCTGATCTATTTATTACATGTTATTGCTATTACCGAACCATTAATGTCCTTGGTAGTTCACAGGGAAATAGTAGAAGCTGACCAAATCTATAACAGTTTGAGATCCAATACAGACTGAGATAAGATAGATAAAGTCAAAGAAATACAGGGAGAATATCCCTTCAGTTCAGCAAGGCTCTGTGCTAAGTTCTTGTTGGCCAGTTTTAGAACTCATGTTGGGCAAGTAATGATTCATGGATGCAGTTCTTGGATAAATAAGTTTATTGCAAGAACCAGGTTAACCAGCTTTTAAGAAGGAATTGGAAGACCAAGGTTGGAAGACCAAGGACAAAATCAAGTCTTTTTGGCAGCAAAGGCTGCTATAGAGAAGAGAAAGGCTAGAAATGATGATGACCATCACAGAAAGGGAGTCTGTGACATTGATGACATCATGTTTCATTAAGCGAGCAGAAAATGGGGTTGAACAGTATTTATGTTATATACTATATAGCAGAGATGCTCAACCTCGGCAACTTTAAGAGTGTGGACTTCAACTCTCAGAATTCCTCAGCCAGCCAAGCTGACTAAGGAATTCTGGGAATTGAAGTCCACAAGTCTTAAAGTTGCCAAGGTTGGAGACCCCTGCTGTATAGCATATATATACACACACACATATGTACAATTGTACAATTGAGAGGTCCCTGGTGCACTCTGAGCTTGCTTGTTTTCTTGCAGACGTTTCATTACCCTAACTAGGTAACATCATCAGTACCAGCAAGCAAGCTCAGAGAGCACCAAGGACCCCTCATTTCAACCCCTGAGCTACAAATATTCTCCTTCATTGAATTGTACAATTGTACCATTGTAGTTTTTTATTTTTTATATATATCCATCTTTATTTTTTTATAAATAACTCAAGGAGACAAACATACCTTATCATTCGTTGGGGAGGGAAAGAGACACAGCCTTAACAAAATGACATTCAAAGAAGACTCTTACATGATAATAGACTGGTTGACTAATAACTTCTATTACTTTTTAGGTCGACATGGAGGGCTCAGGATTCCCCCTTGTTTCTGGTGGTCCTGGAGCTCGTGGGCCAGAAGGTCCTCCGGTAATCCACTTTATATTCCTTTTCATGGATAGGAATATGGATATGCAAGCATATGAAGACTGACTGAATTTAGCTGTAACTTCTTTGTATTTACAGGGGCTTCCAGGACTCCCAGGACTTCCGGGGCCTCCAGGACCCAAGGTCTGGATTTTAAAATGCTGGATGCTTTTGCTTCATTACCTGAAATGTAGATAGTTTTAATTTGGAATTGTCTCTGCAAATGATAAGGGGCATTTTATGAATCACCCTGACCAAGGCGACAGCCATTCTGTCAGCATGTCCATGAGCTGCTCTCCCAAGCCTTCTGGTGCCCACTGATTCTAAAAGGTTTCCTGTCCTTAGAATACATTTTAATGCTAATTTTTTTCATTAGCCTATTCAAATTCACATTGAGAAAAATAAGGTCTACAGAGCTGGAGCAGAATTGCTGATTGTGCTGTTATATTCAGAAACTGCACGGATAGGGGGGTACATATATGATTTATTTTGCACAAGTAATTGATCTTGCTCAAGATTTTGCACAAGTAATTGATAGAGGAGTCATGACGAGGTTCCTTCCTAGTCTTATTAAAGAGACTTAGCTCTTTATGATACGCAGTGATCCTGTGTACTGACCATAAATCAGGAATAGCTGTTGGACCATTTGTTGTTCCCACAATCCAAAAGCAAGACATGCAAATGGCGTATCTTTCTGTGTTTTATTTAGATCCTATGACATGTTGTCACCCTGATTCATGTGTCCCCCGCAAAAAAGATATTTCTGTGTGTATTAAGTAGTATTTGTAATAAAAAAATATCCATATATCTTTTTTTTTAAATTCTAGGGAGATGAGGGCATCATTGGTCTCCCAGGTTTGCCAGGCGAAAAGGTAAGTTCATGTTAAGATGTTTGATTAAAAAAATTATATTTACCTTCCTCGATGCTAGCTTAAAGAAAAGATTTATTCATATACTATTAAAAAATTTAGGGCTGTACAGACATAAAAAAGGACCTACAGTAAAGAAGCATTTCAGACTTTGCATATGTGTGAGCATTGTTCATCTCTACTGTTCATGAAAGCAACTTGTTTATTCCACAAAGCAACTTGTTATTTCACAAGATATGGCACAAAATATAAATAAAAAAGGATACTGGTTTAAGGTTATTTGTTTGGCTGCGTGTCTTAGTTGGGCAAATTTAAGAAAAAAAGGTATAGACTTAAGGATATTTGTTTGTTTGTATGTATGTTTGTTCGGTTTATTTGGTCACCCATGTTATGTGCCATAATACTGGGAAGCTCATAGTAGCAACAATAACCTATTAAAAAAAACAATACAACTGGCATCCAAACAAAATAACTCCTGGCACCTTAAACCACACTCCCCAATACATAAGCAATTAGAGTTAGTGAGCTGCAGCCTCACACAGTCCCAACACTTGGAAGAAGAATCAGTTTTTTAATGCCTTCCAGAAGGCTAGGAGGGTGGGGGAGAACTGCCAGTTCTCAGGGGGGAGGAGCCACTGCCGAGAAGGCCTGCTCCCTAGGTCCTCCTACATGACAGCATCTAAGGCAGTGGTTCTCAATCTTTCTAATGCCGCGACCCCATAATACAGTTCCCCATGTTGTGGTGACCCCCAACCACTTATACATTACTGGGTGCCAGGGGCGTGGCCAAAGAAAAGGGGGAAAAATGGCGGACAGCCTTGTTTGGCGACCCCTGTGAAATGGTCATTCGACCCCAAATGGGGTCCCAACCCACAGGCTGAGAACCACTGATCTAAGGGAAGGACCTGGAGCATGCCCCCCATCTGACCTGGTGCAATGGGCAGATATACTAGAGGGGGGGCAGACCCGTTCTAGACTGGCTGTAACTTACAGATATCCTTCAAGGGTAGCCCTAGGCAAGAATGAATGCCTCACATCCATTAATGGGGACAGTTGTAACCCAAGAAGAATTTGTGCAACACCCCTACAACCTCAGCCTCAGCTGCCACCTGCTACTCAAGCAGAAACTGCAAATCCAGATTGCACACTAGCTCCACTGGGGATGTGCTATCCTATCCAGAGTCAAAGATAAGGCATCATCAGGTCCAGAGGCTCCAAAATCCCCAAGCCATTTTATCTTGCTAGAGTTCAGTTGAAGCCTGCTCCTCCCCAGCCAGACTTTCACATTGTCCAGATATTGGGTCAGCACATGAATGTCATTGCCGGCCTGGACTGGGGTAGAGTTGTACAATTGCTTGTCATCATCATAGTGATGATATTGCAATTAGTTCTGTCAAATGACTTCACCCAGCAATTTCATTTAGACATTAAGGTTGAGCAATGAGAGACCTGAACCACATTATAGGAGTCTGGGATAGACTTCCCCCTCCACAACACTCACCAGAACCAGCCACAAAAAAAGGACAACTTCAAAACAGTGCCCACCCTGAAACCAACCTGGAAGGATACTGTGGTTGATGATACTGAATCTACTCATAATATGGCTCTTATGGGAGGCTCACCCTTTTTTCATGCTTACATGGAAGTCTGAAATAAATCAGGCTGCTTTAAATTAATAGAAGTGAAGTCACGTTTGCTCTCTCAGGAAAACCTGACAGGAAACACAACTAGATAAACTAATTCTACTTTACTACAAGGCTCCATTAACAGAATTTTGGAAGTCTGGAAGTACAGACTTCCCGCTGCCATTTTTAACTGCTTGATCCATTCAGGGCAGGTCCTTCTTAAGTTTCTTTATCTGGCTGTTCATCTATTCGGGGCTCCTCTCTCAAATGTCTGATTGTTTCTTAGGCAGCATCTTTTCCCCTCATCCTTCAAGGTTATCCACATATGTGCTTTCATGAAGTCTAAAGCACTTAATCGTTTTTGAAGCATGCACAACCTTAAATGTATTTTAATGGGAGTTGAATTGTTAAACTGTGATGAAAACCAGGACTTTTCCTCTTCCCACAGGGATATCCTGGCTTGCCAGGATTAGATGGTCGCCCTGGATTAGAAGGCTTCCCAGGACCACAAGTGAGTAGGACATTCAGTTCATATACTACTCCTTCTAATTCCCTATGATTTTAGGAATTTTTAGAATTATTCCTTTGAAAACTTCTAGCCCTTGAACCCTAAAGATTATGATATAAATAACCTGTATACAAAGTTCTACAGAAAGCACCAGGTAGCACAGGGGTTCTCAACCTTGGCAACTTTAAGACTTGTGGACTTCAATTCCCAGAATTCCTCAGCCAGCAAAGCTGGCTGAGGAATTCTGGGAGTTGAAGTCCACAAGTCTTAAAGTTGCCAAGGTTGAGAACCCCTGAGGTAGCAGGACTGCTGCTGCTGCTGAAAATGGACTTTGATTCCTTATAATGGACATGCATGGTGTCTGTTTCCACTTGGCTAATTTAAAGTGACAGTGATATTTCTTCAGTATCTGTAGGTCAGTGTTTCCCAAACTTGACAATTTTAAGGCATGTGGACTTCAACTCCCAGAATTCCACAGCCAGCGTTGCTGGCTGTGGAATTCTGGGAGTTGAAGTCCTCATGCCTTAAAATTGTCAAGTTTGGGAAACACTGCTGTAGGTGATCACACATACTTCAAATGTTTGTTGTAATGGTGATGATTATTTATAGCTTTTAATTCATGTAAGTAGGCTCTATTCATTCATGAGAGAGATCATTTATAAAAGGAGAATAGACCGAGTTGTTGTTCGGTCGCTAAGTTGTGTCTGACTTTTTGCGACTCCATGGACCATAGCAGGCCAGGCCCCACTGTCCTCTGCTGTCTCTCAGAATTTGCCCAAATTCATGTTCATCGCATCAATGCCACTATCTAACCATCTCCTCCTTCAATCTTTCAAAACACCAAGGTCTTTTCCAATGAGTCCTCTCTTCTCATTAGGTGGGCCAGAGCATTAGAGATACTTTAATAGACCAAATGAATAGAAGGTAGTAAATCAGAAGTCAATAAAGTGAATCAACAGTGACTTTTCAATCATACCACATTTTCTGGATCATAGTTCAGCTCTCCATATGCTAGCCCACAGTCACTTTCATTTGCAGCAATTCCATAATTGTCCGTTGTGTGAAATTGCCTTTTTTCCTAAAACTGTCTTTTGCTCCCTATTTCAGGGACAAAAGGGAGAAGAAGGAAGCCCAGGGCCTAAAGTGAGTACCACCTAAATTTGAGAAGAAATTATGTTTGTGTGTTGTGTAATAAAATTTGAATGTTTTTCCTGAGGATTTTGTTGAAGAACATTACAATTTATTTTGTTTTAAAACTGCCATTGCAAAATTCTTAGTTAGAACTCTTAGAGCTCTTCAAAATTCTTAACAAATATCACCAGTTCACCTAGTCCTGAAATATGTGTACAATCTATATCTTTACTGATCAAGTTGGCATTATAAAACATGAGGATTATCTGTGCCAAGCCTCTTAGAGAAAACTGAGAGAACTCTGTTGGTTACGCAGGAGAATGAATGACTAACATTAAAATCGTTGTGTCTTTGAATGCCCCCAAATAACAGCAACCTATACAGCAGGGATCTCTAACCCCCGGTCTGTGGACTAGTACCAGTCTACAGCATGTCAGCAACTGGTCTGCACAAACAAGCAAAGCCCCATCTGCAGAATGCAGGCAGCACACAAAACTGCGTTCTCTCCAGTCTGCGGAAAAGCCTCTCTCCACATAACTGGTCCCTGGTACCCAAAAGGTTGGGGATCTCTGCTATTTTCTTCTTCTTCTTGTGCCATATCCGTTATCAGACGTTGGCGATCATGTTGGCGATCTTGTTTTTATCAGCAGCCGCACGAAAAAGTGCTGCTAAGTTTTGTCCAAACCAGTCCCTTAGATTTTGAAGCCACAATGTCCTTCTTCTGCCTGGACCTCATTTGCCTTCAATCTTTCCCTGGAGGATTAAATGGAGTATGCCGTATTTTTCTGGGTGTCGCATCACATGTCCGAAATATTCTAATTTTTGTTTTTTAATTGTTTTGATGATTTCCCTTGGCTTTCCCAGGCAGCTTATCACCTCCTCATTTCTGATCTTGTCAACCCAGCTTATACGTAACAGCCGCCTGTAAATCCACATTTCAAATGCTTCTAGTCTCTTCAGGTGGCCTTCTGTCATAAAAGCCATAATGGGTAGGGCCCCCCAATCCGCCACCCAGGGATGTGCTCTGTGGAGGTTCCAGGCTCCCCCTAAGAGGACCTCTGCTATACAGAATTGAATTTCGCATTAAGAGATTTGGCTGGCGAATTTTTATTTTAAATATGCAAAACAATTGCTCTTCCAAAATCCCAGTTAAAAATCTGAAATTTGCAAATATTTTTTCTGAACAGTGCAGGAATACAACTTAACTAGAACATACGTCAAGACTTTTTCTTTCTTTCTTTAAGGGTGAAAAGGGTCAAGATGGAATAGGACTTCCTGGCCCTCCAGGTCCTCCAGGACAAGCCGTATACCTGTCCGGTGAAGATGTAAGAATGTTTCTACCTTTTACTAGCTATTTTCTGTTATTCTTCCAGAATAATGTTATCTATGGGGGAATGCTGCTCCAGAAATTACAGTACTTTAATTCTAAAGGTTAAGAATTTGATGTTTAACCAGATGTTTCTCAACCTTAGAAACTAACATGTGTGAGCTTTAACTCCCAGAATTCTGGGAGTTGAAGCCCACACATCTTAAAGTTGTTAAGGTTGAGAAGAACTGCTGCAACCATAAAGATATTACTATACAATTTAGTGCTATTGCATAGCTGGACATCTAGAATGAAGATAATTTGGGGTGGTTGTTTTTTTTTTTTAAAAAAATCTAAATCATCAGTTTCTGAGTTTTCAGGCATATGCCAAATGGGAGTATTTGAAAACCCAATTATATGCAGATACAATCTGCAGATGCAGATTTAAGTGTGCTCATTAGCATTTTATGGTGCTTAACTGCTCCCTTAAAATGTTTGGCTGAGCAATCTAAGGAAAAGCAGTTTGTGTTCTCATGTTTAACAAATGGTTTTATTATTTTTAGAAAACTGTGCCTGTTTCGCCAGGCCCAGAGGTAAGTAGAAGGGGAGGCTTTATAAACATTGCTTCCAGCTTTAGAAACATTTAGTTTTTGTTGCTAGGTGCCTAAAATAGGATTAGATTGCCTGCAACAATATAAACTTTAGCTTTTACTAGGTAAATCTGGTCCTTATCTGAATTTTTATTATTAAGATTAAAGTCATGACAATCTTTTCTCAATGTACCGTATATGCCGGCGTATAAGGCGACTTCCGCGAGCGCTGAAATCGGCACCAAAGACGGGGGTCGTCTTATACGCCGAGTCGTCTTATACGCTGGAAATACTGGTAGTTTCCGGCGTATAAGACGACGTTCTAGGAATTCGGCTCGGCGATAAAGACGGGGGTCGTCTTATACGCCGGGTCGCCTTGTACGCCGGCATATACGGTAATTCTCAAGAAGTAGGGCTAAATTTCCTCAGATTTTTCCCTTTGGGACATCGTGGGATGAGTGGACGGTGTCCTGCAGGGGTTGGAGAGTAATATGCATGAAATCTGTGCTCTGAAGTTGCTTTTCTTTGAAGGTCTTATCCAGTTGCCCACTCTGAAAGGGTTTGCTCTACTTAGATGTCTCCTGAAGGCATTCTAGGGAGTTCTGTTGCAGATTTTGCAGCAGTTCTGTTCTGTTCTGGAAAGGGACCATCTGAGGCCTCTTCCGAAAACATGTATGTGGATTTAGAGGTTCTCCTACAGACAACGTCTTTGTGTGCGGAGCTGAGAGAGTCATTATATTTTACATGCCACAGAGATATTTCTGAATTTTCCTTTGACCCTAGAGCTCTTCTCTTCTCTTCTCTTCTCTTCTCTTCTCTTCTCTTCTCTTCTCTTCTCTTCTCTTCTCTTCTCTTCTCCTCTCCTCTCCTCTCTTTTCTCTTCTCTTTCCTCCTCTCCCCTCCCCTCCCCACTCCTCCCTTTCCTTCCTCTCCCTTTCCCCTCCCCTCTCTTCCCCTCCCCTCCCCTCCTCTCCCATCTCCTCTCATCACATTGGTTTTTCCTGTTTGTTGCAAGGTATTCAAATTTGTACCTAGATAACCATTATCTGTCTATCTGTCAGTCAATCATCTTCTACCAGAAGAGAATATAGAACAGCATTCTATGTTCTGAGATACCCAAACTGTTTACAAAACTCCATGAAAGAAACATTTTAATAGTAAATCTTCAGGAAACCATGATATTCAGGGCAATATTTCTCCAGCAGTTTCTATTTCCAAGTAGGTTAATTAAAGAAAGAAGGCCCTATTAGCTTACCACATGCTTTAATGTGGCATAGGAGAAACATAGGCAGTTAGTAAAAGTGCTCAAAAATAAAATTGCTCCATTAGTCCCAGCATTGAAAAAATTGGACATGAATCTTGATGACATGAAATGTATACCTTCCTCTTTAGGGCCCAAAGGGAGAAAAAGGTGACTCAGGAACTCCAGGTTTACAAGGCTATCCTGGACTTAAGGTAAGATTGTATAAAGTACTTCCTTCAAAAAATCTGGGTTGCAAGATCATCATCATAGTACAAAATTGTCTGTTATCCAACATGCTTTCCCTTTGCTTCTAATTTTACTATTACACTATATCCAATTCTGTTTTTGTCATCAGAAGTGCCATCACTGGCTCATTTTCATCCTTAAATTAAGCTTTCCTTAAAGTTTTCCTTAAGTTACAATAATATTAGCAAGCTCTTTCTTTGCTTGGAATTTGTGGGAAATAAAATAAATAAATGGGAAAATAATAAAATAGAATGGAAATGAAGTAAGAGAAAATGGATTTGAGGATGTTCTGGTAAAACTACACTGAACTTCTGGAAAACAAGAAAAGTATAATAGAAAATAACTGTTTAAATGGCTATTGCTACCAGTCAAGTTCCCCTCTTTAAAATGCCTTTTGTAGGTAAATTTATTTTTTTCCTTTGTTGAATGAGCAATATCTCTTTCTTGTGTGATCAACAGTAGGAAAAAAAACATTTTATTGCAAGATTATCTAACATTGCCGTATTCATGTGTTATTTCCATTGTAGAAATTAACAACGAAGATATACATAATATCCAAATACTGGAAATGATCTAGATCAGTGTTTTCTTCTTCTGTTTTGCCCCCTGGACAGGGTGAAAAAGGAGAGCCAGGAGTTATATCTAGGTCTGATGGAACAATCATAGCAAAAGCAGAAAAGGTATAGCTTCTTTTTGCTTACATTTGAAGAATGTTGCTAATTTTTTTTGCTTTTGTGCAACAAGATGCTGAAGGATCTGCTTTTTTGCATAGTAAAGAAAGATTTCGTTTTAAGAGGAAGGAAGAAAAGATGGCCCCCTAACCCAGCTTCTGAGATGAAGCCTCCATGGCTTTAGGATTATTTTAATCCAATGCTGGCTGTGGGAGTTGAAGTCCACATGCCTTAAAATTGTCAAGGTTGAGAAACACTGATTTAAATCTATCTTCCTATTAGAAGTTATTTACAGATTATGCTAAACTTCAACTCCTGTAATTCTGTGGTAATTAGGCGATGCTGAAAGAGGAAGTTCCATACATCCAGAGATGTCTAGAAACTTCTAAAAATAATATGCCTTTCTGACCATAGACTTTTTTATTTACAGGGTGAAGCAGGCCCAAGGGGACCTATGGGACCAGCAGTAAGTTATAAATGGTATCTTTGCTTTTATGCAAGGAATTGATTTCAGAATTCATGATTATTACTTCATTTTTTGACTGATAAAACTTTAAAAATTATTCTCACAATTGTATCCATTGTCCCTGCCAGCCAAAGTGACTGAAACCTGCCAGCCAGACCTAGATAAATCTAAAAAGCCCGGGAAGCCGTTTCTATCCCATGTGTTATTTTTTAATACTGGCGTTTAGTTTTTTCATGATTGTCCAGCCTGCTCTCATTGGGTTTTCAGCGGAGGAGAGGGCAATATTATGGTTTTCTCTAATATGGTGTTTCCCTAACCGTGGCAACTTTAAGAAGTGTGGACTTCAACTTGTTGGCTGTGGAGTTCTGGGAGTTGAAGTCCACATATCTTAAAGTCACCAAGATTGAGAAACATTGTTCTAATACAGTGTTTCTCAACCTTGACAATTTTAAGGCATGTGGACTTCAACTCCCAGAATTCCACAGCCAGCAATGCTGACTGTGGAATTCTGGGAGTTGAAGTCCACATGCCTTAAAATTATCAAGGTTGAGAAACACTGTTCTAATATATCCAAATCTTGGCATTTCCTTGACCTCTATAACTTTCCCAGGAGCCTTAGTACCAATTTTAGTCCAACTGCTGCATTTTGACCTTGATTTTGCCAGCACTCATGCAAAAATGTTCTGTAAGAAGGATATAGCCCTTCTGCTTCCTTCTGGGTTTATGAATCCTGTGATATAGAGTAATACTGCAGTGATTCTGGGTCTTCCCACTTAACCATCTCTTTCTATCTTTTTAAGTAGAGTTTTCCATTCTGCTTTCTTTTAGGGGTCACCTGGGCGATATGGACGGAAGGGAGAAATTGGCTTTCCTGGAAGACCTGTAAGAATTTTAATTTTTATCTGTCTAGTTATTTATTAGATTTATATGCCTTTCATCACACCATTCAGATTTTAGTTCCTTTCTGAGATATACAGTATATATTCTTTTCTATAAATGAATAGGAAGAGAAGACTCTTAACTCATCGTCCTGTTTTTGACTGGGATTAGAGAAGTGGCAGAAATTAAAATTAGATATATGTTTTCTTGAAAATGAACAATGAATCAATAAAAAGAGGAATGCAGGCCCTTACATGTTCTGTAGGCAACTGCTCCAGGAAATAAATACCTATGCCACACTGTGTTGTAATCTGTGCAAACCAAAAGTAACTCCTTTCCCAACCTATTCTATTCTCAGAGCCTCCTTAGCAAATTTTATTAAGAGGAAAGGCAGGTAGTTTCAAGACTCCAGCAACTGAACTATTGTCCTTTTACAACCTGATGTCATTTGGATAAAGTCTTCTTCATTGTTTTTTTATTGCTTTTCTGTGAACTGGTAGACTAGTGAATCAATTCACTGACAATAATGAGTGAACCGTCTCCTGAATCATTATTAATATTGAAATTGACCATTACAACTCATGACTCTTCTTAGCTATTCCTCTCCAGAGCAGAATTCTGTCTCCATACAGATACAGCTATGTCAACTTCATGACATTTTTCTATCTTCCTTATGAGCACATGGCTATCTCACTACAGTGGCGCCCTTTCTTTTTGGGCCTGTCCTTTTCCAGCCAGGATCCAGCTGCTTGACAAAATAATTCCACCAGCCCACAATTTGACTTACATGGCACATCTGCAGCTGCTGTTGGAATGACTCTCCAGTGTATTTTGCACTTCGGCTAGATTCTCTGGCAATGTCAAAACAGCACTAAGGAAGGAGAGCAGCTGTCACACAAGGCACCATCCAGAATCATCTCTCCAGGGCCAAGAGTGTCCTCTATGCTTTTTGGCTATCTTGCATGGTCAGGCCCGAGCTTCTTAGCTTATCTCCCCATTCAAGACAAACTGTAACATAATGGCTCTCCCTCATCCGTTTTTTTAGACACAAGAATGGTCTTCACAAATAAATGCACAGCCATAACTTCTTTCTTCTCTCCACTTTTTTGCTCCGCCCCATTAGAAGCAAGAAAGATGATGGTGGCTGAGCTGTTGGTACATGACCTCCCTCCTCACATTATGTCATTTCTGTATTCCTTGTAATGGAATGTAATTAATTTATTTAATAGTTTGTGTGGTTTTAAATTGTGGGTGTTTTATTTTGATTGGTTTTTTTCCCCATTATAAATGTGTTTGAAAGATTATGCAATAATTTTAGTATAAAAAGACCACACTTCATTATGCTTGGCCTTTTATAATCTATGTGTGTGGCTCATTCATCAGTTGCAAGTAATATAAGATTTTCAACCTACTGTATAAGTCATCCATAAAGTTACCTTTCTGGTGTTGAAATGTATATGCATGTATAAGCCCAGATGTAGACATATAAATGAAGTAGGGATACCGTCAGGAGTTCTCAACCTTGGCAACTTTAAGACTTGTAGACTTCAATTCCCAGAATTCCTCAGCCAGCTTTGCTGGCTGAGGAATTTTGAGAATTGAAGTCCACAAGTCTTAAAGTTGCCAAAGTTGAGAACCCCTGCCGTAGATAGAGATGATGTTTTGTTGCATTGCTTTTATTTATTTTTTCTCTTTTTTTTGTTTCACTCTTTTTTCTTCTCTCTTCTGTTTTATTAAATAAATAAATCCAATTATAAATAAGCAAATGCAGTACTTTCTTTCTGTGGATATTTCATTGCACTTTATTCTGCTGCCCCTCACCATCTTTTGAAGGCAATTCCATTGATCTGTTGATCCTTTCAGGGCCGGCCTGGTATGAATGGACTGAAGGGAGAAAAAGGTGATCCAGCAGACGTAAGCGGAGCGCTGGGCTTAAGAGAGGTAAGCAATTCTTTGAATGATAAGAAAAGAATAGATGTGTTGTATCAGACCAGGGACTTCTCCAGTAGCTTTCTGTGTCCCACAATGGCATACCAGGTTTATTCAGGAAACTCAGAAACACAGGCTGTACAACGAAGGCCCCTTTTCCATTGTTCTTCTCTAGCAGTTGGTGTTAAAATATGCAGTTTGTATATTGCAATTTGTCTGTCCCATTTAAATCCATTTGAATAAAAATTCCGAGAAGTTGGAATTTGGTGTAGTGGCTGAGGCATCAGGCTAGAAATCAAGAGATGTTGAGTTCTAGTCCCACCTTAGACACTAAGCCAGCTGAATGACGTCAATCCAGTCCCTCTTTTTCAGCCCTAGGAAGGAGGCAATGGCGAATAATTTTCAAAAATCTCGCCCCAAAAAACTATAGAGACATAGCCAAGCTGTTGCCAGAGTCAAGACTGACTTAGAGGGACATAATTATATTGCACCATAAGTTGAAGGATGGTGGTGGGCAAGGATGCTGTCTGTG
The DNA here is from genome assembly GCF_016545835.1 of Crotalus tigris. Taxonomy (NCBI): domain Eukaryota; kingdom Metazoa; phylum Chordata; class Lepidosauria; order Squamata; family Viperidae; genus Crotalus; species Crotalus tigris. The sequence goes on from NW_024096711.1 coordinate 479,622, forward strand.
TTCAGCCAGTATTTAGTGAAGCTTCTCAGGGGGAAAAAAAGGAGAAAAAGGTGAAGTTACAACATCAAATTTAACCTTCAGTTACTTTGGTCTACCATAGAGAGTTGTTCGAAATTTGGCGAAGCATTTTGACAGTCAAGTCCCTCTACTACAAAAGTACAACTTCATAGGGAATATATTTTGCTCTGAAGGGTCTGCTCTCCCCTTTGATGGCCTGAGAACTAAGCAGAGGGAAGCAGCACACAACTGGGGAGAAAAGCAGCAATGACCCCACTTGTGGGTTCTCACGGTCTAATCCAGGGGAAACCTGGATTCCAGGAAAACTGATATGAATCTCCACATGTTCCTCAAATACTATAAATAAGCCATCATTTGCTACTGCAGACTAATGAAAGATTTGTACTGTTTTTGCAAAGCTGCGGGCAGAAATTGTACTTTATTTTTTTAATCTATGACTGATGGAATGTACACAAACTTGTATGTTTTCATCGTTGCCTATGCTGCAAACAATAAAACTGAAACAAGATTTTGCTGGCAATGTTACTTTCCATTTTTTTCCCTGCTGTGTTTGGGTAGAATTGAGTGGTTACTGATGAATTGCATCCCCCCCCCCTTCCTCTGTTTGATATTTCACCCTGTTAAATGTAATGAATGCCGTGTCTTTCTCCCTCTCTTTAGGGTCCTCCTGGCCCCCCTGGGCCTCCAGGCCCCCCAGGCCCCCCAGGCCCCCCAGTACCTGTTTATGAAAATAATGTGAGTAATAGCTTAAATACATCTCGTTTTCTGGGGAACTAAGGGGATATATTGTTTTAGGGCAGAAAATGGAATGTCTAATTCTCTTTGTAGCAACACACTTCGGGAGAAACTTTATTTTTATTGTTTCAGGCATTTGGTGATTTGGGCCCTCCAGGACCTCCAGGATTGCCTGGTAAGAAAATGGTAGATCTAGATAAAGGAAGGGGGAGGTGGATTCAAGAAGTCCTACAAAACCATGATGGTTCTCGCCCATATTCTAACCTTGAACTGGGGGCTAATTGCAACAGAGCAGTGTTTTTCCATCTTGGCAACTTTAAGAAGTGCGGCCTTCAACTCCCAGAATTCCCCAGGCAGCATTGCTGGCTGGGGAATTCTGGGAGTGGAAGTCCATATTTCTTAAAGTTGCCAAGGTTGAAAAACACTGCAATAAAGCTGTCCAGCCCTCCTGGGCTCGACACACGAAAGGGGAAACAGCACGGTGAAGGAGGAGGAGAACTAGCACAGGGTCCAAAGCTCACCGTCCTGCGAGCCACAGATCTTTCAGCAGGCATTCTGGCCGCTGAACAGCTGACGGGCGGTTCCAGAAGGCATGGGACGCTGCGCCTGCGCAGATAGGATGCAAATAGAATCCTCTCTCCAGCCTGGATTTTTCCAGATGGGTTGGATTTCTGCTTCCACTAACCCCACGTATGGGTCACGTTGGCCGAGACTGATGGAAAATGTAAATCAAAACATTTGGGAGTACCCAGGTGGCAAATACTGTGATAGAAATGTAATAAACTTTTTTTCCCTTCCCCTTTGGAGCATCTTGACTTGCCATTAAAAAAAAAAAATCTAGTAATTCCTGTATCAGAATCATTGCTTTGTTCTGCTCCTAAAGGATTTTAAATAATTTTGTTTTAAAGCAAGCCACAATTTAAGTTTATGTTTACAGGGCTGTTTAAATGAAGAGTTTCTGAACATTTTGGTTTTGTGTTAAATTTCACTTGGGTTTACTTTCTTGTTCTGCCATGCTGTGCTTTCTCGTTAGTTCTTGGGGGTGCCAGAAACTTAAGCCAGTTTCTGTTTCAGGGTACCATGGTCAGAAGGGAGAAAAAGGTGAACAGGGTCTTCCGGGTCCACCAGGTAAGATTCCCTAAAATACGATACCTATTCCATTTCACATTTCCTTCAGCTCTTACCAAGACTTGCCATGAGTCATACAAACAAAAATGGAAAGATGCTTTAATTTCCGCAATGGGTGATTGGTTGAAAAAGCTGATGGAGTTAGCAGAGATGGCTAAGTTGACTGCTTTAATCAAAGACTTTGTGCTCAAAGTAGAAAAAACTGAAACATTGGCTTTGGGTTTTGCTGATTAGGTAGATTTGTTGTAATAGAAATGGCTAATATATATTACTATGCAAAAGTAAAACGTTGGGACTGTACTGTATGTTATTACCTTATTCTGCTGTGCTAAAAAGAGTCAGAAGTCAATGTTTTTCTTTCTTTTTCCCTTCCCCCCTTCTTCCGCCTCCCTTTTTCTTCCCGTACTTTCCCATTATTTTCATGTTTTCTTTGTATTTTTTATTTTGATAAACTCATGAAAAAATTAAAATTTGGGAATAACAGAACCTTCCCATAAATCAGTTCATTAAAATAAGATTTGAATATGGTGGGGAAAAAAAAAGATACGTCATGGGTCATGTCACTGAACGTAGAAGAGATGCTTCTTATGGTTTCCTTCATTTGTTTGACCCGTTTGGAGGAATCTTCTTCCGAAGGTCCCAATACTCCAAAACCAGTAGGAAACTTTGTAAATGTAGCATGCTTTGACCTCAGGGTGGGCTGGTTTGTGAGTGAGCCAGATGAGTTCTTGCTTTGCAGCAGATTCTTGTCATTTCAGTTCATCTTCCTTTGATTTGCTTCCTATGACTTGCTCTCTTGCTAACCTATTCTGTACTGCCCAGTGTCTTCTTGGAATTGGAGAGCTTTAACGAATCCAATAAATAAATAAATAAATAAATAAATAAATAAAGCACAACATTCTGATGGTCCTTCCCATGTGATTATTTCTTCAGATTCTCAGGATAACAATGACAATAAAAAAGCCTGGAATAAACCTTCTAGGCCCATTATTTTCATTGGAAGATTCTCCCACCTGTTACCCTCAGTTCCTTTAAACAGAGAGGTCAAAAACTAATGCAAAACCAGGATTGTGGCATGGCCTATCTCTTAAATAAGATGGGAAGCCAACCTTCAACTGATTTCATCTTTAGTCTCTCAGAGTATATACGTGCTGACTTTTTGAATACAAATTTGAGGATGACGGTGAACAATTGCAGATGACGCAGGTGTAACTATATTGCCTATCAAATGTTCCCTAGAATTCATGATGTGAAACTTAGTGAAAAAGGCAAGCTATGTCTGCAAAAATAGCAAACACATCGATTCTGAATAACCAGTTTTTACATGCTTCACTTTAAGCACTGAATTCCCTTGTCTTCAGGCACCTTCTCTGTTTTCTGGAAAAAAAAACGCTGACAGTTATTTGTCTTTCTGTGTCTCAATCTTCTATATTTATTTCCTCCCACTATCATCAAAATGAACTAAAAGATTTTGGGTTCTGCTTTTCTTTGGTAAAGCTCAGCTCTCCAGTCTGTGTCAGAAACTGGCACATGCCTCTCACTTCAGCCCTGCTTGTATTTATTCAAAAAGAGCCAGGGTTATTGGAAAGTGAGTTCCAAAATGTCCATCCAGAAAATATAAATATTTGTTTCATATAATCCTTAGTGGTTTGGCAGTGCCTGGAAAGTCCATTGTAAAAGAGAGGAGAAAGGAAGCAAGTTTCTCAGCCTAGTACATGCTTTGCCAGGAGGACAACTAAATTCTCAATTTCTTTCTTCTTTCTTCTTCACCAGGCCAGTTCCCTTATGACCTCAGCAGATTCAGCTCCGCCTTCAAGGTAAGCAGTCTTCACTTGGGAGGAAAGTGTGGGTTTATAAAGAAGCCAGATTTCTTTATCCCAGGAAGATTGCTGGGCTAATCGATACACTGGACCTCAGAGCAAGAGGGCAAATCCATTTTGCCCAGCATGTATTTATTAGATTGGATAATAATATAAGGAGGCATGGGATTTTCACTGCAGGAGTATTTCTGTGAGTTACCTTAAGTGTCAATCTGCACCAGTGGTATAATGGTGAGCTTAACTACCTTCTAAGCAGTTGACCTGGGTTCGATTCCTGGCCAAGGCAATTTGCTTGGTTTTTTTCCCCCAGTACTTTTCTTGTGTTTCCATTTCAACATCACTGAAGTTGTATTCTGCTAAACATGGCTAAAAGCCCAGCCCTAATGTTACTGATGATCCCTGAGGGTTTGCAAGAGCTAAAATTCTGCTGCTATACAGATGGGGATGGTGGGGCATTCAATGAAACAATTTCACACAACTTTATTTGGATTGGGTTGATTTCCAAGAATACCTGGCTGCTCCGCATTGCTGAAAATGTAACTTTTTAAACCAAGGAGCCTCAGATTATCTGGTCTGGCAAAAAGCATGTCTAGTATGTTATTTCTGGTTATTTCTAGCTTATCCATGATCAAGGTATGCATATTCAAAATTGATGAATGTTAGTCTTCAAAAGACTAAATAATCATTTATTCACTCAGAATTCTCACTGACAGATTCACAAATTGCACAAACATTTAATATGTTTGCCTGCTTATGGTTTAACATTAACTAGGAGTTCCCAGCTCAGATTGTCATGGCAACTAGTTCATTAGCCTATAGGTTACAGAAGCTTTTTCATACAATAATGTAGGTCTCTAGGGAACCAAAATTAAGTGGGTTGCAATATGCCAAGGTGGTGTTTTAGTTCAGGTTTTTAAATTTAGTCCTTTTGTCTCATTCTGGTTTTTTTCTTTGTGATTCCCACTGGGAGGTTTCCCTTGTTCCTTTGCCACCTCAAGCAAGAGAAAAAAGTGGATGCATTTCAGTGGATGATTGTAGCATATTTGTTTACTAATTCTCTTTCCATAGGGAGAAAGAGGGGACAAAGGTGATCATGGGATGAAAGGTGAAAAGGGTGAACCAGGTGGTGGATCAAGTGCTGCTGGGCCTCCTGGTCCCCAAGGGTATCCTGGTCTTCCGGTGAGAGTTGTCATAGCATGTAACAATGTCTTTATAAAATGGCATGCTTTTCTGCCACATTCCTTGATAGTTTTCAAGATGGTGGAAATGTTACTATGTATGTAGCAGCTTTGACCGTCTGTGTGGTATTGAAAAGGAGAAACACTAAACTCTCAAAGAGCAGAAGTTTTTTGGTGTTGCTCCTTAGCAAAAACTAATATCCTCTAGTGCAGGCATGTCAAACTGCTGGCCCACTGGCCAAATGTATCACGCCAAAACCACGCCCACCCCATTGCTGGCAATGGGGAAAAAGTTGTGATACGTCGCACGACGTCACATGACATCACGAGTTTGACATGCCTACTCTAGTGTAAAGACATGATAGTCTTGAGTAGTGTTGAGGCACATTTGAAATACAGGCAGTCCTTGCTTACCAGGGCCATGTCTAGCAACCATTTGAAGTTACAGTTTTGCAACCAATCCTTCCTTTTTTTACTCAGTGTGCTGCAGTCTTATGATTGCCATTAGGGAGCCTTGCAACCAGCACACATTTACAACCATTGCAGTATTTTGTGGTCATGTGCTTGCAATTTGCAAGCTTCCCAGCCAGCTTGTAACATACCAAGTTAGTGAAGAATGCAGGTGTAAAAATCATAAATTGCAATCATGTGATTTTTTTTTCACTTAAATCCAAATGGGAAGTTAGATCAAAAGCCCATTGTGGCCACATAATTTTCTGATTAGCAGCTGTGGTGCTTAGTAAGGTGCTTTCCTGATTTTAATTGTGGTTGTTAAGCAAGGATTACCTGTAGCTTACAGCAGTAGCGGAAGAAAGCAAGAATGGGCTTTATCAACTTGTCACTCTGAAGTTAATTTCCTCTCAGTCTGCTTTAATTTTGTGTAGGTCAGACATCATTACTGACACTGTTGATATTGTAGCTACTAATATCTGGCTCCATTCTTCAAAGAGCTCCTTTAAAATTTTGAATACTATGATATTTTGTGTCCTTTTGTAAGTCCTAGTTAAGTGACACCAAAACTTAGCTTGTAATTTTTACTTCTTCTACTCAGAATCTTTAGTCCCCTCTAGTGTCCAGTTTATTAAATCATAAAGTCACTTATTTTTAATATGAACCAAAGTAGTCAAAACAACTCATTTGGGGCACATGTTTTCTCCTTATTTGGAAAAGTTCCAAAGAATTAGTCTATTTATAGGTTCTTTGGTCTTTGCCATGATTGTTGGCTCCACATGGAAAGTCTCTTCATTCGGATTTTTTGGGCAGCAGCCTGACCACCTTCTCAACAGCCTTCCCTTAAAAGAGAATGTTGGAGATTGGATGAACATTTTTTTTTTAGATTTTTATTTTTAATTGCATCTTTATTATTTATACTTTAACTCAGGGTGACAAACATATCTAATACTCCTTTCGCATAACTTTTCTACAACTGTTAAGTCCAGCAATGGCTTCTTAAGCTGGGGGTACACCACCACCTCTTTCAAAGCAGCTGAAAGCATAGCATCTCTTCCCTCCACAAAGCAAATATTTTTCCATGGAGCTAATCCTGTCAGATCCTAGGTAGTCTTCACCAACCAAGAGAATCTAAAAGATAGTTGCTAACAATATTGTCCACTTCCTTGGAAGTTAAAAGCTTGAATTCATCCCAGCTGACCATGCAAAGCCTTGCTTCTGATACCTTGACAGGACTTACCCAATGTGAATGAACCTGACAGGTTTTATCTACCAAATACCAAGAATATTCCTCATGGTAGCCTTGCAGGAAGTCCTGTGGTCTGTCCTTCCCAGCAAAGAACCAGTCACTGTAAAAAGGGCTACCAAATCACATCTGAAGATGTGGTAAGAGTAAGAAACAGCTACATAAGCTGGATATTCCCCTTCTTAGGCTTAGATTAATCAATAATGGTGATTATTAATTAACAACCACATTCTTTCCTTTGGGCAAGAAGTTAATATTGGATTACCCTCTGCTTTTATGACTATAATGGCATCCATACTTACTTTTTCAGGGCCCTAAAGGTGAGAGTATCAGGGGCCTACCTGGCCCTCCAGGCCCCCAAGGACCTCCAGGGGCAAGTTTTGAAGGACGTCCAGGCCCTCAAGGCGCTCCTGGCCCTCCTGGCCCTCCGGGACCCCCTTCTTTCCCAGGTCCCCACAGGCAACGTTAGTAGACGCTTAATGTCTTTTCAATTAATTTGTTACAAATATAGGTGCCTTCCGGATGATTGTGGTTTAATGATGGTTTCTTTTAGATATCAGTATTCCAGGACCACCAGGTCCTCCGGGACCGCCAGGACCTCCAGGCGGTAGTGACCCACCTTCTTTGGGGGTAAGACGAAAAACTTGTACTTTTAGAGCATCGTTCTCCAACTTGTTTACACTCCAGATTGTGGAGTCTAAAATTAAGCCTCGCAGATTTAATCTGGGTTTATACAACATACAGATTAGACTATAGTAGCGTCAGTTTCTGCTTCAGTAAACTGTGAGAATCCAGTCACTGTCTTCACACAAGGGTGGACAATTTGTAGCTTTCAACTACCTTCCCCCTCAACCTTCCAAGATTGGATCTGCCTCCCCCTGTCAAACTTCCCAAGATTGCACTGCTGAAATTTGGCAACAGAGTGGTCCATTATGGGTGGTAGTATCTGGGTCATTTTTGAAGGATTAGGGTAGCGATTAAGGGGAGAATGATAATATTGCACAGCTTGGAGGCCTCTGGTTTTCACTTTCACTCTTGCTCTCCTTATCTTATATTGCTGACACTAATGAACAGTAGCAAAAATAAAGAGTTCTTTTCCCTCACATGTTTAAAATGCTTTCTCTCCCAAAGGTACGGATTTTAGCAACGTACCAGAACCTGATGAGCAGAGCTCATGAGGTTCCGGAAGGGCAGCTCCTTTTCATCCGAGAGAGAGAAGAGCTCTACATCCGTGTCCACAATGGCTTCAGAAAAATCCTTGTGAGTACCCTCTGCCTTAGCATTGCTCAACCATAGCAATTTATGATGTATAGACTTCAACTCCCCACATGCTGGCTGGGGAATTCTGGGAGTTGAAGTCCACTTAGCTTAAAGTTGACAAGGTTGAGAAACACTACTCTGCCTCAGCCATGGCGGTGGTCCTAAGGGATGAAACTTTTAGACGCACAATTATTATGACAGAATAAAAACTCTCTTCAGGGAAAAAGAACATGTACAAAATGAAACTTCAGTGTCAGAAAGGAACAATCTCCCATAGGGTTGGGTGAACTTCCCACCCTTCATTTAGAAAGGGCTTGCTTAAAATAAACTAATGTAAGCTTGATGTCTGTGGAGATGCTCAGTCATCCAGGTCATAGTTCTCTCAAAGGTGTTTTTTTTTCTCCCAAAAAGGCAACCCTCCAGGAAAAAACAGTCCAGTTGCCTTTTGAAAAAAGCATTTTTGAGGTAATGTAAGCTTGGTTCCCACTGGATTCTGTAATATCATTTCATGTTCAACCAGATTTTGGCATCTGATCTTCTCAGGTCTTAAGCTGTGTAAATAAATAGAACTTTTTATAAACCCAGCTTCACCATCACTAAGTCCTCAAAGTCTTGGGAAAACCATTTATATCTTGGAACTCAGAAGACTGAGGAGGCAGGAAACAGAGTTGTCAAATGCTGTCCCTCCCCCCCCCAAATTTCTGGAAAGGAGAATGACATGTTGAAAATGATTGGGAGGGGTTTCCCCTATAATGTCTGTTTGTCAATAGTATTATTTCCAAAAATTTAGCTGGGAATTGCTATAAGCAAGTGCTATATAATTTTTTTCAATGATTTTTTTGGTTCAATTTCAGCTGGAGGAAAGAATATCCATTCCTGGCTCTGGACTGGTAGGTGGAATATTATTATTTAATACTGGCCAGTAGTTGGAAAAACTGTTATACAGAGAACATCCTATGCTTGCTGCTAGGACATTTCTGCTTCAGGAATATTTATGGTTCTATAGGATTTGTTTAATGCTTGGATTTCCATAGGTAATTATCTCCTTTGTGCCCTTGTAATAAATCAAGTCAGCTTTTCTCTTATCTGAATACACTATAACTAAGGTTATTAGGTAGTGGAAAGTAGGAGGAGGTGAGGTTTTTCTCTTATGCAAACAAATTGTATGATTTCCTCATACACTTGAATAGAAGTACTCCTTGTTACTGGTCTCTTAGTGACTGTTCTAAGTTACGAAAGATGTCCTCAAAGCTACTTAAAACCCATTTTTGAAGTTCTTATGTTGCACTTCCCTGTGGTCATATGATCGTATTTTGGATGATTTGCAATTGGCTCGCATTTAAGGCTATTTGTAGCATTCCGTGGTTACGTGACCATGATTTTTGATGCTTTTCGACCATCTCAAATAATCGGGTGTGGTCGTGCAGTGACTTTCTTAATGACTCCATGACTTACAACCATAATTCCTGGCTCAAATATGATTGTAAGTGAAGGACTACCCCAGTAAAAGGAGAAATTGCACTGCTAAAAAAAAAACAAAAACCCAGAAGGTAGTGAACTTCCTATTGTCAAGTACCCTAAAAAAAAAAAAAATGGAATTCTTGGCACTGGGGCCTCTGCCTGTGACTCTGAGAAGAGAATCATTCACTCATCTGAATGGGGGAGAAGCCATCCATTGTCCTTGCTGTGACCGTAGCCACATTTCATTGACTTCAGCACAAAAATGTCCTAAAAGTCCCTTTTTTTTGGTGCCAGGTCCTCATATTGCCTTTGGCTCATATCCTTTTCATAGCTGAGGCAATTTAGTTGGTTCTAGCTGTTTCAGTTTTCAAGTAGTATTTTTCTTCTTCTCCTAACAATTTTTGCCATTGATATCAGATGTTTCAATTACAATGTGACATGACACTTGGCTATATAGCAAAGGCATTTGCCAGTCACTATCATTTTCCAAAATATGTGTCAGCCCCTTACAAACAGATCCAGCACTTCTTCAAGTAAACTAGACCTCTTTTTTAAAAAACCAAAACATGGCTTTCACACTTTGGTAGACAATGCTAGTCCTCTGCTGAGCAGACGGTAGATTTAAATTGGGAGAGACAGCTGGGTTCTACCATGTGTTGCTAGTTTATAGTGAGCCAATGAAGATCTTGAAGCATCGATACTGAATGGTAGACAAATGCAATGCAGCATGCTTGTTGGATGGATGAATGACACTATGGATGACAGAAAATGTGGTAGCAGTGTGAGGGGTTGTGCTCTGTAGCAGTGATTGCTCAGACAAGCACTCCAAAGGGATCTGATTCTTCATTCCATTCTAGGACAATGAAGTCTATGAAAGGTCTTCTAGCATCCACTACTCTCATGGAGGGACAGCCTCCTCTGGATCCCATCGTCCATTTCAGCCACACTTACCAGTACATGCACGTCCAGAATATAGTGCTTATTCTACTGCCAAGCCATGGAGAGGGGACGAGAGTGCTGTTGACTCACGCCGCCTTCCTGAGCAACCTGCCGTCCACCCACCTCACCAGGGAGCACAATCTCAGCAAGAATCCTTGGACCATTTCTTTCCCAACAACCGCCAGACTGAAACGGCTCCTTTGGCAGTTCACACACATCACAACTTCCAGCCTGCTGTGAGTGCCCAGGTGTCATCAACGTGTCCTTCGTTCTAGTATCTGCTGCAGCTTGCCGTGGTGGCAATTCAGATTTAAGTTGCTATTATGAAAACAGCTAGCAACAGCAACTGAATGTAAACAAATTCTAAGATCAGGGTAGATGTCACATGTGTGGTGGCTTTTGGAGAATGGACAAAAACAACAACAACACAAAACCCTGAAACAATTTCTTTAGGTTGTTATCCTGCCAGTGAGCAGAACAAACTGAACTCAGTACAAATGCAGATGAGAAACATGGGGACTCAGTTTTAGGGGCAAACATAACTTCTTCCATTTTAGAAAGTAAGTTTGGCACTGGCTTATCTTGCCATTTTCACCATGACATTCATGCTTCCATAATATATATATATAGTCCATTCTTCCACAGACAAGCTATTCCGATACTCATTTCAGGATATAGTATCTACCTGTACAAAACATGATAATGATAAAAAATTGCCTTCTTTTTATGGATTAGCACATTATACTAATTTGTTTGGTTAATGTATTGCTCTGTGTAATATGTATTTCCGGACAATAGATTAATTGAATAACCATGCTAAACGGCTTGCATGAATATCATCACTGGATTTTTCTTCCATTTTATCTTGAAATAGATTAGGTTAGCAGATAATGATTCGCCCCAAAACAGTGAGAAACAATGAGCTTCAGAACTGAATCAGAATTTGAAATCTCCTAATCACTACCGGCTGCTTTGAGGATGTAGATGTTAATTAACCCCCCTCCCCCCCCAAAAAAATCACAAAAAAACCCTGTTAAGATCCATCTAGGCATCAGTGAGGTGAAAAACTGGTCTGGATAACTTGCATTTGATAAGAGCAGATACTTTCCATTGCTAGGAAGTCACAGCAGGCATCAACCAAATGACATATTTATCCTGGCTCTTCCTAGCGTGTGATTGTCTGTTTGTTTTTTCAGTTGCATCTTATAGCCCTGAACAGTCCCCAGAGCGGCAGCATGCGAGGCATCCGAGGAGCTGATTTCCAATGTTTCCAGCAAGCTCGGCAGGTTGGACTGTCTGGCACTTTCCGAGCATTCCTGTCCTCTCGGCTGCAAGATCTCTACACCATAGTGCGCAGAGCAGACAGGAGTACAGTGCCAATTGTCAATCTCAGGGTAAGTTGGGTCACAGATCAGAGCAAATTAAGCTTCATCAAAGTACTGAGAGGTTAATCTATTACCTTTAAAGGACAAAATACTGTGATCCCAAAAAGCAAGAACAAATCATAGCAGACTAAACTTAGTTCCTTCCCCCCACCCAAACAATTTGTACTATGTAATTAGTTAATTAATTGATCTTGGTTTAAGCAAGACTTTGCACAAGATAACTCAGCAGGGCTATCAGCAGGGGATCAAATATTTTCCCCCCTCACTGTACATGATAGATAGATGATAGATATAGAGAGACAGACAGACAGACAGGCAGACAGATCACAATATTCTTCTTGGTAATGTGAAAACAAAAGTGTTTATCAGGGTCAATTCAGTCATGCAGAAAGGCAACTGGGCATCACATGTTTTATGATGGATTTAGTTTAACATTTTTGTAAATGCTTTGACAAAAGTATAAAGAAAAAGCTTGTACTGTTTTCAGATGATGTTACAATACAGCACACAGGATTTTGATGGATGGAAATGTAAGACAAAACCTGAGAAAATTGAGTGGATATATCTGATGTCTGTCTTTCAATAGGAAGGATCATTTGCATATATATAGAATCCATAATAACTGACAATAGTAAAAGTTGTGAAAATAATTTTGACTGCAAAGTAAATATGAATCAGCAGGGCAGGGCAGCAGCTGAAATCCTAGAATAATTCTAGATTGCCTCTATGGACATTTTATTCCATAGATATAAGTAGACTAGAATAAAATGTCCATAGAGGCAATCTAGAATTATTCTAGGACTTCAGCTGCCCTGCTGGTTCATATTTAATAAAATCTCTCCTGGGATATAGTAGAGTGTTAAATACAGATATTTTAAGGGTATTGTTTTTTTAAAAAAAATTATGGTGGTATATAACATTATTGATGGTTTTGATGGAACATGGCTAATAAGATGGTAAACATGGCAAGGGATTAATTTTTTAAAGCAAAGGTGAATTGCAGGTAGTCTTTGACTTACAATAGTTTGTTTAGTGACCATTTGAAGTTACAACAGCACTGAAAAGGTGACTTACGGCCATTTTTCACACTTACGACTGTTGCATCATCCCTGTGGTCATGTGATCAAAATATAGATGCTTGGTAACCGACTCATATTTATGATGGTTGCAGTGTCACCTTTTGCAACATCTGACAAGCAACGTCATTGGGGAAGCCAGATTCACTTAACAACCATGTTACTAACTTAACAACTGCAGTGATTCACATGACAAGAAAAGTCGTAAAATGGGGAAAAACTCACTTAACAAATTTCTCACTTAGCAACATAAATTTTGGGCTCAATTATAGTCCTATGTCGAGGATCACCTGTAGTATGGCAAATAAAATTCAGCTCTGAGTAATGCAAGGTACATTACAAAGAAGTAATTACATTTTTTGTCATTATGGAGCAATCAAAATCGACTAGTGAATTAGATGACAGTTTGTATAATATCTCTCTTTACAAGAACAATTTTTACTTACAATAGCCACTTGACCATGACCTTTAAAAGCCATTTGACCCTGCTTTCTTAAAAAAAGTAAATCTTTAATGCCTTTGTCCAGATCAACAAGTTCTACTTTGGACATTAAACATTTAATTACCAAAGAATATTTAAAAATTAATTTAATACAGGTAGTCCTCAACTTGTGATCACAACTGAGTCTCAAATTTCTATTGTTAAACAAAGCCTTAAGTTGTGCCCCGTTTTATGGCCTTTTTTTTTTTTTTTTGCCAGTTAAGCAAATTACTGTGGTTGTTAAGCGAATCTGGCTTCCCCCAAACTGACTTTGTCTGAAACTGGCTGGAAAAGTTGCAAATAGCGATCCCATGATCCCAGGACGCTGCAACTGTCTCATAAATAGTTTCCAGGTGCCTGAATTTTGATCACGTGACCATAGGGATACTGCAACAGTCATGTGAAAACCAGTCGTAAGTCATTTTTTTCCGTGCGGTTATAACTTTGAATAGTTGCAAGTCGAGGACTATCTGTAGAAGCTTAAACCATTCCTGGCATCCCCAAGATTTAGAGTGCTTCAACCCAGCAAGTCTTCAGACTATCTCTAAAAATCTTGTCTTTTCTCCCAAGTTCTGGGCTAAATTAGTGAGCCCAATGAGATATTATTCCCCTTTGTGTTTCAGTCTATTCTTATGTTCTTTCTTCAGGTATTATACTAACTTTATGCTGCCCAGAATCTACATTAAGTCTGGCTTTATAAAATAAATGAACCAATGAATGAACAAACGACTGATATACATATTCCCAAGGTTATAGACAAACAGCATTTTCTAGATATGTCACCCAGGTTCCTTCAATTGGAAAAAGGAAGGAATTTTGACAGATGCCGTCTCAGTGGTCTATAGATTCTTGAAATGGAAAGCTCAGACTAAAGAACATTTCTAGACAGAAAATGTTTTTGGAATACTGCTTAGGCAAACGCGTTGCTCTGTTTTGTTTCTTCCCAGGATGAAGTGTTGTTTAATAACTGGGAGGGCCTCTTCTCGGATGCTGAAGCTCCATTCAGAACTGGGGTTCGCATCCTCTCCTTTGATGGAAGGGATGTCCTGAGAGACTCTGCCTGGTAAGTTGGGGCTGAGGAGGGTGGTTTAGCTTCCAGTGAAGATTTTGGAATGCGCTTAGAGTGTTACTTTGTTCTACTTCCTGTGGAGTGGCACAATGTTTTCAAAGGCATCCAAGGTCTCCTTTCTGACTGATCTTTGTAAGCAATACAGTTTATGTCCCCACCCCACCCCTTCTCCAGCCCACACGATGCATTTTATTAAGACAAGGGATGCAGCAATGAAATGTTTAGAGAGCAAAAAGCTTTGCTTTGTGTTACCTAGCCCTTTAGCAACATTTATTTGTATAACTTGGTGCAGAGCAGAGCAGATGTTTTGTGTGAAGCCACTATCTGGCCCCAGCCTATTTTTCCTTTCCCTGGGGTTAGGTAGTAAGATTTGCTCAGATTTTCTTTAACTTTATGGAGCGTGAGTAGTGGTCACAATAGCTGAGGCACTATTAGGCACTGCAAATCTTATACAAAAATGATGGTCCACCAGGCAGGGAGGCAGAGTTCATGCATGAGATTAAGCCAAGGGATGGTTACACTGTTATGAACCTAGCCACTACTCTTCGACCACGATTTATCCCTTATTAAATTGCACTGACCCAGCCAAGCAGAGTTGACTCAATTATAGCTAAACAGTAACATAGAAGGGTATATGAACACAGTCATGATGGTTCTGCGGGTGAAACGGCCTTAACGTGAGTGTATTTTTCAGGCCTCAGAAGTATGTGTGGCATGGCTCCGATTCCAAGGGGCGGCGATTAACAGAGAGCTACTGTGAGACATGGCGGACAGATGACACCGTGGTGACTGGCCAGGCTTCCTCGCTGGCATCAGGCAAGCTGCTCGAACAGAAGAGCAACAGCTGCAGAAACGCCTTTGTCGTCCTTTGCATCGAAAACAGCTTCATGACCTCTTCCAAGAAATAGAACCCCTGAATGTGCTGATTGCAAGTGGAGGCCGGGAGTCCAAATGTTCCCCCTTCTGCAATGGGGAGCAGGCAGGGGATTCCTCCCCCTCCACCGTCAATCAGGATAATGCATCCAGCCAGTTTCATAATATAGCAACCAAGCAGATAAATGAACAAGAAAGCCAAAGAGCATCTGCCTATGATTTCCAGCACAGATAGGATGCTGTTTTTTTTGTTTTTTGTTTTGTTCTTGTTTCCTCTGAGTACCACTGCTGGAGGGGCTCAGGCACAGCAAGATTGTATGCAAGGCAGTCTCCAGGCAAGGTCAGCTCCCAAAATGGTTCTGGTTTCTCTCTCTCTCTCTCTCTCTCTTCTGCTCTTACAGTATGTAACATTTGATGGCCTTTTTCTTGTTATCCTAAAGCTTCCCTGACCGTCTCCCTTTCCCTCTTGCCTTAAAAGAGAAAACCCAGGTCAAATGGGATGTCAGAGATCTATTTATTTTTACTGATCAGTATAAAAGGGCTTCCCCAAACAGGGACATTTGGAAGCCCCAATTGTGAGCGTGTTAAATCCCAATCACTTGGCATTCAGGATACCATCTGCTCCTCTGTTAGGAGCTAAAGGAAACATATTATCTTGCTGAAAAATCCATGACCAAAATTAAGAGTTTTCTAGTCCCCAGGCAGGCTTTCCTGAATCTGCCCTGCATAAACCTCAAAAACATCCTTTTCCAAAAAAGTTGCCCTGGCAACTCGGCTGGCTCTGCCAGCTGGCTCAACTGCTTTTGCTTTTTTTTAAAATTTCAGACACAGAAGGGAGTAACACTGCTCCCTTCAAAGGCTATTTACAATTCCTGCTACAGAGATGCTACAACATCCTTTGCAAAAATAGGGTCAGAAGAGAGAGACAAAGAACACTAGTCGTTATGAAGCCCCATTCTCCCCATGTCCTTTAATTGCCCATTTCTTGTTCTTCCAAGAGACAGGAGTATTAAAAGGAACAGCCTTAAAGGTAATTTAGAGGTAGGATTTTCCTTAGAGGCCTGGAGGGAAGCAAATTTACCACAAAAAAGAATCTGTATTTGTTCCTTTATTGAGGATTTTTTTTGTTGTTAATTGTTAAAAATATTTTTCTTCTCCGCTTTGCAGGGAAGTTGCCTTTACCTTTGCCCAGAAACTGGGTTACAGCAAATTCTGGGGAACCCCAGAGTTCCCATTAGTTACCAGAGCCCTGCCAATCTTGTCCCTTGGCCCTGCTGATAGCAGCCACCCCTTGGAGAGAGAGTTTGTTCTATGCCGATCAACCCATTCAGCTTTAAACCTCAGCTACAAAACACCAGGGAGCACATAACAGGAGCAGTCTCTGGCTTTGAAAAGTAGTTGCTAGGTAACAGTAGAGTAGACAAGGAAGCCAAATGCACCCACAAGGAGCTGCTTTCAGCGCATCAGGTTAACTCAAATCCTGACAACCCCCCTCCCCAATGCCAGTGGAGGCTGGAGGTCCAAATTGGCTAAGTGCTGTTAGCCACTCCTTTGCAACCAAAAAGAGACCCACCCCTCCAGTCTTTGATTGTCTCTTCCCCTGCTCCTAACACTGGGGTAGGAACCATGCCTACACATTCCAAAGCATTAAAGCACACGGATATTTCAAGGGGTGGAAGCCTCTGGAACACAGACTGGTGTCGTATCTAAATGCTTTGTTCCCCTATAAAAGCATGGCTGGATTCCTGATCCTGGCTGCAGCCTTTTAAAAAGGGCAGGTCACAGCAAAGCAGCTTGACATCTTTCCTCTGCATGTAGACTTATGGAATGCTATGGAATGTTTGATCCACATCACCCGTCTTGCATTTTGGTGTCCAAGACTCAGCCAGGCTGAGGCTTGCTCCATACCCATTCATTTGAGTCGGTTTTTAAAAACCAAGGTGCTAAATTCCTACCTAAGCTTTGTTTTTATTGTCCTAATAAAATGCTATTACTGCGGTGGGGAAAATTTGTGCAAGTCATAACAGTCAGTTTTCTTACTGTCTACTGTATTTTGTGACATTTTAATGCAGTTTTAAAAGCCTGTGGACCTTTATATCTTTGTCAGTTGCGTGTTGTGTATTATAAACTGTTTTCTAAAGGCACTGAATAAAGGAAAGTATCCTCCTATGTTTTGTGGGTCTTTATTGAAATCTTAAACCTAGTCCTGGGGTAAAAGATGCTGCTGGATATCTGTGAAGCACCCCTGAGTTACTGGAATCCAGAGACGACCCAGGGCTTCAAAGCTATGACTCCCAAGCCACAAGACTTGCTGCATACTGTATTTTAAATAAAAAAAATATGCATTGTAAATAAAACTGCAGTTCAACAAGCTAAGAAATGCACAGAGGCTGCTGCTTGAAAATTCTCTGCTTATGCTTGAACCTACTTTCCTTTCAAATCGTGCTTTTCCAGCAGGGTCCTGAAGGGATTATGTGAGTTAGTTACATAAAAAATGGCTTGAAAAGAAATGCTCAGATTTTGTGAAAGCAGAGCACAAGCATTCATCAAAATGAAAGCTCTTGCTTTCTAATGAAGATTAGATTGTCGGGCTCACTTTGGTCCTATGTCTGCCAGTCAGTATTTTCATGAATTTAAGGGCATTTTGGGGAGAGGAGGTAATTTCATTCTTTGCAATATGCTTTCTGAATGTGGCAGATTACAATGACCAGGGTTCAATTATGAAAGGTATCTCTGTTTTCCTATAAGGGGGAAAAAGAGAAATGTGTCTCGAGTTACTAAGAGTCACATCACAGTACCAACATTAAAAGTGTCTTAGTCTCACTTGCTCTGGTGACTGGCAAATTTACATGACAGAACTAGGAACACAAGTGTTTAAAAGCAAATTCAAACAGTCATAAAATTAAGTGCTCAATTATAATATTGGTAAATATTTCAGTATACAGTAGCTTGGCTCAAGAGGAAAATGCCTGTAGAAGAAACAGGGAGAACTGTAGCTGCCAGAAAAGTCAACTGCACCAAAGTTGCATCTGAAACCAAGCCAGGTTTTCTCTGAACTTCTACAGAGATCCAATGTTCTGAAAACAGGGATGCACTGACTGTGATAAGTGCTGATTGTCTTGAGAGTTGCCACTGGTCTCATCTCAACTGAGACATTGCAGGAAAATCCATCTCCACGTAGTACACAGATTGTGGTATTTCTCAGGCTTTGGAAGTAGCCAGTTCCGGGCTTCCCTCCTTGTCCATATTCTCCTCAACTGGGCTAGAGAGTTCTTTGGCTGGTGTGGCCACTTCTTGGGGTGTCTTGCAGGAACTCTGCCTTGCCATCATGTACACAAATGACAAAAGATACAGTATGGCCAGAACAGTGAAGTAGACGAAGTAAACGTAGAACTGGAAGAGGAGAAAATGCATGAATATTTTGAAGAACAATACAGGGCTTTAGTAATAACTTTAATGCACAAAATAACTTTAATGCACAAAAAAAATGAAAGCATCAATCCACTTAAAGGGGGAAAAAATTAGAAATGGATCTTTAAAAGAGCAGTATAGGTAATCCTCGACTTAACGACCACGACTGAGCTCAAAATTTCTATTGTTAAGTGAGACATTTGTTAAGGGAGTTTTGCCCCATTTTACGACTTTTCTTGCCACAATGGTTGAGTGAATTATTGCAGCTGTTATTAACACGGTTGTTAAGGTGAATCTGGTTTCCCCGTTGACTTTGCTGGTCAGAAGGCCGCAAAAGCTGTTCACATGACCCCAGGACAACCGTCATAAATGTGAACCAATTGCCAAGCATCTGAATTTTGATCATGTGACCATGGGGATGCCGCAACTGTTGTAAGTCTGAAAAATGGTCGTGTCACTTTTTTTCAGGTGCCATTGTAACTTTGAACGGTCACTAAACAAACTATTGTAAGCCGAGGGCCTTGACATTGGATCAGCTCAATGGGTTCATTCAGTGTAGCATCCTACTGTCCACAGTGGCCCTCCAGACCCCTCTTGAAAATTCTACCTCCCCACCTGCTATCAGCCTTGTTATTTTTCAGTCATGCCCTACAGTACCTGAACACAAACTCCGGCCCTACCTAGCCATCAGCAGTCAAACCCAACTTCCTTCCTGAGAAGAGGGAAGAGGGACAGGCAGAGGAATCTTGCCACCTCAATGGCAGTGACGTGGAAAATTGGACTCTGCGTGAGTAAAGTTATGTTTTCAGCACCAATGTAATTTCAAACAGTTGCTGAGCAAGTGGTTGGGGAAGCGAGGACTACCTGTATATTTAAAGTATGAGAAAGATAATGCTGGTTTTCATAAGTAACCTGCTTTTGAACTTTTGTCATTCCGGCTTCTATTACCAAAAAGAGAGTATACTTACTTACTTAACTGAGATTAAGTTAGCTTCACTGACTAAACTGGGCTTAATAGGTATTAATGGTAGGCAATGTAGAGCCTCCAGCTTTTGGCACTATAGCCAATAATAATTTATTTGCCGGCCCTTGGACTGTGTAGTTCATCGACAATAAAATTTAAACTAAATGGAAAAGTTCCACTGTGGAGAATTATCTTTCTCCAGCACTGGAGATGGAGAATCCACCAATGGGTTGAGACTGTATTCCTGCCCAATCAGATCAGTCAGCCAAAGTTGCCACGCCCGTCCTGGACCACGAGATCCCAGTCTTGACTGATCTCGCCCACTGGACAGACGTGCAAGCTTGGCTCTTAGGCAAGTACAGTCTACCATTGGTGGATTTCATTTCCAGTAGCTAATTGGATTATTTAATTTGAATTAGATCATTGCAAATTCTAAATTTTTCTTCCCAAAAAAAGGCTAGAGATACCTAAATTCCTCACTGGGGAGGTATCAGGCCTTGTTGGGGACGGGGTCCCATCCCCCTCCACACAAACTTCCTTGGGTTTGTTGGTCAGGGGCAACTTTTATACGCTCCCCCCCATTCCACACACACACAAAACAGGCAAAGCACAGCCTTCCTAATAGACAGTTTCCACTGAACAAGGAGCAGCTACCATAACTGTAGGGTAACTTGCTCCTTTCCTTACCTGGGGATGGACTGGGAGAGCCAGACCACTCTTATCAGTTATGATGATAGTGATGATGGTTTTGAGAACTGTGGCTAGGAAAGTGTTGACACCAAACACCAGAGCGCAGAGTTCTTTGGACAGCGAAGATGCAATCTGGAAACTTCAGTCAGAAAGAGAAAACAAATGAGCTTTTCACGACTACAAAATAGCCTGAGCAGAAAGAAGAGAAACTGGGTAAGGACTCAGCTTTTTGCTGGATTCTGCTGATCTGCTAAAACATCTTTGCAAATGGGGGTCACCCACAATTGCTACCGTGAGTTTTATTTAAAATTTCCAAGTGTTACAGCAGACTCTTCCATCCACCTCCTGATATTTATAATACATACGCCAACACAATGTGCAGGATTACAGTCAACCCATCTGAGGAAAGCAAACTATGGAAGGGTATGGTACAGCAATACTACTGCTATAAATTTGAGGGAGTGTAAAAAAGATGTAAAAAAGATGTTGAGACTCTAGAAAGAGTACAGAGAAGAGCAACAAAGATGATTAGGGGACTGGAGCTAAAACACATGAGGAACAGTTGCTGGAATTGGGTATGTCTAGTTTAACAAAGAGAAGGATGAGGGGGGACATGATAGCAGTATTCCAATATCTCAGGGGCTGCCACAAAGAAGAGGGAGTCAAGCTATTCTCCAGAGCACCTGAGGGCAGGACAAGAAGCAATGGATGGAAACTAATCAAGGAGAGAAGCAACCTAGAACTAAGGAGAAACTTCCTGACAGTTAGAACAATTAACCAATGGAACAACCTGCCTACAGAAGTGGTGACTGCTCCAACACTGGAAGTTTTTAAGAAGAGACTGGACAGCCATCTGTCCGAAATGGTGTAGGGTTTCCTGCCTGAGCAGGGAGTTGGACTCGATGACCTCCAAGGTCCCTCCCAACTTTTTTTTTTTTTATTATTATTATTATTATTATTATTATTATCAATCATCGCACAGTCAGCCAGATGTTCAGACTGGATTTGGCATTTTGTCTGCCTATCGAGTCCTTACCCAGGACCTGGGATAGGCAGATGTGGATGTTTGATGATATTACAGATATCGTCGCAGGATGGAAGCAGTTCCTAATAAGGCCGCCTTTTGCAATTGACTAATAGCGAATTTGTCAATGCCAATTGTGTTCAAGTGGTGCTCCAGTTGTTTTGGGATTGCACCCAAGGAGCCTATGACTATTGGTACTACCCTTGCTTGCTTTTGCCACAGTCTTTCTATTTCTATTTGTAGGTCTTTGTATTTTGTTATCTTCTCCAGTTCTTTCTCTTCTATTCTGCTATCTCCAGGCACTGCCATGTCCACTATCCAGACTTTTTTGTCTTTCTTATCGGCAATTGTTAAGTCTGGGGTGTTATGTTGCAGGTGCTTGTCTGTTTATTATTATTATTATTATTATTATTATTATTATTATTATTATTATTATTAAACTATTTTCAGATTAGTTGCATTAACCCACTGGTCTGACAGAATAGCTAGAACATCTGATCCACTATTTTCCAGTTTTAACATCCTTACAAAAATCCTATATTATTCAGGAATATTGCACTGTGTTTGGAACCCGCTCCGCATACTCTGTACATGTATGTATGCAAGCATGTAACTTTACAGGCTTGTAAATGATAGCTCTCACTCCAGTGCTGAACTAGTTTCCTGGGTTGATGGAGGCTCTATGTATCCATTTTTACCAGTATGTAAATTTAGTTGTCAGTTCTCACCATCTTCACTCACATGGCTATAGGCACGAGAAACTGGTAGGAGCCCCTGAAAAGGACATAGGCCACATAGCACAGCCAAATATTGGCAGTTGTGTTCATCAACAACAATAGGCCTGCCTGGACTGCTGTCACAACCCCAATCACCAGTTTTGACCAGAAGGCCCATCGGATCTTCACAAAGCCAGCAGAAAAAGCAGTGATGGCACCTAGGAAAACACAAAAGTTTGTCAAGACGGGACAAGTCCTTTATAGCCATACGGGGCTCTAGTTTTCTATGCAATATTCTACCAAGGGATGAAGTAGGTATATGCAGCAATGTCATGGGGGAAAAAATATTCTCAAACAGAATTTGGCAACTTTTCTGATCTGGAATGCAATACTCTTAGCAATCAAACTGTTCTGCATCCATTCATTATAACTGAAACATATATCTACTACATGTATACTATTCAAGGAGGCTGGCTCACTTTCAATGGCATATATGTAGTAGATTTTGTCCAAGGCCAGAGATATGATGAATCAAAGTGAATGCACCCAGACTCATATGGATTTTTGGATGGTGTAAATTAATTTGGGGGGATAGGAATGCAGTTGCAAATTTAAGAGGATGTTAGGATTGCAGAAGAACTGTTGTGGAATAATATAAAAAGAGACATCTCAGGGAAATATCTGAGTTCTTTTTATATGGTGCTGATCACTTCTTCCAATGGTGTTTTTTTCTTGCTGGAAGTGATGCTTCTCTATCTTTTTGACTCAGATGACATGAACTGAGCCTGTGATCTCTGATATTAGTGAACCAGATAAGACGTTCATTTTACATGCTTGGTAACAGGGGAAGTTGCATACCTAAGAAGATTTGACCAAGCAAAAGAGCACTCACTGAGGGCTTAGCATCTTCCCCATGTTTCCCTACAACTTTCTATGCAAGATGACTAACACAGGTCATCTCATCATTCCCAAATGATTTTTACAACAGCTGCAAATTTCTTAGAACTACAAGAATGGGAATCAAAACCAAATAATTATAGAGTATCCATGATGACCTTAGTAGACATAAAGAACCTGTCTTTGCATTCAGATGCTTAGGGCAGTGGAATTGGATAGTCTACTTCATTATTAGTGGAGCTCTTGATTAGTCTCTGTTGGGGGCATAGCAGAGCGAAGAGATAAATACGTAAAACACAACTGCAGAGGGAGAGAAATATCCATATATACCAAGCAGGGTAGAAACAGCTTCAACTCCACCATTGTAGACCTTTCTATTGTCCTTGGCAGGGTATATTTCATTCCATAAAATATGCACATAATAAAGCATCAGATAGTAGCCAGCAGAATTGAATATCCACCAGAGGGACCAAAGTCTCAGCTGCGGCATTTGTACAATAGTCCTCAACTCCTTTACCATCCGGAATAAGATCAGATTTTTCCAGGAAGAGGCCTTATGCCACATGGGCTCCCCTGCCCCAGGGTTCATTTTGTCCAGTTCTGAAGGCGAGGTACCATTACACCAGCTCTTGTTCCTGTTGAAGAAGAGGCTGCGTTTCGGACGCTTCAGGAAGAGGGTCAAGAGCAGCCCAAAGCACATAAAGCCCAATGAGATATAATTCACTGTCATGAAAGTGGTGCCTCCAACTGTGACACAGAGTTGTCCCACCACGGAACTGGTGAAGACACCCATCAGCACTGAAGACCGGGAATAACTGGCCATGCGTTGATAGAGTGACGGGGTGACCAGGGTGAAGATGTAGGAGGAGTAGGCTATCCGCGTAGCCATCGTGATGCCATAGAAGAACTCCATGAACTGCATGGCAATGACGTTGGTACCAAAAATCAACAGAAGCCAGATAGCAATGTGGCTCAAGCTCTGTAGCACCAACATTGGCTTGTACCGCAGATAGTCCGTGAGTAGAAAGATGGGCACTAATACTGCCATGTAAGAGTACGACAGGACAGGTGTAATTTCATTGGTCACCTGCAAGAGAAAACCAAAGCGCAAGTGATTTATACTAGTGAGTAAACCAAAGAGATAAAGAACTCTAGTATGAAAGAGGCCACATGCACTTTCACCTGTATTCTAATCATCTAGGTGCTCCTCCTTCATAATTTACTAATCATTTGGGTGCTTCTTCCTCACATTCTCTTTTTCCTCAATAGGCACCAAGACTAATTCTAGGTACTAGCCATCCTGGGCTTGGAAAGCTGGAAACAAAACAACTATACAAGTAGGATCAACTGATGCAAAGACCTAGGGCTGGGCCTGGGGTATCCATAAGAGAAAGAAACCTCTACCGCCATAACAACTTGACGGCATTCTGGGTGAATGGAAATACATTGATCACTGGGCAGGACTGAAAGGAAAGAAAAACAGATTCACAACTAACATAGAAAATTATTCAATGCTACTAAGCTAGATTATGTCCTGGTTCATCAGACAAACTACTGTATTTTTATCAAAATTCCTAGGGATAAAACGGAGTTGTCCACAATGGAAAATGAAACAACAGCATGCAGCTTATAAAAGAAGGCAAAGCACCTTCAAAAAGAAAGGTTCCTGGTGGCTGAAGGGAAGAGAAAAAAAAAAAATCTTCATTCACATGTTGAAGACAATTGTTTGGAAGAATAACTGCCCCCCTCTCCTTCCTCCCCCCCCCCAGTTTATGGAAATACAGTGTATAGGAAAACTGAAAGCTGCTTTATACCAAATCAGACCACTGATAGCTGACTGGTAATATTTCTCTGATATTTCAGACTGGAATTTTTCACAATGTCTTCATGTCTTAGACACCCCTCTACCCTCTTAGTTTTTCCAATAGTCACTGATCTCCGCTCTGGTTGAAATCTGCATGTACTGTTTGCCAAGGAGGTTGATTAAGCTTCTTACAGTTGCCTTAGACTGGAATTTGAAGTGTTTTAGCCATGTCAACACAGCAGCAGGAGACTCTGAAGTCTGGCTAGGTTGAGGTGTCTTGAGTGCTCACCAACACTGCTCCCCCAAATCTCCCTCAGACAGCAGAGTAGAAGTATAGAGAAGATTAAATTCACTTTCAGTGACAAGAATGCCAAAAGAGTTTGATTCAAGAGATCTTTGTCCTGACCATCCTGTCATATCTTTTTTTTTAACTAGAAACCTGTAGAACTCCCTAGCCTGATATCTCCCAGAGGTATTTCTCTTCAAGCACGCTTCCATGAAATTTGGGAAGGTGAAGTCCAACTTTCGGGCATATTCCCGCGGGAAGAATGGTATGTAAGAATATACTTCAGGAAGAATGAATAATTCCTTTTCCATAACTCAAGGTATTATCAGTCCTGTGAGCACGGGCTCACTACAACTTGGCATTTGGTAGCTCATTATTCCTCTCTCTTCTACCCTCAAAGGACGTCTGTCAACTTGAGCCGTTTGTTCTGGTCAAGGAGTTTGGGATATTTTAGCAAAAGTAGCTGAGCACACAGTTTATAAATGGAGTTGATGCAGAATATATGAGGCCTCCTCTATCTCTGGATTCATATATCTATACTTCTAGATCAGGGATGGACAGCCCGAGCTCCAGGGATCAACTGACTGATGAACTGATTGACTTGCAGCCCTGGAGCCCATTTGAACCACAGCTGCTGAAAATCAGTGACATGATTTGCAGCCACTGAGGTAAGGAACATGCAAAAAAACCATAGCGCAAACCCTAGAATTTAGGCTTAAACTTAGTGAGGAATGCCCTCCCCAACTGCTCCTCACAAAGCCAGACAAAATACAGAGAATACATCAGTCCCACTGATAGCTATAGCTCTGCCCAATGTGGTACCCCAGTTCTTCGGAAATAAATAAATGAAGTCCTTCACCCTGCCATCATGAAATTCCTTTGAAACCCGTTTCCAGCCTTTCGCATCTTACTTATTCAGCTGTGAATCTTCTCTTATAACTCCATCTGAAAATGTCTTCTCCTATGGCTTGCCTATTGAGACATTTAATATCAGGTATCTTTTTAATATTAGGCCAGCCCATTTCTCTTACTGGAGAATTTTTGTAACTTGTTTATTAATTTAATTAGTACATGCAATACTTTGTGCAAAGGGAACAATTGTTCTTTGCGTTTTCATATTTTTAAGTAACTTTTATTACTGGCTGTTTTTCATGTTTCAATAGGTTGAGTTTTAAAATGATTTTATAAGTCTTCATTTTTGACTGAGAGCTGCCCAGAGTTGGTTGAAAGATGGGCAGCTATATAAATGTTTTAAATAAATAAAAACATGCCCCCCCCCCAAAATTCAGCTACTAGACTTTGATTAAAGTGACAATTCTACTCCACAACCCTCCAACCATTATAGCGCATAGCATTAAACAAAGAGGTATCCATAAGCCAGGAGTGATTCTGCCCCTCTCCCAACACACATCTCAGCATGCAAAGAAGTTGCCATGGATTAATTGACAACCTAGGGTGCACAGCAGTCAGGCAGAACAAAATGTTTGGGAACAGATTGCCTGCCTATGTGTGATTGTTTTTTGCCAAAACAACAAGAGCTGCCAATGTCCCAGAGAGACCTCGCAAAGGATCAGAAGAAAATAGACCTTGCTCAATACTAAAAGAAGATCAAGTGTTCAAATAGAAACTTAATGAAACTAGAGCAGCAGGTCACAGCCACCTACACATAGCCACTGCGAAAGTCCACCTTTGGGGAGGGCAATTAATTCCTCGTTCTAAGCTTTTGGTTCTTTAAAACTACTAAATAGAGAAATCCATAAAACATTTTAAGTATTTTAAATATTTTTTTAAAGAAACAAACCAGTAGTAGTATATTAGCTAATTGAGAAATTGGTCAATTGATTCTTAGGAAAATAGACTGAAAATAAATATTAATCTGTATTTAGAATGCTTATTTTAAAAAAATTCCTGGGATGTGACCAACCACATAATCATTTTTGGATATGCTTATACTTCTATAAAAATAGTTATACCCAGCTTTCTATTTAAAAATAAGTGGAACAATGTAGTATGTTACTACCGTATATGCCGGCGTATAAGACGACTTCCGGAAGCGCTAAACTCGGCGCCAAAGACGGGGGTCGTCTTATAGTCTGAGTCGTCTTATACGCCGGAAATACTGGTAGTTTCTGGCGTATAAGATGACATTCTAGGAAGGCGACTCGGCGATAAAGACGGGGGTCGTCTTATACACCGGGTCGCCTAATACGCCGGCATATACGGTATATTAAAAAAAAATCAGTATCTCAAGCCCCCATGAGTCATCCGCTACTTAGCAATAGCAATAGCACTTAGACTTAGTCCTTCACAGTGCTTCACAACCTTCTCTGAGCAGTTTACAGAGTCAGCGTATTGCCCCCAACAATCCGAGTCCTCATTTTACCGACCTTGGAAGGATGGAAGGCTGAGTCAACCTTGAGCCGGTCAGGATCAAACTCTTGGCAGTGAGCAGAGTTAGCCTGCAATACTGCATTCTAATACTTAGCATCTTTAAGGAAGAAAAAAAGAAAGACCATTTCAAACTACTGAAATTACAAAGAGGTATTTTAATTCTATGAATGAAGATGCTGAACTAGTATCTTGATTCCAAATAAAAACATACTTGTTTATTCAAATATAAGTTCCAAAACAAATTATTTCTCTCTGTGTGTGTGCGTGTTTGTGCGTGCGTGTGTGCACATGCACCTTCAAGTCAGTCTTGACCCCTGGAAACTGGCTGGTTAAGCCCTTGCAATTTTCTTAGCAAGATTTTCAGAAGTGGTTTGGCTTTGCTTCCTTTCAAGGGCCGAGAGAAAATGATTTAGCCCTAAGTCTCCCAGCTGGCTTTGTTCAAATTCTACTGGTCAGTGATTTATATATGGAGGCACTGAAATTGGGGAATAAGGAAGGAGTTCAAGAATGAGAACAGAGTCACAGATGACTTATGCTTTTACTCCCACTCTTCAGACTATTCCAACCCCACCCAACTGGATAAAACTTATACCTACTAAAATCAATTTGGCTATCAAATTAGAAAGACATGATCCTGGGATATTTCTGGAAACTATTAATAAAATGCAAAAGGTGAGGGGTGCTGCAAGTACTGGATTGCCCAACTTTGCATGAGAAGTTGTGATGATCAGTTTGCATTACAAAACAACGAAGATCAATGGAGAAAACCAACACTAAAATGTTTACATCTTTTGTAATGACTAAGTGGAATTTGTTCTTCTGGATTTGCCAGCATGAATGTTCAGCAATCCATTGTGAGGCATGGCATAAATGTCTCTTTCTCTCTCTTATACTCACAGGCACCAATGCTGTGAACACACTATTATCTACTAACTCTTCCGGCAAGCATTATTCTACTATAATATAACTGAGTAGCATAAAGCTTTATGACTGTAAGTCATCTTAGCAAGATCAACATAATCTTGTCTCTGAATGAAGAAACTTATTTCCTGGTGGCTGAGCTCTTTCCCTGAAATTGTGTTAAGTCCAAAAGAGTAAAAAAAAATCTGGGGAAGGAGGCCTGGCTAGTTCTATCCTGATCTTAGAGGAAGATAGTGTCCTTTATTTACAGGAAGTGGTCAAATAAAAAACACATTGTTAAGACTTGACTTTAATAAAGCTTCCTTTCATCTACCCAATAATGATTTCCAAACACAAGTAGAGTTTGTAAAGTAAAGATTTCAAAGGTGAAGTCCTTTTCAAGGCCACCATGAATTAGCCAGCTTGGAGAAATCAGAGAGCATTCTGCCATTCCCAAACCTTGAATAGGTCCTAATTTCAGATAAACCCATTTATAATTTCATTTAAAGAGTTAAGCTATGATTAAGCAAACTAGTGTTCTGACCTAGATGAAATCCTTTAACTTAGAAGAAATCTGTAGCTTTGGAACTGCATGAAGCCCCACCCTCAGTCAGTTTTGGCCTGGGCTTCTTTTCCAGGCCAGTCCATCATTGGGAGAATGATTCCATATACAGCATACAAAGGCACCACAGAGCTATGTTCTTTACAATTTTCTCCCTTTCCACATAGTACTGTACTGCTCGGGCTTTAACGTCTTGCCTTATCCAGTAGATCAGTATTGTCAATTTCAACAACTTTAGAACTCCCAGAACTGCCTAGCTAGCATGCTGGCTGAACAATTCACCCTCAGTCAATTTTGTGATGGCCTCAAAGATATCCTGTTATGATTCTTTGTCAATGATTGCTAAAAGCTAATAGCACAATGCCTTGTCATTCTGAGGTGCAAAACACATGCGTTTAAGTGTGTCTAAGTGTACTGTAAGCCCTCAACAGGCATTTCATAAGAAACTAAACTCCCCAAACTGAGCCCTCCTCATATATATGATGTAGCCTACAAAAATGTTAAATATGGTCTTTGGCCACCTCAATTTTACTCAATTCATGGAATTAGCTGGGAATAACCATTCATTTGATAAAGACAACAGTGCAATACTCAAAATGTAGCCTTCCATCAGCTCATCAACGGAGTCAGTACCACAGTTTGGAATCACAGCAACCAGCTTCAAGCAAGCTGGAGAAATTGTTAACTGATTTCACTAAATTTAGGAGCACGTCGAACTGTCTAATTCACATGACTTTCTACTTTCTATCACTGCCTGTAATTGGTACAAAGTATTAAATGAGGCAGAGCTACTACAGAATAATCATGGGGTCGCTTCTACAAAAAAGGTAAAATAAAATAACCCCAAAAGAGGAGGAAAACTTTACAAGGATTTATTTTTTAATATTTTTAAAAGTTCTAATGTGTACCATGTGATATCTTGACAACAACAAAGATTGTATCATGAAGCACAGCTTTCCCAAAGTGTGTCCTCCAGATGCACTTCACCACAATTCCAACCATAGCTATCTTGACTAAAAATGATGAGAACTATAGTCCAATCCATCTGGAGGGATCCAGAACGGAAAGAGTGATCACAAGAATTCACTTAAGCAATCGCATTAGGCATTTACCTTGCTAGCTTGCATTGCCAAACTATTTGCTGAATCAAAAGTTAAATCTTAAGCCTTCACTTCAGATTATCAGGGCGACTGGTAGCAGGTATGCTCAGTCTGAGACTCCTTTCAGTTTTATTTTTAACTGGGAGAAAAAGCAGGTTATCCCACTGCTTTACTATTTCAAATTATGTTTTAATAACTACCATTACTGCATTAATATGTTGGAGCAGAATGCATGCATACACATACCTTTTTTAATTTAACTCAGAAGCAAGCTAGCTCTGTGGAATTCTCTTCCCATCTCAGCCCTCATGCTGGCCTTTAGTCACAGAAAGTCTGTGTAGGTCTGTTTGTTCCTAACCCAATCATCCCTCTATGCCAGTAGTTCTCAACCTTTTTAATGCCGCGACCCCCAACCGGTCGTAAGTTGAGGACTACTCAACCGGTCGTAAGTCAAGGACTACTCAACTGGTGCAGCACCATTTGCAGAATGGGACTTTTGGTGGGTTCAGCAGGGCAGAGACAGCCTGGACAATTCCTATTGGCTTTTGAAAGCCAATAGAATTAGACTCTATTCAAGAGAGTCTATTCTATTGGCTTTCAAAAGCCAATAGAATAAAAGGGAGTAGCACAGCTAAGGAAAAGGGGGAAAAAATGGCGGACTGCGTTGTTTGGCGACCCCTGTGAAATGGTCGTTCGACCCCAAATGGGGTCCCGACCCACAGGTTGAGAACCACTGCTCTATGCTCCATGAGCCCATGATCCAAGAGCCAAATAAAAAGAAGGAAAAAAGAAGGATTTATTACTCCTCCCATGCACTGTAGCAACATCCTCTTTCCTCCCTCCACTGTTCCATTAACAGAGTCATTCCTAGCATTTTGTGAAAACTATTGCTGCTCGGAAAGTCTTCTGCAAGACCACTCAACACCCCACTCTTCACTGCATTCTTCAGACCATTGCAACTAATCTGTCCTGTGTGTGGCTAATACGTCAGATGATCTCACCTTTTCCTTTGTGAAATTCTTCTCAGATCCCAACAGGTAGGGTGTGATGAAGCTCTCCCCAGGTCTAATCTGGCTCATGAAGCCGTAGAAACAGAGGTAGGTAACAAGGTACTTCCAGCGTGGGTCTGGTGGAGGGTCAGGAGGCTGTTTTTCCATTTTTTCAGCCTCTTCAGACATAGCTCCCTGCTAGCTCCTTGGGCACTTTGAAAAGGAACGGATTCTTTTCAGTGAAGGCCCACAGTGCTGGATTTATTCTTTGTTCAGTTTGGGTACAAACTCCAACATGCAGAGGTATGCCTGGCTGGTATGTCTGAAAGAAAAAAGGAGAGAAGGTGGCACCTCAGGAAATTTCCTGGTGAGAACATCACAAACTAATCCCTACTTTCGTCTCGTCAGGAATGTGTTGGCTTTGCAATATTTCCTGAACAAAACCATGCTCTCTTTCCACAAATGTCTTCTACGGTCTATTAAATATTTACATGATAACCAGTGACCAATACAGTGGAATGTTTCAAGTCAGCCAGATGAAAATATTCAAAAGGGGGTTGGGGGGGGGTGAGGGAAATCAAGGGAACCCAAATAAAGAAACATGGAACACTGTGGTGAAACAAAGTTTATTTAGCTGGATTGCTGTTTTTATAAATAACAACTAATACTAGTATCATTTCTTCATCTACTACACTTAAGTCTTGTCACTGAAACACACTTTCATTACACAACCTCTCTAGGACAGATTAGAAGGCCAAAAACTTAAGAGCATACAGCAGGGGTCTCCAAACTTGGTCGCTTTAAGACTTGTGGACTTCAATTCCCAGAATTCCTCAGCCAGTATGGCTGGCTGAGGAATTCTGGGAACTGGAGTCCACAAGTTTAAAGTGGCCAAGTTTGAAGACCCCTGGCATACAGGGTCCCTCACAGTGGAGGAATGAGTTGAATTACACATAAACTCAATAGTACAATACAGAATAGCATTCTGTCATACTAACTTCTGATAATAGTATTGTACTAATTACCAATTTAAAAAAACACAAAGTTGACTTTGATGTTTTGCGCCTTCATTTCGTATCCACACTTTTCTTGCCAATGCAGAAATATTTTTGTTGGCTTTTTTTGTGTGGATTTCCCTGTCTAGCTTAAACTGTTGGGCTATTCTGAGAGTGTCTTTCACCTGTGTTCCTCAAGTCTGATTCTGTCTAATCTTGAAACCCAAGGAAGGTCAGTTGGTGCTATCATACCCTTCTTCTAGTTTTTTATCTATTACTTCATGTGCTAAGGAGGGATAGATGTAAATAGGGATATATGTCAAAGAAGACAATGATCTTGTTAGGAGCCACATTTAAGTCTTGTAGTTTTGTCAAAAATTGTGTGGATGATGTGACCGTGCTGTTTGAGGGTGGGTTCAGGAAGTTTAAC
Organism: Crotalus tigris; assembly: GCF_016545835.1. Classification (NCBI taxonomy): domain Eukaryota; kingdom Metazoa; phylum Chordata; class Lepidosauria; order Squamata; family Viperidae; genus Crotalus; species Crotalus tigris. Next base: position 511,900 of record NW_024096711.1, read on the forward strand.
CAAGGATGGGCTCCAGCTTGGAAGACTAAACCCCTGGTCCCGGTGAGTGACCCCAGATTGTATCCCATCACAGTATCCTGAGACATATACATTTGCCATCATTCATTTACTAAGAAGTGGTTGCCCCGGCATATGAGTTAGTGGGGAAATGATCAAATATATCTGTTAAGAGATCAATATTCTAACTGGATCCCACCTTCACCCTTCTCCAGCTTAAACTACATTATTTTATTTAGTAGTTCCTCTATTTTGGGTTTTGTTCAGATTTTACCCATTGTCAGAAAAACTATTCTCAAGTATTACCCTCTCTTTTAGAGTTGTCTTAGCATATCCCTTAAGGAAAAAATATGAAGTACAAAAGACATGGAGATCTCTAGGAATTACTAATACACTGTTTTTATCTTCCTCTGCTCTCTGTCTTTAAAGCCTGAACTTGCTGCCCCTTTCTGTTTCCTAAAAGACTGTTTCTGACTGCTCTGGAAGGAGAGTGTTTATGACAGTGGTGGCGAACCTATGGCACGCGTGCCAGAGATGGCACTCGGAGCCCTCTCTGTGGGCACACATGCCGTTGCCCCAGCCTCGCCTCCCTCGTGACCCTCTTACCAGCAGCCCCCCTGGAGGAGAGTCGCCCCTGAGTGTGGCCCACGTGAAGCAGCGCAGCCAAGGACATGGCAGCCAGGCAGCATAGACAAGACTCTGCTCTCACGTCCCATCGTGCACAGTTGATGCTGCAGGGCGTGGGCAGAGGGAGTGGCTGGGCTGCCTGGGTGATCTGCGGAGGGCCCTGGAGGCAGTGAGTGGCCCTGCGAGCAGGTGGGGTGGGGGATGGGGGGCGGAGCAGGGGGTAGAATGGGGCCGGGGCCAGGTTTTTGGCACTCGGTCTCTAAAAGGTTTGCCATCACTAGTTTATGATTTTGCAAAGGTTCCAGGATCCAACCAGTCAGCCTCTTCCCAAAGTTATGGAAAATGAATAGTTGAGTTCATCATATCTCTCTAAGATCTTTATAATGTGCTCGATCCAAAGGATCAACAAAGTATATTAGCAGCCCCCTCCTCCAATCCTACAAAGTCAAACTTAAAAGGCCACAATAATTCCTTTTATAAAAAGAAACCATCGGATGCCACCTCCTAAAATTCTGAAATCCAAAGTTGGATTTTTCTCACTACTGCTACATATTAAATTTAGCCAAAGGGCTGTTTAATAAGAAAAGTGGAAGACTAGATTTAACAGTTCAATTATTGCTTTTCAGTTTATTTCCTAAATAAATAAACAGCACATATGAATATTAGAGGTGACCACTTCAGAGCAAAGTTCAGACCTGCTTAATTGCACAAGATAGAAATAATTTAAGTCATCCTCCAAGTCAATACACATGTCATTTTATTGCGCTATGCTTTATTGTGCTTCACAGATATTGATTTTTTTTTACAAATTGAATTAAACCTTTTTAGCAATAATTTTGTAATTAAGTATGCATTTTGTTTTTTAGACACAATGCTATTGCACACTTAGTAGACTGCAACATGGGGCAAACCTAACTTTTATATGCACTGGAATCACAAATTTGTGTTACACGAACCCCGCAGTATCTGTGAGATATGCCTGTAGTTACCTTTATCTTGAAAACAAACCTTTACTCTGATTCAAGTATGTTGTATTTTATGGTCAGCAATTTGATGCTAATTAAGTCTTTATTATCCATTACCTTTTTCCTCTTAAGTGCACCCTGCACTTAAGCCAGAGGAGCCCAACCCCTGGCCTGTGGCCCACTACTGGGCCGTGGCCTCTTCAAAACCGGGCCATGGGAGAAATGGGCAAGTGTGCACACATGAAGCTCCAGTCGTGTGAGAGGCTAACAACCAGATGATTGCAAAGGAATATAAACTCTTCATTTCCCCCTCCATCCCAACCGTCCAGTCAGAACTGAAGAAGCTTCTTGGGTGTGCTGTGCAGGCTCTGAAGTTTTTCTTGATAAAAAATACAGGAAGCCAGAAGTTGCCTTCAAGCTTTATGTTTTTATTCAGCTGAACAAAGACGGGCTCCTCTAAAAGAGAGAAAACCCCGAATGTCAGAAAATCCCTATTTTTATACTTTTTTGATTGTATAAGCAATTCACCCAGCAAAGCTGACACACATAAGATAAAGACTTCACCCTGTAAGGCTGGCACACTGTAGATAAGAAGGGAGAAAGCAGACGTAGCTAAAAATGTTCCCTTTTGGGTGTTTCCTTAAGACACCATATGTTCCTGGGTCGATTAGAATATTTGCTGTTTTCTTTGCTGTCCTTTCATGACTCTGCATCCATGATTCTGCAAGTGCTCAAAGACAGCGGGGCCATAGGAAGTATCCTATGCTATCCCCTAATTCCAGTCAACATAATAGAAGCAAAACGTCTTCCTGAAGGAAAAATCAAAGTGCAGTTGCCTTTTGAAAAAGCATCTTTGAGGCAACTGTGACCAGCCTGACTGCGAATCTCCATAAACATTTAGTTGTATGTGAAAGAAGATACCAACACAATCTATGCTATCTTATTAGTAAATTTCTGTAATAAATACCCAACTAGATTTTGGCTTGCAAGAGCTAACCAAAGTTAGGCTTGCTTAATGCATGGATGAAGAACCACCAGGAAACAGCAGGGCTATAAACTAAACTGAGAAGTCTTCAAAACATTTCAGCAGAAATCAGTGGTAAACCAACTTTCAGTATGAAAAGCTACAGAGACCTCACTGTTATGAAGCCTCCAGAGGCTGACTTTGACCCAAAGCAGAGCTTACATTACATACCATTAATTGAGATAAAAGGGGCTTGATGCCAATGTAAACAAGAACAGGATTTGTCCTAGTCTGAAATCCTATGCCAACCTCCTTTAAGCAAACTCAATGCACTTATAAAACCAGAGCAAATATACTCCTAAATATACTGTTAATTTTTTCAAGACATTTTTGTTTGGAGGACATAGAAATGGTGTCCTTCAATAGCCATTAAAACAGGCATTAAGACTAACACAAGGAAATAAAAATACTGGATAGACTTGAACTTGATAAGTGTCCTACAGAAATCAACAGGTCTGAATTTTTCACGACTAACAAGCTTCACAGATTCTGATGCTATCAATCTATTCTGTAGTATGAATAAATCTGAATGTTACCCAATGCTGTTGTTCTAAGTTAAATAAAAAATTCTATATTGCAGTAAAATTAAAATAATGAGTTTTTTCAATGTGTATAAATTGAAGGCACTTTGTCTTTCTCCACCCAAACACACATGCAGGCACATGGAGCAGTTTTCTAGTATATGAGGGGCTGCCACAAAGAAGAGGTGTCACGTTATTCACCAGGACAAGAAACAATGGTTGGAAACTGATCAAGGAGAGAAGCAACCTAGAATTAAGGAGAAACTTCCTGACCGTGAGGACAATCAACCAGTGGAACAGCTTGCCCCCAGAAATCATGGGTGCTCCATCACTGGAGGTTTTTAAGAAGAGAGTCACTAGAAAGTCACTTATCTGAGTTGGTATAGGTTCTCCTGCTTGAGCAGGGGGCTGGACTAGAAGACCTCCAAGGTCCCTTCCAGCTCTATTCTATTCTATTCTATTCTATTCTATTCTATTCTATTCTATTCTATTCTATTCTATTCTATTCCATTCTATTCTATTCATTCAGAACAAAAATGCATATATCAGGAAACTCTTTCTCAAAAAGATAAGATCACCTAAATTGATATCTGAACCATTAACTTCCAACTGAACTTTTAACCCACAGTGGTAAAATGAGTCACTCACTTCCAATAATGAAAAGCACTCGAAAAATATGTTCCTAAAAAAACAGCAGATTTAAACTAAATGTTTATCCTACTTCCTTTAATTTGTAATCAACGCAAGTTACATTTTTCAAGCAATCAAGCAGGGCAATTCTATGGCCCTCCTATTCTGGCAGTCACTATGGCTTAGTTACCCCAGCTTGATGCACTTGATGTATGAAATTTGTTTTTTCCAGAGCACACAAGCCCCTTCTTATATTAGCTGTTCTGAATGCCAGTTTGCTACTGGCCCCATTCAAAACAGAGGCCGACCTTTTCAAAGGCCATCTTCTCCTGCGCGATCTCACCAACTGACTATGATCGCCCAGCATCTGAAGCAGTTTGCATGCACTAGGGAACAAGGCTTCTCTCTGGCGCCAGCCATAACTGGATGACCATGGAGTCCCTGAAGAAGGATCGGGGTATGAGTTATTTCCAGGTAGCGCGATGGATCTTATGATGGCGAGTGAGTTTGGTTTGCCTTTTCCCTGAAGTGTTTTTAGGGTTTTATTACTGTTTCTTTGGCTACCTGCTTGATTATTTGGATTTTCTTTTCAATTCTAATATGTAAAACAACTAGAGTAGCTTCTGTGCCTGGGCCAGCATTTTGCTGAAGTGTACGTGTAGGAGGAAGCAAAAAAGGGCCCCCCTTTTTTATGCGCGTCACATGTGATACAGGTAGTCTTTGACATACAACCATTCGTTTAATGACCGTTCAAAGTTACAACAGAAGTGAAAAAAAGTGACATGACCAGTTCTCACGCTTATAACCATTGCACCACCCCAGTCACATGATCAAACTATAGGTACTTGGCAACCAACATGCATTTACAATAGTTGCAGCATCCCAGGGTCCTGGGATTGTCATTTGCAACCTTTCCAGAAAACTTCTGACAAACAAAGTCAATGAGGGAAACCAGATTTGCTTAACAACTGCACGATTCACTTAGCTCAGAGGTAGGCAACCTTGGCTCTTTTATGACTCGTGGACTTCAACTCCTAGAATTCCTGAGCCAGACAGCCAGGAATTCTGGGACTTGAAGTCCACAAGTCATAAAAGAGCCAAGGTTGCCTACCCCTTACTTAGCTGTAGTGATTCGCTTAACCACCATGGCAAGAAGATAATAAAATGGGACATGGCTCCTTAACAACTTCCTTGCTTAGCAATGGAGATTTTGTGCTCAATTGTGGCTGTAAATTGAGGATTACTTGTACACATAAATATGACAAGACATTCATTGCACATTCACAACTGCCATTTTGACTTCATTCTGAATCCCCATCCTTGCAGTTGTCTCTAAAATAAGTTAAATAAATGAAAATTGTTTTCCCATAACATACAAGATGTTCATTTTGTCTATTTAGTTCTCCATATTCCCTCTGGAAATTCATCTCTTAGTGCTGGTGGATTATTTTTAACTTTCAAATTATTTTTTCTCTGTTAATTCCATAAACATATTCTTTAGTTTCCTTTTTTCTATAGCCACAGTTCATAATCTATCCTGGAAATGAGCTCCCCCATCCTGCTACATTTTTGCCAGATTCAGAATTGTGTCATTTGTCCTACAGGGTTTCTAGTTTAAATATGTGAAATAAACAATTTAAAAAACTGCCCAGAAACCCAGCCAGGAACCAGACAGCTAGATAAGGTTTATGGGGCAGCGTCGGGAAAGTAATAAACACAAAGGCAACAGTCAACTAGCTACCACCTGCCAGGTCATTAGAAGTGGCTTAACCCCAATTAATCCTAGTAAGTAGCATTTATGAGTGATTGCTTGCACACCTTGCACATCTATGCTTCGTGCAACAAAAATCACAATTCAAGACTAAGGTATCTATTGTAATAAAAGAAGAAAAAAACAGACATTGTTTAGCATGGGTATTAGTGTTTTAACTTGGCCTTGCCTTCTTAATCACAAAGGTTGTCTCAACCTACCTAAACAGGACTTTCTGCCTTTGTCTCAGTCCAACAATTTTCTAGCACAAAGGTAAAAATGTGTGACCCTAGAAGTTAATGAACTGCAAATTCCATCTCCCTGACTTAGCAGGGCCAATGGTAAGATATTAAGAGATCCGGAGTACACCAACATCTGGAGGTGTTCATACTGTACTGTCCATATGCATGCTAGCACAATCATGTGCCAATTCTACAGCAGCAGGTCTAATCTGACTCTTGACTGGGCCATATATGCTACTGTGCATTATTGGCCAAAATCATAAAGCAAATCAGGATTAGTCTCCTTCGTTCTGTAGAAAAGCCAGCACACAGTTAACACTCATTCTGGCCTCGTTCCAACAGATCACACAGATCGGTAGACAAAGTAGCCTGTTGCAGCATTAACAGATCACGGAGCACCTTAAAGACTATATTATAACTTTATCATGCATATACTGCAACTACAGTCCAACAATCTGAAACCACACTTGAGGAATAAATCTTATGAAATGCAATGACATCTGTTACAAGTAAGGACAAGTTCAGGTTTTCTAGCCTATCAAGAAGGCTAAAGCCTCTTAATTTAGCTAGGTTTTTCAGCCATGAACGCTGTTTTGTTATTAATTTTGTTATTGAGTGTCCTTAAAATATAACATTAGTTGCATTTGATGAAGTGGGGTCTTAGCTGAACTTGCTGTTTAGAATAACTGTTGAAAGATGCCTAATTATTTTAAATATTCCAATTTAGTTGCCTTTGATATACTACTTTTATCCAACTTTTTAAAAATGTTAAGAGGCACAAATGGATAATTAAACAAAACGTTTTTAATTCATAAGGGGCAGCTCCCACTCCCAAATAAGATAAAGCTTTGAATACAATCACTTGCCCTTTCCTAATCTTCGTTTCCCAGTAAGATTACGGCTGTGCATTCCGGACCAGATGCTTCGTCCCCTGTATCTTCTCTTTATCACAGAAACAATTAGCGGGGAATGCAAACGCGATAAACTAAATCCCTATGCTCGTGTTATGCACTATAGTCCAGTTTAGTGCAAGTGTACCATATTGCACTTCTTCTGCACCCAGTAAACAATAAGTGATCACCATTCCCACGCACCCTCCTTCCCTCATTAAAAAGATAAATAACCTGGATAAGACACTTTGGTGTCCTGTAGCTTCCGGGTGACCCGTGGACATTCTCCGCCAGCCTAAGCTGCTCCTTTCCCCCGACTGGCCTGCGTGGTGCTCTGCTTTACCTCACTCGCTCAGTCCATTGGCTCGGGTTCAGCCTTCCTCTGCTTTCTTAACGGGGCACGACTCCCGCGATTACTGCACGAGAGACATCCCTCACTGCAGACTCTTGGCGTACAGACCTATAGTCCAGACTAATCCGCAGTTGCCGCACGTGGAAGGCGGGAGGGAGCCACAGCTCCTGGGAAGTGTAGTTCTTACTGTGGGCAGGCCACTGCAAGAGCGCGATTAAACTACCATTCCCACAATGCAAGCGGGGCAGAGAAGGCACAGTAGAAATATGTAAACAGATCCCACTCCCTAGTACTTTAAATCAGCTATGGTTCGGTGACCCTCTCAAGTGTTGGTCTTCGAAAACGAAACCTGTTGTCAAGGCGGCAGCAAAATCAGTGTTTATTTTGCCAGCTAATGTTCGACTAATGCCTTGATCTTTTAATCACGGAAAAGGAAGCGTCCTGTTTGGAATAAAGTAATAATCGCGCTCCCGAATATTGTCACTCTGTTTTTACTCTCCGGTTGCAATCCAGAACCATTTACTTGGTGATAATTCTGTGATTATATTCGTATAACATTGGAAGCCGCAGACTCACGTTGGCTTTGTTTATACAATGGGCTAAAACAAAACGAAGAACACTTTGCATTGTTATAGTCGTGATCCATCTCCCTAAGATTTAAGTGACCTTTAAAATGCAAAGACGCTTCTGTTAAGATTACGCATTCGTTTACTTTCAATACGTTTTTGCTTCTTTTTCTCCTTTTAAGATAACACGTAGCAATTACAAAGCACACAAATGGAAAGGGGAAGAAGGACAAACGACATATTTTACTTACAATTAAAGTAACACAAATGGCCACAATCCATCTAATCCTCTCTTTAATCCAGAGTCTAAAGTTATCTGAGTGCACCTCTAATGTTGGGGTGAAGATAATTCCATTTCCCGGTTCTTTATCATCAATCGGTGCCTGGTTGGGTAGTGAGGTTGTTGAAGGAGTTTTATAGTCAAGGCTTGCCAAAGAACAACCCCTCTGTACTTGAATGAGTTACTTCCCTGCCCCTGTAGCCGCTGGACTTGTCCACTAGAGTTCACAAGCGTCCCATCTTTAATCCTTTAGCTGATTAAATAAAATAGAATTGGTGTACAGTTTCTCCAACCTGAGACAAGCTTGTCTGTTGCGACTGACTCTTAAATTTGCATTGCAAAGGAATAAGAACACCCCCCAGTCGACCTTGACTCCTTTTGACTGCTTTCCCAAGCAGCTTTTTTGGTGGCACTCTCTAAGTGGCTTATTGTTGTTTTCTTCGCAGATATTTTTCAATTCCCAGGAGTCACCTGTACAAAAGCTTCTCTCTAGACTTCCCAAAAAGAGAGAGAGGAGGAAAGCAGAGCTCAACTTTCAATTGGGAGATAGGAGAACGTTTTTGCGTAATTCTTTAACATCATTCTGAGATGTATCTTTAGCTTCAGACGCAGGAGGCTTGTTCTTCCTTATGGCAGAAAATAAGGATGTTAAAAAAAGGGTTGGCAGTTTATTTTCCAGCTACCCTGCATTGGTCAGTTTCAATCATTTCTCCTTGCTTCCCCTAAACTAAGAGTCCACTTCAGGACTCCCTCTACTCTGGAACAATTTTTCCCAGAGTCTTCCGGAAGGGCATCTGGCCAATAAATGCTCAGCTCCATCCAGTCTCACTGACTCCACCTGGAATTAAGAGATTAGAGAGTTGTAAAAAAAGGGGAGTTTTCCCATAGGGTGTTTAGTGTGTGCATGCCTATGCCTTTATGTCAGTTTTTGACTCTTGGCAGCTGCCTGGAGAAACCCCCTGAAATTTTCTTGGCAAGGTAGTTCAGAAGTGATTTGCCCTTGCCTGCTTCCTATGGCTGAGAGAGAGAGTGATTGACCCAAGGTCACCCAGATGGCTTTGTGACTAAGGCAGAACTAGAACTCACTGCTCTCCTGGGTTCTAGCCTGGTGCCTGCACCACTGTACCAAATAGTTCTTACAATTATCTTTACTTTGTATTATTTTAAATTAGGAGATTCTGTGGAAGAAGGGCAGATAAACCACTTTAGAGAAATTCTGGAAAGTCCCTTTAATGATGCATGGCTTAATATATTATTCCAGAGACATGCTGAGTGACTGGCTACCTCAAACAGGTATCCTAAGATGTTGCTTCATAACTGTTGCAGCTCTCTTCCTGTGGCCCACCAACCTTCTGGAGATCCAGATGGCTCTAACCTTACCAGCCTTAGGCAAAGCACTAAAAAGCCTGACTAACCTCCAGATGATCCCCCAGAAGTGACCTCTGTTAGTTGATTGGTTTTAATGTTGTAGTAGTGGTAGTTGTTGTAAGTTGTGAATAATTTCCAACCTCTGACAATTGCTATCTGAATTGTTGTTTAATTTTATTGTTCGATTCTAATTTTTGTGCACTGCCCAGGGTCCTTCCTGTGAGACAGATGGCTACACAAATCATTTAAATAACTGCATTTAAGTGGGCAATCTCAGACTGTTACCATCCTCTAAATCTGGGGGGAGGGGGAGATCACCCACACGTTCATTCAGAGACCAATTTTCCACCAGTGCTTTACTCTGGAAAAAGAAAGAAGAAGCACCTTTTCCCTTTCCTGTAGCTAGCAGAGAGGTTAGCAAAATCCCCCGTTAGAATGAGAATACAGATTTCAGAAAAGGCCATAAGTTGTTTATTATCTAGGTCAAGATTAAGGAGCTAACTGAGGGTGGAAGACATAGGGCAATGATGGCGAACCTTTTAGAGACCGAGTGCCCAAAAACCAGCCCGGCCCCTGGCCCCCTCCATCCACCCTGCCCCTGCTCCTGCCCCCCATCTGCCCCACCCCTGCCCCCTGCTCACCCATAGGACCACTCACTGTCTCTACGGCCCGCTGATCGCCCAGGCGGTCCAGCAGTGCCATGGCAGCCACGCCCTCCGCCCGTGCCCCACAGCATCAACTGCGTGCAATGGGGCACAAGGGTGGTGTCTTGTTCCCACTGCCTGGCTACCATGTCCTTGGCTGCCCTGCTCTACGCAGGCCATGCTCGGGGGTGATTCTCCTCCAGGGGAGCTGCTGATGAGGAGGGGGCTGCAGTGGGAGGCAGAGCTGGGGCGATGGCACATGTGCCCACATAGAGGGCTCCTAGTGCCGCCTCTGGCACATGTGCCATAGGTTCGCCACCACTGACATAGGAGAAAAAAACTTGGGGTTTGCAAGGTAGCAGCTCCTCCTCCACCTTTCCTAGCTAATCTTTCAGGCTGGAATTCAGATAGTGGCATGAACACAATAAAGGTAGAAGAAAACAGGACTAAATTACAAAAAAACTGTCCTGATCAGTCCTTAATGCACACAATATTTGTTTTGCCTTCAAATCAGCCTTAACCACCACACCAAACTAGCTCTCTTAAACAATTGTAAATACTCTAAATCTCTTCTAAGTCCACATTTCCCTTGATGGCCAAGGATGGCTTTCTTCTTCTTGGAATCTTGGATTTTTTCTCTCCTTTCCAGACAGTCCCAAAGTCAGACTTTTCCTATTTGGGCAACATGACACCAGCTGATGGATCTTTTTCCCAGTGGCTGGGCCAGTCCATTAAAGCTAAAGGAGAAAAAAAACATTGCTTGTAAGCAGGAGAACCCCATTCAACAATGTTTCTGAACAACTCTAGAGAGGAAGGAGAGAGTTTAGCACAGTGATTCTCAACCTGTGGGTCGGGATCCCATTTGGGGTCGAACGACCATTTCACGGGGGTCGCCAAACAACGCAGTCTGCCATTTTTTCCCCCTTTTCCTTAGCTGTGCTACTCCCTTTTATTCTATTGGCTTTTGAAAGCCAATAGAATAGACTCTTGAACAGAGTCTAATTGTATTGGCTTTCAAAAGCCAATAGGAATTGTCCAGGCTGTCTCTGCCCTGCTGAGCCCGCCAAAAGTCCCATTCTGCAAACAGTGCTGCACCAGTTGAGTAGTCCTCGACTTACGACCGGTTGAATAGTCCTCGACTTACGACCGGTTGGGGGTCGCGGCATTAAAAAGGTTGAGAACCACTGGTTTAGCAAGAGAGACAACAGCTTGTGTACACATACACACACAAACACACAATACCTTTTCTCTTTTTTTTATCCACATAGCTTTTCAGCCCTGGCTCTGAGATGGCGAGTTTAATGATTGCTGAGGACACATCTTCAACATTTTCTATTTATTCTCTACATCTCTCTTTTCCAATCAATTTCAGGTGGACTGGAACCTTCTTCTCAGGACCAGCTTGCTGCTGAGGCAGCCTGGAGCTGACATCTCTAGCAAATGGGAAAGGGAGAGGAGTCTTGAGTTGGTTGAGCCAAACTTTGGGTGAGGTAGGCTGAAACTCCAGTATTTTATGATGCATTATTATGATCTTTCAAAATTCTTCCAACTGAAGATTTGTGACATTTTTTGTGGCAATCATCAAGTGAATCACCACGGTTGTTAAGCAAATGCCGTGGTCGTTCTGCAAATCCTTTCTCTGCAATGTGTATTTTTTGCCAGAAACCAAAAGTAAATGCCAGTTTCCAGCAAAAAATGTTGGAAATTGTGGTCGTGTGATAGCAGCACACTGAAAAGGGGCATAAATGCAGTGGTGGGATTCAGCCAGTTCACACCACCTCGGCAGAAGCGATAGCTAATTTTTTGTTGCCCAGGCCCAGAATGGACTTCCGGAAGCAGCATCCACACAGAGACCTGGTTGTTCACATATTTGAATCCCACCACTGCATAAATGTAGGCTAGTTGCCAAATGGCCCAAATTCAATCATGTGACCACGAGGGGGGGGATGGGAAGCAGAACTCAGAATTCAAGCTGTAAGTAGCCCTGGGGAAGTCCATCATAACTTCAAATGGTCACTAAACAATTGGTCGTAAGCCGAGGACTACCTATAGCCACAAGGAGACACGAAGGCTCAGAAAGACTGATAGCTCATCCCCGTGCAGTTTTTCTCTAGATAGAAGGAAAGCAGGCACAATTATAATTAGGCACAGATGGTATCAGTGCAACTAAAAAAAGCACCAGCTGCTGAAGCATGGCTGAAAGTTGGATCCTCAAGTTTTGAAATCATTCCCTCCCTCTCTTTTTAGTTTTTTTTCTCCCTTCTTCCTGTTTGTTCATATCCTGAGCTGCATTCTTAGTTTCACCTAGGTCAGGGGTAGGCAACATTGGCTCTTTTATGACTCGTGGACTGCAACTCCCAGAATTCCTGAGCCAGCCATGCTGAGGGAAAAGGGAGAGGTTTAGAAGCTGAGCCATGCTGGCTCAGGAATTCTGGGAGTTGAAGTCCACGAGTCATAAAAGAGCCAAGGATGCCTACCCCTGACCTAGGGCATTCAACAGAAAACATTATACAGGTAGTCCTCAACTTACAACAGTTCATTTAGTGGCAGTTCAAAGTTACAATGGCACTGAAAAAAATGACGTATGACTGTTTTTCAAAGTTACGACCTTTGCAGCGTCCCCATGCGATCAAAATTCGGATGCTTGGCAATTGATTCATATATCTATCTATCTATCTATCTATCTATCTATCTATCTATCTATCTATCTATCTATCTATCTATCTATCTATCTATCTTTGGTTGTTCGGGTTTTCTCCCGCGTAAAATTGGAAGTGTCTTGGCGACGTTTCGACGAAGTCCCATTCGTCATCTTCAGGCTGGTGTTTATATATGCTGTGTCCCAGGGTCATGTGATCACCTTTTGCAATCTTCTGACAAGCCAAATCAATGGGGAAGCCAGATTCACTTAACAACCAGATTACTAACTTATCAACTGCAGTGACACACTTAACACCTGAGGCAAGAAAGAAACAGGGCAAAGCTCACTTAACAAATGTCTCACTTAGCAACAGAACTCTTAGTCTTAATTGTGGCTGTAAGTCAAGAACTATCTGTAAAGCCTGGTAGGTTCAGTAAAGAAAATTATAGGATCAAGACTATGAATAAAATATATTTGTGAAGGGTGTCAAATCAAGAGGAGGATCAGTTCATGGATTATACTATTTGTGGTTCATTGCGTAAAACACATTAGTTAGGTTCACACAACACACTAAATGCTCACATGTGTATCCACATTGGTATTACTTTAAATGTTCTGTGGAAATTAACGGCAAAGTGCAACTCAATTGTTTTGCAGGAGAATGGCACAGAAATGCAATCAATCAATTGAAAAGTATATGAGAAGAAATCCATTTGCAAATTACTGGACGGTGTTACCAAGAAAACAACATGGACACGTCTCTGTATCCCAAAGATGCTTTTTCATGAGGTAACTGGACTTTCTTGTTTTTCTTTGAAGACATTTCGCTTCTCATCCATATGTGGTCTGGGCTGAGGTTGCTTCTGTCATCTAAGGTGCTGTCTTGCTACAATGTGCCATGATGGACCTCTGCCTGACCATTACCTATTTTAAATACAGTGAAGATTTCTACAGACAACAACATGGCTGCGCCATGGGTTCACATATGTTCCCCATTGTGGCCAATCTTTAAATGTAAGAAACCAAAGCCCTAAACTCCTTCACAGGAATTCCACTCACTCACTAGTATAGGTATGTGGACGATACTTGGGTCAAGAACAAAATACAAGAATTGGAAGCATTCACCAAACATATCAACTCGGTGGACAGATACATCAAATTCACACATGAAAATATTAAGGAAAATAGTCTAGCCTTCCTGTACCATGCAGTATATATTAAGGAAGAAGAAGCCTTAACATTGAAGTTTACAGAAAACCCACACTCAGAGATCAATATTTACATTTTGATTCTGAACACCCACTAGAGCACAAAATGGGAGTTATCTGAACCCTACATCACCGAGCTGAAGGCCTACTTACCAGCAAAGATGGGAAGGAAAAAGAACTAAAACACATCAAGGAAGCTCTCAAGACTTGTGGCTATCCCAAGTGGGCCTTCATCAAATCCAAAAATAGACAGCAGGAGCTCCTCCATAACAGACAAAGAAGAAAACAATAAACGAAGCAACATAGTCATTCATATATTGCAGGAATATCAGAAAAGCTTAGGAGGATCTTCAGCCAACACAACACATGGCTGAAGAATACACTAAGGCAGAAGTCTGTCAACCCCAAGGATAAAACACCCAGAACACAAATTGAGCAACTGGTATATGCAGTACAATGCAGTGAGCCATGTGCAGATCTGTACATTGGGGAAACAAAACAACCACTTCACAAACACATGGCACAACATAGGAGAACAAACCCATCAGCACAAGAGTCAGCAGTCCATCTGCATTTACAAGACAAAGGCAACTCTTTTGAAGACAGCAAAGTCCACATTTTGGACAGAGAGGACCATTGGTTTGAAAGAAGGGTCAAAGAGGCCATCTATGTCAAAATTGAACAGCCCTCTTTCAACAAATGGGGAGAGATACAACATAATTTGTGTCTAGTGTACAACACAGTCCTTTCAACAGTGCCAAGAAGGCTCAACACCCACTTGCACTACTCAGATGACCCTGGCAACACAGATAAGCCTCCAGGTGGCATCAGCGACTCACTAAAAGAATCCAAATTAACATTATTTATTTATTGATTAGCCCTTAGGCCATATCAAAGTGCAAAGTTCCAGAAACAAATTATTACTAAAATTTGATAAAGGCAATTTAAAATGGAATTAGATAAAATACAATTTAAAATGAAATTGGAATAGAATACAATAATTTAAGATATAAATAAAATATGATAAAATTATATTTCCGTGTCACCCCTGCAATCTACCCCAATCAGTCCCACATATGCAGATCTCAGCTGGACCATTTTGCTTGAGTACTGTGCTGTGTTAAATGTTATTTTCAGATTCTGGCCGCACATAAAGTAAGTTGTTTTGATATGGGGATCCCAATGGCGTCATTTGTTTGGTATACAGACCGAGGTTCCTGTCTCTCTCCCTTTTATACAGGCAACAATCGAATAGGATGTGAACCAGGTCTTCTACCTCTGGCGTTTGGCAAATGCAGATACGTTCATGTAGGGTATAGAATGGAATCTCCCGTATCTAACCAGTGTGTCGAGCTGTTTGAATCTCGCTCCCGAAAATATCTCCCTTAGATGTTTGGCAGTTGTAACTTCTAATAGCTGTCTATTTGAAAAGTACATTTGTATTTGCACACCCATTTCAAGTCACCCACCTTACTAAGGATAGTTATGTCATTTTGTGTTTCTATATCCTTAATTCTTTGGGCAGCTCTTTTTTTGAATTGTTCTCCTGTTACGCAAGAGACAGGAAGACCACAGCTTCTTTTTTTAAAAAATGTTAGTTTGGTGATACAGGAGATTTGTGATTGTGATTTTATTTGCTCTAGTCGGCATAACTTGGGGAGTCTATCAGTCTCCATTTAATTGGCTTTGTGCCGGTGGTTATATGCTCTAATTTGGGATAATGCATGAATTGTATGAATTCCCAATTCAGCTCTAACTGCTGCAGCAGATGTTCTTCAAGCTACACCCAAAATACATCTCAAATACTGGGACTGTGTTTGTTCTAGGACTGTGGTTGAGTATAGACCCTAAACTTCTGCTCCATACAAGAGCATAGGGATAACCTTAGCTTTATATACTTTCATTAATGGGGCTAGGGATCCTGGGTAACTATGATTCTTTAGTTTAAGCCAGGGTCCCCAAGCCTTGGTACCGGGCCACAGCATGCCAGCAACCGGTCCACATAAATAAGCAAAGCCCCATCCGTGGGATGCAAGCAGCATACAAAACCACACACCCTCCGGTCTGCAGAAAAACTTCTCCACAGAACCGGTCCCTGGTGTCCAAAAGGCTGGGCACCTCTGGTTTAAGCAGTAAACTTAGAGCTTTTGCTCTAAGTGTACTCCATTAATGACCAGCTGTCTGCAAGGAGTATAAATCCTTCCATTCCCCACCATCCAGTTGAGCTGAAGAAACTTCTTGGATGAAAAACAAGAAAGTCCAGTTGCCTTGTGAAAAAGCATCTTTGGGATAACTATGACCTAGATCAGTAGTTCTTAACCTGGGCGATATTGCCCCCAAGGGGCCAATTTCATTTTTCAGAGGGGCGAAGGAACGAAAAGGGGGCAATATGGGGGCGATGGAGCAAAGGGACACCTTTGAGACTTTTTCGTACAATGAATCGCTGTATATCTGATGGAGGGGGAGCACTTCTTTCGAAACATCGCATGCTGAGTGGCTCTGTAAAACATTTTGTATTGTATTTTTTTAGCATGCACTCCAGTTCGGTATTATATTTTATTTGTGTCTTTTTAATCTTTTTTACAGTGTGCATGACTATATATAGTTTCCTCAAATCTTAATTTAGTTTCAGAGTTTTCGTCTTGAAATTCTTAGTTCCTGCATTGTGGTTTGTTCTTATGCCCTTTTTATATTTCTTTTTATATATTTCACTTGTAATTCAATCATTAAATGTTACTGTTTTTCTTTTTGGGCATTTCACTTTCTTGCAATTGAATTTTGTTTTCAGTGGTCATTACATTTAAGTGTCTTGAATAAATAAGATAATAATGAAATACATGTATCACAAAGTTTGGGAATAAAGTGACAGGTGGCACCAAAATTTTTCACACAGTTGAGATATGGGAAAAAGACTGGAAATAAATTATTTGCATCGATATGTCCTGATGACAATTTTAAAGAAAACAAAAAAAGTGTTTGGATAAATTGAAGAATTATTTCCTATGTTGTGATTGAGAGGTTATATTGGGGGAGAGGGGCGATGACAACTTCTCATTGGCTCAAGGGGGCGATTCGTTCAAAAAGGTTAAGAACCACTGACCTAGATGACTGAGAATCTCCATAGACAAGTCCCAATAGTCACTAAGAGCTTGACTCAAGAGAGACTTAACCTTTAATTTTTTTCCAAGAACTGTAATTTGGCAAACATTCTAAAAATTTGGCTAGGGATGCCAAGTCTGTATCCTGCTCATGCAATAAATCTTCCCAGGACTACTAAATACTAAATAAATCAATCTGAGTCTGTCTATAGTATAAACATACCGAGAAGGTACAGATGTTTGATAAAATAGGAAAATTTTAAGAGAGAGTTTTACAGAGTTTTATAGTGGAATGATCTCTCCACCGTTTTAATTGGAAGTAAGGTTTATATCTTTTTGTCATCAGGTTAAGACATGCTTCACTGCCAACGTATTTCATATTATCTGGTTTGTCTCAAGCCTGTGCTAAAACTGTGCTTAAAATAACCTCGCAACAGCTAATGGGTGCACCTGGTAGGAGGAGGTTAGATCGTGAAATGGCAGGACATTCTCTTGCTTGACTGCAATCCCATCACCACCACTGTAATACTCCCAGCCCCCTCCCCCTTGCAACCAAATCTGTCAGTTGTTACTCAAGCTACATTTAAAGACCAACTCAATGTGTTACATATTTTATGTTATATGTTATGAATATATCACAAACATTATATAAGTTATGAATATAGAGGGCCTGTAATACAACCATAGTTAGCCTTTTCATGAACTCACTGGGAAACTCATGTTGCTGGAATGTGTGTATTACTGATAAAGAAAGATTCTGAGTGCGGTGTATGAATGATTTATTGTTGGTGATACCAGGTAGAACATTAGTGGGCGTAAGGAGTATAGTGGTTTGTGCTTTTCATGGAGTCTTGGAACAAAGTGTGAGGATGTACAGTTCCTGACATGGCTAGGTCAAGATGTATTATATACATGGATTCTGAGTAAACAAGCTGAGTATAAAGAGAAAATTGGAATAAACCCAGAACGTGAAGTTTGAGATGACTCTTGTTGGAGCAGGGGACACCCTGAATTTGCTTCCCAGCCCACTCTAATGCAGCTTGATCACCTGTTTGGAGAGTGTATGTGAGTATTGTGTGAATGAGTAGCCTACTTACAGCAACTTGAGTAATATTTACAGCAATACTTACAGCAACTTGAGTAGCTTTGTTGGGCACAGTTGTTTGCATAGCCTTGTTGGGTACAGTAACGTGAATAGCCTTGTTGGGCATAACTTGCTATAGTAAGATAACTTTGAAATTAGACAAGTATATGTACAAACAGTGCTTTTTTTGTAAAAACAAAAGGTGCCAGAACTCACACATGTCATACAACCTGCCTTGCCTACCCTACAAGGTTCCATCCCAAAAAGGTGCCGGAACTCCGTTCTGGGTGTTCTATGACAAAAAAAGCCCTGTGTACAAATATAAAGGAACTAATTAAGTTTAATTGCACACTTGCCTTGCTTTTTGTCCAAATAACACAAGAATAAAAGAACTATTGGAAAACTTCACTCTGAGTGGCTTGAACTCAATTTTATGACAAGCACTTTTCAGAAAGAAGGCTAAACCCTGTGCTGAATCTGGTTTTAGTGCTTTTTCAGAAGATTATTAAATCCATGTTTACATATAGCCTCTAAAACAGCTGACCACGTAAGTTCTCAGCTACTGCTATGAGTTGAAGTCTGAGGCTTTGTTGACCAACACTGGAAGGCTACGGTGTTGCCCAGGTGACCAGTTGCTAGGAGCTTGTGCAGAACCTGGAGTGAGTTTTTCACAGAGGGTTACATCTGAGAGTCTAGCCATTTGTCCAAATTCACTGGGTCTCATTCCAGTTAAGGAAAATGAATGTGATTTTGATAGGACGGGAGGGAGGGAAGGAAACCAAGAGAGGGGAATCCACCAACATTTGGCTGCATGCTTCCAGTGGTAGGGTACTAGGGACTGGCAGTAGGGGCAGCAAAAATGTTGACATAATATTCTGCCACTTGATGGATTGATGGATGGCACTTTAATGAAGCTGTGGGAAAGAATCCTTGTTAGCACTAGTTACTGTGAAGGTATCTTAATGTTTCATTTTTGAACAGATTAAATGCAAATAATTCTTGATCTTTGCTGAAGACCTAGTCACCCATGTTTGAGATTCACAAACAAAGATGTATCAAGTCCTCCATACACTCCAGTCCAAAACCTAATAAGATTCACACTGTTTGTCTTGCTAGTATTACAATACAGTACTTTGCAGGCAAATGCTGAAGTTGACAGAAACGGTGCCTATCTCCAGTATGGTAAACACCATCAGGTAGGCTAGAATTCCCTGAGTGAGAAAGACACAAGATTTTACAAGGATCATAGTGACAAAAATCACGAAAAAAGCATGCTTTGGTGGCCTTCCCCCCCTTCCCCCCATCTTGCTTCCCTGCATTGGCCTCCAGGTCATCCCTGGCCTGCAAGAACTGACATGTTTAAACCAGCCTTAATTCTATCAGTGTTAAAGTAATATTTCCCCCCTTGTTCCTGTACTGCCAAAGATAGCTTCAAGGTGGAAAAATCTGCCACATTTAGTCGTTCGCTACCATAGAAGGAAGTCCAGTGATAGCTGTGATGTGAAATACAGGCAACAGAGTCAAGAAAGGGAGCCTGCCAACTCAGGAAGAAATGAGAGCATTTCAATAGCAAAGGGGAAAAGCTATTCGTTTCCACCAGGGTGTCCATAGAGTATGGCTGAAAAGTCAAGATGTGTGTTGCATATAGAAAATGGGCAGAACTTCAAGATGACAGCTGACCTTCCTGACCATACCCTGTGGACATCCCTAATTCATACAGAAGCCATGAAGTAATGCCTTGGTTTATGCTGTGACTTGCCAAGTGTTTGCCAACCCTGCATTGTTACAATTTCAAATATCCCTAAATAAACATTTAACCATGGTTTATTGAAAAATTGGCTGGCTTGGCAAAACATGTGAAGGCATTAATCTTAAGAAACTGAGTTTATGGATACAGTGCCAGCACCTTTTTTTTTTCTTGGAAGCATCATGTTGAGGAGTCCTTGGTGGTCTCTGAACTTGGTCATTTTCTTACAGATATTTCATTACCTAAGCTAGGTAATGTCATCAGTGCTAGTCCATCATCACGTTGTCCTTCATCTTTGCATACTTTATTGAAGAACAAGAATTTTGCTGTATGTGAAGGAGGAAGAGAAATCTATAAACTTTTCTTTTGGGCTTAGTGGATAAAGAACTTGAAAAAAATGAACTTTGATGTTGTATATGTTGACAGCAGCAGGAATACTCTATGCACAAAAATGGAAGGACACTTTGATTCCCACCATGGACAAATGGCTGCAAAAGTTGATGGAGTTAGCAGAGATGGCAAAATTGACTGCTTTGATTAAAGAAAAGAACACAATTAATTTTGCTTCTACTTGGAAACCACTTTTGGACTTTGTGCTTGAGATGGGAAAAAAATGAAACTTTGATTTTGGGTTTTGCTGATTAGATAGGTTTGTTGTTATAGAAATGGCTAGATATATTATTATGTAAAAGTAAGAAGTTGAGGTTGTATGTTATTCAGCTGCACAAAAGAGATGGACACCAGTGCTTTTTTTTTCTTTTCCCCTTTACCGTTTTTCCTCTTCCCCGTCTCCTCCCCTATTTTCCCATTATTTTCATTTTTTTTGCATTTCTGCATTTTATATTTTGATAAAGTAACAAAAATTTGAACTCTGAAGAGAAACAGCAATCTGTTTCCTAAAAAGCAAGCTTATCCATGTGTAACTCCTAGACAATTTGCCCCCCTCAGTTGATAGTTGACAGCTTGTGAGGAATTGGATTGTTCTAGACCAGCGGTAACCAAGGTTGCCTACCCCTGTTCTAGACCCTGAACTCTTGCCTGAAAAATGAAATATAAGCATTTGTAGCCAAAATACAGATTTCACCATACAGATGCTAGTGATGCTTTTCATTTAGTGAAGGGGGGTGGCCATTCCATCTTAATTTGATGCCTTAAATATGGCAGAGATTGTAATGTATCTTGAACCCCATTAGTAAATAAATGACAATAATCCAATAAATCCTAAATTTTGAAAAATTGCAGTTCTGATATGTTTCATATGGAACAAAACTTTTTATACAAGTATAAAGGTAAAGGTAAAATAACAATCCTAAGGTGATAGCAACAAAATTAAGGAATCATCTCTGTGATAAGGCAGTTCTCAAAAGCCTTTGATGGGGATGTAGTGGCTCACACAAAACTGAATCCTGTCAACTGGAGGTTTTGTAAATGGGTGGATTAGGAAATCTGCTGTTCTGGACAGAATGGCTTTCTCCCTGAAGAAATAGTTGTTCATTCTGCAATGTTTCTAGAATCATAATTATCACCAAAGACCAAGTGGCCATGGAGGCTAATCACATTTTATAGCATTATTCAGCCATCACTAAAGCAATACAGTATAAAACCTGTATTCATAACATTAGATAAGCACAATGGTAGTTGGATTATGTCAGAAACCAGTAGAAATAATTAATGAGGAAATAATCAAGAAACACCTTAGACTAATACGCCAGCTGAACAAAGGTTACTTTGACACTGATGTTTTCTGGCCTCAGGCTATGATTTACAGAAAAGGCTCTTAGTTACCGTAGTGGAATCTCTACTCTGTTACCATGGAGCTACCCTTGTCAGTGGTTTAGAAAAGGCACCAAGAACAGAACATAGCAGTAAGATTATTGACTAGTGCCACAAGGTCTGATGTATAACATAGCTACTGAGAAAATTGTCCATGCTATTCTTGGCCATATTGAAGTTGTAAGCCAGTCACTCTCGCTCAACCTTAAAGCAATGGGAAACCTCTTTTGAAAATACTGTCACTTAAATTGCTGGAACCTATCCAGGAGTCTAGAACACTCAGTAGACTGAGCAGGCGGAAGGATCACCTGGTGAATGCTCTCTTCACTATGGAGAGACAGGGGTCTATTTTATTAATAATCATTCCTAACTTTCCTCTTTTTTATTATGTCCTTTTCCTTTCCTTTCCTTCTTTTGTGACATGAACACCTTACTCATGGGTTTTAACATTTCCTATATTCCTGTGTTTTTATTTTATTTTTTGTTTGCTTTTTAGGGCTCCAGAACAAAATAAAATTGTTGGAGCTAAATATAAGCAGAATGCTGAAAAAATATTGAGGAACTAAATAGCAGAACTTCCCATTTGAAAAAAAAAATCATGTTTTTAAAAGCTGTATCAAAATAATTCTAAAAAATAATAAAGGGGGAAAATATTTTTTAAAACTCTCATTGGGATATTTTACCACCAAACAATGCATTTGTAGAGAAAGGTTTTCTTGGAAAATTTATACTCAAAAATACATTAGGGTGTCAAAATCCTTATATGTTAAGATTTTGATTTGGTCTTTTAAATCAACATTGAAAAAAGAAACATTAAAAACTCAAGGACAGAAATATTATACCACAAATGGGGACAGAAAAAATGAAGTGAATTAACATAAACTACATATCTGAGTTATTCTATACGAAGCATATTCTGTTGTTGTTGTTAGTTGTGAAGTTATGTCTGACCCATTGCGACCCCATGGACAATGTTCCTCCAGGTCTTCCTTTCCTCTACCATCTTCTGGAGTCCATTTAAGCTCACTCCTACTGCTTCAGTGACTCCATCCAGCCACCTCATTCTCTGTTGTCCCTTTCTTCTATTGCCCTCAATCTTTCCCAGCATTAGGCTCTTCTCCAGTGAGTCCTTCCTTCTCATTAGGTGGTCACCCGCATCAAAAGGCTCTTTAGTTCCTCTTCACTTTCTGCCATTAGAGGTTGATATTTCGCCCGACAATCTTAATTCCAACTTTTGATTCATCTAGCCCTGCCTTTCTCATGATGTGCTCTGCATATAAGTTAAATAGGCAGGGCAACAGTATACAGCCTTGCCGGACTCCTTTCCCAATTTTGAACCAATCAATGGTTCTGTGTCCAGTTCTAACTGTTGCTTCTTGACCCGCATATAGATTTCTCAAGAGACAAATAAGATGGTCTGGTACTCCCATCTCTTTAAGAACTTGCCACAATTTGTTGCGATCTATACAATCAAAGGCTTTAGCATAGTCAATGAAACAGAAGTAGATATTTTTCTGGAACTCCCTAGCTTTCTCCATGATCCAGCGTATGTTGGCAATTTGATCTCTAGTTCCTGTGCCTCATTGAAATCCTGCCTGCACTTCTGGTAGTTCTCGATCCACATACTGCTGGAGTCTAACTTGTAGGGTTTTAAGCATAACTTTACTAGCATGTGAAATGAGTGCAATGGTGTGATAGTTTGAACATACTTTGGCATTGCCTTTCTTTGGAATTGGAATGTAAACTGACCTTTTCCAATCCTGTGGCCACTGTTGAGTTTTCCAAATTTGCTGGCAAATTGAGTGTAGCACTTTTACTGCATCATCTTTTAAGATTTTGAATAGAACATATTCAGGCAGATAGTTTAAATTAATGGTTTTATTCCCTGATCACAATTTTCAGGGATTAAATACTAGAGAATCATAGATTTCATTTCAACATGATCACTTCCATTTCGCTGCAATACAATTTAAGCTCTGCTATATGCCCACTGCATGTCAAAACATTCCCCTATATTTCAGGCTAGTAGCAAGAAATCATACAAAATTCTGTGATGAGTGAGGACTTATATGAAACAGAAACTATTTCTAGTATATCAAGAGAATAACTAACAAAAACTAAGCAAATATAACTTCATGCTAAGTATGATGAATAAACACCAAGAAGTGGTTAATTGAAAATTTGAATTACCTTCTCTATGCAACACATCAAAAAAACTCACTTAAGTATTAAATCTGATGATAATCCCTAACTCTTCATTCATCTTAACTAAGTGAAACACCTATTTTTTCAGTATTTTTAACACTTAATTGCAAAGAAAATAATGTAGGTCATCGTCATCTAAATTCCCTGGGGCAGCAGCAAGAGAAGTGAGGAAGAAGTCCTCTCCTGGCTGAGAGCAGTAAAGGCTCCCACTGGCTATGGGCATCTATATAGCTTCTACAATTGTAAATCTCAAAATATGCCCATTTAGTATGGACAGCAAATGGTACAGGAGGAGTAGGATGGATCTAACCCTAATATGTTTGTATTGTATCCATGTATCTGCAAGTTTATAATGATGCATAGTAAAAACCAACAACAACAAAAAATCCCGATGTTTGTTTCAGACAAAATTGTTCTCATTCCTTTTTGCTCTAAATCCTTTATTGTCCCTTTTATTCATAATATCTCTTCCAGGCCTGCCATATCCAGATATCTACTTCTACCAATATAGAAAAAGGCAGTGAGAAGAAGTAAACAGTGCAAGAAACAAAGGCCAAAAGTGCTTTATTGGTGCTAGGTTATTGAACACATTCTGAGACTGGCAGAAAAGACAGAAAGAAAATGAAGTGGGAATTGGCCGAATAAGCTTTGTTTTAGTTCAAAGCTCATATTTGTGAATGCAAAGTATGGCTTAAAATAGTGTTGAAATATAGTAATATATGTTGATATATGTACTTTTAGGTTTGCTGGTTTGTGATATTCATGTACTGAAAGTATTCCTTATCTCGTTGTATGATTTTAAGGAATAGTGTCAATTGAAGTAGGGGGGGATTATTTCAATGTTTTATTCTGATTTAGAGAAAAGTTTAGAAGCTATGCCACTGGGCATGGTTGAAATGAAACTGGTCATGAAAAGTTTTCTCCATAATCCCACAGTAGGGATAATTAAAGTAAGGACTATAAAAGGAAAGGCCATAAGACTAAAAAGGCCTTTGCACAAATTCATAAATTATACACCTACAGCAGTGGTGGCGAACCTATGGTACGGGTGCCAGAGGCGGCACTCAGAGCCCTCTCTGTGGGCACACGCGCTGTCATCTCAGTCCTAGGCCTTTAGCTGGGTTTTATAAAACCTTTTCATTTTAGGCCTTCAAAGCATAGGGCACAATTATTTTGAGGACTTTTTAAAAAGATTCTAATTGGTCTCCAGTGTTTCTCATCCTTGACAACTTTAAGATGTGTGGACTTCAACTCGTAAAATTTCCCAACCAGCCACACATCTTAAAGTTGCTAAGGTTGAGAAACATTGCTCTATACCGCATTGTCATTTGATGGGGCCTAGGAAATGGGATTTTTCTGCAACAGGACCTGCCCCCTGGAACACCATCCTTCCTGAGATATAACTTACTCCCCCCCCCCAGCTGTATTTAAGAGTGTTGAAAACCTGGATCTTCCCACAGACTTTGCTTTAAGATTGCAGTTTTTATTGCTTTAATATGCTATTTCTTCTACTGGATGTTTGCGGGTATGATTGGTATTTTAGTATTGATTTTATTGTATGCTACTCAGAGATGATACAGAATTGGGCAGCCTGTTTATAAATTCCATAAAATAAATATATGAAGTTTTGTTTAGAGATAATTTTATCCCATCTTTCATAATACAAGCAATGACATTGCTTGGCAGATATTTTGGTATTGAAATCATAATACAAGCAATAACATTGCTTGGCAGATATTTTGGTATTGAAAACAAAATGCCCTTCACACAGTTACATTCTAGAATTCATTGCTAAGAAGTGTTAAATATAATACCTGTCAGTCAAAACCATGATATCCATACCGAGAGGCTATAACAGTGATGGCGAATCTTTTAGAGACTGAGTGCCCAAACTACAACCCAAAACCCACTTATTTATCGCAAAGTGCCAGGGCTGCATCAGCATTGTGGTGCCCTCAGGGGGGGCAGGGAGGTGCCTTTGAATGTTTCTTGTGGCACGCAAAAACCGGGGGTGCAAAAATGGGCCACCGTGCTGCAAGGCACAAAAACGGTCGCCGCTGCCCCGCGAGGTGCAGATACAAGGCACTGCACCACGCAAGAACAGGGCAGGACAAGTGAGTATCATGCAGGCACTAGCCCCGCCCCATTTGTAGCACAAGCGTGCTCGTGGCCCCATGCACACATGCACGTATGTAAAATGCTTCCTCCTCCCTTTTCTTCTAGTCCACCAATCGACAATGCTTGATGACCTCTGCTCTGCCACCTCTGCTCGAACTTGCTAGTCGGCCGTTTTGCTTCCTTTGTGCTGGGTGGGGCTCCTGCTCCGGATGGCAGTGGCAGCCTGATGGACCTGCTGCTGTGCCGCGGTGGCGCGGTGTGCACGTGTGCCAACAGAGAGGGCTCTGAGTGCCGCCTCTGGCACGCATGCCATAGGTTCGCCACCACTGGGCTATAATCTCAGCAGCTGAAAAAGTGGCTACCTACTGTGTATGCCTTCCTGAATGCCTCAGTCTGTCTATTGTTGGGATCGGAAGATACTTTGGCCATGGAGTTCTTGAACTCTGCTTAGCTTTAACCATGTAGAAATGTATCTGTATTGTCACCACTGAAATATAGAAGCTCTGAATGAAACCCGTCAGTAGAAGTTTCTTTCTCTGGACTGCTCATCTCAAGTCTGTTAAAGGACATAAATATACTTCCTTTCACAGTTCATCCATGCAACTCTGAGATGTGCTTTCATTTCTTCCCCAAAGTGAGAACAAAGTACATCACTCCGCAAACCAATGACCCCACATTCTGTTTCTTACACCCCTGAAACAATGATTACCCGTTCAAAATGGTGGTGGTGGGACATTTAGCTGCTCCAGTTGCTATAAGTGGCAATATTCTTCTGAAGCAGTGGGAAGCAGGAGGTCCAAAGATCCTTCTATTATTTAGAAGAAAACTAAGAAGGCAGAGGGATTCAGGTGAAGGTCAGAAAGACTTTGGCAGAGAAAAAAGAGAGGTGTTTATTTAATCATATTTTCACAGGACTCCCACTCAATTGACTCTGTGCAGTTTATAGTACCTCCTCTTTGAATTTAGCAAGACAAAAAATAACAAAAAACAAAAGAAACCAGATCTGATAATAAATAGTCATCTGAAAACAATGCCTCATCCCAAACCTAGGTTTCAGTTTTCTTTTAAAGGAAACAAAAACCTCTGAAGGTTGCCATTTCAGAGGGCATGGCTGGCAATCCCTGCAGAAATCATCTCTCCAGCTGAGTATCTAAGGCAGGGGTGTCAAACTCGCAACATCACGTGACGTGTTGTGACTTATCGTGACTTTTTGCCATTGCCGGCAATGGGGTGGGCACAGATTCGCTATGATGCATCCGGCCCACGAGCCGGCAGTTCGACACCCCTGATCTAAGGGCCTTCCTAGCTTGGAGGGGATGAAAGAATAGGAGGCCCATTCAAGGATGAGAGCTTGCAAGTGTCTGTGATTCTCCACAACACTCTTTGGAAACTACTTCCTTTCTTGCCACCACAGGTGACCTGTAAAGGCCTCTCTCATTCATAGCAGGAAGGTGAGGGCAAGCCCATCTCTCCTAAGTTAAAGTCTTATGATGTGGTTTACTCAACTCTATTTCAATATTTGCTCTTGGCTGAAGCGTGTGCTATAATATGTTGAAGGAAAAAGCTATAAGACCTTCAATATTTTTGAAGGTGCTCACAGGAGCTTTTTAAGCTATTTGGGGAACATGGACATTACAGACTTAGGCTACATATTCACAGCACAAAGACATACCACTAAGCACTTCTAGAGAATATATCTTCATGCAACTCCTGAGGCAGCCCAAAGACAGCTTTAAGGGCTCCATTTTGGAAGTGAAGTTTTCTCTCTTATTCTGGTTGAAGCTGTCCTATCTGGACAATCCATCGTACAAGGAAGAGAAGGTTTGAGGTCATCCAGTTGGGAGTTATAATATCCTTGGTCTGCTGGTCTATCAGATCTTCTGTGTCCCTTCAGGGCAGCCATCTGGCCTTAGTGACTGTTCTGCAGTGCTGGTTTAGTTGCTAGATAGACCAGAATCCTGGTTTGTGCAGCTATTATTTTCTTTTTTTAAATAGATTGGCTGAACAAGTCAGCCTAAAGGATGCACATTTCTGGAAATAACTAGCTTATCCTGGACTTCATGTGTAACTGAAGTAACTCTAAGAACAGAAGAAGGAAAGTGGCTCTGTAGATTGTGAGGTGATAAATTCCCTTCCCATTGGCTGCTGCTCCCAGACAAATCCTGATTCCTCTTTTCTCCTCCTCAAGTTATCTTAGGTAAGACCCACAACACCCCACTTTCTTAGATTTCACCTCTTTGGCAATGCTCACCCATTGATGGCATTTTTGTTGGCTGTCCCTGACATTTTCTTGGCAAATATTTTGAGAAGTGGTTTGCCACTGCTTACTTCCTGGCACTGCAAGTGAGTGACTGGCCCAAGATCCTCCAGCTAATTTTATGGCTAAAGTAGGACTAGAACTCACAGACTCCCAGTTTCTAGCTTGATGCCTTAATCAGTATACCAAACTAGTTCTACTGCAAATCCAGACAACTACTGCCCAGCAGCCAAGAGATTTTAAAAAATATCCTTTAAATCTTTGCTTCAACCTAGTGGTTGATTGAACTTAAAAAAAAAAACCCTAATTCTCTGTATAAAAGGAAAGAAAATCAAAATGCCCTGTAGAGGGTGAACCAGAGTATTGGGCATGCCAGCTGGAAGAGGTTCACAATAAGTGGGACCAGAAATTTCAGCCATGGGAGCCACAGTCATGGCCCTTGGAATATTGCACATTAAAGCTGTACGAACACCCCTTTTTGGATGTGTAGTAAGGGCACAATACAGGGACAGTAAGTTTTGAGTGGCATGAACTCCTTCTAACTCCCGGATAGGAGGCAAAGACAGCAAAAGCCGTGGTGGTGCAGTGGTTAAAATGCAGTATTGGAGGCTAACTCTGCTTACTGCCAACTGGCAACATTTCGGCACTTGATTCTCACCAGCTCAGGGTTGACTCAGTCTTTTGAGGGTGGTAAAATGACCCCGATTGTTGGGGGCAATATTCTGACTTTGCTTAGAGAGGGCTGTAAAGCACTGTGAAGTGGTATATAAGTCTAAGTGCTGCTGCTATTGCTAATGCTATGTGGGTGCTATCTGAGAGAATCAGGAATTCAGTGTAAGGCAGTATTGCTGTCAAGGGATGAAAGCCTCATTCTGGTTTCATGACTTGCAACTTAGTATTTTGTCAAGGTAATGATTTAGAAGCTAACCAGCTTGTATAATTTGAGATGAATGATGCAATGATAGGACTCAGCAGAAGTCTGTATCCCTTTAAGAGCTTGAGTATAAAAAGGAAAGGCCTTGCTAGAGTCTTTCTTGTTTGTTTCCTGCTGTAATTGCTGTGTATTAGAGTTTGCTGAATGACCACATGTATGTATCTTGTTTTTAGTGTATTATAGATAGTAATATAAACCACATTTAATACAAACCACTGTTTACTGTATTTATACCTGGGTTACCTTAGCGCAATAAGACTGCATGCTCCGACATATTTTTGATATTGCCAGAATCAATCCAGTGATTTTCTCAGATGTAAAACATTCAGCTCCTCTCCAATATATTACATTATATATTATACATAGCTTTCCTGGGCTTGCGAACCTTGCAGGTGAAGGTCTTTTTAGAAGAAGACTTTACAAGGATGACTATGACACTGAAAGGCCTTAATGAGAACTGGATCATGGACACCACAGTGTTCTGGCTTATATGGAGGCTTCCATAAATACATAAAATCTGCCTCTGTCCAAAGTAAATGTTCAGTAAAGCACAGGATGGAAATTGGTAGAATGGCTTAGCTTGTCTGCAATTATACATTTCTGGAATCAAAGAAGGAATTAAGCTTTTAATAGATTTACAGCCCAGCCCTACAATGATTGTTCAAAAGGGAAATTGTACCTGTTTGTGTTAAGTTATGTGTCAAATTCCTCAACCCTTAAATATAACCAACCTGAGCTGATCTTGAAAAATTTAGTCGAATAAGATTTGGTAGGCAGGTCACTAGGAAATATCAGACCTGCAGGCTAGACCTGAAACTATCTCCATTCCTGGAAGAGGACAGTTGCAAAAAACTGGGGGGGGGGAGAGAACTCTACCTAAGCACATCTATTAAGGCACCAGTTACTGATTCCAACTCAAGGGAGTCTTTACACATTCATGATGGCCCAGGAGTTAGATAATGGATACACTTTGAAATGTCATCATAAAAGCCCTAATATGAGGCTATGTTTATCACTGGAACTGTATACACTTAAGGGTCCTTGCTACTCAGCAGTTTCAGCTATTCAATTTTTGTGAGCAGTGTTATCTTTCTTTTCCATGTGTGTATGTGGGGAGGAAGTTCCCAACTGTTTTAGATGTTGCCATGGAAATATTGAATTCAGAAATATCATGAATTTTAACTGTATCACTGATGTATGATCCTAGTTTATTATTTTATTTGTTAACAAATTAATACATATATACCCAGTAGCATCTACAACTACCTGTAATGGTGCCAGCACAATGATATGCATTAAGTGACACCATTCTGCCAATGTTCCACCATGTATTTGTATCCGGACAGCGGATGTAAGTACTTAAGTCATGGCATTTGTATGATGATGTTGCAACACCTAGCATTTGCTCTCCACTAATAGCATAGCGCTAACACTTAGACTTATATACCACTCCATAGTGCTCTACAACACTCTGAGCAGTTTACAAATGCCAGCATATTGCCCCCAACAATCTGGGTCCTCATTTTACCAACCTCCTGAGTCAATCTTCAGCCAGTCAAGTTCAAACTCCTGAGAGTGGGCAGAGTTAGCTTGCAATACTGCATTCTAACCATGTACCACCACGACTCAGTAATCATGTGTACATCCATGGCACATCTGTAAATGAGGAAAACTATTTATGTATCTTCCACCATTCTTCCAGGAACTCAATGTAGTTTAATGGGAATCTCCATTTTATGCTCACAACAACATGCTGTAAAATAGATTGCATGGGAAAACAGTGGGCTAAAGTTTCCAGTAGGTTGTACACTATAATCACCACACTACATATCTCTCAGTTTAAGGTTGAATTAAAATTAAGAGAAAAAGTTAAAATGGTTCCTTGCAAAGACTCAAGATGTGAAAAGAGCTGAAGGTATTTATCACCCTGAAGATGTTTCTTTACTGCTGCTTACAGAATATCAGAGTCAAGTGAGGTTCAGTTTATCATCAACAAGGAAACACCATTCATTCATTTTATAAAAAGTGCAGTCATTGTGGTCATTGCTCCAGGACACTTCCAGTAGAAAGCAATCTCTACAAATAACACAAAAGTAAGATAACTAAGCCCAGATGTTTGAAGGTGCCAATGAAATCTTCCCAAAAGCAAATTGGAAATATTGCAAAGAGGTCTTGTTCCATGACAGAAGATGCATTTGAACCAGACTCTCTCTGGTTTTAGTCCATCGGTAACCTGCTGATAAAATGTAATGGATGGGGAGTGCAGGAAGAGGAAAGGGGAAAATGTGTGCATGAAATCTAAACCAATCAGCAGCATTTTCAGAGGTATTAATACCACCATGGAGAAGATTCAGGGAACTTTTCTTTACTGACTACGGAAGACGGTTCCCAGCCACTTTTTAAAAATAATTTGCCTTCTCTTCTGTCTGTGAAAGAGATACCTCTGTGGATAGCTATTACAGCACAAATCTCTACTTGCTCAGAAATCCACACTGCGTAAATCCAGGGGTGCCTCTCTGCTGGCTGAGAAGGTA
Source organism: Crotalus tigris (assembly GCF_016545835.1). Classification (NCBI taxonomy): domain Eukaryota; kingdom Metazoa; phylum Chordata; class Lepidosauria; order Squamata; family Viperidae; genus Crotalus; species Crotalus tigris. The sequence goes on from NW_024096711.1 coordinate 543,355, forward strand.
ATTTAGGAAGAAGGCGGCTTTACCTACCAGCCAGACCTCCCCCTCCCTACCCCCTCAGTCTGTTGCAGCATCTCTGACTGCCTGTGACATCATTGCTGACAGAAGCCAATAAGACCACTTTCCCCCTTTCTCTGGGATACAGCCTGTGGTGGAGCTGAGCAGCCAGGCTAAGCGAGCTGTTATCCATGTTCAGCCCGTCTGGCTGATGCAGCGGACGGTTCAGTTGCTAGGGACCTGAGGGCCTGGGAGCACATACGCCAGCTGGCTCCCATGCAGGGAATGGGGAACTTCCGGCTGGGCAGAAGGACTGTGATGTACACAGTGGAAACTATTCCCAAAGGGAAGAACCGAGTGCTGGGGGTGAGTGACAGAAGCTTGGGAGAACCCCCTCTGGGCAGGGAGCTGGGTTGGGCAAGGTTGGGGGGAGGGATAGAAGAGTTGGGGGTGGGTTTCTCCTGCATGGTACTGGCCCTCTTGATTTAGGCTAAGCAGTGTGATTCTCTGGTGCATGTGCATATGTGTAAATGAGGGGTGCATTTGGAATGAGAGAAAAGCTTTAAACTATATCAATGTAAAGAAGCTGGGAATCAATCATGTCCCCACTTAGGGAAAATAATGACCCATTTGGCTAGAACACCTTCCTGAGAATAGCTCTTCTGCCAACAGATGTAGATTTGTATGCATTCCAATACTAAAGGGCCCCAGAAGTAGGAATGAAGCCTGGTGCCAGGAAGGAGAGCAAGAAATGATCCGACTGACCCACAACTTCAGAATTGCTCTCTGTTATGAAGACTGGGCACTATCTTCAGTATCTGGCTTGGGGCAGCAGAAGAACGAACAGCCCAAGATTAAAGACTGAAGTCAATGCCCTAAGAAGTACATAGGAGAAATGGATAATGTCATTCTAGGAAGAAAATGTATTAAAATGCAGTTGAAAGCTGCCGACAGAGACACTGTTCAAGCTGAACATTGCTGTGTAGTATATAAATGGAACCTGTTTGTTCAGAGGTGGTTTGGCTCTGAATACCAAATATTAAGCCCAGCCACCTAAAAATGCCCACCATTTCTATGCCTTTTTAAGCTTCCACAAGTATTCTGTTAATGGAAAAGTTAGGCTACATGGGTCCTAATTGGGAGAACACTTCCAGTAATAGGTTAATCAAGGTTCTGGACTGTCCAGAAAACTAATCCAACAGTCCCTCTATTTGTAATTACACATGCCCAGAGAGATGATTTTTATTTTTTAATCCATATTATCCACACAGTGCTCAGCCTACTTTTTTTTAAAAAGGCTGAAATTAAAATTTATTAAGTTTTAATTTAAAAAAACCCCTGATCTTCAAGAAGTAGAGACAAGGTTTGTGCAAATCTGCCATAGCTTGTATAAATTAAGCCAAAATAGCATTCTTTTAACCCTCCCTGCCACCACCCTCCATTTTTTCTTCCCTGTCTCCCCCACAGTGATAAATAATTGGGGGAAATAAAAGCATTTAGAACTGTTCTTCAAGAGCACATGACAAGTAGCTCTGTCGAGGTTTCTTTTTCTGGAGACAAAATACATTTAAAGATTGGAGCTTAAGCATAAAACCATTTCCATTTGTATTTGTACAGAAATCGCTATGCACTCTCTACAGGGTATCAGCCGTGCAGAAATACTGAATAAATAAAGGGAAATCCAGCAACTGAGCCAGTGCTTTTTTTGCTACTACAGAAGCACATAAAGGTGCTTTTTCTAAGAATAGGTGCGGTATTCTGTTGGGATTGCCCAGATCACAACCACTAAGTCCCTTTTTGAAGGCAACAGAGCCTCTAACTGGGATGACTGGGATTGTGAAATATCAGATAGGCTGTGAGATTGCTCTGGATCCAAATACAGAAAGAAAAAGAAAAAGCTCAGGTTGGAAAAAGCAGTGACAGCACATTGCCTTGTTTTTCCAAGCTGTGCTCAGGTGGAAGGAACTATATATTCACTTTTTCTTCTCAGCTAATTGAGAAGTTGGCTTGTTTTCTCTTTCAGTGCATCAAAGCGTTAAAATGAAGATGATATTCCAAAAGAAATAAGGGATGCAGATTATATAATTAACAAAAAACAAAAGAAGACAATAAATATCATGTTATTATTTTTTTTAAAAGAAAATCCAGAAAGTTTGATCAGGGTTATCCTAACATTTTTCCCATTAGTTGATGGCAGATTCTATCTGTTTTTGAACCGGATATTCTGCCTAAAAAAATGTTCCATGCACACACAAAGCAGAAGGTAGATCTGCCTAGGCAAAAGTATATTCTACTGTCACATTTAGCAATAATCATTTTACGGAGAAGCACCAGGCCTAGTGGGGAAGATGCCAGCAGATGGCTTGTTCTCCCTCACAGTTGCCATTCCAGATCCTCTCTGCTTATGAGCAATTCCATGCCTTTGTCTTTCTGTTGCTCACTGTCTTTCAGCTTGCCCTGGACAAAGGAATGCCTAAAGACATCAATATGGCCTGTTGCCACTTTAGATACGTTCTGACTGATTTGCTTTGACTGGCATTTGCTCTCCTAGACAGCTGCCAACCTCATCTGATGCATCAGTATCTCTTAACTTAGAAAAATTAATCAAGCAATCCCAAAGCTACCAGACTCAGTTGTCTGGTGTTTGCTGACTCTAATCCAGTATCTTTTGCACATGTTACCATGAGGATAATGAGAAATTTTCCCATATATAATCCACCCAAACACTGTTGTCAGCCTGGCTGGCAACACTAGAGTAACTACATAGCTTTTACCCAAACATTGGACTCTCTTCTGAAAATTCTGCCTTCTTTCTTCCTCCTTCCCCTTCCCCTTATCCATCCATCTATCCATCCCCAAAGCATTGGATTTTTTTATAAAAAAGACCCACAATAAACAAACAAAGAAACAAAAATTACACTACAACAGAACAAAACAAAAATAGAAAAACCGAATCCCTGTTTAATTTTGCATAAAAATTCATTTGCCATCTAAAGAAGAGAAATGAAATTTTAAACACCCATATTCCATATTTGTATCCAGAAGGACACTTCTACAGACAGAGGCAATATATTAAGAATTCCTTCACAAAGAGAAGTAAAATGTAACAATCAAATAGAAATAAGTGTTTCCTCTCCTTAGTGCAATGAAGCTTGCTCCAGTTGAATAATTCAGAATTTCTCAATTTATTAATGGATTTTGAATGCAACTAATAAAATTTCCATCCAATTATCCCCTGAAATAATAAGCAAGACTGTTGCATCCAAAATAATTGATCTTAAATTATTAAATTTAACTTTAATTTGATAATATCTATGGGATATTATGAGTGATGAAATTGATGTTATAAAAATAACATAGATTGACACAAATGATATACTTTGAATTTTAACAGACACTTGAGAATACCAGACATTCTCTCCCCAATTATAGTAAATCAAGGGCTTGTTGTATTATTCTTCTGTATTTGTCTACTCTAGATCTTTGATTATTGTCAAAAGAGGCCAAAAATAAAGACAGGAGTGCTCAAATCAACCTAGGCCAGCTGGCAGTAAAAAGCTGCTCCTGAAAAGTCTTCTCCTGGCATCTTCTCAGAAGCTCCAAGTAGCTTCAACAACCATTGTTATGACTCCCAATGTCTCCCCTGTGAGGTCTATATAAACCATCAACCAAAGTACAAAGGCTATAATTTTTTTTTCATGTGTACTATATGAAGGGGATCTGTTCCCATCCTCCATATCCTAAAAATATGAATACTATATTTGTGAAATTTGGGTTGAATGAAAAGCTGGATTTTAACACAATCCTTATATTCTCTATGGCAACCTTCTTCACCACAGAGAATTACTTTGCTTGGCTGCTTAGGAAATAGTGAAGACTGAAGCTGTAAGCCAGGAAGGGCCACATTATAATTGGTTGATCTACGGCAACAATGCAGCCAATAAAAAGGCCTAAGGTGTTCCCTGTGTGAAGAGGATCTATGTTTACTTGTCAAAGTTCAGATCCTTTTCCACAGCACTATGATGCATCTGAAGATGGTCCATCAGGCAACTACAGACTGGCCCCAAGCAGATAGGAACACCAGAATGCTCCCATATATTCCTCCTTTCATAAAGACTAGGTGACTCCAATATAACCAGTTAGGCACAGCTAGTGTAAAACCATTCTATGACCTCTGACTGACCCTGTTTGAGCTAAGGACCATATAATGAGGAGATCAGAGCACCGAGAGCCTTAGAAGTAGTTCAGTTCATTCTACAAACTCTTCTGGGCTAATGAGCCTTCCCAAACCTCAGACACAGAGTCACCTGGATTTTATTATTTATTTAGTTTTTCAAATTTATATACAGGTAGTCCTCGGCTTATGATGGCAATAGGGACCAGAATTGCTATCGCTAAGCGATTCAGGCATAAAGTGCAATGTCATATGACCATGTCACTTACTGATGGCAATTCCAGCAATCCAATTGCTATCATTAAATGAGGACTGTGCAGGTCATTAAGCACAGATCTTGGGAGAATGCATTAGAACAGTGATGGCAAACGTTTTAGAGACCGAGTGCCCCAAAACTGGCCCGGCCCCCGATCCACCCCCTGCCCTGCCCCCGATCCACCCCCACCCCACCTACCCGCAGGGCATCTCACCACCTCCAGGGCCTGCTGCAGATCACCCAACAGTGCCATGGTGGCCATGCCTTCTGCCCACACCCCTCAGCATCAACTGTGCACGATGGGGTGTGAGGGCAGAGTCTTATCTACGCTGCCTGGCTGCCATGTTCTTGGCTGCACTGCTCCACATGGCCCACGCTCAGGGGCGACTCTCCTCCAGGGGGGCTGCTGGTGAGGGGGTTGCAGGGGAAAGCAAGGCTGGGGCAACGGCACATGTGCCCACAGAGAGGGCTCCAAGTGTCGCCTCTGGCACCCATGCCATAGGTTCGCCACCACTGCATTAGAATCTCACACATAGTACAGCCAACTTGTAGGGTCCCTGTTATTGAAGGGATCCCCAGGCCTGCTCAAAAACATCTCCTTTTAAGAGATTTGCAGAAGGACTGGGGCTAACTTTGGAGGGGATATCTACTAGTTGCTGCCAAAATTAATGGTTAATTAAACAGATTTATAAACCCCAGATTTCTTTTCACTAGCAGTCATAAATTATTCTCACTAATCTTTAGGAGCTCTTAGAAGCTGATGATCTGCAACCTAAAATTGAGGGCAGCAGTGAGGAGAGAGAAGTGCCCGGTTAGTGGAAAGAGGCTCCAGGTGTAACTTCCCAAACATTTGGCTAAACTGGGTAGGAGATGAAGGGTGAAATCGGACAACTCGCCATGGGCAACTTGACATGGCCAAATCACCACAGCCAATTCGCCAAAGGACAACTCATTTTGGGACAGTTCAACAATTCAATTTAATTATTTAAAATAATTTTTAAAATATTTTAATTTTTGTCATTCGCATTTCATTTTGTTCCTCCTTTGGCTTCCTTTAATGATTCTATTCCACTATTTCAGATACGTCAAACTCACGACGTCACATGACGTTGCGCCACATATCAGGCCGATTTTGCCATTGCCGGCAATGGGGTTGGGCATGGCTTTCGGATGATGCGTCCGGCCCGTGGGCTGGCAGTTTGATACCCCTGCACTATTTCTTCAATATTAGGGTAACTCTTGTCCCATAGCATCCCACGGCAAATTTTCCCGTGGTGAATTGGCCGTGGTGAGTCGGCTGGGGCGAGTTGGCTGTGGAGAGTTGGCTGTGGCAAGTTGGCCGGGGTGAATCGGGGAGGTGAGCTCCTACACATCTCTAAATCTCCAGGATGGCAAAGGCTGCTTTAAGATAAAATAGGTGGTAGCCATATGGGACAGGAGATTCTCAGTGCCAACCCTTTGAAGTCAGTGTAATCATTCAAGGGTGTGTGTGTGTGTGTGTGTGTGTGTGTGTGCATGTGCATGTGTAACTTTAATCCATCCAGTGCCGAGTATTATCCCCCTGATTGTTCCCACAGACCATCCAGATCATGACTGGCTTCATACACATTAGCTTTGGGATCATTCTCAGCACCCTGTCCAGTGTATATACCTCATTCTTTGTATCTGGAGAGATTCCCTTCTTGGGAGGAGCATCCGTGAGTATCACAGACCAGAGAAAATCCCTTTCCCTCCAGATAGGTGGGGAGAGGTGGAAGAACAGGTGGGCAGGAGACAGAGAGATTATATGAAGAAGGGAGGAAGGGTGGTGGGAGGTCCGGGTGAGAAACAGACAAGACATCAGGCACTGAAGGAAATAGTTCCTGGATTATGTGATTAACTAAACAGGTACTCCTCGACTTACAACAGTTCATTTGGTGACCGTTCAAAGTTACAATGGCACTGAAAAAAGTGACTTATGACTGTTTTTTTATAGTTACAACCTTTGCAGTATCCCCATGATCACGTGATCAAAATTCAGATGCTTGGTTCATATTTATGACCGTTGCTGTATCCCAGGGCCATGTGATCACCTTTTGCGACCTTCTCATAAGCAAATTCAATGGGGGAGCCAGATTCACTTAACAACTGAGTTACTAACTTATCAGTTGCAATGATTCACTTAACAACGGAGGCAAAAAAAGGTCTTAAAATGGGGCAAAACTCAGTTAACAAATGCCTTACTTAGCAACTCAAGTGCTCGTAAGTCAAGGATTACCTGTACATTTCCTTCTCAATGAGTTCAGTGATGCTTCCTCCCCTCTCAACCAGCACTGGCTGAGATTTCTGTCAATGTTGTGGAAGCTTCAGAGGCCTGCCTGATTTCTTCAAAAGGGTCTGATCTGTCATGAGTCATCATTAGTTCTTGCTGAAAACTGTCCTGTCTGTTCAAAAAAAATAGGCTGTGAAGTTGTGTGTCCTTCCTTCTTTCCTTCGTTTTGAAGCGTCCACATTTTTAGTTTGTAATTTTTTTTTATTATATACCTATCATGTCTCTTGCTAAACTGAAGTACTTTCACTTTTGCCCAAATGTCTTTTTTTCCATTTTGTTAAAAGCATCATTAGTTTGAGGAGGAAATATTATTCTCCTAAAAAAAGGGAAAGGAGTATAAATTCTAAATATAATCACCATAGTTCTGAGATTTTATAGCATTAGGAGGTGGATTCAGTTTCATGCCAAAGAAACATATCCTGTTTTTCTTCTACTACATGCTGATCACTTGCTTTAAAATGCAATTTCAATATGCTGCATGTATGAAAGAACCACAGAGTTGGATGCGGCCTAAGTGGACATCAAGTCAACCCCCTCCCCCCCGCATATTGCAGAATTCACCCTTAACTGATGACTATCCAGCCTCTAATTGAAAACCTGCACTGAAGGGGAAGAATTCAGTCCCACTGATTGACAGTTTTTACTGTCAGGAAGTTCTTTGGAATATCCAATCTGTCTCTAAATCCTGGAAGTTTCATCCCATTGATTCTAGTCTTTTCCTCCTGAACAATTGGAAATTGCTATAGTCTATCAAGTATTTGAAGACAGCAATCATATCCCTTCTCAGGCTAAATATTTCTAGATCCACTCCTCTTGGGCTTGATTTCCAATCCTTTCACAGTCTTGGTTGCCCTTCTCTCCATTTGCTCCAGTTTGTTAATATGCCTTTTAAACTGGGGAGATGCGAAGAGGTAGGTCACAAATTGCAAAATTACAATTCCTTTTTTTTTTTTAAGGACAGCTTATTTCCCCTCCCAGAAGGTTGTCACTTAAAATACTCTTCCACACATATACATTTGTGTCATTTAGGGATCAGTTGTGTATCTATACTATCTTTTGGAGTGGGCAGACCTAACAAATCATCACCAAAGCTCTCACCATCATCTATTTTGGGAGCCTAATAAGCCTGCCTCATTTTATTAGTGATAGCAACAAGGCTGGTGTTTTCCTTGGAATCACTGAAGCTTTGCAACCCTTGTAGGGAGTCTGTTTTCCTATTGGCAAGGACTCTCATATCTTCCATCTTCTGGAGTCAGAAACCACCCACTGCAATTTCTCTACCTCCCTTTCCATAGAAGTACAGCATCCTCTTCCTGTCTTTAAGCAGTGTTGATTGCTGTCCAGCTTCTCTAACCCAGCCACCATAGCAACCCTCAATCATTGTCCCTGCTGTTGGGAAAAGAGCCCACAAATTGCAAAACTGCTACCTTTTCACACAGCAGAACAGCAGTTGAAAAACCTTGCTGAGATTTCAGTACCTTGTTGACATTTTTTAAAACTCAGACCCCCTCCCCAGGTCCTCTTTCTATAGCTTCCAAGAGCAAACCTTCAAGGGTTTTTTTTTTTTTTTTCCAATTCACCTGAAAAATATGTACTCAAAAAGTTTGGGGGAAAGTATAGAAATTCATTTTATTTAAATTCAGAGTAAAGTGAGGGATGAGATATTAATATCAATATTAATGTATCATTTTCCTCTTAAATTTTTGGCAATTTTCCTGTGAGCACAATCAGAATGCTTCATCAAACAGTTGGTGTCATGTGTGGAGATTTCAGGGATTGGAATCAGCCCAGCACTCATTCACTAGCTAAAGTGTGGGGTTGGTATGACTGGACACTATTTCCCAGGATTATTCTGTTTGGGGCAATGGGAGAGTCCAGATCTTACAAATTTGCCTCTCACCTGTACTCACCTGATCTCTGAGTCAATTCTGGTCTCGGAGATCTGGCTTTGACAGAATGATCCCTCCAACTCACCATGGAAGGAGGGATGAGCCATGAAATGGGAAGGAGACTCTAGCTGCATCAGACCACTCCTCTGCAAACCTGCCAGCCATTGCTCTTGGGCTTAGTGCAGCAGTTTTAGCAAGTTTAAAGAGCTCAGGTTATCCTTGCTCTCTACAGGTAGCTGATGCCAAGGCTGAAAGAAGGCAACTCTTCCAAAGACCTGGCTCTCTGATCCTATGGAATAGTGTTCTGCGGGATCAAAGGCAGATGACTCCGAGTTTGGGAGATCTGAAAGGTGAAGGCAGGAGAATGGCTAAACCCATAGATCTAATTGTTTGATCATCCCCCATCACTTCATTTTTAGCTTATCAAGAGCACTTCTGCCAAATCTGGATGCAAACACACCTTGGCAATTTGTTATTTCTTTTGTGTTCCCTTTGCCTTATAAGCAGTCCTGAATGACAGATATAAGTCACCCTTAGTTACCTTTTGTTCAAATAATGTCCTCTCCTTTGTTCTCATAAAATGTTCAGGGTGTGGAAATTCTTTCTCACCCATTTTTGAAGAGGAATCAGGTGATGGCAGTGCACTGAACCAGAAGCAATAGAGGCAGGATAGGAGTGAGTAATGGAGAGAACAAATTTTAAGCCAGTATAGTTTTCTGATGCCTCAGGAATGTGTGGGGAACACTTTAATTCAGTAATGTGAAAGGTCTTGGTCACATATGGACTGCAAATGGTGCCAACTGGTTTGCAGTATGAACAGAACTTCATTCGTACTAGAAATGTTTCTGGGTCCACACTGGATGATTTTGGGTCAGTCAGTACTTAACCTAACCCACCCACCCCACCTGATATGGGCATAAAATAAAGGGAAATCCCTCTGTAAGATGCCTTGAGCTCTTAGAGAAGAGCTGAAGTATAAATATAAGAAGTAAATAACTGTGATTTAGCTATCATCTCTGGGTTGCCTGAATAGTCACTGTTGCTGTTTCCTCATTCAATCACATTGACTGTTGTTGCCCTGATAAGCATCATGTTGCCACAATTGTCTGTTAACAGTTGTTTCTTTAAGTTCTTGTAATCTCTTACTTGTATCATCTGAGAGGATATCCAACCACCTTGTCTTTGGTCAACCAGTTTGTTCTAAGCATGGGGGTCTTCTCCAGTGACCTTTGGATAAGATGTCCGAGGTGGCGCAGCAGTTAGAGTGCAGTACTGCAGGCCACTTTAGTAGCTGACTGTGTTCAGCAGGTCAGCAGTTCAAATCTCACCGGCTCAAGGTTGACTCAGCCTTCCATCCTTCCGGGGTAGGTAAAATGAGGACCCAGATTGTTGGAGGCAATGTAAATATATATATACATTGCTTATTGGTGTACACCGCTTAGAGAGTGCTTGCATTTAAAGCGGTATATTAATCTCATAAATAAATAAATAAATAAATAAATAAATAAATAAAATGTCCAACATAGCTACACTTTAGCTTCATTATTAATGCTTCCAATGGGCAGTCTACTTTAACTTCATCTAATACTGAATGGTTTATATACTCTTCTTGTGGTCCAAGGTGTCTGCAGTAATTTTTCCAAACCACAATTCAGAAGCATCCTTTTTCTTTATTCATAGAGTATGTTTCAGCTGAGAAAATCATGTCCTTGATAATTCATACTTTTGTGGTGAATGGGACATTTCTTCATTTTAATGTCAACTAGGTGATTATTGGACACAGCAGAATGATATAGAAACTGCTAGCTCTCTACTGCACCTACTTGTTGTCTAATTGTTTGCAGCTCAGATATAACTCTAGCACAGCCTTTTGGTTCTATTACTGCAATTTTGGGGCAAAATTGCCAATCATCTTCTCTATAGTGAATTGGATGTCAGCATACAACTATCCTGGAAAAGTTTCAACATGTTCTCTCACTTGGATTATTTAATTTATTTATTTTTCACTCATGTAGAATGCAAAATACTTTAATCTCCATTCAGGGGGCTATGTACTACCACCAGCTCTTGTGCCACCTAAACCTAATTCTTAGAATACAAATCTTAGTAGATTTAATTTAATTTGAAATAAACAGCTTTAAGGTCAGGGCTAATGAACACATATGAGGGCCTTCTATTTATTTTGTTCACAAAATGACTTTCGTTTGTGGACAAAATCCAGTCAATCCAGAAAGTGGCAAAATGTCCTCTTATCAAATGTTTATTTGGCATTTGACTTGGAACTGCCCTGTCTTGCAACACACACACATAAACACAAACACACACTGTTTCACTATTTCCTCATTCTTGTTGTGCCTTTTCATCCTAGAAATTAAGCTCTGTTCTTTATTTTGTTTTATTAAATACTATACTATAATAGCATTCCTATATATCCCGATGCATTGGATGCAGAGAGAGAGTGAAAAAAAATTGAAAAAGGACCTGTCAGATGATGTAACCAATAATTTGAACATCCTCTAAGAATAATTATCAGAGAGAGAGAAAAGACCAGAGATTTCAGCAAAGTCTACCTAGGCACAATGATGCCCACTTGCAAATAGAAAGATATACAGTAGAAATAATCTAATAAATATTGAATAGTGTTGTGTGGGGAGCAGGAAGGTATATCATGGAAGTTTTGTCCAAAACTTTTTGTAGTTAAGCCTTTGTTTTTATAGTGTAAATTATGTGTTCATATCTTCATGCTTAACAGCAAAGGCACTTTGCGTATAATAAGACAAACCTGGAAAGTACAATCTCTAACAGATTATACATAAACCCAGATATTTCTTTGCTAGCTTTAGGAGAACTGCATCCAGCAAATTCTGTTTGTGTGTGAAGCAGCAGTGTGAGGTACTGTCAATGCTAAGTCTGACTTCTGTTCAGTTCTGTGACTGTCATCTGAACAGTTTCACCATCAATTTCCTGCGTAGGTGTCCATATTCTTATACATGTGTTCATGTAGTTGTCTCTGTTCGCACAACTTCATTTCTCCATATGTCTCAGACCAGTTATCAGTCTGATCACCCTGGCTCACTTTTCATTAGTATCCTCCCAACATTCTTCTGTATTGTTGTATACATTCCTATATGAGGCTTAAGAGGAGGTTTGCTTAAATTAACATGCGACCTAAGTCTGAAATCAAAACTGTGACTCTCATGTTTTCCAGCAACTAATAATAATGCTGGTGCCAGGTCTGATGCTGGCTGTACCAAATGCCCTATCTTGGAACCCCTCCTTGGTCAACAGGACCCTAGCTATTGGCTTCCCTACAGGTCTGCAGATCTACTTTCCCACAGTGCTGCAGTGAAAATTAAAATGGCTAGGATGGTTATTAACTGACTAGGGGCTGACTCTGAATTTGATAATCACAACTGTGTATTTATGAAAAGTAGCAAGGGAAGAACTCAAAGACTATGTAAGCCTCATATAGAGAATTACCCAAAACTATATTAGCAAAATCGCTTCCCAAAATTCATTTATTTTCTTTATCTGACTAGGGCTGCAATGAATATTCTCTATAAATCAATACAAATTATTATTGATAAAAAGATTGGTCTCATTGAACAATCACATTTTTGTCTTCACTACCCATGTCCTCACTTGCTCAGTGCCACTGAATTTTTGCTGTGCTTATGTTGAGTAGATTTTTGCCCATGATGTTGATAAAAACTATCAGATTTACTAGCACAGCCAGTAAGGTTAAAGTGTAATGTTGGCAAATGAGGACAAGGGAGGCTAAGAAACTGGCTTTTTAATATGAAATATAAAAATATGGCAAATACTTTCATCTCAGCCCTAAAATGAATCATAACTGAGCACAGACTGTACTGTTCTATGGCTCCAAAGCAAAGAATCCATAATTTGAAGGCATGAAAATGCCTCTTAACTTCTGCCTACCAAGAGACAGAGCAGAAACAGGCTTTTTTTCAAGATCTTGGAAGAAGATGGAAGATTAGGATGGGTAGATGGATAGACAGACAGACAGACAGACAGACAGACAGACAGACAGACAGACAATATAGATGGATGTAAGACTGATTTGCCTGAAAAGGTAGACTTCTCAGATATCAGGATAGGACAATATTTTTTCATAGAGATTTGTGTATTAATAGAAAGTGTATAAGCAAATACCTTTATAGACAGCCCAGAGTCACTGAGAGTGAATTGGGCGGCCATATAAAATTTCTTAAATAAATAAATAAATAATGGAGCTAAAAGTGAAAGGTTCTCCCCATTCCTATTCTTACTGATATACCCTCTCTCTCTATTTTTATGGGATCTATTATTTTCTTTTCTTTTTTTGTCTGTCTTTTCCTCCCTGTTGTGTCAGATGAAAACCGAGTGTTTTTACTGTGGATTCAGATGGATTATTAGCAGAAGGGACTCTTATCTCCCATCCTTGGTTAAATGTTTGACCTCCAGGACAGATATTGGGTTATATCCCACTGCTTAGTTTTTCTTTCTTGACAAAGCATTTTATGGTACCAATCTTCCTCTTCATTTCTACCACGAGATTGTCTAGTGAAGTTTGGAAGGGATGTTCTCTTAATTGCAATGCAAATGTTTACTACTTTCCTTCTTTCCACACAGTTCATTGTTTCTGGATGTCTCTCAATTGGTGCTGAGAAGAGTCCTACTGAATGTGCAGTGAGTCTGCCTCACGTTGTTTTCTTTACTATGATCTGCAATTTAATGCTTTAAATACTAGAAAAGATCTCAGTGAAACAACCGCACTTGCACCCATGGGGGGAAGGAAGCAAAGGTGTGGCAACTTCATCACACAAATGCCACAGCTTACTTCTGCTGGACATGGGGATGCAAGTACATACGTGTGGGTTTTGTGTGATGATCTCACTGCATGGCTTGTTACGCTTTTGAAATCATCGGGGTTGCTGCAAATGTTGTTGATTGCCTCCCAGGAGCAAGTATGACTCCTTTAAGAAGGTTTAGAAGACACTAAATGCATGTGAGCCTCTTAGAGGAGAATATTTGAGTGGTGAGGTGGGGGTGGCAGTGTCATTAGAGTACATAGGCATTGTTCATTTGTCCTATTAAAAACCCACTACACTGTTAGAAGAGATTTTTCCATTTTTGGAGGATTTTAACTGTCTTTAGTATAGTGTTTCATATACTGTAACACCAGCTATTAGAATCAGAAGCACGGTTCCCAAAAGTACTTGTAACTTCTTCTGCCCAGAGCATTAAACTGTATTTTAGATTTTACCTTCAGACGGGTGTTCCATCACTGGAGGTTTTTAATAAGAGATTGGACAACTATTTGTCTGAAATGGTATGGGGTCTTCTACATGAGCAGGGTGTTGGACTAGAAGACCCGCAAGGTCCTTTCTGTTATTCCGTTATTCTGTTATCTGTAGCCACTATGCAGCAGCTCTTTGCCTCTGCATTTATCCAGACAGGACTCAGTAGGACTTACCTCTGAGAAATCCTCTATATGGGGAGGAGATACAGAGGTTCTAGTTTTTCTTAGTGATTATATTTCTAGAAAGAAGCAGAAAACATTTGTAAGGAGATTTTGGACTAATGTATCACAAAGGAAGTTACATGCAAAAGGGAAGAGATTCAGACTGAGGGTATTCACTGGTTCAGGGGTAGGCAACCTCGGCTCTTTTATGACTCGTGGACTTCAACTCCCAGAATTCCTGAACCAGCATGGCTCAGCATGGAAACCTCTCCCTTTCCCCTCAGCATGGCTGGCTCAGGAATTCTGGGAGTTGAAGTCCACGAGTCATAAAAGAGCCAAGGTTGCCTACCTCTGCACTGGTTCATCCTTCTTGGTGAACTCCTCAAACTTTGGAAGCTGAGCTTGCTTTTTGAGAAACAGAAGGCAGCATTCTTCGCTATATGCCAGCTTATTGTATTGCTGCTTTTGCAGCTCAGTGTGTAGATTGTCTGGGGAGTATTGTACCTATTTCAGACAAAGGTGAAAGTAGTATAAAGAGATTAGAACAGTGATGGCGAACCTTTTAGAGACCCAAGTGCCCAAAAACTGGCCCCGCCCCCACTCTACCCCCTGCCCTGCCCCCACCCCGCCTGCCCACAAGGTCACTCACTGCCTCCAGGGCCTGCCACAGATCGCCCAGGAAGCCCGACAGCACCATGGCCACGCTCTCTGCCCGTGCCCCGCAGCATCAACTGTGCATGATGGGGTGTGAGGGCAGAGTCTTGTCTACACTGCCTGGCTGCCATTCTTTGGCTGTGCTGCTCTACGTGGGCCACGCTCGGGGCGACTCTCCTCCAGGGGGCTGCTGGTGAGGAGGGGGCTGCGGGGAGGTGGGGCTGGGGCAATGGCGCACGTGCCCACAGAGAGGGCTCCGAGTGCCGCCTCTGGCACCCATGCCATAGGTTCGCCACCAGTGGATTAGAGTGTGTAACACTGAAAATGGTATCTCTGTCATCACCTTCAACTCTCTAAAACATGTCTGTCTCCAGTTTAATCAACATTGGTAGGAGGCAACTACTTGAAACTTTCTGATTTTCTATGAAAAGATTGAATTTTCAAAGATACGAGAAGCAGAACTAGAGTTGAAGTAGTTCTTCCCATGTATTAATATTCTAAACCAACCTTCACTGTGAAGGGTCTTTGGTGCTCTCTGAGCTTGGTTGTTTTCTTGCAGACATTTCATTATCCAAACTAGGTAACATCATCAGTGCTTCTTTTACTATCCTTGTTCTCTCCCAACATGTTGGATTACAATTCCCAAGTTCCCAGCTACCGTATTTGCTCTGGAGATTTTGAAACATTTGTCTCTCTAGTACTTTGAACATCTAGAATCACCAGTCATTATTATGGCTCTGAATATAATCAGCAACGCAATGATTGATGATGCTAGAAGATGCTTTAAGTCACTAGGGCAATGATGGCGAACCTTTTAGAGACCGAGTGCCCAAACTGCAACCCAAAACCCACTTATGTATTGTCGGGTGCTGGGTGGGTGTGGCCCATTGGGTGGGTGTGGCTTTGGGGTGGGTGTGGCCCATTGGGTGGGTGTGGCCCATTGGGTGGGTGTGGCCCATTTGGGTGGGTGTGGCAGACTGGGTGGGACTAAAAAGTTCAATCAATCAATTCCAACTTTGCAAGATCTTTTTTTTCCTGCGAGAAGTTGAAATTGATTGATTGATTGAACCTTTTTTTTTGCACACGGTGGCAGAGGCCTAAAGTGAAAAGGTTTTATAAAACCCAGCTGAAGGCCTAGGACTGGGGCAATGGCGCGCGTGCCCACAGACCGGGCTCTGCGTGCCACCTGTGGCATGTGTGTCACCACGCTCTACAGCAGTGATGGCGAACCTTTTAGAGATTGAGTGCCCAAACTGCAACCCAAAACCCACTTATGCATCATCAAGTTCCGAGTGGGTGTGGCCCATTGGGTGGGAATGGCCCATTGGGTGGGTGTGGCTGCGGTGGTAATGGCAGACTGGGTGGGATTAAAAAGTTCAGTCAATCAATTCCAACTTTGCAAGATCTTTTTTTTTCTGCGAGAAGTTGAAATTGACTAATTGAACCTTTTTTTTTTTTTTTTTTTGCACACGGTGGCGGAGGCCTAAAGCAAAAAGGTTTTATAAAACCCAGCTGAAGGCCTAGGACTGGGGCGACGGCGCGCATGCCCACAGAGAGGGCTCTGAGTGCCGTCTCTGGCACCCGTGCCATAGGTTCGCCACCACTGCACTAAGGGAACTTCTTCTTCAAAGCTGTAGTCCCAACTTATCTGGATGACACCTAGTTGAGTAAGGCTGTCCTAAATTCTCAATACAGTAACAAATATTCTTGCTGCAATGACCTAACATTCAATGTTTGTGCCTTTTAGGTAAAAGGCTCACAAGCCATGAATATCATCAGTGCCATTTTTGCGTTACTTGGAATATTGGCCTTTATCGTAGATCTGAGCATAAATGGGCCATTTCATTCAGATGATAATTACGAGTATTCACTAGTGATGGTAAGTGTCAATGGTTCAGACATAGTGTAATACTGCCAGACGCTAACAAAGGAATTATAAGGGTTGATGGTCTAGTTATTGTACATCTGAGAAGGAAAGCATCCACTTTCAAAGTAAAAGGATGCATCCAGCTAAAGAACATTTCATGTGGGCACTCAATCATGTATATCAGTGTTTCCCAAACTTGACAATTTTAAGGCATGTGGACTTCAACTCCCAGAATTCCACAGCCAGCATTGCTGGCTGTGGAATTCTGGGAGTTGAAGTCCACATGCCTTAAAATTGTCAAGTTTGGGAAACACTGATGTATATCCAGCACACCTGAAACCCAGATGAAGACACCTGAATCCAAACTGGTAACTGGGTTCAAGCTACGGTTAGCCAGGTTTCAGTGCCATCCTTCTGTAGTGTTATGCTGCATTATTAGACATGATTTCTTTAGCCTGGCATCTGTTTCTGCTTCTGGATTGGCTCTGTAGGGTGAATTGCTGTCCTTAGGATCACCTGATAATTTAATCACAATGGAGATGAGAAGGGATCTGACCCCCTCTGACTCTTGAAAGAAAAAAAAAATAAATGTTGAATATTCAAACATGTTCAGTTTGAAAAGGCTTTTGTTCACCAAGAATAGAGAAGGAATCCTGAACCTTTTAATTCTGAAGGGGACATTTGGTGTTTGGGGAGCTCTTGCAAAGGGCTGAAGGACAGAGAGGAAAATTTCCCAGTTCTTTTACCCAAATGTGACCTGCCATTCTCTCCCAACCCTCTTTCTACAGGACTTCTCTTCTCCCCCAATTACTTTTGCCTTCTTTCCCGCAATCGCTTTTCCCCCCTTTTAAGCAGCTCAGCTGTCTCTGGACTGCTGCTGCTGTTCATCACTGTTTTCTAAGAATAGCTTGCAGGACCATTTGAGATGCAGAAATATTTTTAGAAATGAAGATGCTGCTGCAAGCTACTGAACCAAAAGGAGATGTCTGCAAGAGTACTAGAGCGCCAAGATCTGAGACAGGACCCTGGGAACAGAACAAAGCAATTATATGGACTGAGGCAGCCCCTAAGTCTAGAGAAGTAAATGGATAGGTTGCCATTTGTTAATTGGCTTGTATCATTATGTTTCCTTTTGCGAAAAGACAGGCAATAGGATCGCCATTGTGCTGTTGACATTCACCATTGTGGAATTCTGCATTGCATCAGCAACTGCATATTTTTGGTGCCGGGCAACCCGCTCTGACTCCAATGAGGTGAGATTTACTACCCAAATTATAATTGCTGCTACATCTGTGAATTAGAGTTAGGTTGTTATTATTTTTTCGATTCTGATTAAAGTGTGTCAGTCATTGTGTGTCAGGGTTTGATGAAAAAAAATGGCATATTGTAGCCTGGATAGACAGATGAATGTGGATTAAACAGAATTAATCTGAGAGGGAATGAGGTCAGAAAATGAAAATATTTTTTAAAATGATCCAATCAGTGGAGTTTTGATGTTGTGGGAAGAAGAATCAATTCCTCAAATGAATGTGGGAAAAGCTGGGAAGGGAGGCAAGTCTAATGTGGTTTGTTTTCTAGGCTATATTGATCGACCCAAACACCGTCAGGACTGATAATGAAGTTCCTTCTGTAGAATCTTCCATACATTGTCTACCAAGCTCTAATGATGTAAGTTATGATTTAAAAATTGAGGCTGTGTAGAAGACTAGTCTGGAGGAATTTGTATGGAGAAATCACACAACTGCACTTCTTTGGGGGCATAAAAGTTAGCCTTTTCCTGCACGACAGAGATCCTTCATTTTTGTCAGTATTCTAGCTGGCAGGCCAATGAAAACAAAGGGACTGTCTCTCTCTACTTTCTCCTGTACTGTCTCCATTTAAGCCTGGAACAAGAAGACACGTGACTTGATATTTTTTGGCTCGGAGTAAAAGGTAATGCTTTCTTTTGCATGGGCTGTATATGGAAATAACATATGTGACACGTGGATTGCTAAGCTATCAAAGTGTGGTTCAAGGACAATCATGATACTTTGTTGGAAATAGTCACAAAATAGTTGGTGACCCAGACTGAGAATATGGAAGTGAAGCCAATAGATGCCCAATGTGGACATTAATGCATCTTTTCAGCTCTGACTGGCTCTGTTATTAACTTGGTACCCGTTGAAACCGAAACCAGTTCATGATGTTAATTTCTATTGGCCAAAGTCCTGTGTTGCAGCTGATTAATAAAGACTCTACCATTCTTAGGTGTACTGGCAAATGTCCAGTATATGCAACTGTCTGGGCCTCAGTCTCTGTAATTGATTCCCCCTTATGTTTTCTTATGGGAACTGGAGATCAGAATACTGTAGAAAGTAGCATCTGCAGATTAATTTGAGCAAAGCTGATTGGCTTTATATGAAGCATATCTGCAACTTTGGATGCTTGTTATTCTGTTTGCCATTCATATTTGCATTTAGTACATTATATTAAGATATTCATAGAACAGCCTTGGGAAATATTCCATCCTTTATTCTTTGCAAGTACCGCTTTTTTGTGACAGTCTCACTTGCAGCTTTGCTGAGCCAAAATTGCTGTTTCAGTTTCTTTTCACTGGCTGTACCATATAAGAATGTTTCCTCAGAGGGCAAAGCGCTCCCACCCCAGAACGTTAAATCCTAGTTCAACTTTATGTATTTCAAAGTTGGACATGCAGTTTAATACCTCCATGTCTTATAAAGAAAAAAAATGGCACAACTTTTAGTGGATATCCAAAAATCTTGGGCAGTATTTTGTAGTAATCATTTCTAATGATGGACCAGTAACATTTTTTTATATATCACTGAAGGCCAGCTGTTACCCTGATGCAGGGTCAGAAACACTGGAAGAAACATGGGACTATTACATGTCTGTTCTTACACTGATAACCAGACTGAATTGATTCTGGATTTAACCTACCATTCTCCAAATGGTTCCCTCCCAATGTTTAGGACTATAACTCTAATTAACTACAGCTAGTAAGTACAGCCAGCGTTCAGGGAGAATGTAGGGATACTGTAAGCAAAATTAAAAGTGACCTAAGCTTGGAAAGGCTGGCTTAGAAGAAATGGCTTTTCACTTAAAAATGTCTGCTGCAAGAAGGAAAGCATTTAGACTGGATCCTGACCCTTAGCCAAGTATGCAGCTTCAATGCAGAATGCAGGATTGCTACCTAATCCATCAGGAAATTCTCTTGGTCACACAGCACCGAAATGAGTTAGAGAGTCCATAAAATATGTGATGTTTGTGAACATGGATCATGGAATTTGCAATGGGGAATTTGATAGACCCTGGCCTTGGCCTTTAAAAATGTTGGGTTGAGATGTTTTCCCCTTTGTTTGTTTCTGGCTGCATATTATGTATTTTGTACTGTTTTAAGAGTTTGGAATTATCTGGCTTGAGATTGGTTTCCTTGGCTTCTAAGCATCTTGACTAATTTTTTTTCAGAGCACGTTTCAAGGGAAATTTCTACAATTTTAATACCTTTCTGTGAAACAGGGATACCTAACTTGGGTGACTTTCCTGAGGTCTGGTTCTTGTAACTGTTTATTCAATTTTAGACCAAGTTAAGTCTTAGATTTCTTCAGTGATTCACTATTTTTAAATCTGACCTTGTTTTTCATGAATGTTTTTAAAAACTGCAATAAAACATGTACTTGAGACAACTCATGTCTGTCCTTTGGCTTTTTTCTGATGCTTAATAAAGAATCACCTTCATAATGTTGAATGGTCTTAGCTTCTCCAGAAGAAAATGTTGGAATATGTTCTTTTTGTTCTAAGTAGGGTTTCCTGTTTCTTGTTACAGTTAAACAGTTAAGAAGTAAAGCACATGGTGACTGTACACTCTTTGATTTGTGGTGCTATATATAAACAGAATTTCTAACAGAAAATGAACTGGGGGAGCCCTGTTACTTTCTTCTGTAAGTGGTCTGACAGACAGATGTTACGTAAATATAAGAAGAAAATACATTTGTTAGTTCATAAATTTCTCAGGAATTGGAGAATCAGATTGGTGTGATGATAAAATCAGGCTAGAAACTGGGATCCTGAGAGTTCTGGTCCTACCTCAGGCAGAAAGCCAACTGTGTGATTACAGGTAGTCCTCGACTTATGACCACATCTGAGGCCAAAATTTCAGTTCCTAAGCATGATAGTTGTTAAGTGAATTTTGGATAATAATAATAATGATGATGATGATGATGATGTTGGAAGGGACCTTAGAGGTCATCTAGTCCAGGAAACCCTATATCATTTCAGACAAATGGCTGTCCAGTCTCTTCTTAAAAACATCCAGTGTTGGAGCATTCACAGCTTCTGGAGGCAGGTTGTTCCACTGGTTAATTGTTCTAACTGTCAGAAAAGTTATCCTTAGTTCTAGGTTGCTTCTCTCTTTGGTTAGTTTCCATCTGTTGCTTCTTGTCCTGCCTTCAGGCGCTTTGGAGAATAGATTGACTCCCTTTTCTTTAGGGCAGCCCCTGAGATATTGGAACACTGCTATCATGTCCCCCCTTGTCCTTCTCTTCATTAAACTAGACATACCCAATTCCAGCAACCACTCCATTTTACAACCTTTCTTGCCACAGTTGTTAAGTGAATAACCACAGTTGTTAAATTAGTTACATGGTTGTTAAAGGAATCTGGCTTCCCCATTGACTACACTTGTCAGAAGGTTACAAAAGGTCATTACATGCAACTATCATAAATACAGGTACAAGCCAGTTACCAAGTGCCCTAATTTTGTTCACATCACTGTGGGGATGCTACAACAGTTGTAAGTGTGAAAAACAGTCGTATCACTTTTTTCAGTGCCATTGTAACTTCAAACAGTCACTAAGTGAATGGTTGTAACTCAGGGACTACCTGTAGTCACTTTCTAGTCACTACAATGAGTCACTTTTTCTCAGCCTAGGAAAGAGACAAGGGCAAATTATTTTTGAAAAAACTTTCCCCCCCCAAATGCATAGATTTGTCCAGGCAATCTCTGAGAATCAGGCATAATTGAATGGAAGGAAAAAAAAAATCTTAAATTCCATATGCACACATATAGATACATAACTCCATGTCTGCTTTCAAATTTTACTTACCAAGAAATGATGGAATGCTAAAATGAAGCCCCAGCTTAATAGACAGGATTACACCTGATCTGCCTCTCTTCTGTTTTGATCTGTGGACTTACTGGTTTTTGGAGAAGTTCTGGGAAATGAAGCATCAGAAGCGACACATCAAGCACTGCTGGAGAAAGATGAAGAATTCACCTGATCATATACATGTAATGTCCATTGCTGGCTGTGGAATTCTGGGAGTTGAAGTCCACATGCCTTAAAATTGTCAAGTTTGGGAAACACTGTCTTATATTAAAGCTGACACAGTGGTGAAAAGAGTAACAAAATTTAATTATTCTTCCCTTCCATACTGCATTGGCAGAATGTGCCCAGTGACCTTTTTTTATGGTAACCTGGTCTCTCATGAGGGCTGAGGGACAGGAAGAACAACTGAAGGGCTACTGTGAAAAATATTCCAGGCATCTGATGGATTGATTAAGAAGTGCACTCTAGATGAACAATTCTATATCTAAGAAATTTGAGCCTGTGAATTGGACAGGATCCTCTGGGATGTCAGAGCTGCTTTCTATGTTTTAATTCAAGGTCCCTCCTGCTTAATTTTCCCAGGATATGAAAAATTGCTAGTTTTAAGTGATGCATTTGAATGAGTGGGGTCCTTCTGTTTACCTTCAAGAAGATATTGGTATGCTCCCTCTTCAAGAAGCCGCTGATGGACCTGGTCGTGTTGGATATTTTTTTTTTATCAGTTCTCAATCTTTGCTTTTTGAGAAAGGCTCCTTTCTAGTCAGGCTTTAGGATTGGGTACAACAGTAAGATAGCATTGATCATGCTTGTGGACAATCCTTGGTGGGTTTGGGATTGAAATGGTATGATCATCCTGGTCTTAGCTGCATGTGATACAGTTTCAGTATGTGTTTGATACCATCACGGTATCCTTCTGGACTGTCTTTGAGGGTTGGAAATAGGGGGTACTCTTTTTTTTACAATAGTTCTTCTTTGGGGGCAGTTTCAATGAATATTGGTAAGTGGGGAGAGATCTACCCCAAGGCCCTTTCTTTTGTGGAATCCCCAAAGTCTCAACATTCTCTCCACTCCTATTTAACACCTACATCAGTGGTTCTCAACATTTTCTTCATCATGGACTCCCCCTTTAAATACCTTTTGTGGACATGGACCATGGCCACAGACCACCAAATCTTAACTCAAGATTGAAATCATAATATTTCTTCAATCTTTCACTGACCCCGTGATGACATTGCACGGACTGCAGGCTGGGAACCAATGATCTACATGATAAGTGAAGTTATCCATTTTGAATGAGGTCAGGTATCATCAGTAGGCAAATGATATCCAGTTTTACATCTTGTCCCCAGGTGGGGCAGTGACATCTTGGACTGGAAATTCTGTCCCAGTGCATGGAGGCTATTAGTGCTTGAAAGGGGAAGAACAAGTTTAGGTTGAACCCTGCCAAGACTGTGAGTGGCTTTGGTTTCAAGGAACTGCCGCTCATAATGATTTACCATCTTTAATTCTCAGCAGAATGGTATATAGAACTGCTTTATATAAATTAGGATCCTCTTGGACTCCTGGCTCCTGCTCAGTGAGCAGGTGGCAGCTACGGTCAGAGAAACTTTTACAGAGAACCATCTTGTCTTTCAACTGCATCCTTTCATAGAAACGGAGGCACTTCTCACAGACACTCCTGCCTTAGTCACTCCCTTTATGAGTATTATATATAAGAGTTTTTACTTTGGCTGTTCTTGAAAATCTCATGGAACCTACAACTGGTCCAGAATATAGCCATATTAGCAATTATTATGCTTCTCATTTCACTCATATATTGTGAGCTGCATTGGCTACTGGTGGGCTTTGGGGTGAAATTCAAGGCTTGTCACCTTCTCAGAGACCCTTATAGCTTAGGTCAGTAATGGCGAACCTTTTAGAGACTGAATGCCCAAACTGCAACCCAAAACCCACTTATGCATCATCGAGTGCCGGGTGGGTGTGGCCCATTGGCTGGGTGTGGCCCATTGGGTGGGTGTGGCTGTGGTGGTAACAGCAGACTGGGTGGGAAAGTTCAATCAATGAATTCCAACTTTGCAAGATCTTTTTTTTTCTGCGAGAAGTTAAAATTGATTGATTGAACCTTTTTATTTTTTGCACATGGCGGCAGAGGCCTAAAGTGAAAAGGTTTTATAAAACCCAGCTGAAGGCCTAGGACTGGGGCGATGGCGGGTGTGCCCACAGAGAGGGCTCTGAGTGCCGCCTCTGGCACCCGTGCCATAGGTTCGCCACCACTGGCTTAGGTTCTCATTTCTGTTCTTCTCCTGCTATTCGTGCCCTATCAATAAGAGCTGGAAAAGCTGGCAAGCATTCTCACTTGCAGGACCTAAGAGATGTGACTTCTCTGCAGATGTGTCTGCCCTGTGGAAAACAGCATGTCCCCTTACAGCCACATGCCCTAAACTGTATTTGGATTTTGCAGTGCTGTAAAAATCTGGCTCTTTCATCTGTCCCTAGAGAAGTTGGACAGGTGCCGGGCTTTTTTTCTCATAGAACGCCCAGAACAAAGTTCAGGCACCTTTTTTGGATGGAACCTTGTAGGGTAGGCAAGGCAGGTTGCATAATGTGTGTGAGTTCCGGCACCTTTTTTTTTTTTTTTTTACGAAAAAAGCACTGGACAGGTGTATTCTTTATGGGTTTTGGGGGGAGGCTGATAGGGGATATGTTTTACTTGTTCTCTTCCATGATATATGTCATGCATTCCCCTAGTCTTATTCATTTGCTTTTAGCTGTTATTTATTTGATGTATTAACCCTGTGCTATAAGCTGCCTATTATTGAGGTTTTATTGAAACCGAATAAACAAATAAACATATAAATAAAATTCTACCATGCCAAACATAAAAAAATCCAGAGATATGTTCAGAATGATAGCTTGCTTCACTCCCTATCAAAAGACATTTGCATTTTGTTGCTATCCAATATTTCCCTCCATAATTTTGGAGGCTATTTGTTTAAAATCAGTAGCTAAACTAGAGAATGGGAGATAATTATTCATTTAACTTTTAAATATAAAGTTACCTCATTTGTATTTCCAGAACCAAAATGCTGTTAAATCTCAAATGTGCTGTTTTTTACGCTTTATTAATTTTCAAATATTTAGACTTAAACTAACATATTATTTACTATTCAGGTGCTCCTAGTTTCTCTTATTTATACATGTTATTTCCATAGCTAAATTCTTACATTTCTCAACTATATTCTGTTCTTATTCAATAATTCTCCAATTATTAATTTCATCTCTTCCATTATTTCAATCTTTTTCTCATTATACCACATGTAATATTAAAAACACCTAAAGAGATACCAGAAAAGGAGAGAAAAAATAACATAAAAGAGAAAAAAAACATAAATAAGCCAAGAGGAAAGAACAAGAGAAAGAAAAAAAGAAGGAAAGAAAAAGGTAGAAAAAAATAATCTATCATTCCAGAAAACATATTCTTACAATATTTCGATAATAAGTTCTAAATCTTTTCATAATGACCCCCCATTGACAAAATCCAAATCCAAATCAATCCGAGTCTCTATAAAACCTTTACCACCCATAACTGTAATCTTGAATTCAATATTTATATCTTATTCTGGGTTTCTTTCTATTCCAAATAGGTTTCCACAATAAAGTCTCTAGTTCTGCAAATAGGTCTCCCATTGTCTCTTGCCATAATATGTACACCAAAAGGGAATCTCCCCTTGTCTATTTTAATAGGCTGATATAAAAGTTATAGCTATTCTCAATAGCTCGTAGCTGAATGTCATTTCCCATCCTTTAAAAAGTTGCATAAAGTTTAATTGCAATCATTTTCTTAGTAGATTGTACATAAAGTGATGTATAGTCCTCTTTAATCAAGTTTTGTTCTTCTTCGATTGATTTTTTTTCTCTGTCAGAAAGTCAGTTGGTGTTTGCAAGTCATCTTGTCCCTCTGGGGTAAAATCCTCCATTTCCTTGCTAAAAATCATTTGTTCATTAACATCAGAAGTTTTCTCCAATATAAGTTGATAATCCAAATGTAGATTTAATTCTTCCGTCTCAGTGGGCTGAAAGCAAAGTTGAGAACAAATCTCTTGGGTGTATACCCTCTCTGCTGTTTCTTGGCTTCCAAAGTGCTTATTTAGACCTTGTGCTTTAAGTTGTCATTGAAAAGAAATATCTTTTGTGTAGGCAACTATCATCTCAGTGTTTTCCAGAATCTTATCCAATATATGTTTATAAGTAAGATCTAAACAGATTTCCTCCATTTCTATTATATTTGAAGTCATTGTCCTTTTGGGGGAGACTGTATTTAAAAGAAATCAGTCAATATCCGCCTCCACCCAGCTGTACGGCTTCTTTATCTTTTTCCTTTGTAATAGTTTGAAGGCCAAAGTCAAACTCCAAGAGAAAGAAATAACAGTTGCAATGAGTAATTTCACCAGAAGATGTCCCCAGAAGGATAATCAAAGTGATTCAGTTATTCAATCTTTCCAGACACCATAAGAGTAAAAAAAAAAAAAAAGACCCCAGTATTCTCCAAATATTTGGCATGTTAAATCTCCATAACAAAATATCTTGGGGCTCCCACATATCCAAAAGCAAAATCAACCATTAAAAATATAAATTTAATTTCCTTTTATTCAAAGCTTCTCTTCCCCCATCAAAAACACCACTTCAACAAATAGGAAAATGGCTCCAAAAAAAAAAAAAAAAAGCTTTTCACAGGAAGAATAAAAAGCAGTAGAGGTAAAAAGAAATCTCACCGAATCTTCCATGGTGGGTCCATTTGCTTAGATGATCTTATGGCTTACGGTTGGCGTGGCTAAATGATCGGCCATTTTACTGACCGATCTTTACTCCATTGGCCCAAAGAAGTTACTCGGACTGCAGAAGATGCCGCCGCCCTTCTGCAACCTACGAGAAGCCTCCTCAACAGTAGTCGCTTCTCCAGAGCGACTTTTCGACCCACTCAGGGATCTACCGGTGGAGGAAACTCAGCCGGCGAAGAGACGACTCTCTTCACTTGACCACACTGCCGCGACCTGGAACTGGAAGCCTCTCTCAAATGTGCTGTTTTTTATTTCTCTAATAATAAACCATGCATTGTAGAGTTTTGTTTGCAAATATGTGATTATTAGGGCAGCATGTACAAAAAAAATATGTGTTCAGTAGAAATTGTGAAAATGATGCGATAAACAAGATCCAGGTGGGGAAATAAAAACTGACAAAAGTTGAAAATGTTAATATTTGTCCATCCCTAAAAAAAGCATGTCAGGGAATGATTAACTTCCCTGAGCAAATTTTGAGAAATATTAAAGTTAATATTTGTAGGAGTGATCATCAGAAAATCCCAGGAAAATGGAAAAGCAACATGTAAAGAGGAAAGAGCAAACAAGAACAATTCCTGCTAACAGATAGATGTCAAAGGGGGAAAAACATGGTGTGTCACCAGGAATCAAAATCAACGTGAACGTGAAGATGATTTTATGTGAAGGAAGACACAGGAGGGCTGCTAATGGAAGATGGCAACATCTGAATTCCTCCTCCCTATGCCAAAACATTTGGTATCTCTACATAATGAAAGCTTTATCTGGAAGAATGTCATTTCTTGCTATATGAATTTCAGACACGAAGTCAGGTATCTCCCTTCTTCCCACTCTTAGCCCTCTTTCTGTCAGGGCAGCCTGCAGAGCTGTACTGATGACTAAAATGCTCTTGTAAGTTATTGCGTGGGTTAAGGGAAAATTTCAAAAGATCTTGATCCAGGGAACTATTTAGAAGGGTTTGAAAAGAGATGATGCACTGACTGAGCTTCATAACAATTGGGGGGAAAAAAACCACCCTGGGGATAATAGGAGACAGAGTGCTTAATATAGAAAGCAGGATAGAACATCAGCTAGACTAAATTATGGAGGCTCTGACAGAGATTTATTTACCCCATAGAAGTTTATACTTTCAGGGTATTGTAACAAATTTAAAGGTCGGTGTGTGTGTGTGTGTGTGTGTGTGTGCATGCACGCGAGTGTGTGTATGTGTGGGTGTGTCTCACAAAAGAGGAGAGGCCAGGAGAATAAAGTCATAAACACACACAGATATTCCAAATAGCAAGGCAATTTCTGATTCAATGTCACGGAACAACTAAATATAGAGCACTGGAGAAATTCAATTTGTGTGTTGTTTTTTTAAATGTTGTAAATTTCCTGGATTTGTAGCCAGGCTGATGCTTCTGAAATCCTCCTGGGAAATCAAATGGAGAGATCTATTTGACAAGGCAAAGGGAAGCGGCACCACAAGTACTCTGGTCAGGCTACACTTGTACTAAAAATGGGACATGGGAATTAAGTATGACTGGTACTTAGGTATTTCATCAGCCAAACAATAGGGTAATCTAGGGCTCCGGAATGGAGGGGAATTAGTCAAAGGGTTATAGGTTGAAGACCATGTCTTTAGACACCAGGATTTAAGCCAATTGTCTCACTTCATTCTCTAAAGCAGACATGTCCAACACAAGGCCCGGGGGGCGGATGTGGCCCGCAAAGCCGGATGTGGCCCGCAAACCATGTTGTTTCATGTGGCCCGCGAAGCCATCCTGGAAACAGTGAGGAATGGCCCCTGCTGCCTTGACCCTGGCCCAGGCTGGCCAGAAGCCAATGTAGAATTTTGTGGTGGCCATCTATGCTGAAACACATTCAGTCTTAGCTCCACAAGACCATCTGGAAACAGTGAAGAACCAGCCCCTGCTGCATCGGCCCCGCCTCCTGGGTGCCTGCTGGGGAGGTGTCACCGTTTGTGAGGAATGAAGAAATGCACCATTGCCTGGAAGTGGCCAGAAAATGGCCCTCACCTACTTCACATATCCGGCTTGATGGGCTCCGGGGGAGGGGTTTTGGCAGGCAGTGGGGCGCTCTCCTCACAGCGCTGAGCCGGGTGGCGTGAAACTGATGAGAAGTGCAATGCTGCCTAGCCCCCAGCCTGCTCAGTTTCAGCAGGCAGCAAGGTGCAAAGCTGGCGAGCTTCGCATCTTCCGACTCAACCTCTCAGCGCTGTGAGGAGAGTGTCCAGCTGCCTGCCAAAACCAGGCAGGCTGGGGGCTGGGCGGCATCACACTTCTTTTTGGATTCGTGCCACCTGGTTCAGCCTCTCAGAGCTGTGAGGAAAGCGCCCCGCTACCTGCTGAAACGGGACAGGTTGTGGGCTGGGCGGCATTGTGCAGGTAATGTTGACTCTCATGCTGCTCATGGCATCCCCTCCCCCAGAGCTGACCAAGCCAGATATGTGAAGTTGGTGAGGGCCATGTGCTGGTCACATCCAGGCAATGGTGCATTTCTTCATTCCTCATGAAGGGTGACACCTCCTCAGCTGTGTTTCTTGCCTGGTTTTTCTCCCTCCCTCATCTGAAATATTTTCTCACCACTCTGTACTTAGGAAGAAAGGAAAGAAGGAAAGAAGAAGAGGGAGGGTCTGAGGAAAGTCCTACTATAGTCCTGCCCTGCTGCCCTTTCACCATCTCCTCCTGGCCTATCCTGGGGGTCTCTCATCCTATTGCTAAGGAAGCTTTGGATACAAAGCCGGGTCTCCTCCCATGGAGATGGAATGGGCCTCCCTCTGACTTTGCCCTCGTACTCATCATGAGCAACCTGGGTAAGGAGAGCAAGCACAGCAGCAGCAGCTTTGAGGAGGAGGTAAGTGCAGCTGGGTGCCCCCTTGGGGAAGTGGGGCTGGGCTTGGTGCCATGGGTGCTTGAGGGCCAGGCTGGGCATTTGACCTCTGCTGCCCAGGGCTCTGCGCAGCCCGCACCACCATCCAGCTCCCCGCCGCCCCCCACATGGCCTGAGAGGAACAGTGAGGCTCCTCCAGTGGACCATGCCTTGGCACTTGCCCTGGTCTCCCCCCTTCTGCCAGAGACCCTCAGATCTGTCCCACTCCTGCCCAGGCCCCCACAGGCACCTTTGACGCGAATGATGTAGAGTTGCCCATGCCCACCCAATAGGCCACACCCATTCTGTCCACACCCATCCAGTAGGCCGCACCCATCCTGGCCATACCCACCCAGCCCCCCTCCCCCGAGGGCAACTGCAATACTGATGAGGCCCTCAATGAAATTGAGTTTGACACCCCTGCTCTAAAGGCCTTTCCACCCTGCTGAGTTAGTAAGTATACACTTAAATCCATATAAAACAATGCCAATGTTTGCATAAATTTGCTGCCTTGTTACCAATCCCTTTCAGGCCCTCATTCCTCTCCCCTGTAGCTATTCCAAATCACTGCCAAATGATGCTGCGCCAGTCCTTGTAGGCAAGCTGAATGCTTTTCTTCTCTAGTGTTTGCTGTTTTCAGCATATCATTAAGTAGCAGGGAAAACATCTGGACACCACCAGAGCAGGAAAAAGGATGGAATCTGTCTTGGGACACTAGCTGGGCTTTTCTGTCCTTCCTCCATCCCCCATTTGGGCATTTCCCAAATTACAAATTACATGAAAGCAAGAACATATGAGGAAATTCTGGAACAAAAATAGATACAAAGATGAGGAAGCCAAACTCTGCTGTGACTGTGCAACTAGCTGGGTCCTGTAGAGTGGAAGAATGAAAACATATTAGTTGTTGGACTCCCACAGTTCTTCTTGCACTAGGGGTGGGGAGAGGAAGTGATTGAAATGGAAGATACAGAGAAAGTTTCAAACATGATCCTTCTTTTCTTCCCAATGGAAACCGTGTCTCTTTCACCTTTTATTGGAAGCCTGGAGGAAAAGTTGGTTTCAATGGTAGGAATACAAGAAATACAGTGCCATTGCAGAGGACAAATACCGGGAGGGAAATGATTGAGAAGAAGGCTGTGGAAGAGTCTAAGGGGGTTCTGCTTGTAGCTCCCAATGCCCCCCAAGTATACCAAAGATCACATCCATTCCCAGTTACTTAACCTGCTGTGCAGTTTCTGAGGTTTTGCTTGATAAAAAAAAATACAGGAAACCAGAAGTTGCCTTTAAGCTTTACGTTTTTATTCAGCTGAACAAATACGGGCTCCTCTAAAAGAGAGAAGCTCCGAGTGACAAGAAATCCTTGTATTTATTCTTTCTGATTACATAAGCAATCCACCCAGCAAAGT
The DNA here is from genome assembly GCF_016545835.1 of Crotalus tigris. Lineage (NCBI taxonomy): Eukaryota > Metazoa > Chordata > Lepidosauria > Squamata > Viperidae > Crotalus > Crotalus tigris. Next base: position 574,181 of record NW_024096711.1, read on the forward strand.
TGACACGCATAAGATAAAGATTTCACCCAGTAAGTCTGGCACACTGTAGATAAGAAAGTAGAAGTAGCTAAAAATGTTCCCTTTTGGGTGTTTCCCTAAAGACATCCCCAAACGCATCACAGGTGGGTTAGGACATTAGGTGTTTTCCTTGCTGTCTTTTCATGACCCTGCATCCATGACTCTGCAAGTGCCCCAAAACAGCAGGGCCATCTGCACATATTCACAGCTGATACTTCCTATGCTGTCTTCTAATTCCAGGTCAACAAACCCCACCTCCCATGTAATGGGTAGCAAAGCTAACATATTGCATGTTTCAAAGGATCATATTTCTTAGCACTTATTGCCCACATGACCTAGTTAAAAGGACAAGACAGTACATGTTTAAATGTACAATGTGCAAAAGAGTATTTTTTAAACATTTTTTTTTTCATCTAAGTAGTCTTAGCAATACTTTCTTTAAAGTTGGAGGGCAAACAAGGTTGGATCTGGTGGTACTTGTTTGGAAACCTCTAAATCAGGAGTATCCAACCTTTAAGACTTGTAGACTTCAACTTCCAGAATGGCTCGCTGGGGAATTCTGGGAGTTGAAGTACACAGGTCTTAAAGTTGCCAATGTTGGACAAATCCCACCAGATGGTCTCAGATTGACGTAGTAGTCTGACTTGATTTTGAGCCATTACGTGCACTTGTTTAAAATAGTGCTTATTTTAATTAAACCTAAATCACAGAGGTGCAAGTGTTTAGGTGCTGCTTAAACAGCAACCTGGTAACCAGAAATCTGAATATTTTTTTTTCTAGCCTAAAGATAAAACTCATAAGCAAAGCTTGAGTTGTTGGGCTGTTGTTTATAGCACACGAGCAGATGGTAAAAATAACTGATGATTCATTGGGCTACCCTTGAAAAGGATCTGAAAGCTGCAGTTGATGTAAAATACAGCACTGGGCTGCAAAAGAGAACAAGGATCATACGGAACTTTCACTAAAAGATCTGTGCTGGTTGCCAGGCTCAATTTAAGATGCTGGCATTAATGTTTAAACCTTTACATGGTTTAGGACATGGTACTTTTCCTATCTAAGCAAGGTCCTTCTGAAGTGCAAAGATATGCTGGGTACGTGAATCAGTTTTACAATTAGGCTATGTGATATGTTGGTTTTGTTATACTTTACTGTGGAGACAAGGTAGCTGATGGTGATTAGGAGTAGGAGCAGCATAGGGATTGGCAATGTCTTGCTTCTGGTTTCAAATACTGATTCTCACACAATTGCCATGATACTTCAGTTTACTCAAGGTCAAAGAGATAACAGTCAAAGCATGCAAACCAAATCAGAGTCTCTGACAGATGCTTGCCTGAATGGTTAGCTTTTTAACAGGACAGTGAAGAAGAGCCAGCTTGGTTTAGTTTAGTGATTAAGGCACCAGGCCAGAAGCCAGGAGTTCTAGGAGGAAGGGGTATTAGGTATGTTTGTGGCCTTGAGTTACTTACAAAAATAATATATAAATGGTGGATATAAATAAACGATCCAAAACCAGTCCAACTTTTCAAAAGCTGGATCAGAGTTTTCAGCCAGTCCAGAGGTCAGAATTAGGTGGATTGTCACACCAGAGATCAGATAATTGTTTTCAGCAAAGGAACATGGATCCGGGCTGCCTCTGAAATCAGGCTGCAGCCAACTGTTACTAATCAACAAATTTACTCCCTTGCTTGGCAAGAAGCCTCATAAAATGTCTCTACTCTGCTCTCCTCCCACTGTGAGGTTGTTTGTGGGGAAAGGGGTCCTGGAGCCTTATGTCATCCTCATCTGATTGCTCCAGTTTTACAAGTGGTTTCTATTCTCCATCAGCCTCATGTAGCTCCTGGTTTATTGTCTCCTGAGGCTAACATACTTTCTTCTAATTTATAGTCTGAGGCAGTGGTGGTGAACCTATGGCATGCGTGCCACTCGGAGCCCTCTCTGTGGGCACGCGTGCTGTTGCCCCCAGCCCTGCCTCCCCCACGGCCCATTAGTTCAAAGGGGCTCTAGGAGTCTAACGAGAGAGAGAGAGAGAGAGAGAGAGAGAGAGAGAGAGAGACAGAGAGACAGAGAGACAGAGAGACAGAGACAGAGAGACAGACACACACACACACACACACAGAGAGAGAGAGAGAGAGAGAGAGAGAGAGAGAGAGAGAGAGAGAGAGAGAGAGAGATTTAAGTTATATGTAGCCCTGGCTGTTGTCTCACTCCAATTTACTGGAATCCAGAGACAGAGAGGCAGGGAGGGAGGGAGGGAGGGGGAGGGAGAGAGAGAGAGAGAGAGAGAGAGAGAGAGAGAGAGAGAGAGAGAGAGAGAGAGAGAGAGAGAGAGAGAGAGAGAGAGAGAGAGAGGGAGAGAGAGAGAGAGAGAGAGAGAGAGACTTCTCAGAATGTGGCTTCACACAGCTATGTAAATGGAAGATGGTGCAGGCTGGTGAGCGATGGGGGAGAGAATGTAGTCCATTTCAATGGATCCGGAATTGCAGTAGTATTCTACATTGAAGTATCCCTGAGTTATACTACTAATCATTCAGAGTATTTGCCCAAAGTTCTTGATTTTCATTTTCTAGTCTGTTCTGTCACAGGCTGATGCATAATGCAGAGCCCTCTGCTTATCCCATTCTCACTTGAAACAGCATCTGGCTTCCAGCACAAAACCCTGTAAGATGATAGTTTTCATTATGCCAGCTTCAGCTGGTAAATATACATAGTGTTTTCAAAAGGTCAAAATTCATTATTGGGCTTCTAGGTATGTATGGCTTTACAGCTATGCAATATTTATTGCTGGGATTCTATGTCTAGCCTAATCTGAATGATGACTATATTATTCTTATCATTCTATTTCCCTGTGTTATTTTGAACAATCTAAAACTCAATATAAGAATGCATAACATGCATTCCATAGAAGGTAAAACTAGAGTTTACAAGGTAAGTGCATTATAAAAAGCAGGGTAGTTTATTAGTCTTTTCTTTATGAGGATTTGGTTTTTCCATTATACAAAAACTCCCATCCTTGCTACCTCTTGATGAGTACTGCATTCTAACCAATGCATCACCACAGCTCTAGATAGGTAGTTTTAAAATGCTGTGTAGTTTTTCTAACAATGGCTTCCAGGGGTTCTATTATCACGCTATGATTTTCACTCTATTTCCACAAATGAAATGATGACATTTTGTACACCCATCCACATTATGACATCATAGCTAAAATTTCTTTCGGTTTGAAAATAATTCTGCTGTCTCTCTGAGCATATGCCACTAGAAATGTCCCTTGAAGTATTGCTGTTGCTGAGCAGTAGCATCCACAAAAAATCGTCTTTTTATCAACGTCGTATCTCAGAACTGATGCTTTAGTTAACAAACCCTTAAGCTCTGCAAATGCCTCACCATGTATATAATAGTAATCATAATCAGCCTGTGCTGAACCAGTATGTAACCACCTGGCCAGAGCATATATCTAGCTTAGAAAACTGTGTGTAGAGTAAGTAGCATTTTAAGGGTTAAAAGGCCGTCTCCTTAAGAGATGGACTTCTGGGAAATGTAGTTTAGATGTTACATGGTTATATCTGTGTTTTAATTGGCCACTCGGAGGGTCTGGTGTCTTTATTACCAGACATCCTGTTATGTGCCAGGTTTTTATTATCTTTCCATGAATCCTAGCCTCATGGCTAGGCTAGGAGCTCCGTATCAGCATGTAAGATTTACGTAGAATGGGGAAATCCATTATTCCTTTACCTACGAGATCAGTCCAGATTACAACCTACATTCTAGAAGAACTTCTACAATAACTGTGAGTTAATGTCTTGAGGGTACTTGGAATAAAAGTAATTTGTATGACCTGTCCATTGAGTTTATTCTGCCTGTTTCAAGTGGAGTCCAGCAACCTTCTCTGCATGGGACAGGAAACAGTCTTTATTACAATAAAGACCAGCATAACCATGTACTGTACATTTAACTACTGAAACTTAACAGTCTGCAATAGCAATTGTCACAAAAGTGTGCTTGGTTTATATTTCATATAAATAAAAGCAAATAAACATCCTTAAAAAAAACTTGGTAATTCCAACATATTCTGTGGACCATGCACTCAGTAATAATGTCCATTTTAATTTCATCACCATCTATTGTGAGAATGTGGCTCAAATATTTTATTTCTGCCAGTCTATATCTACATTTTGCTGCATTTAGTTTCAGATTTCTTTTTCTCTTCATGTGGTCAATAATTGTGCTACTATTTTTTTTAATGATTGGGAGGTTTTTTAACAAATCAATATATCATTAAAACAACACATGGCTTCTCCCATATCTTTAAAGACCTGCTATATTATTTTCTGATAAACTTCAAAGTGTAGAGTTTTTCTCCTGACAGTCCTTTCCATCTCTTCATTTGAATCAAAGATTTTCCCACGAAGCTAATCCTTCCATTTTGGGAAAAAGTGGAAATTACAAGGCATCAAATCTGGCAGATGGGATAAGGTGATGAGATTTAAATTTGTAATTGCAGGTAGTCCTCAGATTACAACCATTTGTTTAGTGACTGTTCAAAGTTACAAGCTCACTGAAAAAAGTGACTTATGAGCAGTCCTTGCACTTAGGACTGTTGCAGCATCTCTGTGGTCACATGATCAAAATTCAGGTGCTGTGTTTATGGTGGTTACAGCATCATACAGTGATGTCCCAGCATCTCCTAATCCCCTTTGTGATGTTCCCAGATGGCTTCCAACAAGCAAAGTCAATGGAGGATGCCAGATTTTCTTAACAACTGTATGATTCATATAACAACTGCAGCGTTTCACTTAACAATTGTGGCCCAAAAAAAAAACCCATCATAAACCCAGGCACAACTCACTTACAATCACCTTGCTTAGCAACAGAAAGTCTGGTCTCTGTTGTGGTTGTAAGTCAAGAGTTTCCTGAATAACAGATTAACAGAGTTGGAAGGGACCTTGGAGGTCTTCTAGTCTAACCCCCTGCTCATTTCAGACAAATGGTTGTCCAATCTCTTCTTAAAAACTCCCAGTGCTGGAGCACCCACAATTCTGAAGGCAAGCTGTTCCACTGATTAATTGGTCTGTCAGGAAATTTCCCCTTATTTCTACATTGATTCTCTCCTTCATTAGTTCCATCCGTTGCTCCTTGTTCCTGTGTTCGGTGTTTTAGAAAATAGGTTGACCTCCTCTTTGTGATAGCGCCTTAGATATTGGGGGGCTGCTATCATATCATGGCACACCTGTACAAAGTATGAGGCCTAGAATTGTAGTGTTGCAGCACAAAAAAAAATATCCTTTTTGTGCTTCCAGATGCCTCTTAATAATTATCTCAAAATTTTAAGTGTTGCAATGTAGTGCCCTAATTTAATAGTGGTACTAAGTTTAAGAAAATCCATACTGTATAAATAACATTTGTCAAAAAAGAAAATGAAATTGAATTTTTGTACCAAAGCCTATATCTGGCTCTTTTCTTTTTTCTTTTCTGTTCTTCTTTTTAACAGGTCCTAAGATTTCTGGGTCCGAATGATGAGACCATGTTTCTTCATCTGCTATCATAATGATGTGAAGAAATTTCTCAACTTTATTTTTCTAGTGTGACCATTACTAACAAATTTTCACTCTTCCCGCGTTTTCATCTTTTCTGTCACCATGCAAGGAAACATCTTGCACAATTCTTCCAGTATTGGAGAATAACAGTAATATGATTCACATGTTCCTGTGCAATGCCAAATTTGACAGCAATTGCAGTTAGAGTGACCCGCCAACTGGCAGGTCATCACATTTGTTATGGCAGGTCATCCACTTCATTCTTGATCATACAAATCAGCTCTTTGTAGTTCACCATCTTAACATTTTTCGCTCAGTAATACCTAATATTCACATCAACACAGCAATGATAATAAACAGCCTAGACTCAGTAATGAATTTCATCTTCTGGCAGTCAAAAATTCAGTTATGGCACATTGTTTAAAGCACACTGTAGGTTTTCATATTACAAACAATATCAACACTTTTTTTTCCCTTTCACAGTAACTTCCTACCAAATGAAGTAAAAGAACTGATGCTGTATAACATGATTTTGCTTCCAGCATCTAAGCACTGCCATCTGTAGGCAAATTGTAACATCGGTGTCATTAATTTTCATGTAACCTTTATAAATACCTTTCCTCTTAGAAGCATGCAAGGAAAAAAAAAACCCTGATGGACATCTACACTCTTATCATCTTTACTAGCCACACAATAAAACTCATTGTTTTGCTTCCACCTTCCCCAGATTTCTGCAACATTACTTCCAAACTCCAACTTGTCTAGAGGTTTCAACTAATTCTTCTCAACTCAGTCTGCTCCAATCACTAAATGCTATATTTATTTCTAAGGCAACAGTAAAAAAGGCCCATCCATGCATTAATATGTATAGCAAACCAAGATTACATCCAAACGAAAACACATTAACAGTAAATTCATGATGCAAAGGCTATCCTTAAGTTCTGACTTCTGACACAAGAATAAGCTGTGGTTTTGTACTAGGGTTCATGACATATTTATCTGTTGCCTTGCCTCCCGCCCACCCCTGTCCATGGATCTGAGGATAATATGAAGAACTTTATTCTTTGATTTATTTTTCTTCAAAGACATTTTGCTTCTCAACCAAGAAACTTCTTCAGCTCTGACTGGATGGTGGGGAATGGACGTATTTATATTCCTTGCAGACAGATGGTCATCTGCATTCTTTTAAAGAGTCATTGAGGCCACCTGGAGGTTTATCGGGGTCATCTGAGTAGTGCAAATGGGTGTGGAGTCTTCTTGGAACTACTGAAAGGACTGTGTTATAGACAGGAGATAGATGGTGTGATATCCCTCCCCCTCTGTTGAGAGAAGGCTGATCAGTTTTGACATAGATGGCCTCTTTGACCCCTCTTTCAAGCCAGCAGACCTCTTTATCCAAAATGTGGACTTTGCTGTCTTTAAAAGAGTGGCCTTTATCTTTTAAGTGCAGATGGACTGCTGAATCTTGTCCTCGTGAGTTTGTTTTCCTATGTTGTGTCAAATGCATGGCCTATGCACGGTGATGTCCTCCCACAAATGCTGAGCTTATTTATTTGCATTTCAATATCAGAAGCATGCTAGTCGCAGTATTTGCATGATTCTATCAATGTACATACAGTATTTTGACATTTGCTGACCTTGGATCCCCCTGCAGATACCCACAGAGAGGGAGGAGTGTTAATTCACATTTGAAAGTGAATGTATTTCTTCAGAGAAGTTTAACTAATTCTCAGTAATGCTCTTTGCATTATGATACCTTTTCTGTCCTAATGTTTCCCAAAAGTAAGAAAGTCAATTTTCCATCATTATAAGCCAGCATGAACAATGGATATACGTGAGGGGAAGCTTCAGTTTAACTCATAATAATAATACTGTTTTAAGGTCTTTCCTTCTGTAGCCAGTTACAAGCTCTCAAAAGCCCTTCCAGAAGCCAAGACCCACCAAGGAAACGTAGAATGGGGCTTAAGGGAGAAGAACACTGGCATACTATGAACAGATATCCATGAAGAACTTAACAATAGTCAGGATTTGAACAGAAACTTGAATATATTTATCATGAAACAGAAGATAATCAAGACAATAATGTACTTGTTGTTGTTGTTAGTTGCAAAGTCGTGCCCGACCCATCGCGACCCCGTGGACAATGTTCCTCCAGGCCTTCCTGTACTTACCAATATTCAAATAACACAGTAACCAATTTTTCAACTAATGTGTTTACCAAAGTTTCCATAAAATACTTACCAATATTCCACCCTAGAAGGGATAACCAGACAAATCACCTACAGAAATGTAGTAGGCTGTACTACGAATAAAAGCTGATACACCCCCCCCCCAAGCCAATATACTGTATATCAGTCAATTTGTTTCAGTTCTGAAGAGAAGCTTCTTCAGTTCTTGGATGAGAAGCAAAACGTCTTCAAGGAAAAACAAAGAAAGTCCAGTTGCCTTTTGAAAAAGCACCTTTGGGTTATGCCTGAAGATGCACAGAATCTAGATATAGATAAGATCATCTTCCATGTAACTGGGATGGCAGAGAATTTCCTGAATCCTAGAATATATGATTTGTGTTTTGGCAAATCTGGCTAAAAAGGGTTGCACTATAGATGACAATGTCCTGCTTGTGCAGAACTTCGATCTTCTTTCTTAAATTGGAGAGAGTCTCCAGAATGGTGTCTGGCTCAGGGTACACACAAAAAAGGGGATTATGGGGTGAAGGAACAATGTTCCTTGTTAGTATCAGTCTATATAAACTAAGATTGGCTTCTTGTTACAAGATACAGGATTACAGACCAGACAGGATCCAGTTCCATTGTGCTGGGAAGAGTTTCAACAATACAGTTTATATTTACTTTATAACTAAAGCCCTTAGGACAAGGCAAATAACTAAAACCCAGAGTGCATTAAGTCACGGTTCGTTTCAACAATGGTTTGCTGAATAAATCATAAGTATAAACTGAGCCATAATCTAAAAACCATGGTTTACAAGTACCATTATATTTTAGTGCAATGTAAGATTATGGTCATCAAGTTGATAGGATCTGCTAAGAAAAAAAAAGAGCAAATGATATTTTAGAGGTAGTCTGGCTCTTTGTGACATATGGACTTCAACTCCAAGAATTCCTAAGTCAGCATGGCTGGTCCAGGAATTCTGGGTATTGAAGTCCACAAGTCATAAAAGAGCCAAGGTTCCCTACCCCTGTGCTAAATGTACAACCACAATTGGGACCAGAATTTCTGTTGCTAAGCAAGATGGTTGTTAAGTGAGTCATGTCCAATTTTACATCTTTTTTAGCCATAGTTATTGAATGAATCCCTGCAGTTAAGTGAACCACACAGCTGTTAAGCCAATCTGGCTTGCCTCATTGACTCTGCTTATGAGAAGCTGGCTGGGAAGGTTGCAAATGGTGATCACATGACTCCGGAATAGGGCAACTGTCATAAATACATGCCAGGTCCCGAGCACACAGTTTTGATCACACTGATCATGAGGACGCGACAACAGCTGTAAGTGGGAGGACCAGTCATAAGTCACTTTTTTCAGTGCCATTAAAACCTTTTTTTTTTTAAGGAATGCTTGTAAGTTGAGGACTCTACCGTCACTTACAAATAGTTTTCCCCAGAATGGATGGTTTATACCAGGGGTAGGCAACCTTGGCTCTTTTAGGACTCGTGGACTTCAACTCCCAGAATTCCTGAGCCAGCAGGAGTCCTAAAAGAGCCAAGGTTGCCCACCCCTGGTTTACACGAACAGCCAAAGGACCCTACTGGCAATTGAAAGGAAGCAAAGCGAGGTAATCCCAGTGGTTAGCTAGGAAGAAACAAGAGAAAACAGTCCCAATCTATATTCTCCAAAAAGAAGAAATGCAAATACTGAACAATGTACTTGAATTCCCCACTGGAGAGAAAGCCGAAGAATGACAGATTTGCATTTGGCTCTATTTCTCTATCAACATTCCATTCAACACAAGGTTTTGTATAAAATATTGTAAAGGTAATCCTCGAATTACAACTGTAATTAAGCCAGCAATAATGGTCGTTAAGTCAGGCGGGTCGCAAAGTGGGTCACCACGTGACTAGACACAATTTTATGACCTTTTTTGTGGTGGTTGTTAAGCAAACATGGTGATTGTTAAGCAAACCCATTATTCAGTATGGGTCAGGCTTGCCACAAACTGCAAATGGCTATAAATGTGGACCAGTTAATGAGTGTCCAAAATGTGGTCATCTAAATGTGATGGGAGGGTTGGACATTGGATCATAAGCAGTTGGGGGGGGGGTCCATTGTATGTTATATGGTTGGCTAAAGTTTAATAACCCAAGTTGTAACCTTTCAAATCCTGTTCTGACTATAAATCATTTTCCAGTATTGCCAGGCTTTTCAATTATCACCACATAGGAAAAAGGGTCCAACATTTCCAGCATTTATTTATTTAAGAAAAAGAGATTATTGTATTCATTCTAACAATGAAGACTGAAGTAATGTACCACTAGTAGGACATCATGTTGCTTCTCTTGAAGGATAATATTCAAGGAAAATTTAATATTCAATTTATCTCAAATATCTAGGCAGTTATTCTGTTTTGCTTTCCCAAAACTGTCCTTGCTTCCCAGTATTTTGTCTTAGCTTGTCAGCATTCCCTTTAATCTTTTGTGGCTTAGCTGAGAGTTTATTCTCCCTGGGTAATTGCTCAATTTGATACTCTATAGCTGAACTAGGAATTTGTTTTTCCTGGGAAGATATATTTGGGTAGGTCTTTATACACACACACACACACACACACACACACACACACACACACACACACACGAAACAACTGAATGAAAAACTGCTGGTGACCTTCTACCGTTGCTCCATGGAGAGTGTTCTAACATATTGCATTTGGGCGTGGTTTGTTTGCTGCACAGTAGCAGATAGGAAAGAGCTCCAGAGGGTCATTGCCATCGCCCAGAGGATTATTGGCTGCCTTCTTCTCCCCCCCACCAGATGAACTGTACAGTTCCCGTTGTCTTAGGAAAGCTCAAAATATTCTTAAAGACTCATCTCATCCCGGACATTCTTTTTTTGAACTATTACCATTTGGCAGACGGTACAGGATAATAAAAACATAGACAAATAGGCTGAAAAACAGTTTTTATCCCAGAGCTGTAACCATATTAAATACCATTGTATAGTGCAACATTGAAGTGCAATATTAGGGGCAGCGCAATGGTGAATAGAATGTGAAGGATGTATGTATATAATGTATGTTCTTAGTTGTGGTTTTTACTTGTGTGTAGTATGCACTGGTGACAGCACTTAATTTCGTTGTGAGTTATACAGTGACAATAAAGATATTCTATTTCTTTTCTACATACAATTGTGATAAGGAAAGATGGGAAACATGATTTCCACATTGAATCAGAGAAGGCCAATGGTAGCTGCCCTCAGCTATGGACTGGAAAGGAGAGGGAGGCTGTATTATGCAGATGAGTCCTTAAAGATGGTTACAGGAAGTCTTTGAGGCAAAGTCAGGAGGTTGTGTGGATGGGCTCATTCTCTCATTAAGCAATTTCATTGTGCTCAGAGTGAGGTAGAGTGCCTTCCAGCACTCAAGCTACAGGTAGTCCTCATTTAACAAGAGTTCAGAGTTACACCAGTGATGGAAAAGCAACTTTTAAAACCAAGTCTCACATTTAGAGTCTTCAAGGGTTTGTAAAGCCAAAGGAAAGCTGAAGTCAGAACATAAGCCCAGTTGTGGTTTCACTTAGAAACCATTTTGCTTAATGATCGACAACCCCAAGTGTGGCTGCCCAACAAAGACTATATTGATATAACTACATTGCTATTAAACCTCTGAGCTTATCTCTCACCCACTAGTTGTAGTGGGTGCTCTTATGTTGCTGTCTATGGAATCTACAGAGTTAAATTCATCAAGCAACATATTTGAGGTACTCCTGCACCCTTATACTACTAAGGGGAAAACTATCCAAATATTTTGGCACCCAAACAAAGCACCAACTTGTATCTGTAATATAAGCCACATACCCTAGAACCAAAGCTTTAGAAAATCTTGCTGAAACCCTTGGGTATCAGGTCTTGTGTTCTTCCAATCCCCCATCTTCTTCTACCTGAAGCCTACTCCTTTACTGTACTGTACTGTACTGTACTTTACTGTACTGTACTGTGGTGGGCCGACAATGGTTAAGATGTAAGTTATTACCTCTATTCCTATTCAAGCACATTAAGGAATCAGCATAAATCATCCTCTCAGAAATTGTTATTAACAGAGATCCTCCACAGAGGATCTTTTAGACAACCCAGAAATGAATTCAATCTTCCTGCCTTTCTTAATTTAAATCTGGGAAAGCTGAACTGAAAGAGAATGATAATAAATCTGGCTCCAGGAATTGATTTGTCCAAAGAAAAGGTGGGGGGGGGGGACTCCAGTTGGATTAGGCATCTATTGATCTTTACGTGACTTAGTTAGCAATGAAAGGGATCTCTTCTATCATATTCAGAAGCATCCTATTAATCTTGCACAAGTTACAGAGTGGTACCCTGGTTCTAAAGAAACCCTGTTCCTTCAATTCATTTGACTCCACTCCATAACACTTACAGCACAATTTTCAGCATGTTAGTTTTCAGATACACCCACTGAAACTCACCACAAATTCATAAGAATACAATGGAGTGGAGTGGAATAGAAATTGAATTCTTTATTGGTCAAGTATGATTGGATACCCAAGGAATCTGTCTCCAGTGCATAAGCTCTCAGTTTACTTAAAAGCAGTAAGTGATAAATCACAATTATAATCATAAAATACATTCATCATAAATCGTAAGACACAATACTCAATGATAAACATAGGTTTCTAAATAAGCAATCAACATAAATCATACCAGGATATTAAATAAAATAATATAAATTGTAAGATACAACAAAGTTATATTCATAAGATAAGGAAATAGGTAATACCGTAGGAAGATGAGAAGGATAATAGTAATACAGTCCTACTAGTAGTTTGACAGTGTTGTGGGAATTAGTTGTTTAGCAGAGTGATGGCATGGGGGAAAAACAGTCCTTGTGTCTAGTTGCTTTGGCCTGCAATGCCCTATAAGGTCAACTTGAGGAAAGAAATTGGAACAGTTTATGTCCAGGATGTGAGGGGCCTGTGGATATTTTCACAGCCCTTTCTGGCTCCTGCATTGTACAGGTCCTCAATGAAAGGCAGGCTGGTAGCAATTGTTTTTTCTGCAGGTCTAACTATCTGTTGAAGTTTGTCTGTCTTGTTTGATTGCAGTGTCAAACCAGACAGTTAGAGAGGTACAAATGACAGACTCAATGTTCTTTGAACAGTCTGAGCTTTCTGAGTTGGAACAAGAAGGACATTCTTTGTTGTGCTTTTTTGATAACATTTTTATTTATTTATTTATTTATGAGACTTATATACCGCTTTAAGTGCAAGCACTCTCTAAGCGGTGTACACCAGTAAGCAATGTATATATATATTTACATTGCCCCCAACAATCTGGGTCCTCATTTTACCTACCCCGGAAGGATGGAAGGCTGAGTCAACCTTGAGCCGGTGAGATTTGAACCGCTGACCTGCTGAACACAGTCAGCTAAAGTGGCCTGCAGTACTGCACTCTAACTGCTGCGCCACCTTGATGTTAGGAGTCCATTTTAAGTCCTCAGGTATTATAGAAACTAGAAACTTGAAGGTCTCTACTGTTGATATTGTGTTGTCTAGTATTGTAAGAGATGATAGGAGGGCTTCTCCTAAAATCTACTATAATTTCTAGTTTTGAATATGTACAGTTCAAGACTATTCTGACCACATACAAGGCTAGTTGTTCAACTTTCCATCTATATGCAGATTTGTCAAAGAAAAGAATAAGAGCACAAATTCTTGCTTCTAGGGAACTGTTATAATTATTAGCAAAATAGAAGAACTTTTAAAACTTGCCACCATTTAATTTGGTGTTTAAAGGTTGTAATTGAAAAATAAATAAAGCTGGAGGAAAAAACAAAGTAATCCATTGCTTCTCCTGCAACCTCTGTTGCAACACTTCTCATATTTCCTTCCTGGGGTTCTTGTTTTACTGAGATTGGGTAATCATGTTCTCGTAAGTTGGTGGAGGAGGAGGAGGATTTGGTTCAGCTGTGCCTGCTCCATCTCCAATGACTTGGTAAGGCACAAAATGCATAGTTTGCTGTAACAGAAAAGAATAGTCAATATTCAGGGAGGCACCTCTTACTCTGGGTAGGAGAAATAGATTCTCCAGTTGTGTGTTGTTAACTATGATGCTGGGAGTCTCATCAACAGGCTGAAATCCTTGATAGCTCAAAGTCCTGATAGAGAATTCTTTAAAACTATAAATTAACATGCAAATGATTTAGGGCCAGAGCATTTAAGTGATTTTTCCTGATTGAATCTGCCAGCCTTATCCACACATTCAGAGACTCTGCTCAGGATCTCCCACCTACCAAGAGGCATGACAGGAAGACACACACACCTGCCCCCACCCCAGTGAGTATTTTATTTATGTAACCCTAACCCTTCTGAAATAATGATGATGATGTTGGAAGGGACCTTGGAGGTCATCTAGTCCACCCCCCTGCTCAGGCAGGAAACCCTACACCATTTCGGACAAATGGCTGTCCAGTCTCTTCTTAAAAACTTCCAGTGTTGGAGCATTTACTGCTTCTGGAGGCAGGCTGATCCACTGGTTAATTGTTCTAACTGTCAGGAAGTTTCTCCTTAGTTCTAGGTTGCTTCTCTCCTTGATTATTTTCTACCCATTGCTTCTTGTCTTGCCTTCAGGTGTTCTGGAGAATAGCTTGACTCCCTCTTCTTTGTGGCAGCCCCTGAGATATTGGAACACTATCATGTCCCCCCTTGTCCTTCTCTTCGTTAAACTTGACTTACCCAATTCCAGCAACTGTTCCGTATATGTTTTAGCTCCAGTCCCCTAATCATCTTTATTGTTCTTCTCTGTACTCTTTCTAGAGTCTCAACATCTTTTTTACATCGTGGTGACCAAAACTGGATGCAGTATTCCAAGTGTGGCCTTACCAAGGCATTGTAAAGTGGTATTAATATTTCACGTGATCTTGATTCTATCCCTCTGTTAATGCAGCCTAGCACTGTGTTGGCTTTTTTGGCAACTGCAGCACACTGCTCACTCATATTTAAGTGATTGTCCACTAGGACTCCAAGATCCCTCTCACAGTTGCTACTATTGAGCAAGGTACCCCCTATACTATACCTGTACATTTGGTTTTTCTTGCCTAAATGTAGAACCTTACTTTTTTCACCACTGAATTTCATTTTGTTAGATAGCGCCCAGTGTTCAAGTTTGTCCAGATCCTCCTGTATCTTAATCCTGTGTTGGCTATTCCTGCCAGCTTGGTGTTGTCTGCAAATTTGATAGGTTCCCCATCTATCCCCTCGTCCAAATTGTTGATGAAGATGTTGAAGAGCACTGGGCCTAGAACAGAGCCCTGGGGCACCCCACTTTACATTTCCCCCCATGTAGATGCAGTTCCATTGAGGACCGGTCAGCCAGCTACGGATCCATCTGTCTAACCCACATTTTTCTATCTTATCAAGTAGTAGGTTATGATCTACTTTATCAAATGCCTTACTGAAGTCCAAGTAAATTACATCCACAGCATTCCTCTGATCCACTAATTTTGTCACTTGGACAAAGAATGCAATAAGATTTGTCTGGCATGATCTGTTTTTCACAAAACCACATTGGCTTTTAGTAATGACTTTGTTTGCCTCTAGGTGTTCACTAATTCATTGTTTGATTATCTTTTCCAAAATCTTCCCAGTTACTGAGGTCGGGCTAATAGGTCTGTAATTTCCTGGATCCACTTTTTTTCCTTTTTTGAAGTTGAGAACTACATCAGCTCTTTTCCAGTCCTCTGGTAGTTCCCCAGCACTCCAGGATCTTTGAAAAATATAGTTCAGTGGTTCTGAGATCACATCTGCCAGTTCCTTGAGAACCTTGGCGTGTAATCCATCTGGTCCTGGTGATTTGAACTCGTGTAGGCTGGACAGGTGCTCACTTACCATTTTCTTTGCCTTTCTTAACTTGTGTTTCTATTCTGTTTTTATGGCACTATTTTTGATAGGTTGGTCTGTTTTTTCCCTTTGTGTAAAGACAGATGCAAAAAACGGGTTAAATAGTTTTGTCACCTTCTTGCCACTTTCCCTCACTAATGGACCAATCATTTCTTAATTTTTTTCTTGTTTTTTACATGTTGAAACTTTGTTGTTTTTGACTCTGGTCGCAAGCCTTAGTTCATTTTGAGCCTTAGCTTTCCTCCCTTCATCTTTGCAGGCTCGGGCTATTTCCTAATATTCTGCCTTAGTTATGTGTCCCCCTCTCCACTTTTTATACTTGTCCTTTTTGTCTTTCAATTTATCAGAGAGTTCTTTATGCAGCCATGCTGGTTTCTTTTGAGACCTGTTATTTTTCTTCTTTGTTGCTATTGTGCTAGACTGGGCTTTTATTATCTCACTTTTCAAAATTTCCCAAGCTTCTTGAGTTGTTTTCCCCTTGAGGATTCTCATCCATTGAATCCTTCCCAAGCCCTAAGTTTACTGAAATTAGCTCTCTTATTAAAGTCCAAGATTCTAGTTTGACTGTGTTCTATTGCTTGTGCTTTCAGAATGTTGAATTCCAATATTGCATGAACACTTCCTCCCAAATTTCCGGTGGCTTCAACACCTTCTATCATTTCATCTCTGTTAGTGAGAATTAGATCCAATATGGCTAATCCCCTAGTTCTCTTCTCTACTTTTTGGGTGACACAGTTGTCTGAAAGGTTTGTCAGGAATCTGTTTTTTGATCTTCCGCTTGGTGCAGAGTTTGTCTCTCAGTTGATGTCAGGGTAATTAAAGTCCCCATTACTATTGTGATGTAGGCAATGTCATTTCCCCACCCCTTTTATATCGACCCAAATGCATTCTAGACAGTTTTCCTCATTATTGTGCTCTATTTCTGTACAGATGTAGTTATTTCTTATATAGAGAGCAACTCCACCTCCTCTTTTATTTAGTCTGTTTCTTTTAAATAATTTAAATCCCTCTAGTTGTGTGTTCCATTTGTGGGTTTCATAAGGATAGTGCTAACTGGGATAGTCCTCTGGACAGTGGTAAGAGAAGTAAACTGGCTTCTCCTGAGGACCTTTGGGGGACTGATTTTATTTTGTGCATTAGTTTTTATTGCAGTTATATATTGCTTATATTTTCTGTTTCTGAATTCATATGGTTACTCTGTTGTTGTAAACCTCCTAGGGTCCAACTTAATTGAGGAGCATATAATAAATAAATAATATTTTCATGATTTATTCAGAAAAGACATCAGGTTATTAACTTATTTTAAGAATTTAAAGACCTGAAGAAGATGCATTTCCCTCCAGGGAAATTTTGTTTGGTTTCTGAAATGGCTTCAACTGACAGTTGTTCTGAATGGATACAGGTGCTGATAAAGGAGAATATTTATAGTTCAGGGTTGAAATGAGGAGACCTTGATGGTCTCTAAGCTTGGTTGTTTTTTTTTTTGCAGACGTTTTACTATAATAAACCTGCACTGATGATGTTACCTTGTTTGAGTAATGAAACATCTGCTAGAAAGCAACCAAGCTAGAGAGCACCAAGGCCTCCAAGACAGGCATCTCTGCATGCTGATTTAGCTGCTTACAATATTTTTAGAGTTCTTCTGTTTTGTCAGGTCCAACCATATTCACCCCTTTCAGTCTTTGTTCTCTCCCATTTTCTCCCTCTCAAATTAATCTGAAGCATTTCTGAAAGGTTGAGTGTATATTAGTTTTTGATACAAAAGGAAGCCAATTGTCGCTTCTGCCAAACAAGGGACAGACATGGCTTTTTGACCCACCACAGAACTTGCCAATGCAGAATGTAGGTACTTGGTTGGTAATTCAGTTGTTTTCAAATGTTTTTTTTCAAAAGCCTTTTTTCAAAGGCCTCTATTAGAATCCCTTTATTACCACATTAATATCTGGAGATCTTAAGTAGCAAATGGTAGTCATGTATTCAGCTGTTGGTCTGAGATTTTAAAATAATGTTATTTTTTAAAAAACGAAATAGACCTAATTTTTTTTCAAAAAATGATAGCATTGTGAGAAAATGTGATCAAGTAACAGATGCTTTAAAATAAATAAATGCAGTCACACTACTAAAGTAAATATATACATTTAGAACGGAGCCCACTTAAATGAGGACATGAACTTCTGCATCATGAATTAAAAAGAGAGAACACAAATTGTGTTGCATTCATGACATTCCCTCTCTAGCAAAACTGAAGCTATTATCAAGCTATCATATATTTACCTGGGCATTAGAACAGCAAGTTGCCTGGCACCCAAAGTGTGCAAGTGAAACAGCGATGCAAAATTCCAGCAGGCTGAACAAGAGTAGCAGACTGGAGAAGCCATAACTGACATTCTTTACAGTAATCTATAAACATGTGGAAAGATAGTTGTAATCTGCTGAGAAATTAATGTAGTGGAATGTATTTTGTTTTATTTAATGTGCTGCACCATAAAAAGGGACTCCCAGCTGCTTCCTGGGGAAAGACTGAGAGGAACAATTGTACTGGGAAAAACAGAGGCTGCGTACAGGTAACCCTCGACTTACAACCACAATTGGGACCAGAATTTCCATTGTTAAGCAAGGCAGTTGTTAAGTGAGTCATGCATAATTTGACCTTTCTTGACACTGTTGTTAAGGAAATTGCTACGGTTAAGGGAATCCTATGGTTGTTAAGTGACTCCAGCTTCCCCATCCCATCGTCTTTGCTGGCTGGAAAAGTTGCAGAGGGGATGCTGCAAGTGTCCTAAATACATTGCTAGTAGCCAAGCCCCCAGGTTTTAACCATGTGACTGTAAAGATGCTACAATGGCCATACATGCAAGAAGTGGTCATAGCTTTGAGTGCCACTGAAGCTTTGAATGGTCGCTAAATGAATAGTCATAAATTGAAGACTGTATAGCCTGTGTGATATGAGAAAACCACATTAGAGAAATGTAGCACCTCTTACGTTTTGCAGCATTCTGAAGGGAAATTCCAGATAATACTGAGAATCAAAGGAGGATCAATCATATTTCAGATCCACACATCAAGTTAAATCATTGCATAGTAGCACGTATTTCACCTGAGCCTTGTTTCTCCTTTATGCACCACAAAAAGCTGCTCATGTAGGGTGAAGCAAAGAAGAAGAATCCAATGCTCAGTCTAAATCATTAGTTTTACTGATACCGAAATTCTCAGCTCTCCTAACCAAATCGGCTGAAGGACATTGTTCAAGGTGGTAGTAGTGTTAGCAGGCCAGATTGGAGCCTTTGTAATAATGTGGAATTTGGAGGCCTCGGGTCAGACCACGGTAAGGACATCCCATAATAATGTCAAAGGTTCCCTCCCAGTTGTAAAGGCCATAATATGATGTACATTACTTTTATCATTCTTATTCTTATGTTCTAAGGGTATTTAAGCTGTAATCTTTCTTAGTTCTAGGCTCTTTGGCATTCTGCTGGCCAAGTGACAGTGATCACTCTAGCTTTGTATGTCAGTGAAAGATGCTCTGTTTTATCTTCAGTCCCTCTGCTTCCTTATTTAAAGGGACATGTTCCCCAGAACAAGGTATTCAGGTTATGATGACTCAAACACAGTTGAACACTTTGGGTGCATGTTCTCCTGAATTACACCAAGAGTCACAAGGGACTGAACTGAAAGCAGTTAAGGCAGAGGCTGGTTAGTCCAAAGAGAAAAGGCCACAGGCCTCCCCATTGTCCTAACATATCTAGTCTTGATCACCTGACTTTATCTCCAAGATAATGGGTGAAGGGAAATAGATTTTATACACCTTGAGGCTGTTGTTGGATGGGGTCAGAATAAGAGGAGAGGAAAAGACTAGTTTTATACCAGTACAGCTAATGATGACTTAAGGCTTGGAATCTTATTCATGGTCTGAGGATAAGGTAAAGGTAACCTCATGGTAAAATTGGGGAAATTGGCATTAACAGAGTATGGTTAAGGGCAGCCATGTGATTTAGATTCAGCCAGTCTAAGATATATTGTGTCCCTTCATCAATAAGGATGCAGCTACTATATATCTATTTACTTTAGCCAACTTCTTTCCAATTATCTGTCAGGTTGAAAAGGGGAAAAAACCCTGGATGTGATACTACTATGATTTAACACTCATAAGAAAGCACTTTACAAAATAGTAAAATATCAAGCCATTGATCCTGGGTATTGGCATGGTTCTAAATCAGTAGTTCTCAACCTTTTTAATGCCGCGACCCCCAACCGGTCGTAAGTTGAGGACTACTCAACCGGTTGTAAGTCAAGGACTACTCAACTGGTGCAGCACCATTTGCAGAATGGGACTTTTGGTGGGCTCAGCAGGGCAGAGATAGCCTGGACAATTCCTATTGGCTTTTGAAAGCCAATAGAATTAGACTCTATTCAAGAGAGTCTATTCTATTGGCTTTCAAAAGCCAATAGAATATAAGGGAGTAGCACAGCTAAGGAAAAGGGGGAAAAAATGGCGGACTGCGTTGTTTGGCGACCCCCGTGAAATGGTCGTTCGACCCCAAATGGGGTCCCGACCCACAGGTTGAGAACCACTGTTCTAAATTGTCTACAGAACTTACCTAATTTTCAGTTTTCTAAAACTCGTGTGGCAAATGCAAAGAAGTGATGAGGATGTGGGGATGGCAGGAAAATCTGGTATACATTTCAACATGTACAGCTGTATTCTGTTCTATATAGAATTTTCAAACAATCTAAGCCAACAACCATATCTATCCCCCTTCCCACCAAAAAAAAGAACCCAAAAAAACTGGAGAAGATGAAATCTACAAAGTCCTACACACTTTGGACAACCCGAAGATTGCTTGCCCTTATTTAACAAATATATAAATATATTTTAAAAATTCAAATAAAATAGCACTCATGTCTTTGGGACTTAGACCTATTCAAGGAAAGGTTTCAAACAAAACTCAAAAGGTATCCTAGGAACATACATAATCTCCTTCAGGATTCTGCACATGAAGCCAAAATGTATGACCAGATTGGTTTACTTACGATTATACTTGTAGTGTTATATAGAGAAGCACCGCTGAGGATCAGATCGCATATATAAAGCATGATACCAACTAATGCCATCATAGCACTTGTGATGTTCAATCCTACACTGGCTTGTACCTGAAACATCAATGCACCAGAAGGAGAGAAATTATAATTATGGTGTCAGCATAAGTCTTATTAAATACAAAGCATAAAAATAATTAGCCACAACTGTGGTAAAAACAGTGACAGAGAAATTCTATGAGACTGCTTAATGACAAATAACCAGTCAGTGGTGAAACCAGGCAACATCCACTAAAATCATAGGTATCAAACAGCAGCAGCAACAGGGTTTTCCATGGATTAGAGGCAAACGACACAATTCATTTGAAGGCTTTTCTAACATTGTCAAATTCTTTCTCTCTGTTTCTGGATGTCAGCCTCCACTGAAGGCCAGGTGGTTAACAGTGACAGGAAAACTGGTAAGGTTTATTCACCCAATAACATTCTGGTAAAGAAAGAAATCCCACACTGTTTATTCTAGGACAAAATGCACTCTAAGCGTTAAATGTTAATGTTAAGTGGTCTTCTAGCTATACAACATTACAGAGAGGCAACTAATGAGATGGGAATGGAGAAACCCTTGGAGTCATTTGTGAGAATTCTGAACATTCAAAAATTGCTCTGTTTTTAGTTCTCCTCTGTCAGGAATGTAGTATTTTTCTATCAAGATGGTCGTTTTTCTTCTCTTGAATCCACACTATGTTCCTTTACAAGACAAAAACATTTCTGTGTTGCCATGAACATTTTAAATCAAGGAGAAACAGGGGAGAAGAAAACAAGCTCTTTGCAGGAGGGCTACCATCAGCTCTCTCCTCTATTTGATTCCCAGGATGAGTCCCACACTTGTTCCATACTTTTACTCCTAATACACTGAGCTTTTTTCTAATGTTGCTTTCATGTAGGAATACTGCTGAAATAGGAACCTCTGTCAACATGGAGGAGGGAAAGGAGGAGGAGCTATGTTGGCGATCTGGTTCAAGATAGAGAATGCAGGAAGATATTTCTTTGCTCAGGACTAGCAGTAGCCACTAAGGAAGCTCTTGTAGAACAAGCACCCACGTCACGGTCATTGACTCTCTCAGGCTTCTCTCATTTTTGTCACGGTACTGACAGGACCTGCAGTGTTACAGGTTACACATCAGGAAGGGAACTTGGGAGGAAGCCCATCACAAAATGGGGACCAGGGGAGGCTCCAATTCTGGATGGTTGAACAGTCTCTACTGTTGACATAGAACTTTCAATGGAAGCAAAGTTTGGAAGCAAAAACTGATCAAAGAAGGAAGGTGATAGGACTTTTGTATTTTCTTTTCTTTCCCAAATGTTGATTTAAGCCTGAGCAGTACCTGAAGACAACAGACAATATAAAAGGACCCAAGTGCTTACAAAGAAACAGCATAAAATAAATTCAAATGCTATATAGCTTTCTCACCAAACCACGATTTGGACGGTTTGCAGCCACTACACATAGTGATCCAGAAGAAATGAACTATGGAAAAAGAAACAGAAGAAGATTGATTTTAGTCCACTGGAAATATCAACAGAAAAAAATATCAGATAAACCTGGCACCCATGAGAAGCCAAGGAGGCTCCATTGCAAACAGGACTTCTTTAGGTATCTGTTAGCCATTAACACCTTGGTACATGACTGAATAGAAATTTGCACATACTTACAATTATCCCTCCCCAAAAGGGGTAACCTCCAATTCCAGACAAGTTAAGGTAATACCGTTGAAAAGAAATGAGACAAAGCGAGACAGCCCCAAAACCAATGTGGATCAACCCAATCATGATTTGGATGGCCTACGGTAGGAAAACACACAACATAAGACAAATTCGTTCTCTGAATCAGAGAAAGACAAACATTCTAATTTGTTAGCACCCCAGGAGAGACATCACTTTCTATCCCTCTTTGAAAGGTCCTTGAAAGGGGTTGGGGCTTCTAAGCTTCCAGGGCAGGTGTTGACCCAAGACCTGGGTTCCTATGGTGAAAAATTCAAATGGGGGGGAAGGGACAGTTTGAGACACCATTGTCACTATGTACCTGACATTTAATGTAGATTTATGATATAGCTTATTTATTATTTATTTATGAGACTTATATACCGCTTTAAGTGCAAGCACTCTCTAAGCCAGTGGTTCTCAACCTTTCTAATGCCGTGACCCCATAATACAGTTCCCCATATTGTGGTGACCCCCAAGTGGGTGTGGCCACCAATAAGAGGGAGTAGAACAGCTAGGGAAAAGGGAAAAAATGGCAGACAGTGTGGTTTGGCGACCCCCGTGAAATGGTCGTTCGACCCCAAATGGGGTCCCGACCCACAGGTTGAGAACCACTGCTCTAAGCGGTGTACACTAGTAAGCAATGTATATATATATATGTTTACATTGCCCCCAACAATCTGGGTCCTCATTTTACCTACCCCGGAAGGATGGAAGGCTGAGTCAACCTTGAGCCGGTGAGATTTGAACCGCTGACCTGCTGAACACAGTCAGCTAAAGTGGCCTGCAGTACTGCACTCTAACTGCTGCGCCACCTTGGCTGTAGCTTGACCTACAGTGGAAATGCTCTTGCCAAGAAGAAGGTCTGTATGAATATCAAGATAGGCCGTTGAGAGAGGAACATCACTTCTCTCATTACAGACTCTTCTGCAAGTGGAACTTAAGCATGGTCATAAGCACAAAGCAACTTCAACCGGCTTGGGTTGTAGCCAATCTATGACCAAATTCTTAGGGAGAAATGTCCAACAGTTGCATTTCACAGAGAGAAGGGAGAAATTTTTTTTATAATTTTTTTTTATAAAAGATTCAGAATTTTTTTATAAAAACAGAAAAGAAACTACCAGGAAGAACAGAGGTTTCTGGAGTCTATTCCAAAACCAGAGAAAACCCAAGGCAAGTACAGGACTTCAAAATGGGGCTCTCAGCACTCTACAGAGCTCTAAAATCTTAATGGACTTCAAACAGGCACATAACAAAGCATGCGTACCCCAAGCACTTTGGCCTCAGCACTGAGGAATCTCTCCATAGGACCCTTTTGGAGGACTTGTTGAGGAGCACTGGTGGAAATTCCAAGTTGCTGAGCTCCATACTGAGGATATAGAATTGCTCCGGATGCCTGAAGAGCAACACCGGGCAATCCAGGGGCCGTTTGGATTACGTTTGGTCCATTAGAAGGGATGACAACTACGGTTCCACTGGCCATTTTTGCTGTAAGTATTGCTACAGCTCAGTTTCCTGCAAACAAACAAATGAGGAAAGTTAATGTCTTAGCACAGGGGTCCCCAACCCCAGGTCCATGGTCCGGCACCTGCCCACAGCATGCCAGAAACCAGTCCGTGCAAACAAGCAAAGCCCCGTCTGTGGGATGCAGGCAGTACATGAAACCACGCCCCCTCTGGTCTGCAGAAAAACCTCTCTCCACGGAACCTGAACCGGTCCCTGGTGCTCCAAAGGTTGGGGACCTCTGTCTTAGCATCAAGGAGGCAAAGCCTGGTCCTTGTCCTTAATCTCACATTATGAGACAACATTTGCCTGCATTAAAACTGCAGAAGATTGCCAGGCAGCTTCACAGAGCAGGGTACTAAACACATACAACTTTCTTAAGGATAAAAATCTTCCCTTTCCCCACCGTTCAGCCAGAACCAAAGAAGCCTCTTTGTTGAGAAGTGAAATATTTTCAAGGAAAAAAACAAAAATAATTCCAGTTGCCTTTTGAAAAGCACCTGGGGGACAACCATGACCTGGAGGATTGAGAATCTCCATAAATATCAGGGAGAAAAAGTTAATCAGAACATGATTATATTCCATTTTTCAATGCAAAAAAGCACCACCTCAGATCCACCCATTTGACAAAGGTTTTATTGTACTTGCCCTCTTCTCCTGTTACTGGCAAAATGGATTAAAGGTATCAAGCATGGATGATCGTGCTGATTGCCATCTTCCATCAAGTTCATACTCATTTGGATAGAACTGCTGCTTTACAGTAACTTACTACCGGGCCGTGGTCTTTGCGCAAGGGCTGCATGCGTGCGTGCGTGCGTGCCTGCCCGCCGCTCACGCAACCCAGTTCCCTACTCACCCACTAGCTGGGCCAACAATCTACAAAGGTTGTAAACCGCTGCTTTACAGAAACTTGTTTCCAACCTCTGCAGCTTGGAGACCCGGTTGGGAGGGGCGGGGAGAGAGAGAGGGGGAGGGAACCGGTCCAACTCCGAAAAGGCCATGGCCCGGGGGTTGGGGACGGCTGCTGCAAAGGATATAAGAGCAGGGATCTGTATCCCAGCTTTGCTTCACCGATATGTTGAAGCTTCTTTTCAGAACACAACTGGAGCATCAGCCTGGGTTTCCTAACAAAACTCCGGGCAACCTCAGAAAACAGTGAAGCGATAAAGTCCCAACTGCTATCGACACCTAATAACCCACCGGATTTTTAAAACCCTGACCCAATGGCCCGAATTAATCCCAGCAGTTAGGATTTGTACAGACCTTAAGACGAAGCTACGTCCTTCTTGAGCGGCATTAACTGGAAGTCAAAATTAATGGAACTCGACCCACCCACAAACTTTTGAACGGTGAACTTCAGATATTGAATCTTTGTAAATCTACAGGGCGCCTGTGTGCGTATTAGGCACTTCCATCATGGCAAGATTGATCGTAAACTTTTTCCTGTCCGCTAATTCTCCTCTTAAATGCTCCCGTCTAGAAGACCTGCAGTGACCGTGAGGCTGAGAAGACTGCGGGTGGATGGCTGAAGGGGAGAAGCGGCAGGCACAGGATGGTCCACACATTATTTCCATATTATTGTTTAAAAATAGTAATCAGAATCTACTCACGACAACCGCTCAAGACGAGATATACGGATGCACTAAGGAACACGTAAGTAACTACTTAAGGGAAACAAGTGGAGGGTGGGGTTCCGTCGCTTACTACGGTAAAAGGAGGGATTTACTCATAGCTTAGTCGAGGAGTCCTGAAAAAACTTCTTTTTCCTGCTTAACTGTTGCAACAAAGAAATGTTTATGGCCAGGAACCTTTTGCTTATTCAGAGACGAGAAGAAAATTATCCAAGTTTACAAGGTCCTGCTATTCCCAGGCTAAAACGAATCACTGAAATCAAACGCATCCCTCGAACTTACTTCCTCCCAAAGTAGCAAGTCCCACGCTTGAAGGAACTCGTTTTTAACCCCTCGGAGTCTTCTACAACCTTTCAAGGAATCGCCGAAAAAGAAAAACAAGAGGACGCGCGTCCTCCGAACCTCTAAGTAGACCTAGTGAGCGGAGAGGATTTTTTTTTTCCACAGGCGCTCTCTAACTTTCGGCTTGCTCTTTTTGGCCTTTGAACAGGCAAAGACGCAACGGCGTGAAGGGGAGGCTGGAGGGAGTCCTCCCAGCCCCCGACTGCGCTCCTTGCGGAACTCTCCCTGGGAACCTCCGAGGCCGCTGAAACATCTGGACTACCATATCGTTTGGCTACTAAGCAGATGCCAAAGGCAAATCACCTCCGTGCATTGGCAAAGTTAGCATATAGATTAATCTGTTATGGTTCCTTTTGCACTTATTTAAACTGAGCATTTGCTTTTGGGTTGACTACTCCCTAGTATATAGAGAAATTTCTCCATTGGAGAGTCCCCCATTCTTTCACACTGCATGTTACACTGGAGCGCCCTCTAGAGTCCTGATCCTCCTATTGGTAGTTTGTATTGGCTTGTGTGACGATGCATGTGGAGCAGGTGGCTTCAACGCTATAGTGTTTTGGAAAGGGAGACAGCTTCTGCGACCCCCCCCCCCTGAGCTATGCTATTCCCAGATTTCATCTTTTTAAAAAGCTGCTTGTCGTTATCTCTTCTAGATGCCAAGATAATTTCCCTATATTATGATATTGGCTTTTCAGTCTTTAGTTCAACTCCTAGCAGTTCATGTCAAGGGGAAATTAGACAGGTCCTGGGCAGGTCAGTTACCTGACACAATGGCAAGAAGAAACCCAAAATATTTTGGCTATTTCAAGAAAGCCAAGTATTCATGTAATGGTTCTCAGCCACTTATTCATACTGGTCAAGTCGAGAGGTGCTATTCGTATTGGCTTTCCAATAGAGACTCAAATCTATTGGCTTTCAAAAGCCAATAGAATAGGGAGTAGCACAGCTAAGGAAAAGGGGAAAAAATGGCAGACTGCGTTGTTTGGTGACCCCCGTGAAATGGTCGTTCGACCCCAAATTTGGTCCCGACCCACAGGTTGAGAACCACTGATGTAAACCATATGAGAACTGGAAATAAAATTGAATTATGAAAAACACAGACGTTTTCAATTTGTGAATAAACCAGGGAAATGGTTATCTTATAAGCTGTATAATGGAAGTAAAATATGAAACTACAGTGGAGATTATGTATTGATTAACAATGTGGCTATATAAAATATTATTTAATTTATATAAAGCACTTGTTTTTCCACTGGAGAAAACAACTGAGTAACAGAAATACTAATACTGAGTAAAGGAAACAAAGAAAAAGAAAAGATAAAAGTGCAGAAAGAAAAGAGTAAAAAAGAAAAGCTTCCTATTTTCTTTGCAGCAAATATAAACATCATTAAAAAATCATCTTACTCTATGATTACAAAAATAGTCATTTTTTCTGTTTATGTTTTCTAATTATCAAAAAAATCTAGTCACAAGTACATTTTATGAGTCCTGATGGTACAATGGTTAAAGTTCAGTATTGCAGCCAAACTCTGCCCACAGTCTAGAGTTTGATCCTGATGGGGCTCAAAGTTGACTCAGCCTTCCATCCATCCAAGGTCAGTAGAGTGAGGACCCAGATTGTTGGGGGCAATATGCAAATAATGCTTCAACATTGTAAACCACCCAAAGTGTGCTGTAAAGCCTTAAGGGGTGGTGTACTTCTCAACTTACGACCACAGTTGAGCCCAACATTTTTGTTGTTAAGTGAGACATTTGTTAAGTGCTTTTCCCCCACTTTGCGACCTTTCTTGTCACCATTGTTAAGAGAATTACTGCAGTTGTGAAGCTAGTAACACGGTTGTGAAGTGAATCCAGCTTCCCCATTGACTTTGCTGGTCAGAAGGTCGCAAAAGGGATCACATGACCCAGAGACATTTCAACCGTCACAAATATGAGTCAGTTGCCTAGTGTGAATTTTGATCACATGACCTTGGGGATGCTCCAATGGTCATAAGTGTGAAAACGATCAGTCACTTTTTTTAGTTCCGTTGTAATGTTGAACAAATACTAAATGAACTGTTGTAAGCTGAGGACTACCTCTGTAAGCCTAAATGCTATTGCTTATGCTATTTTTTCTGTTTCATATAAAAAGGCACATTAACATGTTTGGTGGACATGTGCCAAAGCGAAGAGTTATTGGAAAAATATACATGCCTGGCTAGAAAAGATGTTGGGAGAATACGTAGATTTTAAAACTGAACATTTTTTGTTAGGTACAATGCCAGAAAAGACTGGTAAACAAAGCATATATTTGACTTTGCATGTTATAACAGCGGCAAGAATTATACCATATATGCCGGCGTATAAGACGACTTCCGGAAGCGCTAAACTCGGCACCAAAGACGGGGGTCGTCTTATACGCCGAGTCGTCTTATACACCGGAAATACTGGTAGTTTCCGGCGTATAAGATGACATTCTAGGAATGCGGCTCGGCGATAAAGACGGGGGTCATCTTATACGTCAGGTCGCCTAATATGCCGGCATATACGGTATTTGCGCAATATTGGAAAAAATGAAGGAATACCATCAGATGAAGAAATAATTTAAAAAATATTAGAATGTGCAGAGATGGATAGACTGACTTTGAGACTGACAGAAAAAGAAGAAACAGAATATTATCAAACTTGGGACTTATTTTATCAATGGCTTGAGGAAAGAATAAAGTATTAAGAACTAAATATGTATTTAGCGAATGTAAACTCAAGAGAGCACGTTTGTTGAATAAATACCATTGAATGTATGGGGGTAAAATCAATAAAAACCTTTAAACAGGAAAAACGTTTTGTAATGTTTTCTGATCCGCCTTCTCCATAAGTTGTCCTCTAAATTCATCTTCTATGGGAGGAAGGATACTTGAGAGAGAAAAAATTTCAGGCAACCTAGTTTCCCAGATCAAATAAGCTGCCTATTGGACCTTTTCACTTCCTAGTCCAAATCTGCCTCCTCTGAAAATTACAACTTTCCAGCATTAAATTATAATTGAAATATGTATGGTATGGGAGCAGCTCTGTAGCGGACAAAAAAGCTCTACAGAGAATTATTAAAACTGCCCAGAATATTATCGGACTCCAGCTACCAGCCCTGGACAACATCTTCAAATCTCGTTGTTTGAGGAAGTTGCATAACATTCTCAGAGACTCTCCCCATCCTGCTTACAATCTCTTTGGACTGTTGCCTTCTGGCAGAAGATATAGAACATTTAAAACTCGGACCGCACGTTTTCTGAATAGTTTTTATCCCACAATAATGAACTAAAGGGCCACCATCAGTGAACTGTTGGACAGTATTACTTGGTCTGTTGGGTGGATGTTTGGGCGGTTTTAGGGGTGGGGAATTATGGTGGGTGGGAGTGTGTTTGGGGATTATGTGTGTGGGACCTGGTCTTTGGGTGTCATCTAAATTTCGTTGTATGTGTATACTGTATACACATACAATGACAATAAAAAGTTTATTATAATTATTTATTTATAAATTAATGAAAAAATATAAAATAAAAAGACCATAATGATGCAAGTACACACGAGAGTTGGCAAACTCAAAATATATTAGCCTTTTTAACAATAACAACACATGCTGAAAAAAAATCAATTTCATTTTCATTTTAGAAGTTGCAATTCACATTTTAGGTTGATCAATCCCTGTATGTCATCTGTCCCGGCATTAGAAGTTATCAATAGAAGCTAACATTCATATTCATAATCCCTTACATATTAGTAAAGTTGGAAGGGACCTTGGAGGTCATCTAGTCCAACCCCCTGCTCGGGCAGGAAACCCTACACCATTTCGGACAAATGGCTGTCCAGTCTCTTCTTAAAAACTTCCAGTGTTGGAGCATTTACTGCTTCTGGAGGCAAGCTGTTCCACTGATTAATTGTTCTCACTGTCAGGAAGTTTCTCCTTAGTTCTAGGTTGCTTCTCTCCTTGATTAGTTTCCACCCGTTGCTTCTTGTCCTCCTTCAGGTGCTTTGGAAAATAGCTTAATTCCCTCTTCTTTATGGCAGCCCCTGAGATATTGGAATACTGCTATCATGTCCCCCCTTGTCCTTCTCTTCGTTAAACTAGACATACCCAATTCTAACCGTTCCTTATATGTTTTAGCCTCCATCCCCTAATCATCTTTGTTGCTCTTCTCTGTACTCTTTCTAGAGTCTCAACATCTTTTTTACATCGTGGTGACCAAAACTGGATGCAGTATTCCAAGTGTGGCCTTACCAAGGCGTTGAAGAGTGGTATTAATACTTCACGTGATCTTGATTCTATCCCTCTGTTAATGCAGCCTAGCACTGTGTTGGCCTTTTTGGCAGCTGCAGCACACTGCTGGCTCATATTTAGGTGATTGTCTACTAGGACTCCAAGGTCCCTCTCACAGTTACTACTATTGAGCATGGTGGTCGGAGGGTCATAGTTTTCACTAAGCTCTCATTCAGGTTCAGTTACTGAACCTGACAGGGACATACAGTATCCTGAGCATGTTTCACGTCCTTTCCTCCAGTTAGGGAGATGGTTCAAAAGTATGCTGATAGGATTTTCTTCCTCTGCATAGCTGCTCTCTACTTGGAGCTGCCCTAAGACTAAATTGCAGAGAAAAAGTCCCAATTACTCCCTAACTGGATGTTTGGAGGAGGAGGAGGGGGGGGGGGTTTGAAAGAGGGCTGGAGTGGCTGATTAAACTATCATTCAACATTAGTGTTCTTGAAATAACCAGCCTGTGAGTCCATTGCAAAAATCAGTGGCCCAGCATGCAGATCCCTTCATGGAGTGCTGTGTCTACAGAGGTCCTGCTCTTCTACTTTTTCTGACCAGAAGAGAAAGACCATTAAGCAGCAACCTGGTCACAAAAACAGCCTCATAGGCTAACCTGCCAATTGGGCCTTCACCCCCCCACCAATCCAGGGTTGACAGGAAGGTCATTTTACAGAGCTCTTGATCTATCATTAGCACAGCATCAAGAGTGGTAGAGAAAGCAGTAAAGAATTATCTTCCTAGAGCGACCTGCCTGTCAGTCACATAGGAAGGGAGCCAACCCACAGAGCAACTGGCCTGCTGGTAAACTAAAACTGTGATGACAGGGAGGCGGTCCATAGCAGTTCTGGTTTATGATTTTCTGTAGTCTTGGTGGGGCTGCTCTTCTCCTGGGATCATGTCTGTCCAGCATCACAACCCCAGATGCCCCTGGAGGGAAGTCAGCAGCAATCATATCAGTGAAGGAGAAGTTGAAACATTTTATGTCCAGGATGTGAAGGGTCTGTAGATATTTTCACAGTACTCTGTCTTGTGTATTGTACAGGTCCTCAGTGGAAGGCAGGCTAATAGCAAGTCTTTTTTCTGCAATCCTAACTGGAAGCCTGTGTCTGTCTTTTCTGTAGCATCAGATCTCCTACTTAATTCCATATTTGTCATAAAAAAACAAATAAATAAAAACAGAAGAGTAATAAACAGCTTGCATCATCCAGTGTAGGAAATCTACTTCCTCATAAATACGCTGATAAACAAATTCTTGCTTCTTGGGAAGCGTTATAACAATTAAGTACAATCGAAGGACTTTTAAAATTTGCCATCATTTCATTTATTGTTTAAAGGCTGTAACTGAAAAATAAACAAGCAAGCTGGAGGACAAAATAAAGGAATATGAAATACATTGCTTCTCCTGAAGCCTCTGTTGCCAACAATTCTCACGTTTCCTTTTTGTTTTACTGAGATTCAGTAACCACTTTATCATAGGTTGGTGGAGAAGGAGGAGGATTTGGTTCATATATCGGGCACAATTCACTTAACTGCCTCATTGAGCTATGGATGGTCTGGTCCAAATTGCAGTCATAAGTAGACAACTACAGGTATTGTATCAATGATATGTTTTATTAATAGTGTTTTAATTTTAGTAGCTGTTTTTCTTTTCTGTAACATCAGATCTCCTACTTAATTCCATATTTGTCATTAAAAAAACCCATCTAGAATATGAACATAAGTGTAATAAACAGCTTCCATCATCCAGTGTAGGAAATCGACTTCCTCATAAATACGCTGATGATTTGCAGCACAAATTCTTGCTTCTTGAGAAGTGTTCTAGCTATTAAGTAAACTAGAAGAACTTTTAAATTTGCCACCATTTAATTTGATGTTTAAAGGTTGTAACTGAAAAACAAACAAGGAAGCTGGAGGACAAAACAAGGTAACACATTGCTTCTCCTGAAACCTCTTCTGCAACACTTCTCACATTTCTTTCTTGTTTTACAGAGATTTGGTAAACACGTTATCATAAGTCGGTGGAGGAGGAGAAGGATTTGGTTCAGGTGTGACTGCTCCATCTTCGATGACTTGGTAAGGCACAAAATGCATGGTTGGCTGCAACAGAAAACAACAGTCAATACAAAACATACTCAGGGAGGCACCTATTACTCTGGGTAGGAGAAATAGATTCTCCACTTGTGTGTAGTTAACTGTGAGGCACCTATTACTCTGGGTAGGAGAAATAGATTCTCCAGTTGTGTGAGTTAACTGGGAGTCTCACCAACAGGCTGAAATCCTTGATAGGATAAAGTCCTGATAGAGAATTCTTTAAAACTATAAATTAACACGCAAGTGATTTTGGGCCAGAGCATTTAAGTGACTTTTTCTGATTGAATCTGCCAGCCTTATCCACACATTCAGAAAATGTGTGCTCAGGATCTCCCACCTACCAAGAGGTGTGACAGGAAGACAATTCCCTCACCACAGTGAGGGTTCGCTGTATAGAATAGATGGCCTTCTGAAATAAGGATGTGTCAACCGGGATGGTCCTCTGGAAAGTGGTAAGAGAAGTGAACTGGCTTCTTCTGAGGACCTTTGGGGACTGATTTTATTTTGTGCATTAGTTTT
The DNA here is from genome assembly GCF_016545835.1 of Crotalus tigris. Lineage (NCBI taxonomy): Eukaryota > Metazoa > Chordata > Lepidosauria > Squamata > Viperidae > Crotalus > Crotalus tigris. The sequence continues at coordinate 606,973 of NW_024096711.1, forward strand.
TTTCTTTTTTAAATATAGTTTATTATTATTATTTTTTTAGAATAACAATCTTTAGTGCTTAGTAAACAATATGTTGTCTGGGTTCATATATTTAACAACAGTCAATAATAGTTAATTTCTATGCTTTCATAATCAACATGCTAACTAGCAATACCTTTCCTTGGTGTTCTCTTCTTCCAATAGCATTCTCCTTTTACCAACATTGAGCAAATATAGTTCTTAATACTATCAATACATACGAAGTTAAATATAAACATTTTTCTAGTATTTAACAGTAACATCAGTATGTAAGGTCTTTTCTAATCAGCTTATTTTACATTTGCATTTGCAAAAAATCATCTTATGTAAATTGCTATAGGTGCTGTTTTCATAACTCTTATTAAAGCTTAGTTTCCTCTCAGTATTCAAAACATTTCTTGTCAGTTATAATTTTCTCAAAACTGATTATATTTAAATATCCAAAATATTTCATACATTCAAATCATCCCAATATTTTTACATTTCCCATATCATAGGAAAAAAATACTATACTACTTATAAATCACATCTCTCTTACTATAAAACCCTTTTATATCCAAAATTTGAGGGGGAGTTTCACCTATATTTCTCTTTTCATTTTTTGTCTCCCAAATTCTGGTGATTCTCCTGACAGCTCTATTGTCCATTTTATCAAATCTTCTTTCTTATCTTCAAAAGTTTGTTTGAAATTCTGAAAGATGAAATGTCTTTTCCATTTCCAATGTTATACCAAAATCTTGCAAATTTTTCTTTGTCTGTGTTAAGCTATAATTTTCTTCATTTGTAGCCTCCATCTTTGGATCACTTTCCTTTAGTTTTTGTTCTATTATCTGATTTATTTGTTCATTCTTTGTCTCCATTTTCTGAGAATTTTTTTATTGTGAGCTTAGGTCAATGTGCTCATTTATATAATCAAAATTATTTTTAATCTCATTATGATTTGAATCAATTGTCATTTGAATTAGTTGCAACATAACATACATTTCCTCCTGCAAGATATTTTTCTTGTCTTGAAGTATTACTCCTGCAGATCTCTGATGTTCCAGACTGGGGATTTTGGAAAAGAATATTGTATGTGGTTTCTTACCACTTTTAGTTGTATACACAACCTCCATTTTTATCAAACCAGCCAGTCTTAAATTCCAAGCACTATAGTTTTATATGTCTCTTATCTTTATAAACAGTCCAAAATGTTCAACCACTTAAAAACAATCGGTAATTTCCCTTTTAGAGGAATAGCCAAAAAATCAAAAGTTTTTCTTTCTCTGCAGACAATTCTTAAACTTAAATATCACAGCTCAGTAAGTGTTTATTATCCAAGAAAGTCAGCAGTTTCCATAACAATTGTATTTCTCATACTGCAATAGATAGCTCAGTGTATTTTCTTTCCTCTATTCCCAACTGTTCTCTGTTTAGCTAAGGATCACTGAGGATCAAAGGGATAAATTGTGCTCTGTTTCTGGGCATCTTGCCAATTTCTGAGGCAGGATAGCTGTAGTTCTATACTCTGTTCCAGCTATGTCAGTAGCTGTTTATTTTCCAATTTTTAAAACAAAAAGATTATTTTCTTATAATTTCATCAATATTCTTTTAAATGATAAATCTTAATAATTTCCATAGTTTTCAGTTTTATCTAAATTATACATTTACATTAGTCCATTTCAATGTGTTTCTGTCCCTCATAAAAATTAAATCGCTCCTTCCGTCTATGAAAGTGTGGGGGTTGTAGTCCTCTTCCTTCTCACTTTCAGAGGGTTTTTTTTTCTTCTTGGGGATCTTTTTCCAGGAAATCAGTTTCAAAGTATAGAAGATCAATATTCTCACCCAGCTCCAACACACTGTTCACAGTGTTCTTGGTGCTTTTGGAGTTTAGATGCCTATAGCTTGGGCTGGTCACCAGAGTGCAGCTAGCCTTTCGCCTGTCGGGTTGGAGGGCTTTCCCTGGATCAAATGGATCGACTGCCATCTTTCCATGATCGACCAGGAGGGCTCCTTCTTCATCACTTCTCCAGGGCGACTTTAGATCCATTTAGGGTCCCCAGGTAGGGCAAAAACAGCCTTGGGGTGCAGAGCTCTGCAATCCCTTGACCGCATCGCTACGATGCAAAACCAGAAGCCCCTTGTGCATCAGTTTTTATTGCAGTTATGTATTGCTTGTATTTTATGTTTCTGTATTCATATGGTTACTGTGTTGTTGTAAACCTCCTGGGGTCCAGCTTGAGGAGCATATAAATAAATAAATAAATAATATTCTTGTCATTTGTTCAAAAAAGGTATCAGATTATTATTTTAAGAATTTAAAGACCCGAAGAAGATGCATTTCCCTCCAGGGAAGATTATTTTTTGGTGTCTGAAATGGTTTCAACTGGCAGTTGCTGTGAACCAATACAGATGCCAATAAAGGAGACTATTTGTAGCTCAGGGTTGAAATGAGAGGACCTTTATGCTCTCAGAGCTTGGTTGTTTTATTGCAGATATTTTGCTACCCAAATAATAAACCTGCATGGATGATGTTACCTAATTTGACTAATGAAATGTCTGCTAGAAAACAACCAAGCTAGAGAGCACCAAGGTCCCCAAAACAGGTATTGTTGCATGTTAATTTAGCTCTTTTTAGAGTTCTTCTGTTTATTCAGGTCCAACCATATTCACCCCTTTCAGTCTTTGTTCTCTCCCATTTTCTTCCTCTCAAACTAATCAGAAGCATTTCTGAAAGGTTGAGAGTATGTTTGTTATTGGTACAAAAGGAAGCCAATTGTCGCTTCTGCCAAACAAAGGGACAGACGTGGCTTTCTGACCCACCACAGAACTTGCCAATGCACAATGGAGGCACTTGGTTGGTAATTCAATTGTTTTCAACTGGTTTTTTTCAAAGGCTTTTGTAGCTCTGTTAGAATACCTTTATTACCACATCTACATTTGGAGATCTTAGGTAGCATACGGTAATCATGTATTCAGCTGTTGGTCTGAGAATTAAAAATGTTATTTTTTAAAAAATGAAAAAGACCTATTTTTTTTTCCAAACAATGGTAGCATTGTGAGAAAACATGATCAAGTGACAGATGCTTTAAATTAATGTAGTCACACTACTAAAGTAAATATATGCATTTAGAACTGAGCCTTCTTAAATGAGGACATGAACGTCTGCATCATAAATTAAAAAGAGACAACACAAACTGTGTTGCATTCATGGCATTCCCTCTCTAGCAAAAGTGAAGCTAGGAAAAAATTGTGTCATCTAATTATTCATATGCAGAAGCAAATAACCACAGGGTGTTGGATTAAAATTCAAGCTTCTCTTAGTTATAAATGTTATTGAGTAACCTGAGTAGCCAATCTCACTTATTCTTCAGGGTAATAGCAAAGAAACAAGCAAAAGGTCAGGTTAGGTGGAGTGTAAATATAACAAAGAAAAGTGGACAATCTTCTTCTTTAACTTCTTTAACAATAAGAACTGCTAAAGCTGTTCTTGAAGTATCACATATTTACCTGGGCATCAGAACAGCAAGTTGCCTGGCACCCGAAGTGTGCAAGGGAAACAGCAATGCAAAATTCCAACAGGCTGAACAAGAGCAGCACAATGGAGAGGCCATAACCGACATTCTATAGAGTATGGAGACATGTGGAAAGATAGTTTTAATCTGCTGAGAAGCTAATGTAGCGGTACGTATTTTATTTTATGTGCTGCACCATTAAAAGGGACTGGGAGGAACAATTGTACTAGGAAAAACAGAGACAGTGTATAGGTAATCCTCGACTTATAACCACAATTGGGATCAGAATTTCCATTGTTAAGCAAGGCAGTTGTTAAGTGAGTCATGCATAATTTTACATTTCTTGCCACTGTTGTTAAGCAAATCGCTGCAGTTAAGGGAATCCTACGGTTGTTAAGTGACTCCAGCTTCCCCACCGCCATTGTCTTTGCTGATCAGAAGCTGGGAAAGTCGTAGAGGGGATGCTGCAAGTGTCCTAAATACATTCCTAGTAGCCAAGCCAAGTTTTAATCATGTAACTGTGGGGATGGTCGTACATGTGAGGAGTGGTCATAGCTTTGAGAGCCACTGACTCTTTGAATGATTGCTAAATAAACAGTTGTTTGTTCAATTAAAGACTGCCTGTACAGCTTGTGAGATAGGAGAAAACCACACCAAGGAACTTTAGCACTTCTTATGCTTTGCAGCATTCTGAAGGGAAATTCAAGATAACACTGAGAATCAAAGGGGGATCAATCATATTTCAGATCCACACATCAAGTTAAATCATTGCACAGTAGCACGTATTTCACCTGAGCCTTATTTCTCCTTTATGCACCACAAAAAGCTGCTCATGTAGAATGAAGCAGAGAAGAAGAATCCAATGCTCAGTCTCTAAATCATTAGTTTTGCCCATGCAGAAATTCTCAGCTCTCCTAACCAAACCGGTTAAAGCAGGGGTCCCCAACCACTGGTATGCCTGCAACCGGCCCACAAAAGCAAGCAAAAGCCCCATCTGTGGGATGCAGGCAGCATACAAAACCACACACCCTCCAATCCATAGAAAAACCTTTCTCCACGGAACCAGTCCCTGGTGCCGAAAAGATTGGGGACCTCTGGGCTAAAGGATATTGTCCATGCTAGAAGGTGGTAGCAGAAGAAAGCCAGATTGGAGCCTTTGTAAGAATGTGGAAGTTGAAGGCCCCAAGTCAGACCATGGTAAGGACATCCCATAATAATGTCAAAGGTTGCCTCCCAGCTGTAAAGGCCATAGTACGATGCACATTATTTTATCATTATTATGTGATAGCTCTAAGGCAGGGGTGTCAAACTGCTGGCCCACAGGCCAGATGCATCATAAACAAACTGCACCCACTCCATGGTATTTAAGCCATAAACTTTTCTTAATTCTAGGCTCTTTGGCATTCTGGCCAGGTGACCAGTGATCACTCGAACTTTGCATGTCAATGAAAGATGCTCTGTTTTATCTTCAGTCCCTCTGCTTCCTTATTTAAAGGGACATGTTCCCCAGAACAAGGTATTCAGGTTATGATGACTCAAACACAGTTGATCACTTTGGGTACATGTTCTCCTGAATTACACCAAGAGTCACAAGGGACAGAACCAAAAGCAGTTAAGACAGAGGCTGGCTAGTCCAAAGAGGAAAAGCAACAGGCCTCCCCACTGTCCTAACATATCCAGGCTTGGGTGAAGGGAAATAGATTTTATACACCTTGAGGCTGTTGTTGGATGGGGTCAGAATAAGAGGAGAGGAAAAGACTAGTTTTATACCAGTACAGCTAATGATGACTTAAGGCTTGGAATCGTATTCATGGTCTGAGGATAAGGTAAAGGTAACTTCATGGGAAAATTGGGGTAATTGGCATTAACAGATTATGGTTAAGGGCAACAATGTGATTTAGATTAAGTCAGTCTAACACAGTGATGGCGAAACATTTAGAGATTGAGTGTCCAAAAACTGGCTCTCTTTCCTCTCTCTTTCTTTCCTCTCTTTCTCTTTCTCTCTCTTTCCTCCCTTTTTCTCTCTTTGCTCGTTCTCTTTCTTCTTTCTCTTTTCTCTCTTTCCTCTCTCTTCTCTTTCCTCTCTCTTCTCTCTCTCCCTCTTTCCCTTTCCTTTTTCTCTTTCCTCTCCCGTTTCTCTTTCCTCTCTCTTTCCTGTCTTTCCTCCCTTTCTTTCTCTTTCCTCTCTCTTTTACCTCTTTCTTTTCCTCTGTTTCTCTCTCTTTCCTCTCTCTCTTTCTCTCTCTCTCTTACAGCAGCATCATTGGGGGTCCCTGCTGCCCTCGGCCCGGCCTCTGCTGCGTCCTCAGCCGAACGGGCGGGGAGGGGGAACAGGACGGGAGGCAGAGGCTTCTTTCTCTTGAGAATGGGGGGGGGTCTTGGGACACACAGGAGTTCTGTGCGCTGGGCAGCGGCCACCTCTTTTGCCCCGAGCAGATTTGGGCCAGGCGGCAGCGGTGAGAGTGGGAGCGGCCGCCTCTGCCAGTTGCGTGGCCCGGCACATTTCTCTGCGTGGCTGGAAGCTTTGGTCGGGCACCAGGCCTCGCCGCCGTGTGGGCTCAGTCCAGTTGCCAGGAGCGGCGGCAAGTCGTGGGGTCTGCAAGTCCCGGGCCTCCAGCAAGGGCGAGATCGTGGGCGAGAGATCAAAGTGCCCATGACAGGAAGGAGCCAAAGCTTCCTAGATGCCCTGGCTGAAGGGGGCGACCTTCCTGCCCATCCTGGCCGAGGGTCCTCCTGGGCTGCTTGAGAGGCGCCTCTGGGACCATCAGAAGAGCCGCCCGGCACCCCTCAGCACTCCCTCCTACCGCCACCCCTGCGTCAAACTTGCCGTGCTCCGGCCTCAGCTCCCCGCCCTGTTCCCGGGCCGGCCGCAGTTTTCCGCCTCACAGAACCTCACCTAGCCTCTTTTCCTGAAGCCGGCAGCGGGCCAGCCTGTCCGTTGAGATGCCGCCGGGGGAGGGAGCACTGCAGGGAGAGTCAGGCGAGAAGGGGCTGTGCTCGGCAGCGATGTGGAGGGAGGCCACGGCCCGTCGCTCTGGAGGACCGCTGCCAGAGCTCAGTGGCAGGGCTGGCCTGTGCTGCGCTTTCCGTTTCCCTGCGAACTCTGCCCCCAAAGCCCGGGGCAGGAAGGCTGGAGCTTCGGAAGGCCCGGAGGCCGCTGGAGGTGTTGTTGACAACTGTGAGCATCAGCAGGTGTGTTGGTTCTGTTGTGGATGTGAGGCAGAGGCGCTCCGGAGTGTTTGTATGTGTGTGTGGGGGGGCAGTTCGAGTTCAGCAGGCATGTAAACAACTCATTAGTTTGAAATCACGTCCATCGCTCCTGCTTGGTTGGCCCTTCTCTGTTTTGAAGGCAAGAAGTGATTCCTGCAGAATGAAAGGCAGGTTTTATCATGAAAATCCACAATTCTATAGCTGAAGGCCCTGGCCGCACTTCTCCCAGGGAGTGGGGCACCCGGGCGCAGGGCCAATCAGGAGCCCTGCAGGAGGTAAGTCCGCTGAGAGAGAGAGAGAAGGGAAGTGAAAGTGCCTCTCTGTCTCTCTCTCTGCAAATGGCGGCGGAGGCCATGCGAAGATGGATGCGGAGCGGTGTCTCGGTTCCTAAGACCATCGGAAATATGTGTTTTCCGATGATCTTAGGCGACCGCTGTGAAAGGGTCGTTCGACCCCCAAAAGGGTCGTGACCCACAGGTTGAGAACCGCTGCTGTAGGGGCAACGAGCAAGGAGAGGACCCCCGCTTGATCACGGAAGGGCACCAGCCCTTCCGCTTGATCCGGGGCAGGTCTTCAATCTGATGGGGAAAAGATCAGCCATAGTAATATGGCTCGTCAGTAAGCTGCTGACAGCCGAAGTCAAATTTACTACCAAGCACTTTGAAAGCAACGCAGATGAAAGTGGGTGAAATCTTATCTTCTCTTTACTCTAAGAACCTTCTTCCAGTGAAAGCTCTTTGAAGTATCTTCCCCTGTGAGGAGAGAGGGAAGGGAATTTCTATCCCACCCTCTAAGAATGGCGGCGTCTGACTACCCAGGGGAATCAAGCATTAAAAAGAACAATTCTAATCAAACTGGACTTACATGCTTCTGAAACTTGGGGACCCAAAAGTGTCCTACTTTTATTGCAAATTTTTGTTACTATCTACAAAAAAGAAATAAAATTGGAAAAGAACCTAGAAAAATTCGGGACTTAAAAATCTTAAATGCTTCTAGTGACTTCTTGTAGTGAAGCTTGGTATGGCAATTTATTATTTCCTAAAAAGAGACTTGGCTCATAGCCCAGACCTAGATAAGACTTGTCTGACCTTGGCACTATCGAAGAGAGATTCAATTGTAAAAGAACAGCTGGGCAGTGAAATTGGCCTACTTGAGCTGTGAAGGCAAACTCTTACTGACTTTTGTCTAACAAACAACTTTTACTGAAAGATTGTTCACAAATACACGAAAGAGATGGATGAAGACCAGAAAAAAATCCTCTCCATGCTAAAAGCAATACATGAAACTATCCTTTCAGCTTGTGAGAAAATGAGACCTAAAGTAAAAGACCAAGATACCAGCTTAGATGCACAAAGTCAAATTTTGATTGCAACTGAAGAATCAACAGTGTAGAAGATAACAGAATAAGTGGAACAACTAAGTATTAAGACAGAGGATTCAATTGACCAACAAGTACAGTTGATGGATAATTCAGACAAGGAACTGACAACATTGAAAATGGAAATGACTTTCTATACAAACCAGAAGGAATATGAGAAAGAAGAACAAATTGAATTGAAGATAAATGTATCAGAGCAAATATGGGGGACTGGAATAACAGGGTGACAATTTAATGATACAAATGGGCCAGTCCTTCTAGAAAACTGGCAATCAAATAGTCTCCTTTAATTCAAATAACATATATAAAAATGGAGGGAGATGTATTTGATGATGTAAAAGCGCTGACATAGAAGCCTGGTTGGCAAAGGAAGAAAGCAAGAATAAGGTTGAAAAATTGGGGTTTTAATTAGAGGGGATTTTATATTGTCAATTAGAGGGCTAAAAGGAGATATTGAGATAAGGGGAATTTTGGTTATTAGACTCAAAATAGTTGGAAATTAGTGGAAAATAAGGATTTGATTTGTTTAATGTTGAAAAATCAGACTTAAAAGGGAAATGAAAATTAATTATCAGGAATATGTTTGATTTATTGATTAACCCAAACAATATATATAATGGCTTTGATCTATCTAAGGGTATATTTTATTATTAAGTAGATGATTTATTATGGTGGGAAATAGAAAATTTTTAGGGAATAGAATAAGGTTACATTTAAATAAGTAAAATGTGTATTTTGGATATTATAGTTTGCTATGAAATGAGATAAGGGAAACTTTGGTTACCCAAAGTTTGAAAATTATGGATATTAAAGGTTAATTGGAATATTGATGAGAAACTAAAAATTAGGTAAAAATGTATAATAGGATATGGAGTGTTTTATGAAGATTAATTAAGATATGTATATGCTAAAATGTATTGATAAATGTAATAATGATGTTTTCATTGAGTTGATAACAGTTAGAAATGTACTAGCTTGAATATGGAATAGTAAATGTTAGGGGAAAAGGAGAAGAAATATTTGATGATGCAACCCAAGATTTGTACTAAAGATTTTGTTATTGGATTGTTGGTTAACCCTGTCACCACATTTTAAATACTCAAATGTAAAATTGGAAAACCAATAAAATATTATATATATAAAAAGAAATATTCAAATGAAATAGCACTCACGTCTTTGGGAAGATTTCAAACAAAAGTCAAAAGGTCTGGGATATCCCGGCAGCATACATAATCTCCTTTGGGATTCCAGACATGAAGCCAAAATTGAAGATCAGATTGGTTTACTTACCACTATACCTCCATTGAGATATCCCTGGCCAGCCATCAAAGAAATAGTACTGATGGTCATCTCACACAGATACAGGATGATACCAACTACTGCCATTATAGCACTTGTGATGTTCAATCCTACACTAGATTTCACCTGAAACAGCAATACACCAAGAGAAATTACAATTATGGTGTCAGCATAAGTCTTATTAAATGCAAAGCATAAAAACAATTAGCCCCAACTATAGTAAATACAGTGACAGAGAATTCAATGTATGTGTGTGTTTAATGACACATAATCAGTCAGTGGTGAAACCAGACAACATCCACTAAAGTCATATGGGGACCAGAGGAGGCTCCAATTCTAGATGGTTGAACATTCTCTATTTGTGACATAGAACTTTCAATGGAAGCAAAGCTTGGAAGCAAAAGTTGATCAACGAAGGAAGTGTGGGGGGGGGGGGGTTAGTTTGCTTTTCTTTCCCAAATGTTTATTTAAGTCTGAGCAGTATCTGAAGACAATAGACAATATAAAGAGTGCTAAGAGATTATGAAGAAACAACATAAAAGAAATTCAAATGCTATACAACTTTCTCACCAAATCCTGATTTGGACGGTTTGCAGCTGCTACACAAAGTGATCCAGAAGAAATGAACTATGGAATAAAATAGAAAAAGGTTTATTTTAGTGCACTGGAAATATCAACAGAAAAAATATCAGAAAAGGCTGAAATGCAAACAGGACTTTTATTGGTATCCGTTAGCCATTAACAGCATGGGGCATGACTGAATAGGAACATGCACATACTTACAAATATCCCTCCCCAAAAGGGGTAACCTCCAGTTCCAGACACGGTAAGATCGTAAGGATAGAGACAAATTGCGACAGCCCCAAAGCCAATGTGGATCAATCCAATCATGATCTGGACGGCCTACGGAAGGAAAACACACAAAATAGCAAAAATTAGTTCTCTGAATCTGAGAAAGAGAAACATTCTAATATGTTAGCATCCCTGGAAAAGCATCACTTTCTATTCCTCTTTGAAAGATCTTTGAAAGGGGTTGGGGCTTCTAAGCTTCCAGGGCAGGTGTTGACCCAAGGCCTGGGTTCCTATGGTGAAAAATTCAAATGGGGGGGGGAAGGGACAGTTTGAGACACCATTGTCACTATGTTCTGGACATTTACTCCAGATTATGATCTAGTTTCACCTACAGTGATGCTGCTCTTGTCAGGAAGAAGGTCTGTATGAATATCAAGATGGGCCTTTGAGAGAGGAATGTCACTTTGCTCATTACAGACTCCTCTGCAAGAGGAAGTTAAGCATGGTAAATCATAATCTTGTGGAAAAAGTAAAAGAACTTTAAAAAATAAAGGGCTTTTACGAATTCCCAGGGTGAAACAGAGAGGTTTTATTTTTGCGCAAAGGTTCAGAAGTGATTAACAATCAACAAATTTCTGAACAAGGAGGAGGGTCCAAACTACAATCTTTATAGCTCTCCCTTTCTAAGGAACAAAGGGGCATAGATGGAATCTTACATTGTATAATTTTCAGTTAGTTTCTCACAGACATACAATGAACAGAAGGTTTCACTTTTATACAATGTTTCTCAATATGCATTAGGTCATTACAGCTATTGCTAACAGCTTTCTCCCAGGAATTATGCAGACACATCATTTTGCTTTTAGTGATTTCTTTCATTATCATTATTCTTATACTTATTCATTTTTATTCTATGTTATTCTATTTCTTTCCACTTTAATAAGACAAAGCAACTTCAACTGACTTGGGCCAGAGCCAATCTATGACCAAGTTCTTCTGGAGAAAAGCCTGGAGGATTGAGAATCTCCATAGACAACATGGAGAACATTCTTATATTCCATTTTTATATTCCATTTTTCAATGCAAAAAGTGTTTTTTTAATCTTAGCATCACTTCTCAGAGCGAAGGGAAAAAAAGATCTGGCTGAAACTATGGCTGAGCTCCACTTTTTCACTTAAAGAGCAAAGAAAAGGAATGGATGTCTGAGTCAGAACATTTGGTAGAAACACAAAAGAAACTACCAGGAAGAGCAGAGATTTCTGAAGTATATTCCAGAGCCAGACAACAGCCAAGCCAAGTTCCAGAACTTCAACATGGGGCTCACAGGTCTCTACACAGCTCTAAACCTTAATGGCCTTCAAACAGGCACATAGCAAAGCATGCGTACCCCAAGCACTTTGGTCTCAGCACTGAGGAATCTCTCCATAGGACCCTTCTGGGGGACTTGTTGAGGAGCACTGGTGGAAATTCCAAGTTGCTGAACTCCATACTGAGGATATGGAGTTGCTCCAGATGCCTGAAGAGCAACACAGGGCAATCCAGGGGCCGCTCCATTAGAGGGGATGACAATTATGGTTCCACAGGTCATGCTTGCTGGAAATGTTGCCATAGCTAAGATAAGATCTGCAAATGAACAAGTGAGGAAATTTAATGTCTTAACATCAAGGAGGCAAGGCTTGGTTCTTCTCATTAACCTCACTTTATGAGATAACATTTGCCTGCAGTAAAACTGCAGAAGATTGCCAGAAGGCTTCAAGGAGCCAGGTACTAAACAGATGCAACTTTCTCAGGGGTAAAAATCCTTCTTTTCCCCACCATTCAGCCAGAACCGAAGAAGCTTGTTGGATGAGAAGCAAAAAACTTTTTGAAGGAAAAAACCAAGAAAGTCCAGTTGCCTTTTGAAAAATTCCTTTGGGACAACCATGACCTGGAGGATTGAGAATCTCTATAGACAACATGGAGAACATTCTTATATTCCATTTTTATATTCCATTTTTCAATGCAAAAAGTGTCTTTTTAATCTTAGCATCACCTCAGATCTAAAGCATCCAGCATGCATGATCGTGCTGATTGTCACCTTCAAGCATGTTCATACTGATTTGGACAAAACAAGTTACTGTAAAGCAGCGACTGTAAAGCAGCTCGGCTTGGAGGCCTGGCTGGGAGGTGGGGGGGGGAGGGAGAGAGGGAACCGAAAAGGCCATGGTGGGAGGTTGGGGACCACTGCTGCAAAGGACACAAGAGCAGGGATCTGTATCCCAGCTTTGCTTCATCCATATAGTGAGGTGTTTTTTTTCAGAACACAAATGGAGTATCAGCCTGGGTCTCCTAACAAAACTCCGGACATCCTCAGAAAGGAGTAAAGCAGTGTTTCTCAACCTTGACAATTTTAAGGCATGTGGACTTCAACTCCCAGAATTCCACAGCCAGCAATGCTGGCTGTGGAAATCTGGGAGTTGAAGTCCACATGCCTTAAAATTATCAAGGTTGAGAAACACTGGAGTAAAGCCTCAACTTCCATCGACATCTAATAGGCCTCCGGATGTTTAAAACCCTGACCCAATGACCTCAGGAGGAAGCTACTTCCTTCCTCAGCTTCCTTCCTGACTTCCTTCCCTCTTGGAAGTCCAAGTTAAGGGGAGCTCCACCCACCCACCCACCTTTGAAGGGCGAACTTCAAATATTGAGGCTTTGTAAGTTTACAGGGCGCCTGTGTGCGTACTGGGCACTTCCATCGTGGCAAGATTGATTGCAAACTCTCTCCTGTCTGCTAATTCTCCCCTGAAATGCGCCCGTCTAGAAGACCTTCGGTGACTGCGTGGCTGAGAAGACCGCGGGTGGATGGCTGTGCAGGAGAGAAGCGGCAGGCAAAGAATTCCATATTTTCTTTTAAAAAAGTAATCAGAATCTACTCACGACAACCGCTCAGGGGGACACACAAGGAAAACGAAAGTAACTAAGGAAAACAAGTGGAGGGTGGGGTTCCGCCGCCTATTACGGTAAAAAGCTTAATAGCTTAATCGAAGAGTTCTAGAAAAAAAAACACCCTTCTTTCTTGCCTCTTTAACTGTCGAAACAAAGTTTGGGGCTAGGAACCTTTTGCTATTCAGAGACGAGAGGAAATTTTTCCAAGTTTACAACACCCCGCTATTCCCAGGCTAAAACGAATTACTGAAATCAAAAGCATCCCTCGACCTTACTTCCTCCCAAAGGTACGCAAGTCCCGCGCTTGAAGGAAACTCGTTTTCAACCCCTCGGAGTCTTCCACAACCTTTCCAGGAATCGCCAGAAGAAAAACAAGAGGACGCGCACTGTGACCACAGCCTCCCCGTCCGTTCTTCCCTCGGAGCTCTTTACGTAGCCCTCGTCCGGCGGGAGAGGATTTCCCGTCTCTCCCCCCCCCCTCCCCAACCTTTCCCTCCACGGACTCTCTCTGTAGCTTTCGGCTTGCTCTTTTTAGCGCTTGAACAGGCAAAGCCGCAAAGGAGGGAGTCGCTCCCAGCCTCCGACTGTTCTCCTTGCAGAACTGGATCAAATGAAACCATTCCCTCAATTCATTTGACTCCGCTCCATAACGTTTAAAGCACAATTTTCAGCGTGTTAGTTCTCAGCTCCCCTCAGTGTAACTCACCACAAACTCATAAGAAATAGGAAATGGAAATGAATAGAATAGAATAGGATTAGAAATATTTATTGGCCATGCGTGATTGGACACACAAGGAATTTCTCTCTGGTGCATATGCTCTCAGTGTACATGTAAGCAACAAGTGATAAATCATGATCATACTCACAAAATACATTCATCACAATTATAAAACACTTAGTGATAGTCATAGTATACTAAATAAGTAATCAACATAAATCATACTCGGATACTAAAAAAAAAACAATATAAATTGTAAGATACAGGAAACAATGTTACAGTCATAAGAAGATAAGGAAATAGGTAATAGGAAAAATGAGGATAGTAGTAATACAGCCCTACTAGGTAATTTCACAGTGTTGTGGGGATTAGTTATTTAGCAGAGTGATGGCCTGGGAGGAAAAACTGTCCTTGTGTCTAGTTATTTTGGCTTGCAATGCCCTATAGCAGGCATGTCAAACTGCTGGCCCGCAGACCGGATGCGTCACACCAAAACCATGCCCACTCCATTGCCAGCAATGGGGAAAAAGTCGCAATATGTCACATGACATTATCAGTTTGACATGCCTACCCTATAACATTATCTTGAGGGAATAAATTGAAAGTTTATGTCCAGGCTATGAGAGGGCTATATTTTCACAGCCCTCTTTCTGGACCATGCATTGTACATGTCCTCAATGGAAGGCAGGCTGGTAGCAATTGTTTTTTCTGCAGTTGTAACTATCAGTGGCATTTTTGATGTTAGTTGTCCTTTTTAAATCTTGAGATATTATAGAATCTAGAAACTTGAAGGTCTCTACTGTTGATACTTTGTTGTCTAGTATTGTAAGAAGTGGTAGAATAAGAGGGCTTCTCCTAAAATCTACTATCATTTCTACAGTTTGACTGTGTTCGGTTCAAGATTGTTCTGACCGCACCACAAGGCTGGTTGTTCAACTTCCCGTCTGTACGCAGACTCTTTGAACAAAGGAACTGTTAGTGACACAATTTCAACTGAGCTAGATTATATTCAAGCTATTGCCTATCAAACTTCAAAAACTGTGCAACATGTACATTTTGTGCATTTGTAAAAATCATTGCAGGAGTCAAACTTTTCACCATGACAAGCAAGCAACAAATCTTCTCTACATTCCAATTGAGTCTCTTTAGAAATACACAAGGGATGGGCAACTCTGCAACCTTTATGAACTGTAGACTTCAACTCCCAGAATAGCTGAATCAGCCATGCTGGCTCACGGATCCTGGGAGTTGAAGTCTACAGGTTGTAAAGGGGTCATTATTGCCACCTCCTGCATATTCCCTCCCTAAAAGTATGAATGGCTTTGATTTTGGAATTGCATGTTTACACAATTGTAAACTCTTCAAGGATGCAGCTAATGAGTGTGTTTACAGCTTCCCATGTTGGAGAAGGGACGATAGTCAAAAAACCAATAATAATAATAATAATAATAATAATAAAAATAATAATGGCAATTTGCATGGATTCTGTGTTTTTGATCAGCTTAAGTGCCCTAATAATATGGATTATTTTTGTTATATGCAAACTTCTAATCTGTTTGGGGATCACAGTGACTATGCAACCACTATTACAGGTAGTTCTCCATTTACAACCAGTCATTTAGTGACCATTCAGAGGTACAACGTGACTGAAAAAATTGACTCATGACCAGTCTTCACACACAGCAGTATCCCCACGTTCATTACGATCAAAACTCAGGTACTTGGCAACCAGCACATACGTATAACAGCATGCCAGGCTCAGTGATTGCTATTTGTGACCTTCCCAGCTGGCTTTTAAGAAGTGAATGCGGGAAACCAAATTTGCTTAATGATCACGGGAGTCACTTAACCAGAATAATTTACTAAACAACAACGGCAAAACAGGTCATATATCGGGCACAATTCACTTAACTGCCTCATTTAGCTATGGACGTTCTGGTCCAAATTGCAGTCATAAGTCGAGAACTACAGGTATTGTGTCAATGATATGTTTTATTAATAGTTTATGTTTTAATTTGAGTAGCTGTTTTTCTTTTCTGTAGCATCAGATCTCCTACTTAATTCCATATTTGTCATTTAAAAAACCCCATCTAGAATATGAACAGAAGTGTAATAAACAGCTTCCATCATCCAGTGTAGGAAATTGACTTCCTCATAAATATGCCGATGATTTGCAGCACAAATTCTTGCTTCTTGGGAAGTGTTCTAGCTATTAAACTAGAAGAACTTTTAAATTTGCCACCATTTAATTTGGTGTTTAAAGGTTGTAATTGAAAAACAAACAAGGAAGCTGGAGGACAAAACAAGGTAACACATTGCTTCTCCTGAAACCTCTTCTGCAACACTTCTCCCATTTCCTTCTTGTTTTACTGAGATTTGGTAACCACGTTATCATAGGTCGGTGGAGGAGAAGAAGGATTTGGTTCAGGTGTGTCTGCTCCACCTCCGATGACTTGGTAAGGCACAAAAAGCATGGTTGGCTGTAACAGAAAAGAACAGTCAATACAAAACATACTCAGGGAGGCACCTATTACTCTGGGTAGGAGGAAAAGATTCTCCAGTTGTGTGTTGTTAACTGTGATGCTGCCAGTCTCACCAACAGGCTGTAATCCTTGATAGCCCAAAGTCCGGACAGAGAATTCTTTAAAACTATAAATTAACACACAAATGATTTAGGGCCTGGGCATTTAAGTGACTTTTCCTGATCGAATCTGCCAGCTATTCTCTGTATGGCAGTGTTTCCCAAACTTGACAATTTTAAGGCATGAGGACTTCAACTCCCAGAATTCCACAGCCAGCAACGCTGGCTGTGGAATTCTGGGAGTTGAAGTCCACATGCCTTAAAATTGTCAAGTTTGGGAAACACTGCTGTATGGAATAGATGGTCTTCTGAAATCCGGATGGTACCAACTGGGATGCTCCCCTGGAAAATGGTAAGTGGTAAGAGGAGTGAACTGGCTTCTCCTGAGGACCTTTGGGGAATGATTTTATTTTGTGCATTAGTTTTTATTGCAGTTATATATTGCTTATGTTTTATGTTACTGTATTTGTATGGTTACTGTGTTGTTGTAAACCTCCTAGGGCCCAGCTTAATTTAGGAGCGTATAAATAAATAATATTGTCATGATTTATTCACAAAAGACATCAGGTTATTAACTTATTTTAACAATTTGAAGGTGCGAAAAAGATGCATTTTCCTCCAAGGGAGGTTATTTTTTGGTTTCTGAAATTGCTTCAACTGACAGTTGTTCTGAACAGATATAGGTGCCAATAAAGGAGAATATTTGTAGCTGTTCTGGCCCATATAGCTCTATGGCCCATATAGCTCTATGGCCCAGCTCTATGTTGGAAGGTCTGGCAGTTATTGGGTTAAATGCTAGGTATGTGGATGGGTCAGTGGGAGGAGTTCCAAAGGTCTTGGGGAGACTTCCTGGACACAAGCCACATGGGAATCTCTTTGTCTGTAAGAAGCATGGGCCATGGAAGGTCTCCCTATAAGATGGTATAAAGAGCAAAATCTTCTTACCTAAGGAAAGGATCTGAAAGATGAACAAACATGTATTCCCAGCAGCACCAATCTCAACGTGAACGCAAGTAATCTTTCTCATTAAAATATATTTGTTTGTTATAAGATCGTTTCTTTTGAGTTAACTATCTGACTGGATTTGAAATATAACACTTTTGAATTTGGGTCAGTATAGTAGCACAGGTTTGAAATGAGGGTAACCTGATGTTCTCTGAGCTTGGTTGTTCTTTTGCAGATGTTTTACTGCCCAAATAATAAACCTGCACTGAAGATGTTATCTAATTTGAGTAATGAAACATCTGCAAGAAAGCAACCAAGCTAGAGAGCACCAAGGCCTCCAAGACAGGCATCTCTGCATGCTGATTTAGCTGCTTACAATATTTTTAGAGTTCTTCTGTTTTGTCAGATCCAACCATATTCACCCCTTTCAGTCTTTGTTCTCTCCCATTTTCTCCCTCTCAAATTAATCTGAAGCATTTCTGAAAGGTTGAGAGTATGTTTGTTATTGGTACAAAAGGAAGCCAATTGTCGCTTCTGCCAAACAAGGGACAGATGTGGCTTTTTGACCCACCACAGAACTTGCCAATGCAGAATGGAGGCACTTGGTTGGCAATTCAATTGTTTTCATCTGGTTTTTTCAAAAACCTTTGTAGCTCTGTTAGAATCCCTTTATTGCCACATCTACATTTGGAGATCTTAGGTAGCACATGGTAGTCATGTATTCAGATATTGGTCTGAGACTTAAAAATGTTATTTTTTTTCAAAATGAAAAAAAATCTCATTTTTAAAAAACTGATAGCATTGCGAAAAAATGTGACCAAGTGACACATACTTTAAATTAATATAATAACACCACTAAAGTAAATATATTTAGAACTGAGCCTTCTAAAATGGAGACATGAACTTCTGCATTACTGAATTAAAAAGAGACAACATAAATGTGTTGTATTGATGACATTTCCTCTCTAGCAAAAGAGAAGCTGGGAAAAATTCATGTCATCTAATTATTCATATGCAGAAGCAAATAGCCACAGGGTTTTGGATCAAAATTCAAGCCTCTCCTAGTTATAAAGCTTATTGGGTATCCTGAGCAGCCAATCTCACCTATTCTTCAGGATAATAGCAAAGAAACAAGCAAAAGTTCGGGTTAGGTGGAGTGTAAATATAAAGAAGAAAAATGGACAATCTATTTAACTTTTTTAATAATAAAAACAACTAAAGCTATTATCGAACTATCAAATATTTACCTGGGCATCAGAACAGCAAGTTGCCTGGCACCCAAAGTGTGCAAGTGAAACAGCAATGCAAAACTCCAGCAGACTGAAGAAGAGCAGCAGACTGGAGAAGCCATAACTGACATTCTTTATAGTTGTAATCTGTTGAGAAATTAATGTAGCGGTACGTATTTTATTTTATTTTATTTTATGTGCTACAATATGAAAACAGCTGCTTCCTGGGAGGAACAATTGTATTGGGAAAAACAGAGACAGTGTATAGGTAATCCTCGACTTACAACCACAATTAGGATCAGAGTTTCCACTGTTAAGCAAGGCAGTTAATTGAGTCAAACATAATTTTATCTTTTTGCCACTGTTGTTAAGCAAATTGCTGCAATTAAGGGAATCCTATGGTTGTTAAGTGAAGTTTTAATTAGGTGACTGGGGGAATGGTCATACATGCGAGGAGTGGTCATAGCTTTGAGTGTCACTGAAATCTGAATGGTCACTAAATGAATAGTTCATTCAATTAAAGACTGTCTGTATAGCCTGTGTGATATGAGAAAACCACATTAGGGAACTTTAGCACTTCTTATGCTTTGCAGCATTCTGAAGGGAAATTCCAGATAACACTGAGAATCAAAGGGGGATCAATCATATTTCAGATCCACACATCAAGTTAAATCATTGCACAGTAGCACGTATTTCACCTGAGCCTTGTTTCTCCTTTACGCACCACAAAAAGCTGCTCATGTAAAATGAAGCAGAGAAGAAGAATCCAATGCTCAGTCTCTAAATCATTAGTTTTGCCGATACAGAAATTCTCAGCTCTCCTAACCAAACCGGCTGAAGGACATTGTTCAAGGTGGTAGTAGTGTTAGCAGGCCAGATTGGAGCCTTTGTAGGAATGTGGAATTTGGAGGCCCCGGGTCAGACCACGGTAAGGACATCCCATAATAATGTCCATAATAATAATGTTGTAAAGGCCATAGTATGATGTACATTACTTTATCATTCTTATTCTTATTCTAAGGATATTTAAGCCATAATCTTTCTAGTTCTAGGCTCTTTGGCATTCTGCTGGCCAGGTGATCACTCTAGCTTTGTATGTCAGTGAAAGATGCTCCGTTTTATCTTCGGTCCCTCTGCTTCCTTATTTAAAGGGACATGTTCCCCAGAACAAGGTATTCAGGTTATGATGACTCAAACACAGTTGAATACTTTGGGTGCATGTTCTCCTGAATTACACCAAGAGTCACAAGGGACTGAACTAAAAGCAGTTAAGGCAGAGACTGGCTAGTCCAAGACGGAAAACAACAGGCCTCCCCACTGTCCTAACATATCCAGGCTTGGGTGAAGGGAAATAGATTTTATACACCTTGAGGCTGTTGTTGGATGGGGTCAGAATAAGAGGAGAGGAAAAGTTTTATACCAGTACAGCTAATGACAACTTAAGGTTTCAAATCTTACTCATGGTCTGAGGATAAGGTAAAGGTAACTTCATGGGAAAATTGGCATTAACAGATTAGGATTAAGGGCAACAATGTGATTTAGATTCAGTCAGTCAAAGATATATTATTTCCCTTCATCAATAAGGATGCAGCTAGATCTATTTTATTTACCCAACTTCTTTCCAATCATGTTAGGTTGAAAAGGGGAAAAATCCTGGATGTGATACTACTATGATTTAACACTCATAAGAAAGCAAAGGACAGGACTTTACAAAACAGTAAAATATCAAGCTGTTGATCCCAGATATTGGCATGGTTCTAAACTGTCCACACTTCAGAACTTACCTAATTTTCAGTTTTCTAAAACTCGTGTGGCAAATGCAAAGAAGGGATGAGGATGTGGGGGTGGCAAGAAAACTTGGTATACATGTACAGCTGTATTCTGTTCTATTATCCAATTTTCAAACAATCTAAGCCAACAACCAAATTTTTACATTCTACAGAGAAATAGTCAAAAAGTATGTCTAAAACACATTTACCATTTTTTAAAAAAAGAAATCTATCCAACTCCCCACCCTCCAAAAAACACTGGAAAAGAAAGAAGACATCTAAAAGATCCTACACACTTTGTTCCTCAATGACCAGAAGATTTCAAACAAAACTTAACGAATCTGGGATATCCCTCCTGTATATATAATCTCCTTCTAGATTATACACATGAAGCCAAAATTTAAGAACAAATTGGTTTACTTACGTTTAAATATTCAGTGTTATATAGATAGATATACCTAAAATTAGTACTATTGAAGATCAGCTCACATAGATACAGGATGATACCAGTTAATGCCATTATAGCACTTGTGATGTTCAATCCTACACTGGATTTCACCTGAAACAGCAATGCACCAGAAAGAGAGAAATTACAATTATGGTGTCAGCATAAGTCTTATTAAATGCAGAGCATAAAAACAATTAGCCCCAACTATGATAAAAACAGTGACAGAGAATTTCAATGTATGTTTATGTTTTTTTAAATCTGTTTTATTGATTTTTTTAACATAATCTCATTATTTGAATAACAATTAAATATAGATGTTTTTCTAATATTTCTGCAAATAATTACCACATGAATATAAATTTTCTTTTCTAACTGATCACCTTGCTTTGTCATAGATCCTATTTACAAAATTCTTATTTAAATTTGTTTTCCCCACAATATTCAAAACATTCTTACTGGATAAGATTTTCTCAAAATTAATTACACTTAAGTATTTAAGTCTTTTTCTTCGTATAGGCCATTCTAACACTTTTACATTTCTCATACCTTAAAAAGAGAGAGAGGCTAATGTATATTTATATCCAAAATGTTTCTCTTCTTTTTAACCATATTCAAACATATGTTTAATCTTTAAATGTTCCATTTAATAAATCTAATCTTTTAGATCTATTCAAAACATTTTTATCCATTGAAATTTTCTTAAGATCAATTACACTTAAGTATCTAAAACATTTCCTTTATATAAACCACCCCAACATTTTTATATTTCTCATGTCAAAAAACAAAACACAAAGGAAAATAGAAAGAAAAAATACTGTTACTTGAGGGGCTCATCCCTCTTAAACTAAAATTCATTTATATCCAAAATCTTTCCATTTCTTTAACCATATTCAAACAGATATTTAATTTTTAAATATTCCCTCTGATAAATCCCATCATCTAATTTCTTAATTCTCACTTTGGCCGTCCCCCACCCCAAACATCTTTCCTGATCAATATGCTCTGCTGAATCAAAGAATCTTCCCATAATCTTAATGGATGTTGTTGTAGGTACAAAAGGCAAATCAGGTTAAGATGTTTTTATAGGAAGGTTTCGCCCCTTCCTAATCATTGAAAATCTTTTCCTTTCTTTCTCTTATCATTTTTTGTCCCTCAAGTTCTCGTAGTTCTGGCAGCTCTGTAATCCATTTTGTCAAATCTTTTTTCTTGTCCTCAGACTTATTTTGTAATCTTAGAGTGTAAGTTATCTTTTCCAAGTCCAATATTTCCTGCAAGTTTTTTCCCACCTGGCTTAAGTCATACTTCTTTCTATTGTTAGGTTTCATCTTTAAATTTCTTTCCTCTGGTTTATATTCAGTTGCCTGTTTTATCTGCTCGCTCTCTATTTTTATTTTCTGCAGCACGTCTTGCCTGGCTACTCTTATCATCTTGCATACTGGATGCTGGTTAGGTGGGTGGGGCCCACTGGGAAACGTATATGTAAGGCGCTGGGAGGCGACTGCTCCCAGTGCTGACTTTGCTTGTTGTTTATATGACTAAATGCATGCCAGAAGTTCTGTGATTAAATCCAACCACCCGTGAACTCACCAACTCGTGTCTTCTTGGAGCCAGGGGTATGGTAAGGACTCCAGGCACTCGCTTTGTAGGTAGCCTAAAATGTTTTCTTTTTTTGTCACAGCTATTCTCTGTTATGAAGACATTGAAGGTCACCAAAAACAAGTTATCTTTTCCTGGGGCCAAGAGCCCTCTTTTTTTCACTTTCAGAGGCTTTTTGCTTCATGGATCGTTTTTTTTTTTTCGCCCAGGAAGTCAATTATCAAGTAGAAGACAGAAAATCACTGTTCTTACTTGGTTCCAAGCATGTTATTTACTGTTAGCTTAAAATACTGCTTTTGGGCTACGGCTACTTGTAGCTTAGGCTAGACTCTGAAGTTAAGCTAGCCTTTCTCCTGCTGGTTTCTGGAGGCCTTTTCCCAGACTGATAGGATCGACCATCTCTCCATGATCGACGGGATTTCCCTCCTTCTTTGTTGCCTCTCTGGGGCGACTTCAGGCCCATTTAAGGTCCCCTAACAGGCAGAAATTGGCCATAGAGTGCAGAGCACCACGATCCCTCGGCTGCTGAGGTACTTCACAAAACCGGAAGCATGTATGGGTGTGTTTAATGACAAATAACCAGTCAATGGTGAAACCAGACAACATCCACTAAAATCACAGGTATCAAACAATAGCAACAAGGTTTTCCACAGTGGAAAGGCAAATACCACAATTCATTTGAAGGCTTTTCTAACACTGTCAAATTCCTTCTCTCTGTTTCTAGATGTGAGCCTCCACTGAAGGCCAGGTGGTTAACAGTGACAGGAAAACTGGTAAGGTTATTCACCCAATAACATTCTGGTAAAGAAAGAAATCCCACACTGTTTATTCTAGGACACAATGCACTCTAAGTGTTAAATTTTAATGTTAAGTGGTCTTCTAGCTATACAACATTACAGAGAGGCAACTAGTGAGATGGGAATAAAGAAACCCTTGGAGACAGTTGTGAGAAATCTGAATGTTTAAAAATTGCTCTGTTTTTAGTTCTCCTCTGTCAGGAATGTAGTATTTTTCTATCAAGATGGTTGTTTCTCTTGAATCCACACTATGTTCCTTTACAAGACAAAAACATTTCTGTGTTGCCATGAATACTTTAAACCAAGGAAAAACAGGAGAGAAGAAAGCAAGCTCTTTGCAGGAGGCCTACCATCAGCTCTCTTCTCTCTTTGATTCCCAGAATGAGACTCACACTTGTTCCATACTTTTACTCCTAATACACTGAGCTTCTTTCTAATGTTGCTTCCATGTAGGAATACTTCTGAAACAGGAACCTCTGTCAACATGGAGGAGGAGAAGGAGGAGGAGGCATGTTGGTGGTTGGTGGTCTGGTTCAAAACTAGAGAATGCAAGGACGCACCTCTTTGTTCAGGACTAGCACCAATACCAGTAACAACTAAGGAAGCTCTAATAGAAGAAGCACCCACGTCATGGTCATTGACTCTCTCAGGCTTCTCTCATTTTCGTCATGGTACAGACAGGACCTGCAGTGTTGTAGGTTGCACCTCAGGAAGGGAACTTGGGAAGAAGCCCATCGCAAAATGGGGACCAGGGGAGGCTCCAGTTCTAGATGGTTGAACATTCTCTATTTGTGACATAGAACTTTCAATGGAAGCAAAGCTTGGAAGCAAAAGTTGATCAAAGAAGGGTGGGGGGGTTAGTTTGCTTTTCTTTCCCAAATGTTGATTTAAGCCTGAGCAGTATCTGAAGACAATATAAAGAATGCTAAGTGATTATGAAGAAACAACATAAAAGAAATTCAAATGCTATATAACTTTCTCACCAAACCACAATTTGGACGGTTCACAGCTGCTACACATAGTGATCCAGAAGAAATGAACTATGGGAAAAGAAAAACATTGACTTTAGTACAATCTGGCACCCATAAGAAACCAGGGAGGTTCTAGTGCAAACAGGATTTTTATAGGTACCTGTTAGCCATTAATACCAAAGTGCATGACTGAATGGAAATTTGCACATACTTACAAATATCCCTCCCCAAAAGGGATAACCTCCAATTACAGACAAGATAAGGTAGTAAGAGGGAAACAAAGTGAGACAAATTGTGACAGCTCCAAAGCCAATGTGGATCAACCCAATCATGATCTGGATGGCCTATGGAAGGAACACATACAAAATAAGAAAAATTAGTTCTCTGAATCTGAGAAAGAGAAACGTTCTAATTTGTTAGCACCCCTGGAAAAGCATCACTTTCTATCCCTCTTTGAAAGATCCTTGAAAGGGGTTGGGGCTTCTAAGCTTCCAGGGCAGGTGTTGACCCAAGGCCTGGGTTCCTATGGTGAAAAATTCAAATGGGGGGGGGAAGGGACAGTTTGAGACACCATTGTCACTATGTACTGGACATTTCCTCGAGATTATGATCTAGTTTCACCTTGAGTGAGGCTGCTCTTGTCAGGAAGATAGGTAAGAATATCAAGATGGGCCTTTGAGAGAGGAATGTCACTTTGCTCATTACAGACTCCTCTGCAAGAGGAAGTTAAGCATGGTCATCATAAGACAAAGCAACTTCAAACGGCTCGGGCTGGAGCCAATCTATAAACAAGTTCTTCTGGAGAAAAGCCCAAGAGTTGCACTTCTCAGAGGGAAAAAAAGATCTGGCTGAAACTATGGCTGAGCTCCACTTTCTCAGTAAAAGAGCAAAGAAAAGGAATGCATGTGAGTGAGAACATTTGGTAGAAACACAAAAGAAACTACCAGGAAGAGCAGAGATTTCTGAAGTATATTCCAGAACCAGACAACAGCCAAGCCAAGTTCCAGAACTTCAACATGGGGCTCACAGGTCTCTACACAGCTCTAAACCTTAATGGCCTTCAAACAGGCACATAGCAAAGCACACATACCCCGAGCACTTTGGTCTCAGCACTGAGGAATCTCTCCATAGGACCCTTTTGGAGGACTTGTTGAGGAGCACTGGTGGAAATTCCAAGTTGCTGGACCACATACTGTGGATATGGAGTTGCTCCAGATGCCTGAAGAGCAACACCCGGTAATCCTGGGGCCATTTGGATTACATTCGCTCCATTAGAAGGGATGACAAATATGGATCCAGTAGCCATGCTTGCTGGAAGTGTTGCCACAACTCAGGTACCTGCAAACAAACAAGTGAAGAAAGTTAATGTCTTCACACCAAGGAGGCAAAGCCTGGCTCTTCTCATTAATCTCACTTTATGAGATAACATTTGCCTGTAATAAAACTGAAGATTATTTCCAGAAGGGTTCAAGGAGCCACATACAACTTTCTCAGGGATTAAAAATATTTCCTTTCCCCATATTCAGCCGGAACCAAAAAAGTTTCTTTGTTGAGAAGTGAAATGTTTTCAAGGAGAAAAAAAGAACTCCAGTTGCCTTTTGAAAAGCACCTGTGGGACAACCATGGCCTGGAAGATTGAGAATCTCCATAGACATCAGAGAGAAAAAGTTAATGAGAACATGGAGAACCTGCTTATTGTTATGACCCAGGGGGTCAAGGCAAAGCAGCCTCTAGAGCAGTGGTTCTCAATCTTTTTATAGCCGCGACCCCGGTCATAAGTCGAGGACTACTGGCCCGGGAGCGCCGCGCATGCGTCGTGCCGCCCCCTGCGCCAGCTGAGGCATAGCCAGCAAGGGGCCGCAGCAGGCAGGGTGACTACCGGCTGGGCCACCAGCTGGCCCAGCCCAAGGCAGGTAAGGCACCCGCCGAGCCCCACGCGCACCAGCAACCCTCCCTGCGCCCGCCGCTGCCCCACTAGGCTTACCTTGGACGCTGCCCGTTTGGGGCGTCGGCAGGCAGGCCCAGGCGCTTCCGGGCAGCTGTGGCGGCACAGGGCGACCATCGGCTGGGCTACCAGCTGGCCCAGCCCAAGGCAGGTAAGGCACCTGCTAGGCCCCAAGCGCACCAGCAACCCTCCCTGCGCCCGCCACTGCCCTGCTAGGCTTACTTTGGCCGTCGCCCATTCGGGGTGGCGGCAGGCAGGCTCAGGCGCTCCCAGGCAGCCGCGACAGCAGTGGCGCAGGGCGACTACCGGCTGGGCCACCAGCTGGCCCAGCCCAAGGCAGGTAAAGCACCTGCAGGGCCCCACGCGTGCCAGCAACCCTCCCTGCGCCCACCGGCCTCCCACCTCCCACCCCAGGCCCTCTTTTACTTACTTTTTAGTTGCTCAGCAGGGAGGGAAGCTCTGCAGACTGTTCCCCTTGCAGCAACGTTTGCAGACTGGGGCTTTTGGCAGGCTCAGCAGGGCAGAGACTGCCCTGGACAATTCCTATTGGCTTTTGAAAGCCAATAGAATTAGACTCTGTTCAAGAGAGTCTATTCTATTGGCTTTCGAAAGCCAATAGAATAAGAGGGAGTAGCAGAGCTAAGGAAAAGGGGAAAAATGGCGGATCGCGTTGTTTGGCGACCCCATGAAATGGTCATTCGACCCCAAATGGGGTCGCAACCCACAGGTTGAGAACCGCTGCTCTAGAGTTCTTTATTTCTCTTAGCAAATATTCCAGCCAATGGACTTCCAACAACAGGTACGGCTTCACCCTCACACAAGGCACAGACTCCCAAAAACAGTCCCAGTAGTACTAAGAAAGCCCACAGAGTAGGAGCAAAGTCCAGGGCAGTCCTCAAGGTTCTACCAGGCAGGGTCCAGGCCCAATACAAGATCACTCCTCAGAACAAGAAACAAGTCCCAGAAAAGAAGCAGTTCCAAAGCTCCAGTGAAGCAAAGCCACAAAAGGGCGAGGTCCAAAACAAAATGCAAAGAGCAATCTTCCACAAGAGGCAAGGCAAGGCAAACAGCAACAGGCACAAGTAAAAGCCGGGAGAGTGTAAGCCAAAGCAGTTACAGTTAAGGCAGTTACAGGCAATCAGGAAGAGTGGCCCTGTCACGAGGGCAATGAGTAGGCAATGGGATCAGCAAGGGGATAAAAAGAACTTTCCCACCCCCTAAGCCCCACTCTGAGGACGCTGGCAGAGGACCAGCGAAAGCTAAGTTATTTTAATCTTGTATATAACTGTTTTTATTGTTTTAAATGTTGTTTTAACAATAAATAACTGGAGTATACTCTTCCGGAGATCGAAGATTGCATCATTGAGCAAATATGCCTAGGATTCGTATTTTTACAACCATTAAGGATATATATATAATATATATATATATATGTAGATGCTTTAGATTGGGAAATTAGTTATATAAAAGCAAATGTTTTATGCTTTAGGTATAGGTGATTGCTTACATGAAAAGAGCAAGGTAAGGGGAGGGGGGAAAGGAGTTAAGGATGGAGCCTGGGTTGCTGTGTATGAGTCATCATCTAGAAATTATTTTTTTGTGCCATCTTATGCCTAGCACCAAGATCAGATCTCTTTGTTCTGGAAAGGTATAAAAGGTGGAAGACATCTTTCCTGGTTGTTGCCTTTATCTCTCTACCAGCCACAAACAGAGACGGGGTCACACAACTCTATTTTGATCAAAATAAAAGTTGTTTGCTTGCTGAAACCTCGGCTCAGGAGTTTCTTTGGCTCTTTTAAATTCCTGAGTAATTGTGAGGCTAAGTGGAAAACCTTACAGTACAAAATCAGCAGGGGATCAAATAAATTTTTCCCTCACTGTAATAACTCTCCGGATGTTTAAAACCCTGACCCAATGGCCCGAATTAATCCCACGGTTGCTATTTGTACAGACCTCAGGAGGAAGCTACTTCCTTCCCTCTTGGAAGTCCAAGTTAAGGGGAGCTCCACTCACCCACCCACCTTTGAAGGGCGAACTTCAAATATTGACTCTTTGTAAGTTTACAGGGCGCCTGTGCGCGTATATGGCACTTCCATCGTGGCAAGATTGATTGCAAACTCTTTCCTGTCCGCTAATTCTCCCCTGAAATGCGCCCGTCTAGAAGACCTTCGGTGACGGCGTGGCTGAGAAGACCGCGGGTGGATGGCTGTGCAGGGGAGAAGCGGCAGGCAAAGAATTAATTCCATATTATTATTTTTTAAAAAGTAATCAGAATCTACTCACAACAACCGATCAAGACGACACACAACAAGGAAAACGAAAGTAACTTAACGGAAACAAGTGGAGGGCGGGGTTACGCCGCCTACTAAAATGAGGGATTTACTCGTAGCTTAATCGAGGACTCCTGAAAAAACTTCTTTTTCCTCTTTAACTGTTGCAACTAATAACAGTTTGGGGGCCAGGAATCTTCTGTTTATTCAGAAATGAGAGTAAAATTATCCAAGTTTACAACATCCTGCTATTCCCGGGCTAAAACGAATCACTGAAACCAAACGTATCCCTCGAATCTTTCGCTTCCTCCCAAAGTACGCAAGTCACGCGCTTGAAGGAACTCGTTTTGAACCCCTTGGATTCTTCTACAACCTTTGCAGGAACCACTAGAAAGAGAAACAAGAGGACGTACACTGTGATCACAGCCTCCGCGTCCGTTCCCCCTTCTGTCTCCTGGACCTCTTTAAGTAGACCTAGTGAGCGGAGAAGATTCCCCCCCCCCCTTCCCTCCACCGAAGCTCTCCGTAGCTTTCGGCTTACTCTTTTTGGCCCTTTAACAGGCAAAGTCGCAATGGAGGGAGTCGATCCCAGCCTCCGACTGCTCTCCTTGCGGAACTCTCCCTGGGAACCTCAGAGACCGCTGAAACGCCTGGACCACCATATCGTTTGGCCACTAAGCAGATGCCAAAGGCAAATCCTCTCCGTGCATTGGCAAAGTTAGCATATGGGTTAATCTATTATGTTTCCTTCTGCACTAATTTAAACTGAGCATTTGCTTTTGAGTTGACTACTATTGGAGAGTCCCCCATTCTTTCAGATGCATGTTACACGGGAGCGCCCTCTAGAGTCCTGATCCTCCTATTGCTAGTTTGTATAGGCCTGTGCCACAAACTTCTACGCGGGGTGTGTGTGTAGGGTAGATCGCTTCAACGCTATAGTGTTTTGGAAAGGGAGACAGCTTCTGCCCCCTTTCCTCCTCCCCACGAGCTATGCTAATCCCAGATTTTAAAAAGCTGCTTGTCGTTATCTCTTTCAGATGCCAAGATAATTTCCCTATATTATAATATTGGTTTTTCAGTCTTGTTTAGTTCAACAGTTCATGTCGAGGGGAAATTAGACAGGTGTTTCAATCAATGGGATGATAATCAAGTGTGAGCGTGGCAGGTCCAGTTACCTGACACAATATAATTCTGAAGTTAAGAAGAGGCAAGAGGAAATCACAATATAAGCTGCAAAGAGAGAAAAAGAAAACATAAGAGGGAGATAATGTATTGGTGGACAATGTGGCCTTATAAGAAAATTATCAATACTTAATTCATATAAAGGACATTCCACTAGAGAAGACAACTGAGTAACAGAAATACTAATACACAGTAAAGAAAACAGAAAAAGGAAAAAAGATAAAGGCAAAAGTGCAGAAAGAAAAGAAAAGAAAAGCTTCCTATTTTCCTTGCAGCAAATATAAACATCATTACAAAATTATCTTATAAAAAAGGTCACTTTTTCCTATTTTTTTTTCTAATTGTCAAAAAGTCTAGTCACAAGTACATTTTACGAGCCCTGATGGTACAGTGGTTAAAGTTCAGTATTGCAGGCAAACTCTGCCCACAGTCTGGAGTTTGATCCCGATGGGGCTCAAGGTTGACTCAGCCTCCCATCCATCCGGGGTCAGTAAAGTGAGGACCCAGATTGTTGGGGGCAATATGCAAATAATGCTTCAACGTTGTAAACCACCCAAAGTGTGCTGTAAAGCATTAAGGAACGGTGGTATACTTCTCAACTTACGACCATAGTTGAGCCCAACATTTCTGTTGTTAAGTGAGACATTTGTTAAGTGAGCGTTCCCCACTTTGCGACCTTTCTTGTCACCATTGTTAGAAGAATTACTGCAGTTGTGAAGCTAGTAACACGTTTGTGAAGTGACTCCAGCTTTCCCATTGACTTTGCTGGTCAGAAGATCACAAAAGGGATCACATGACCCAGAGACACTGCAACCATCATAAATATGAGTCAGTTTCCAAAAGTGTTAATTTTGATCACATGACCATGGGGATGCTGCAAAGCCCATAAGCATGAAAAACGGTCATAAGTCACTATTTCAGTGCCGTTGGTCACTAAATGAACTGTTGTAAGTTGAGGACTAAATGCTATTGCTAATGCTATTTGTTCTGTTTCATGTAAAAAGTCTCTAAGGGATTTCCAGTCAGTCCCATCTTTTCTCTAATCAAGGAAGTCAATTTAGCCTTGTCTGCAAGTCCCATCATTTTCACCAATCATTCCTTTATTGTGGGTTATGTCAAACCTTCCCACTTTTAAGCATATTACGAGGGCAATTTGGAAATAAACCTCTGAGCATGTGCGAGAAAAAGGCAGGGATAGCAACGCCCGTTCTATGGCGCCATGCGTAGTAGTTCAGTAGGCAGTGAGGAGTGGAAGGAAAAGGTTGTATTGCAGTTGTCCGCTAGATCAATGGAAAATGAACTCTGCCATAGAAAATCCCTCCAAACATGAAAAGTGAAGTGGGTGCAGTAATACAATTCCTGTGTGCGAAAAAATGTTCGGCACCTGCAATTCATTGTGAACCATGTAATCTTTATGGACCAAATGTGAAGGTGTCATACGTCAGTGGTGTCGCATGATGAAAGATGGATGAACTGACTTGCACAATGAGGCAAAAAGTGGCAGCCCATCTGTAGTCAGCTATGAACTCGTGCAAGAAATTGACAAAAAGGTCTGTGAAGTCCGTCGGTTCACGATATCTGCACTTTCTTTGCACTTTCCCCAAATTTCTCAGACTGTTTTGTATGGAGGTAGTGACAGAAAGTTTGGGATAGCGCAAGTTCTGTGCTCGTTGGGGTCCAACACTCCTTTCTGAGGAGCACAAAACACACGAAATGGGTTCACGATGCTGTTACAGGGAGGCTTCATTCCCAGGCAGATTTTTTTTGCAGAAGGAATTTCAAACCTCGTAAGACGTTGGGACAAGTGCCTCAATTTGAATGGGGATTGTGTTGAAAAGTAATGTAATGTTGTAATTTTCTAATGTGTATAATAAAAGCTCTGTATCTGCAAGTGTCTGTCATTGTTAACCAAACAGAGGATTATTTCTGAATTGCCCTCGTATAATCTCGCTGCAACTGTCATATATAAAAACAAAGTTCCATTACTTCTTCTTTGCTGTCCCTCTATTCATCCTGAAGAAAAGTATCCAGTTTTAATTGTACCCGAGTCTTTAAAATCTTCTGAATTTATCTAGGTATTTGTATCCAAGATTTTTGGAACTTTTCTTTTTCCGAACAGTCAGAAGATCAGACCTGCAGATTCTACAAGTAAAAATGTTAATCTTTCAATTAAAGCTGGTGTGGAGGCATCTGGAAAGACACGATAAAAGTTTGTTATGGTTTCTGATCCTCCTTCTCCATAAGTTGTCCTCTATATTCATCTTATAGGGGAGGAAGGATACTTGAGAAAAATTCAGACCACCTAGTTTCCCAGATCAAATAAGCTGTCTACTGGACCTTTTCACTTTCTAGTGCAAATCTGCCTCCTCTAAAAATTACAACCTTCCAGCATTAAATTATAATTGAAATATGTACAAATTTATGAAAAAAAAATAAAGGCAAACAATGCAAGTAAATTGAAAACTTGTGAGATCACATGAGACCACTGAAATCTCACGAGAGTTGGCAAATTCAAAAGATAACAGCCTTTTTAACAATAACATATGTTGAAAAAAATCAATTTCATTTTTGAAGTCACAATTGACATTTTAACGTTGATAAATGCCCAGACGTCATCTGTCCCTGCATAAGAAGCCATCGCTGAAGGCTACCATTCCTGTAGATGATTGGAGAGTCATAGTTTTCATTAAGCTCTCATTCAGGTTGAGTGACTGAACTAGCTTACTTCACAGGGACATATCCTGAGCATGTTTCATGTCCTTTCCTCCAATTAGGGAAATGGTTCAGAAGCATGTTGATAGGATTTGTTCCCTCTCCATAGCTCCTCTCTACTTGGAGCTGGCCTGAATTGCAGGAAAAAACTCACAGTTGCTCCCTCTACCCTGTGTGCTTGGAGGAGGAGGGAGGTGGTGGTGGTTGAAAGATGGCTGGAGTGGCTGATTGAACTATCATTCAACCCTAGTGATCTTGGAATAACCAGCCTGTGAGTCCATTGCAAAAACCAGTGGCCGAACATGCAGATCCCTTCATGGAGTGCTGTATCTACAGAGGTCCTGCTCTACTACTTTTTCTGACCCTAAGAGAAAGATCATTGAGCAGCAACCTGGTCACAAAGAATGCCTCATAGGCTAACCTGCCTATTGGGCCTCCCCCCAAATCTTTTTAGAGAGGACTTGCTCTATCACTACCATAGCATTGAGAGTGGTAGAAAAAGCAGTAAAGAATTACTGTACCTTCCTAGAGCGACCTGCCTGTCAATCACATAGAAATGGAGCCAACCCATAGAGCAACTGGTCTGCTGGGAAACTAAAACTGTGATGACAGGGAGGTGGCTACACAGCAGTTCTGGTTTATGATTTTCTGCAGTCTTGGTGGAGCTGCTCTTATTCTGGGATCATGTCTGTCCAGCATCAAAACCCCAGATGCCCCTGGAGGGAAGTCAGCAGCCATCCTATCTGTGAAGCAATGATGAGGGAAGATGGAAAACATGATTTCCACATTGAATCAGAGGAAGCCAATGGTAGCTGCCCTCAGCTATGGACTGGAAATGAGAGGGAGGCTGTATTATGCAGATGAGTCCTTAAATATGGTTACAAGAAGTCTTTGAGGCAAAGTCAGGAGGCTGTGTGGATGGGCTCATTCTCTCATTAAGCAATTTCATTGTGCTCAGAGTGAGGTAGAGTATCTTCCAGCACTCAAGCTATAGGTAGTTCTCATTTAATAAGAGTTCAGAGTTACACCAGTGATGGAAAAGCAACTTTTAAGACCAAGCCTCACATTTAGGGCCTTCAAGGGTTTGTAAAGCAAAGGAAAACTGAAGTCAGAACATAAGAATAGTTGTGGTTTCATTTAGAAATCACTTTGCTTAATGATTGACAATCCCAAATGTGGCTGCCAAACAAAGACTATATCAATATAACTATATTGCTATTAAACCTCTGAGCCTATCTCTTACCCACTAGTTGTAGTGGGTGCTCTTTATGTTGCCGTCTATGGAGTCTACAGAGTTAAACCCATCAAGCAACATATTTGAGATTCTCTCTCCTGCACCCTTATGCTACAAGGAGAAAAAACTATCCAAATATTTTGGCACCCAAGCAAAACACCAACTTGTATCCGTGATACAATCCACATATCCTAGAAGCAAAACTTTAGAAAATCTTGCTGGAACCTTTGAGTATCAGTTCTTGTCTCCTTTCAATCCCCCATCTATGTAGTGGGATGGCACTGCTTAAGTTATTACCTTTATCCCTATTCCAGCACATTGAGGAATCAACATGTATCATCCTTTCGGAAATGTTTATCCACAGAGGATCTTTTAGACAACATAAGGGCACCCCAAAAATGGTCTTGAATCTGTCTGTCTTTCTTAATTTAAATCTGGGAAAGCTGAGCTGAAAGAGAATGCTAATAAGTTCGCTCCAGGGGTTGATTTGTCCAAAGAAAAGTGGTAGTGGGACTCCAGTTCGATTAGGCATCTATGGATCTTTACATGACTTAGTTAGCAATGAAAGGGATATCCCCTTATCATGTTCAGGAGCGCCCTATTCATCTTGCCCAAGTTACAGAGTGGAACCCTGGATCAAATGAAAATCTTTTCTTTCCATTCATTTGACTCCACTCCATACCACTTACAGCACAATTTTCAGTGTGTTATTCTCAGATACATCCAGTGAAATGCACCACACACTCAAAAGAATAGAACAGAACAGAACAGGAATTCTTTATTGACCAAGTGTGATTGGTCACACAAAGAATTTGTCTCTGGTGCATAAGCTCTTAGTATACATCCAAGCAACAAATGATAAATCATGATCATATTGATAAAATACATCATAAATCATAAGATAAAACACTCAGTGATAGTCATAGGATACTAAATAAGCAATCAACACAAATCATACTAGGATACTAAATTAAACAATATAAATCGTAAGTTACAAACAACAAAGTTATAATCATAAGAAGGTAAGGAAATAGGTAATAGGAAAGATGAGAAGGATAATAGTAATACAGCCCTACTAGGTAGTTTCACGGTGTTGTGGGAATTAGTTGTTAACAGAGTGATGGCATGGGGGGGGAAAAGTGTTCTTGTGTCTAGTTGTTTTGGCTTGCAATGCCCTATGGTGTCATCCTGAGGGAATAAATTGAAAGTTTATGTCCAGGATGTGAGGGGTTTGTAGATATTTTCACAGTGCTCTTTCTGGCTCATGCAGTATACAGGTCCTCAATGGAAAGTAGGCTGGTAGCAATTATTTTTTTTTCTGCAGTTCTAACCATCCGTGGAAGTCTGTCTTGTTTGATTGCAGTGCCAAACCAGTTATAGAGGTGCAAATGACAGACTCAATTATTTCTTTGTACAACTGTATCAGCACCTCCTTAGGCAGTCTGAGCTTTAATTTAATGTTTAAAAGCTGTAACTGAAAAATAAACAAGGAAGCTGGAGGACAAAATAAAATAATACGAAATGCATTGCTTCTCCTGTAACCTCTGTTGCAACACTTCTCACATTTCATTCCTGGGATTCTTGATTTAATGAAATTTGGTAACCACCTTATCGTAAGTCGGTGGAGGAGGAAGACAATTTGTTTCAGTTGTGACTGCTCCATTTCCGATGACTTGGTAAGGCACAAAATGCATGGTTGGCTGTAACAGAAAAGAATAACAATACAAAACATACTCAGGGAGGCACCTATTACTCTGGGTAGGAGGAATCAGGGCTTTTTTTGTCATAGAATGCCGGCATCATTTTTGGATGGAACCTTGTAGGGTAGGCAAGGCGGGTTGTATGACATGTGTGAGTTCTGGCACCTTTTTTTTTTTTAAACAAAAAAAGCACTGGGAGAAATAGATTCTCCAGTTGTGTGTTGTTAACTGTGATACTGGCAGTCTCACCAACAGGCTGAAATCCTTGATAGCTCAAAAGTCCTGATAGAGAATTATTTAAAACTATTAATTAAGATGCAAATGATTTAGGGCCTGAGCATTTAAGCAACTTTTCCTGATTGAATCTCCCAACCTTATCCACACATTCAAAGAATGCCTCCTCAGGATCTCCCACTTACCTACTAAAAGGTATGACAGGAAGACCCTCATCTACCCCAGTGAGTGTTCTCTGTATGGAATGGATGACCTTCTGAAATAAATATGTTACCAACTGGGATGATTCTCTGGAAAGTGGTAAGAGAAGTGAACTGGCTTCTCCTGAGCACCTTTGGGGACTGATTTTATTTTGTGCATTAGATGTATATTTTATGTTTCTGTATTCATATGGTTACTCTGTTGTTGTAAACCTCCTAGGGTCCAGCTTGAGGAGCATATAAATAAATAAAGAATATTCTTGTGATTTATTCACAAAAGCTATCAGATTATTAACTTATTCTAAGAATTTAAAGGCCCGAAGAAGATGTATTTCCCTCCAGGGAAAATTATTCTCTTGTGTCTGAATTGGCTTCAACTGACAGTTGTTCTGAACAGATATAGGTGCCAATAAAGGAGAATATTTGTAGCACAGGGTTGAAATGAGGGTAACCTGATGTTCTCTGAGCTTGGTTGTTCTTTTGCAGATGTTTTATTGCCCAAATAATAAACCTGCACTGAAGATGTTATCTAATTTGAGTAATGAAACATCTGCAAGAAAGCAACCAAGCTAGAGAGCACCAAGGCCTCCAAGACAGGCATCTCTGCATGCTGATTTAGCTGCTTACAATATTTTTAGAGTTCTTCTGTTTTGTCAGGTCCAACCATATTCACCCCTTTCAGTCTTTGTTCTCTCCCATTTTTTCCCTCTCAAATTAATCAGAAGCATTTCTGAAAGGTTGAGAGTATGTTTGTTATTGGTACAAAAGGAAGCCAATTGTCACTTCTGCCAAACAAGGGGCAGATGTGGCTTTTTGACCCACCACAGAACTTGCCAATGCAGAATGGAGGCACTTGGTTGGTAATTCAGTTGTTTTCAAATGGTTTTTTTCAAAAGCCTTTGTAATTCTGTTAGGATCCCTTTATTGCCACATCTATATTTGGAGATAGCTTATGGTAGTCATGTATTCAGCTATTGGTCTGAGAGTTAAAAACAATGTTATTTTTTAAATTAATACAGTCCCACTACTAAGGTAAATATATGCATTTAGAACTGAGCCCTCTTAAATGAGGACATGAACCTCTGCATCATGAATTAAAAAGAGAGAACACAAACTGTGTTGCATTCATGACATTCCCTCTCTAGCAAAACTGAAGCTGGGAAAAAAATTGTGTCATCTAAGTAAATTGTGTCATATGCAGAAGCAAATAACCACAGGGTATTGGATCAAAATTCAAGCCTCTTACTGGGTATCCTGAGCAGCTAATCTCACCTATTCTTCAGGGTAATAGCAAAGAAACAAGCAAAAGGTCAGGTTAGGTGGAGTGTAAATATAAAGAAGAAAAATGGACAATCATCTTTACATTCTTTGACAATGACAACTGCTAAAGCTATTATTGAAATAGCACATATTTACCTGGTCATCACGATGGCTGGTTGCCTGGCATGCAAAGCGTCCAAGGGAAACAGAGATGCAAAATTCCAGCAGGCTGAACACAAGCAGCAGACCGGAGAGGCCATAACTGACACTCTACAGAGTATGGAGACGCGTGGAAAGATGGTTGTAATCAGTTGCAAGAAATTAATGTAGCAGTACGTATTTTATTTTATCTAATGTGCTGCACCATTAAAAGGGACTCCCAGCTGCTTCCTGGGGAAACACTGGGAGGAACAATTGTAGTGGAGAAAAACAGAGGCTGCGTACAGGTAATCCTCGACTTACAATCACAACTGTGACCAGAATTTCCATTGTTAAGCAAGGCAGTTGTTAAGTGAGTCAAGCATAACTTTACCTTTCTTGCCACTGTTGTTAAGGAAATCGCTGCAGTTAAAGGAGTCCTACGATTGTTAAGTGACTCCAGCTTCCCCACTGCCATCGTCTTTGCTGGCTGGGAAAGTCGCAGAGGGGATGCTGCAAGTGTCCTAAATACATTGCTAGTAGCCAAGCCCCCACATTATGACTTTGGGAATGGTCATACATGCGAGGAGTGGTCATAGCTTTGAGTGCCACTGAAACTTTGAATGGTCGCCAAATAAATAGTTATAAATTGAAGACTGCCTGTACAGCCTGCATGATATGAGAAAACCACACCAGGGAACTGTAGTACCTCTTACGTTTTGCAGCATTTTGGAGGGAAATTCCAGATATCCCTGAGAATCAAAGGGGGATCAATCATATTTCAGATCCACACATCAAGTTAAATCATTGCACAGCAGCACGCATTTCACCTGAGCCTTGTTTTTCCTTTACGCACCACAAAAAGCTGCTCATGTAGGATGAAGCAGAGAAGAAGAATCCAATGCTCAGTCTAAATCAGGGGTGTCAAACTCAATTTCATTGAGGGCTGCATCAGCATTGCAGTTGCCCTCAGGGGGGCGGGGTGTGTGTGGCCTGGGTGGGTGCGGCCTACTGGGTGGGCGTGGATGGAGTGGGTGTGGCCTACTGGATGGACGTGGCCAGCTCTACATCATTTGCGTCAAGGGTGCCTGTGGGGCCCTGGGCAGGAGTGGGACAGATCTGAGGGTCTCTGGCAGAAAGGGGTGGGACCAGGGCAGAGCCCATCAAGCTGGATATGTGAAGTAGGTGAGGGCCATTTTCTGGCCACTTCCAGGCGATGGTGCATTTCTTCATTCCTCACAAAGGGTGACACCTCCCCAGCATGCACTCAGGGGGTAGGGCCGATGCGGCAGGGGCTGGTTTCTCGCTGTTTCCGGATGGCCTTGTGGAGCTAAGACTGAATGTGTTTCAGCATAGATGGCCACCACAAACTTGTACATTGGCTCCTGACCTGCCTGGGCCAGGGCCAAGGCAGCGAGGGCCATTACCTCACTGTTTCCAGGATGGCTTCGCGGGCCGCATGAAACCACTTTGGCCCCCGGGCCTTGTGTTTGACATGTCTGGTCTAAATCATTAGTTTCACTGATGAAGAAATTCTCAACTCTCCTAACCAAACTGGATGAAGGACATTGTTCATGATAGAAGGTGGTAGTAGTGTTATCAGAAGAAGGCCAGATTGGAGCCTTTGTAGGAATATGGAAGTTAGAGGTAAGGACATCGCATAGTAATGTAAAAGGTTCCCTCCCAGCTGTAAAGGCCATAGTACGATGTACATTAGTTTATCATTCTTATTCTTATGTTCTAAACGTATTTAACCCATAATCTTTCTTAGTTCTAGGCTCTTTGGCATTCTGCTGGCCAAGTGCCCAGTAATCACTCTAGCTTTGCATATTAGTGAAAGATCCTTTGTTTTATTTCCAGTCCCTCTGCTTCCTTATTTAAAGGGATGTGTTTGCTAGAACAAAGTATTCCGGTTATGACAGTAGTTTTGAGTGTACATTCTCCTGAATTACACCAAGAGTCACAAGGGACAGAACCAAAAGCAGTTAAGACAGAGGCTGGCTAATCCAAAGACGAAAAGCTGCAGGCCTCCCCACTGTCCTAACGTATCCAGTCTTGGTCACCTGACTTTATCTCCAAGATAATGGGTGAAGGGAAATAGATTTTATACACCTTGAGGCTGTTGTTGGATGGGGTCAGAATAAAAGGAGAGGAAAAGATTAGTTTTATCCCAGTGCAACTAATGATGACTTAAGGCTTGGAATTTTACTCATGGTCTGAGGATAAGGTAAAGGTAACTTCATGGGAAAATTGGGGAAATTGGCATTAACAGAGTATGGTTAAGGGCAACAATGTGATTTAGAGTCAGTCAGTCTAAGATATATTGTGTCCCTTCATCAATAAGGATGTAGCTAGAGCTATTTTCTTTACCCAACTTCTTTCCAACCATCTGTCAGGTTGTAAAGGAATAAAACCCTGGGTGAGATACTACTATGATTAAACACTCATAAGAAATTAAAGGATAGCATTTTACAAAATACTAAAATATCAAGGCTTTGATCCCAGGTATATGGTTCTAAACTGTCCACACTTCAGAACTTACCTAAATTTCAGTTTTCTAAAACTCATGTGGCAAATGCAAAGAAGGGATGAGGATGTGGGGGTGGCAGGAAAATCTGGTATAGATTTCAACATGTACAGCTATATTCTGTCCTATATAGAATTTTCAAACAATCCTTTGTTTTGCAGCACTCAAACCCTACTGTAAAACAACCAAATTTTTACACTCTACAGCAGGGGTGCCAAACTCAATTTCATTGAGGGCCACATCAATATTGTGGTTCCCCTTGGGGAGCCGGGTAGGTGTGGCCAGAGTGGGTATGGCCTACTGGATAGGTGTGGATGGAGTGGTAGGTGTGGTTTCAGCAGGTAGCGGGGGTGCTATCCTCACAGCGCCAAGAAGTTGAGCCAGGCGGTGCGAAGCTTGCCAGCTTTGCACCTTGCTGCCTGCTAAAACTGGGCAGGCTGTCTTATCAGATTTGCACCACCTGGCTCAGCTCTTGGCGCTGTGAGGAGAGTGCCCGGCTGCCTGCCAAAACCCCTCCCCCGGAGCCCATCAAGCTGGATATGTGAAGTAGGCGAGGGCCATTTGCTGGCCACTTCCAGGCAATGTGCATTTCTTCATTCCTCACAAAGGGTGACACCTTCCCAGCATGCATCCAGGAGGTGGGGCAGACACAGCAGGGGCTGGTTCCTCGCTGTTTCCAGACGGCCTTGTTGAGCTAACACTGAATGAATTTCAGCATAGATGGCCACCATAAAATTGTACATTGGCTCCCAGCTAGCCTGGGCCAGCGCCAAGGCAGCAGGGGCCGTTCCCTCACTGTTTCCAGGATGGCTTTGCGGGCTACATAAAACCACTTCACGGGCCCCTAGGCCTTGTGTTTGACATGTCTGCTCTACAGAGACATAGTCAAAAGGTATGTCTAAAACACATTTTCCATGTGTTAGCCCCGTCTTTGACACACGTAACCAAAAAAAATGAGGCACTTCGTCAAGAACGGAGAACATCCAGTTTATTTCACAAACGTAAACGGAATAAAGTCAGCACTGACTAGCTGTTAACCCTAAGTGTTTTTATACATAAGCTGGAACCCTTCCTAGCCCACACCCCTGTCACCGCCCATACACCGCCACCCACCTACGGTCCGCCCCACACCTCAAAACTTGCTGCATCATGATGACTGAACGCTTCCCGACGACCCGGCCGCTTCCCGTTGCTTCGATCTCTTCCCGAAGCTTCTGCCGTCTTCTTTCGACTCTTTGAAGATGTCCCGTGGCCACTATTGAGTACGCATGCGTTGGATTGCCTGTTC
Source organism: Crotalus tigris (assembly GCF_016545835.1). Classification (NCBI taxonomy): domain Eukaryota; kingdom Metazoa; phylum Chordata; class Lepidosauria; order Squamata; family Viperidae; genus Crotalus; species Crotalus tigris. The sequence continues at coordinate 647,833 of NW_024096711.1, forward strand.
TGTCCTTCACGCATGCGCGGCTCTAGAAATCATGATTGCATGCCGGGCCGGCTTCTGCGCATGCGTGGCCACCGGAACGATGTCGGGCCGACTGGACGTCACACAGAGTGGCGAGTGCCTTGCTGCCGCAGGTAGGTTCAGCAGTTGGTTGCAGCACGGCCCGACATACTGCCCCCCTTTCACCACGGTTCCCCCTGGGAAACAAACAAATATGTTATACCCGTATCTTTACCCCTTTTTGTCCACTCCCGCTACCCCACATAGTCCCGGCTTTTCTGGGTTTTCCACATGGAACTGATTGATTAATTTAGGGGCTTGTACATCATCTGCCCGTACCCATGTAGCTTCTGCCAAAGGATAGCCCTTCCACTTAATTAAATAATATAACTTGCCTCTCTGATTACGGGAATCGAGTATCTTCTGCACTTCATAATGTTCATCTTTAATAGGGCCTGGTCTAGTGTCCATTTGGTATGAATGGACTGGTTTAAGCAAACTACAGTGAAATACTGGGTGCACCTTTCCTAGCAGTCGGGGTAATTGCAGTTGTACGGTTACAGGATTAATAATCTTTACAATTTTGAACGGGCCAATATATTTAGGTCCCAGTTTTTTACACGGGATTCTTAATTTCAGGTATTTGGTGGACAGATACACTAGCTGACCCAACATATACGGTTTGCAGGGCTGTCGTTTTTTGTCTGCTTGTGACCTCATCCTTCGTCCATATTCTATTAACGCCGTCCTTGCGGCCTTCCATGCTCCTGACACCCATTGGATCCACTCTCTTGGCAGATATGGTTGTGCCCCCGAATCCTTACACTCAGGTATGGGAACGAACTCCTTCCCTGAAACCACCTTAAAAGGCGCAAATCCCGTACTGGTATGTACTGCGTTATTATATGCCACTTCCGCAAATACCAGTAGGTCTGCCCAGTTGGTTTGCTGATAGGATACATAACTCCTCAGATACCTTTCAACAGCTGCATTTGCCCGCTCAGCAGCCCCATTGGTGGCAGGGTGGTACGCCGTACTGAGCCCCTGGGACGTCCCTAGTAACGTGGTAAAGCCCTTCCAGAACTTTGCAGTAAATTGAACCCCCCGGTCAGATATTATTCGCCGAGGGGCTCCATGGATCCGGTATATATGAGTCAGAAACATGTATGCTAACTTCCGAGCAGTGGGTAACTTTCGACATGGAACAAAATGTGCCTGTTTCGAGAACAGATCGATTATTGTCCAAATAATCGTATATCCTCTACTGTTCGGCAAATCTACTATAAAATCCATGGCAATATCTTGCCATGGATGCTCAGGGTTCGCCACCGACTGTAATTGTCCCACTGGCCTTCCTGGCTGAGTTTTACAGGTGGCACATACTGTACATGCCTTTACATAGTGTTCGACATCTTTTCTTAACGTAGGCCACCAAAATTGGCGTCTAATTAGGTGTAACGTCTTGATGAACCCAAAATGCCCTGCTAACTGTGAGTCATGACATCTCTGAAGAACTTTAGCTCGTAACACCGATGGAACATATAACTTCCCTCCGAACCATACCAAACCGTCTCTCTGAGTTAACAGGGTACGGTGACTCTGAAACCACGAATCTTGGGGCAATGCCGCCTTCAACTCCGATTCAAGATCCTTGGAATTAGGACGGGACCGTAGTTTACCCACTCCCTGGGTATATGGTGGCAATATAGCTTGTACTATTTCTTCCCTTTGACTCTCATATTGAGGTAACCTAGACAAGGCGTCCGCCAGGAAATTTCGGCCCCCAGGTACATATTTAAGTTGGAAGGTGAACCGCTGAAAGTATTGTGCCCAACGGACGTGTTTAGGGGCTAACCGTCGGGGCGACTGTAATATAGCCAGGTTTTTATGGTCCGTCCATATTTCGATCTCATGTTTAGCCCCTTCCAGAAAGTGCCGCCATGTTGCCAAAGCCCACTTAATAGCAAAGGCCTCCTTCTCCCATATAGCCCATCTTCTCTCAGTTTCTGATAACTTGCGCGATGTATAAGCGCAGGGCTGTAGCTCACCCTTAAGATTTCGTTGTAACAATACAGCCCCCACCGCCACATCACTTGCATCTGCCTGGACAATATACTGTTTCTCGGGATCGGGATGTAGTAAAATGGGCTCTTTGGCAAATAACGCCTTTAAATGTTCAAATGCAGCTTGACTTTCCTTAGACCACGCTAATGGTTGACCAGGCCGTACCCTTGTTGGGGAGTTCCGTGTTTTCAACAACTCTGTGAGTGGCAAAGCCACGCGGGCAAAATGAGGAACAAACTGCCTGTAGAAATTCGCGAATCCTAAAAAGCTCTGCAACTGGCGTCTCGTCCGAGGCGCCTGCCACCCAAGTACTGCTTTTACCTTTCCTGGATCCATTTCTATTCCCGCAGCAGATATCTTATACCCCAAATATTCGATACAGGTTTTATGGAACTCGCATTTCGAGAGCTTCACGAACAGCTGAGCCTGGAGGAGTTTGCGTAACACCTCTCTAACCAATTGTATATGTTCCGCCATGGTTTTAGAATAAATCAAAATATCGTCTAAATAGACTAACACCCCTCTATATAAATGTTGATGCAACACCGCATTAATGGTCTGCATAAATACCGCCGGCGCTCCTTTAAGCCCAAACGGCATGACGGTAAACTGGAAGCTCCCTAAAGGGCAGTTAAATGCGGTCTTCCACTCATCCCCTGGTTTTATTCGAATGCGATAATATGCCTCCCTTAAATCCAGCTTAGTAAACACCCTCCCTTGGGATAAATGAGACAGCATGTCCTTCAGCAGGGGTAATGGATACATGTTTTCTGTGCTTACCGCATTCAACCCCCTAAAATCCACGCAAAGCCGTAATCCTCCGTCCTTTTTCCCTTGAAATAACACCGGAGCCGCAATCCGTGATCGGGCCGGCTGTATAAACCCCCGCTCTAAATTTTTATCGATATATTTTCGTAGCTCCTCTAACTCCTTAGGGGACATGGGGTACATCCGAGGCTTTGGCATTTTTGCCCCAGGTATGATATCTATAGCGCAGTCGGTAGGACGATGGGGCGGCAACGCATCACACTCTCGCTCGCTAAACACGTCCTGTAAATCCTCATATTCCACAGGAAATAACCGGGTACCTCCACCAGTGTCCACCGCTACTCTGATTCTTTCCTCCAGCCGTGGACTACCTTGTGGGGATTGTACCTGCGGTTCCTCACCCTCACTGCCTGGGGGTCGAGGGCCTACTGCTAACCTTATACGGCGACATCCCCCTGCCCACCAGATAACTGGTTGCCATCTGTCAAGCCATGCCAACCCCAGGATCACGTCCTCGGTCATTGAGGGGATGACTATAAAACGCAGCAATTCCCAGTGTTCCTGCATCTCTAAGCGCACCAGTTCCGTTACATAGGATGCCGGTGCCCCACCTAGTAAGGACCCATCCACTTGTTCAAAATTGATGGGTCGAGATAATTTAACCAATCGAAGTCCCAACGCATCCGCCACTTTTTTATTGATCAAACACCGGGTACACCCTGAATCTATTAATGCTTGACATTCTATGCTTTGTTTGGACTTACAATCCCCTAGGCGGATTGGCACGGTGAATGGAACCACCGGATTACTTACCATGGGATCTTGTTCCGGATCCTCCTGGTCACACCTCTCGGGAACTACCTCCGGGGTGGCAACCGCCACTACAGGTATAGCCTTATAAGGGGTGCTGCCTTCATCCTGCAAAGCCCTCAATTGATCTTTTCCTCGGAACGGGGTAACCTCCTGCCTTCTCATTCCTAAAGCTGTCTGTCCCAGAGTTGAACCTCGTCCAGGTGTAGTTGGGCACTGGGCCGCCCGATGACCCGGTTTATTGCACCTAAAACAACGAAACGTTCCTCTTGGTGCCCCGGGCGGAACTGGTTGAACTGGAACTCCCGACAGTCCTGGTTTGTTGGTTGCTTGCTGAGGCGGCGCCGGAGGAGAGACGGCTGTTACCGGTCTGATTTCCTGTAACCCTGCATAGAGTTCGGTCACTGTCCTGTACCAATCAGACAACCGAGATGGCACACCTCTCATCAGGCAAGCCTGTTGGAGTTCCACATCGAGTCCATGCCTGAAATGATGTACCAGCAGCTTCTCAGGCCAAGATCGTAGTCGGCCTGCTACCCTCTGGAAGTCCTTGATAAACTCTCTCACCGGCCTACCTGCCTGCCTCAGTGTCACTATTTCCGCCTCCGCTCTCTGCGCCCTGGTGGAATCCTCGAACCGCAATCTCAGAGCCTCCAGGAAGGCACCTATGTCGGCCAACTCACTGGCGTGCTCTCCGAACAGGTCGGCCGCCCATGCAGCCGCCTCACCTTGCAAGCTAGCGGTCACCGCTACCACCATAGCCCATTGGGAGGAGTAATATCCTGCGAAACGGTCCAAATGATTCAGCACATGCCCTAAAAACATGGCCAATTTGTCCGGATCCCCATCAAAAAGAATCCCGATTGCTGGAGGGGTCCATGGTATACCCGTGGGCCAGGCTACAGCCTGCTGGCCACCATGCTGAGGGCCCGTGCCAGTAGAATGCCGGCCAAGGTCCCCGGGTCCCAAGGGTAGGGACACAGGGGTGGTAGCTATGGGTCCCATTCGCGCACCTCCATGTCCTCCTTGTTGCAACGGCACCGTTGACCCCCGCAACTGTGGGCTACCCAGACGGAATCCGGATGACTCCTCAGGATGATGAGCGGCCACCCCCTGTCTGGGAAGGAACCCTGGCTCCCCAAACCTAGCCTTTAATACATCAAGGGTATACTGCCCTGGAGTGGTAGAGTAACTCCAGTCACCTCCATCGTCGCCGACCACTCTCCTCTCCCTCCAGCCCATCGCAGAGCCCCCGTTATCCTGTATGGACCGACGCTCGGTGTCCTTTCGTTGGGACGTGGAACTCAGTCCCCAGCCAGCCGCCTCTGGTAATACCGGCCTCTGCTTAACCCCAGGGTCCACATCCCCCAGCAGCGGAACACTTTTCTCCTTTGGACGAACAACTGGTCCTTCCATGGCTGCCCCTGGATCCACTGACGTGCCAGGGTCCTCCGACTGCTCAAGGACTTCCTCCAACACCCCAATCTCCTGGACACCTTCGGCCATGCTGCCTGTAGTCAGCTCCACGGTAAAGCCAATAAAGGAGCCTAAGATGAGTGCTGACTTACTGTTAGCCCCGTCTTTGACACACGTAACCAAAAAAAATGAGGCACTTCGTCAAGAACGGAGAACATCCAGTTTATTTCACAAACGTAAACGGAATAAAGTCAGCACTGACTAGCTGTTAACCTAAGTGTTTTTATACATAAGCTGGAACCCTTCCTAGCCCACACCCCTGTCACCGCCCATACACCGCCACCCACCTACGGTCCGCCCCACACCTCAAAACTTGCTGCATCATGATGACTGAACGCTTCCCGACGACCCGGCCGCTTCCCGTTGCTTCGATCTCTTCCCGAAGCTTCTGCCGTCTTCTTTCGACTCTTTGAAGATGTCCCGTGGCCACTATTGAGTACGCATGCGTTGGATTGCCTGTTCTGTCCTTCACGCATGCGCGGCTCTAGAAATCATGATTGCATGCCGGGCCGGCTTCTGCGCATGCGTGGCCACCGGAACGATGTCGGGCCGACCGGACGTCACACAGAGTGGCGAGTGCCTTGCTGCCGCAGGTAGGTTCAGCAGTTGGTTGCAGCACGGCCCGACACCATGTTTTTTTAAAAAAAATCTATTCCCCTTTCCACCAAAAAAAGAAAAACTAGAAAAGAAAGAAATCTACAAAGAGTTATACACTTTGTACCTCAACAACCAGAAGATTTCTTGCCCTTATTTAACCAATATATATATTTTAAAAATTCAAATCAAATAGCAGTCATGTCTTTGGGACTTAGACCTTTTCAAGGAAAGATTTAAAACAAAGAAAAAATCTGGGATATCCTGGGTGCATACAAAATCTCCTTCGGGATTCTGTATGAAGCCAAAATGTAAGACCAGATTGGTTTACTTACGATTATCCTTGCAGTGTCATATTGAGGAATAGTGCTGACAATCATCTGGTATATGCACATCACGATACCAGTTAATGCCATTGTAGCACTTGCAATGTTCATTCCTATACTGGATTGCATCTGAAACAGAAATTCACCAGAAAGAGAGAAATTACAATTGCAGTGTCAGCAAAGATGGAAAAGAAAAAGAACTAAAACACATCAAGGAAGCCCTCAGAACTTATGGCTATCCCAAGTGGGCCTTCATCAAATCTCAAAAAAGACCCAGCAGGAGCTTCTCCATAACTGACGAAGGAAACATTAAACGAAGCAACGTAGTCATTCCATACATTGCAGGAATATCGGAAAAGCTCAGGAGGCTCTTCGGCCAACACAAGGTATGTGCACACTTCAAACCCAAGAGTACACTAAGGCAGAAGTTTGTCTACCAAAAGATAAAACACCCAGACACAAACTGAGCAACATGTTATATGCAGTACAATGCATTGAGCCATGTGCAGATCTGTACATTGGGGAAACAAATCAACCACTTCATAAATGCATGGCACAACACAGGAGAACAAGCCCATCAGGACAAGAGTCAGCAGTCCATCTGCATTTAAAAGACAAAGGCCAAGTTTTTGAAGGCAGCAAAGTCCATATTTTGGACAGAGAAGACCGCTGGTTTGAAAGACGGGTCAAAGAGGCCATCTATGTGTCAAAACTGAACAGCCCTCTCTCAACAGAGCGGTAGGGATATGATATCATTATCTCCAGTATACAATATAATCCTTTCAACAGTTCCAAAAAGGCTCCACACTCATTTGCACCACTCAGGTGACCCTGATGACACAGATAAATCTCCAGGTGGCCTCAACAACTCGCTAAAAGAATGCAAATGAACAGCTGACTGCAGGAGTATAAATCTTTCCATTTCCCACCATCAAGTCAGAGCTGAAGAAGCTTCTTGAATGAGAAGTGAAACATCTTCAAAGAAAAAAAAGAAAATCCTGTTGCCTCAGGAAAAATCATCTTTGGGATAACTATGACCAGGATGACTGAGAATCTCCATAGACATTCATCAACAACAGGGTTTTACACAGATGAAAGGCAAAGGTCACAATTCATTTGAAGGCTTTTCTAACACTGTCAAATTCCTTCTCTCTGTTTCTGGATGTCAGTCTCCATGGAAGGCCATGGTTAAAAGTGACAGGAAACCTGTTACAATTTCTTCCTTCTCTAACATTTTAGTTAAAGAAATCCCAGACTGTTTATTCTAAAACATGATGCACTCTAAGCATAAAATGTTAATGTTAAATGCTCTTCTAGCTATAAAACATTACAGAGAGGCATCTAGAGAGATGGGAAAAAAGAAACTCTTGGAGACAGTTGTGAGAATTCTGAATGTTTAAAAATTGCTCTGTTTTTAGTTCTCCCCTGTCAGGAATGTAGTATTTTTCTATCAAGATGGTTGTTTTTCTTCTCTTGAATCCACATTATGTTCCTTTACAAGACAAAAACATTTCTGTGTTACCATGAACACTTTAAACCAGTGGTTCTCAACCTTCCTAATGCTGCGACCCCCAACCATGTGGTTGTAAGTCAAGGACTACCTGTATTTCCCTGCGGGCGGGGCAGGAGGAGGCGCGCACTCTCCGCCTCCTTTCCTGCGGCTGGAGCACACGCTGGGCAGGCTGAGGGTGTATGCAGGCCGTCGCCCAGCAATTGCCTTAGCCAGGAGTGCCACGCATGTGTGGTGCTGCCCCCTGCGCCGGCCAAGGCGTAGCTGGCAAGCGGCAGCGACGGCACAGGCCGACCACTGGCTGGGCCACCAGCTGGCCCAGCCCAAGGGAGGTAAGGCACCCGCCGGGCCCCACGCGTGCCAGCAATCCTCCCTGCACCCACCGCTGCCCCGCTAGCCTTATCTTGGCCACTGCACATTCAGTGCGGTGGCAGGCAGACTGAGGCACTCCTGGGCGGCCATGGCATATGGCAGCGAGGGCGCAGCCCGATCACCGGCTGGGCCACCAGCTGGCCCAGCCCAAGGGAGGTAAGCCACCCGCCGGGCCCCACGCACGCCAGCAACCCTCCCTGTGCCCGCCGGCCTCCCACTTCCGTTTGCAGCACCGTTTTCAGACTGGGACTTTTGGCGGGCTCAGCAGGGCAGAGACAGCCTGGACAATTCCTATTGGCTTTTGAAAGCCAATAGAATTACATTCTATTCAAGAGAGTCTATTCTCTTGGCTTTCAAAAGCCAATAGATTCTATTAGCTTTCGAACACCAATAGAATAGAGTCTCTTGAATAGAGTCTATTCTATTGGCTTTCAAAAGCCAATAGAAAAGAGGGAGTAGCACAGCTAAGGAAAAGTGGGAAAAATGGCGGACTGCATTGTTTGGCGACCCCCGTGAAATGGTCGTTCGACCCCAAATGGGGTCACGACCCACAGGTTGAGAACCGCTGCTTTAAACCAAGGAGAAACAGGAGAGAAGAAAGCAAGCTCTTTGCAGGAAGGCTACCATCAGCTCTCTCCTCTCTTTGATTCCCAGGATGAGACCATACTTGTTCCATACTTTTACTCCTGATACACTGAGCTTCTTTCTAATGTTGCTTCCATGTAGGAATACTTCTGAAACATGAACCTCTGTCAACATGGAGGAGGAGAAGGAGGAGGAGGCATGTTGGTGGTTGGCAGTCTGGTTCAAGACTAGAGAATGCAAGGACATACCTCTTTGTTTAGGACTAGTAGCAACTAAGGAAGCTCTGGTAGAACAAGCACCCAAGTCACAGTCATTGACTCTCTCAGGCTTCTCTCATTTTCATCGTGGTACTGACAGGACCTGCAGTGTTGCAGGTTGCAGATCAGGAAGGGAACTTGGGAAAAAGCCCATCGCAAAATGGGGACCAGGGGAGGCGCCAATTCTGGATGGTTGAACATTCTCTACTGTTGACCCAGAACTTTCAGTGGAAGCAAAGCCTGGCAGCAAAAGTTGATCAAAGAAGGAAGTGGGTGGGGATTATGAGTTTGTTTTATTTTCTCAAATGTTGATTTAAGACTGAGCAGTATTTGAAGACAATAGACAATGTAGAAGGACCTGAGCTCTTACAAAGATAAAGCATAAAATAAATTTAAACACCATATATCTTTCTCACCAAATCATGACTTGAACGGTTCGCAGCAACTATACATAGTAACCCAGTAGAAATGAACTGTGGAAAAAGAAACAGAAAAAATATTTTATTTTAGTCCACTGGAAAAATCTGGCACCCATAAGAAACCAGGGAGGTTCCAGTACAAACAGGACTTTTATAGGTATCCATTAGCCATTAATACCATGATGCATGACTCAACAAAAATTTGCACATACTTACAAATAACCCTCCCCAAAAGGGGTAACCTCCAGTTCTAGACACAGTAAGATCGTAAGGATAGAGACAAATTGCGACAGCTCCAAAGCCAATGTGGATCAATCCAATCATGATCTGGACGGCCTACGGAAGGAAAACACACAAAATAGCAAAAATTAGTTCTCTGAATCTGAGAAAGAGAAACATTCTAATATGTTAGCATCCCTGGAAAAGCATCACTTTCTATTCCTCTTTGAAAGATCCTTGAAAGGGGTTGGGGCTTCTAAGCTTCCAGGGCAGGTGTTGACCCAAGGCCTGGTTTCCTATGGTGAAAAATTCAAATGGGGGGGAAGGGACAGTTTGAGACACTATTGTCACTATGTTCTGGATATTTTCTCCAGATTATGATCTAGTTTCACCTACAGTGATACTGCTCTTGTCAGGAAGAAGGTCTGTATGAATATCAAGATGGGCTTTTGAGAGAAGAATGTCACTTTGCTCATTACAGACTCCTCTGCAAGAGGAAATTAAGCATGGTCATCATAAGACAAAGCAACTTCAATTGGCTTGGGCTGGAGCCAATCTACAACCAAGTTCTTGTGGAAAAATGCCCAAGAGTTGCACTTCTCAGAGGGAAGGGAGAAAAAGAGATCTGGCTGAAACTATGTCTGAGCTCCACTTTCTCAGTAAAAGAACAAAGCCTAGGAATCAGAATGTTTGGTAGAAACACAAAAGAAACTACCAGGAAGAGCAGAGATTTCTGGAGTATATTCCAGAGCCAGACAACAGCCAAGCCAAGTTCCAGAACTTCAACATGGGGCTCACAGGTCTCTACAGAGCTCTAAAACCTTAATGGACTTCAAACAGGCACATGGCAAAGCATACGTACCCCAAGCACTTTGGCCTCAGCACTGAGGAATCTCTCCATAGGACCCTTCTGGGGGACTTGTTGAGGAGCACTGGTGGAAATTCCAAATTGCTGAACTCCAAACTGTGGATATGGAGTTGCTCCAGATGCCTGAAGAGCAACACTGGGCAATCCAGGGGCTGTTTGGATTACATTTGCTCCATTAGAAGGGATGACAAATATGGATCCAGTAGCCATGCTTGCTGGAGATGTTGCCATAGCTGAGTTACCTGAAAATGAACAAGTGAGGAAAGTTAATGTCTTAACATCAAGGAGGCAAAGCCTGGTCCTTGTCCTTAATTTCACTTTATGAGATAACATTTGCCTGCATTGAAATTGCAGAAAATTGCCAGACGGCTTCACAGAGCAGGGTACTAAACACATACAACTTTCTCAGGGATAAAAATCTTCCCTTTCCCCACTATTCAGCCAGAATCAAAGAAGCCTCTTTGTTGAGAAGTGAAATGTTTTCAAGGAAAAAAACAAAACAAAACAAAAATCCAGTTGCCTTTTGGAAAGGACCTGTGCGACAACCATGACCTGGAAGATTGAGAATCTCCATAGACATCAGGGAGAAAAAAATAATCAGAACATGGAGAACATTTTTCAATGCAAAAAGTGTCTTTCTAATCTTAGCACCACCTCAGATCCACCCAGCTAAAAGGCATTTCTCATTTAGGAAAGGTTTTATTGTACTTGCCCTCTTCTCCTATTACTGGCAGATGGGATCTAAAGGCACCAAGCATGGATGATCATATCGATTGCCATCTTCCAGGAAGGTCATACCGATTTGGACAGAACAAGTTACTATAAAGCAGCAGTTTCCAACCTTTGTGGCTTGGAGGCCTAGCTGGAAGTGGGGTGGGAAGAAGGGAGCTGGGATGCTCTGGCCACCTACCCACATGGCCCAAAGCTATGCCCGGGGGTGGGTGGGTGGGGACCGCTGCTGTAAAGGACACAAAAGCAGGGATTTGTATCCCAGCTTTGCTTCACTGATGTATTGAGGCTTCTTTTCAGAACACAACTGGAGCATCAGCCTGGATTTCCTAACAAAAATCCGGACAACCTCAGAAAGCAGTCAAGCAATAAAGTCCCAACTGCTACCGACTTCTAATAACCCTCCGGATTTTAAAAACCGTAACCCAATGGCCCAAATTAATCCCACCAGTTAGGATTTGTACAGACCTTAAGAGGAAGTTACGTCCTTCTTGAGCTGCATTAATTGAAAGTCTAAAGTTAAGCGAAAATCGACCCACCCGCAAACTTTTGAAGGGTGAACTTAAAATACTGAATCTTTGTAAATTTACAGGGCGCCTGTGCGCATATTAGCACTTCCATCCTGTCTGCTAATTCTCCCCTGAAATGTGCCCGTCCAGAAGACCTGTGGTGAGTGCGAGGCTGAGAAGACTGCGGGTGGATGGCTGTGCAGGGGAGAAGCAGCAGGCACAGGATGATCCGCACATTAATTTCATATTATTTTTTTAAAAAATGTTATCAGAATTTACTCACGACAAGCGCTCAAGCCTCAGGGGAAATGAAAATACCTAAAACAGAATACAGAAAATATTCCATTTTTCAATGCAAAAGTTGTCTTTCTAATCTTAGCACCACCTCGGAGGCACCCAGCTAAATGGCATTTCTCATTCAGGCAAGATATTATTGTGATTATCCTCCTGTCCTGTTACTGGCAGATGGATTTAAAGGATGATCATGTTGATTGCCATCTTCCAGGAAGGTCATCCCGATTTGGACAGAACAAGTTACTGTGAAGGACACAAGAGCAGGGATCTGAACTCCAGCTTTGCTTCACTGATGAGGTGAAGTTTCTTTTCAGAACACAACTGGAGCATCAGCCTGGGTTTCCTAACAAAATCCAGACAACCTCAGAAAGCAGTAAAGCGATACAGGAAAGTCCCAACTGCTATCGACACTTAATAACCCACCGGATTTTTAAAACCCTGACTCAATGGCCCAAATCAATCCCACAATTAGGATTTGTACAGACCTTAAGAGGAAGCTACGTCCTTCTTGAGCTGCATTAATTGAAGTCAAAGTTTAGCAAAAAATCAACCCATCCATCCATCTTTGAACAGTGAACTTCAAATACTGAATCTTTGTAAATTTACAGGGCACCTGTATGCATATTGGGGACTTCCATCAGGGCAAGATTGGCTGTAAACTTTTTCTTGTCTGCTAATTCTCCCCTTATTCTCCCATCTAGAAGAGCTGTGGTGATTGGGGGATGATTCCAGGGGGAAAGCAGTAGGCAAAGAAAGGTCCACGCGTTAATTCTATACTAATTTTTTTTTAAAAAAGTAATCAGAATTTACTCACAGCAAGCGCTCAAGATCAGACACAAGTAAGCCTCGGGGGAAATGAAAATACCTTAACAGGAACAAGTGGAGGGCGGGGCTCCCCCACCTACCGAAAGGAGGGATTTCCTCATAGCTTAACCGGGGACTCCAGAAAAAACTTCTTTGTTGACCTTTTAACTGTTGCAACAAATAACTGTTTGGGGCCAGAAAATTATCCAAATTTATCCTGGTATTCCTAGGCTAAAATGAATCAGTGAAATCAAACGCAACCCTCGACACCTCTTTCGCTTCCTCCCAAAGTTTGCAAGTCCCACTCTTGCAGGGAGCCGTTCTCAACCTCCCGGAGTCTTCTACAACCTTTGCAGGAATCGCCAGAAAGGAAAACAAGAAGACGCGCAATACCACCATAGCTGTCTTCTCCTGGCCCCCTCCCGGACCGGTTTCCGTAGCCCTCGTCCAGCGGAGAGGGTTTATTTTTTCCCCTTTCCTTTCACCGGCGCTCTCTGTAGCTTTCGGTTTGCTCTTTAGGGCTTTGAACGGGCAAAACCGCAACGGCTGGAGGGAGTCGATCCCAGTCTCCGATTGCGCTCCTTGCGAAACTCCCTGGAAAAACTTCCAAGAACCTCAGAAGCCGCTGAGACATCTGCACCACCATATCGTTTTGCCCATAATATTTTGGATGAAATAAAAATATGAGTTAAAGAATTTCCTTGGGAACATACATCTGTCAAGAAATTAAGATTTTATATCAAAGGTTATCCATGTTAACCATAAGAGAATTAGGAATAAAATTGAATTATGCAAATCACAAACATTTTCAATTTGTGAATAAACCAGGGAAATAGTTATCTTATAAGATCCAACGAGAAAGAAAATTTTGGAAAAAAAACAAGAGGGAGATAATGTATTGATTGAAAATGTGGCTATATAAAAATTATCAATATTTAATTTATATAAAGGGCATGTTATTCTATTGGAGAAAACAGCTGAATATTAGAAGTAATAATACAGAGTGAAGAGTATTATTTTCTGTTACAGCCAACCTTGGTTTTTGTGTCTTACCAAGTCAACCAAGATGCAATGGTCACACCCAATCGGCGTTCTCCACCAGCCTATGATAATGTGGTTACTGCGCCATAGTGGAAAAACAAAACAAAACAAAACAAAAATCCCACCAACATCAGGAAGGAATTGTGAGAAGTGTTGCACCAGATGTCTCACAAGAAGCAATGAATTTCATGTTGTTTTACTTCCCCCCCCCCGACTTGTTTATTTTTCAATTATAGCCTTTAAGTACGAAATTAAATAGTGGCAAGTTTTAAAAGTGATGCTTCTTACCTGATAGTTATAATGCTTCCCAAGAAGCAAGAATTTGTGCTGCAGATCATCAGCGTCTTTCTGAGGAAAAATCTCTACGGTGGTTGATGCAAGCAGCTTATTAGTCCTTTGTTTATATTCTGGATGGCACTTAATTTTTTACGGCAAATATTGAATCGAGTAGGAGGTCTGATGCTATGGAAAAGAAAAACAGTAAAAGTAAAGCAGAAATTATTAATAAAACATGTCACTGGCACACTAGTAGCAATTACTTAAGCACTCTCATCCCAAAGAGATTTGTAAAAGTTTGTCTATAATTAAAATCAACACTGTAGACTTTGTGATACTGTTATTTCCTGTAGATGTTCAGTAAATCTGAATTAGTAATGCTAATGAAATGTGTCTGTATGAAATTGACTACTCACTAATGCCCCAATTCCATTTTCACGTATCCTTCCTCCCCTAGAAGATGAATTTAGAGGACAGTTTATGAAGAAGGAGGATCAGAAACCATAATGAAACTTTTATCATCTCCTTCCTGAGGCCTCCACGACAGCCATAATTAAAGCATTAAAATTTTTACTTGTAGAATCTGCAAGTCTCATCTTCTGACTGTTTGGAAAAAGAAAAGTTCTAAAAATCTTGATACAAATACCTAGATAAATTCAGAAGATTTTTAAAGACTCAGGTACAATTAAAACCGTATGCTCTTCAAGGATGAACAGAGGGACAGAGAGAAAGATATATGACAGTTGCAGGAAAGTGGGAATAGAATAGAATAGAATAGAATAGAATAGAATAGAATAGAATAGAATAGAATAGAACCTTGGAGATCTTCTAGTCCATCCTCCTGTTCGAGCAGAAGAAGCTATACTATATTTCAGAAAAGTGACTGTCTAGTCTCTTCTTAAAAATCTCCAGTGATGAAGTGCCCACAATTTCTGGAGGCAAGCTGCTTCCACTGGTTAATTGTCCTCACTGTTAGAAAGTTTCTCCTTAATTCTAGGTTGCTTCTCTCTTTGGTCAGTTTCCAACCATTGTTTCTTGTCTTGCCCTCTGGTGCTTTGGAGAGTAGCTTGACCCCCTCTTCTTTGTGGCAGCCCCTTAAATACTGGAATACTGCTATCATGTCACCCCTATTTCTTCTTTTCTTTAGACTAGCCAAACCCAGGTCCTGCCTCTGTTCCTCGTATGTTTTAGTCTCCAGGCCTGTGATCATCTTAGTTGGTCTTCTCTGAACTTTTTCCTAGGTCTCAACATCTCTGTTATAGCATGGTGACCAAAATTGGTTGCAGTATTCCAGATGTGGTCTCACTAGGGTTTTATAAAACAGTAGTAATACTTCGTGTGATCTTGATTTTATGCCTCTGTTTATATAACCCAGGATTGTATTAGCTTTTTTGACTGCTACTACACATCAGTCACATCTGATTATCATCCCATTGATTGAAACACCCCTGTCTAATTTCCCCTTGAAATGAACTGCTAGGAGTTGAACTAAAGACTGAAAAGCCAATATCATAATATAGGGAAATTATCCTGGTATCTGAAAGAGATAATCAGAAGCTCTTTTTAAAAAGATGAAATCTGGGACTAGCGTAGTTCATGGAGCGTGGGGGGGGGGCGCGCAGCGGCAGAATCTGTCTCCCCTTCCAAAACACCATTAATAGCACTATTAATAACATTGAAGCGACCTGCTCCCCACACCTCCATAGATGTTCATAGAACAGGCCAATACAAAGTAGCAATAGGAGTATCAGAACTCTAGAGGGCGCTCCCCTGTAACATGCACTCTGAAAGAATGGGGGACTCTCCAATAGAGCAGAAATTTCACCAATGAAGGCAAATTCTCTTATAAATTCTCTTATAAAGAGAAATTTCTCTTTATACTAGGGAGCAATCAACCAAAAAGCAAATGTTCAGTGCCAAATAAGTGCAAAAGGAAACAGAATAGATTAACCCAATATAAATTTGCCAATATACGGAGGGGATTCTTCGACATCTGCTTATGGGCAAAGCAATATGGTGGTCATTCTCTTTCAGCTTGGCTTTCAGCTTGGCTTTCCCAGATTTAAACTGAGAAATGCTGACAGATTCAAGTCCACTTCTGGGGTGCATTCACCATATGTTGTCTAAAAGATCCTCTTGGAGCATCTCTGTGGGTAACAATTTCTGAGAGGATGATTGATGTTGATTCCTCAATGTACTTGAATAGTGATAGAGGTAATAACTTAACAAATGCCACCCCACCACATAGTACAGTAGAGCAGATGGCTTCAGGTGAAAAAAGAGAAGAAGAGATACAACAGCAAGATTTTCTAAAGCTTTGGTTCGAGGAGATGTGGCTTGTATCACAGATACGAGTTGTGCTTTGCTTGGATGCCAAAATATTTGGATAGTTTTTTCCCTTGTAGCATAAAGCTGCTGGAGAATCTCAAATGTGTTGCTTGATGAGTTTAACTCTGTAGACTCCATAGACGGCAACATAAAAAGCACCCACTATAACTACTGGGTGAGAGATAGGCTCAGAAGTTTAATAGCAATGTAGTTATACTGATATAGTCTTTGTATGGCAGCCATACTTGGGATTGTAAATCATTAAGTGGTTTCTAACTGAAAACTGTTGCTATAAAATCTTAATTTTTGACAGAGTTATGTTCCCTAGGGAATTCTTTAACTCATATTTTTATTTCATCCAAAATATTTTGGGTTTCCTCTTGCCTCTTAACTTCAGAATTATATTGTGTCAGAGAACTGGACCAGCCACGCTCACACCTGATTATCATCCCATTGATTGAAGGACCTGTCTAATTTCCCCTTGAAATGAATGGCTAGGACAGGGGTAGCAACCCAAAACACTCAAAGAGCCACTTGGACCCGTTTCCCACCCAAAACAAAACACTGGGAGCCGCAAAACCCTTTTGATATCTAAAATGAAGATAACACTGCATATATCCTTTTTTACCTTTATTATCTCTCTCTCTCTCTCTCTCTGTGTGTGTGTGTGTGTGTGTGTTTGTGTGTATAAAATAAAGGTAAAAAAGGATGTATGCAGTGTTATCTTCATTTTAGACATCAAAACGGTCTCTCTCTCTGTCTCTCTTTCCTCTCCCTCTTTCCTCTCTCTCCCTCTCCCTCTTTTTCCTCTCCCTCTCTTTCTCTTTCCTCTCTTTTTCTCTTTCCTCTTCCTCTCTCTCTCTTCCTCCCTCTTTCCTCTCTCTCTCACTCATTTCTTTCTCTTTCTCACTCTTTCTTTCTTTCTCTCTTTCTTTCCTTTCTTTATCTCTATCTTTCTTTCTTTCTTTCTTTCTTTCTCTCTTTCTCTCTTTTTCTTTTTTCTTTTTTTCCTTCTTTCTCTCTCTTTCTCTCTTTTTCTCTCTTCCCCTCTTCCTTTCTCTCTTTCCTCTCTCTTTTTCTCACTTTCTCTCTCTTTCCTCTCTTTTTCTCTCTCTTCTCTCTTTTTCTCTCTTTCCTCTCTCTCTTTCTCTCTTTCTCTCTCTTTCTCTTTCCTCTATCTCACTCTTTCCTCTTTCTCTCTTCTCTCTCTCACTCTTTCTCTTTCCTCTCTCTTTCCTCTCTCATTCTCTTTCTTAACTTCTTTCTTTCTCTTTCTTTCTTTCTCTTTCTTTCTTTCTTTCTCTCTCTTTTCTATCTTTCTCTTTCCTCTCTTTCTCCCTCTTTCCCCTCTCTCTTTCCTCTTTCCTCTCTCTCTTTCTCTCTTTCTTTCTTTCTTTCTTTCTCTTTGTTTCTCTCTCTCTCTCTTTCCTCTATCCCTTTCCTCTCTCTTTCTTTCTTTCCTTCTTTCTTTCTTTATCTTTATCTTTCTTTCTCTTTCTCTTTCTTATTTTCTTTCTTTCTCTCTCGCTCTTTCTCTTTTTCTTTCTCCCTATTTCTTTCTTTATCTCTCTTTTTCTTTCTTTCTTGCTCTCTCTCACTCTTTCTCTTTATCTTTCTCTCTCTCTTTCCTCTCTTTCTTTTTCTCTGTTTTTCCGCTCTCTTTTTCTCTCTTTCCTCTTTCTCTTTCTTCTCTCTTTCTCTCTCTCTTTCCTCTCTTTCTCTCTCTTTCCCCTCTCTTCTCTCTCTCTTTTTCCTCTCTCTCTTTCCTCTCTCTTTCTCTTTCTTTCTTTCTTTCTTTTTCTTTCTTTCTCTCCCGCTCTTTCTCTCTCTCTTTCCTTTCTTTCTATCTCTCTTTCTTTCTTTTTCTTTCTTTATTTCTCTCTTTCTTTCCTTTTCTTTCTTTCTTTCTTTCCTTTTTTCTCTTTCTCATTCTTTGTTTCCCTCTTTCTTTCCTTCTTACTCTCTCTCTTTCTCTTTCTCTCTCTTTCTCTTTTTCTCATCTCTCTTTCACTCTTTCTCTTTCCTCTCTTTCCTCACTCTTTCTTTCTCTCTCTCCTTTCTGTCTCTCTCTTTCTGTTTCTCTTTCTCTTTTCTCTCTTTCTCTTTCTTTCCCCTCTCTTTTTCTCTCTTTCCTCTCTTTTTTCTCTTTTGCTCCCTCTTTCCTCTTTCTCTCTTTACTCTCTCTTTCTCTTTCTTTTTCCTCTTTCTTTCCTCTTTCTCTCTTTTTCCTCTCTCTCTTTCCTCTCTCTCTTTCTCTCTCTTTCTCTTTCTCACTTTCCTCTCTCTCTCTTCTCTCTTTCCTCTCTCTTTCTCATTCTCTCCTCTCTCTTCTCTCTCTCTTTTTCATTCCTCTCTCTTTCCTCTCTCATTCTTTCTCTCATTCTCTCTCTTTCTTTCCTTTCATTCTTTCTTTCTTTCTCTCTCTCTCTCTTTCTCTCTTTTTCTCTCAATCTTTCACTCTCTTTCTTTCTCTCTTTCTTTCTTTCTCTTTCTTTCTTTCTTTCTTTCTTTCTCTCTTTCTTTCCTTTTTTCTTTCTTTCCCTTTCTCTCTTTCCTCTCTTTCTCTCTCTTTCCCTCTCTTCTCTCTCTCTTTCTTTTCCTCAATCTTTTTTCCTCTTTCTTTCTTTTTC
Organism: Crotalus tigris; assembly: GCF_016545835.1. Classification (NCBI taxonomy): domain Eukaryota; kingdom Metazoa; phylum Chordata; class Lepidosauria; order Squamata; family Viperidae; genus Crotalus; species Crotalus tigris. The sequence continues at coordinate 666,709 of NW_024096711.1, forward strand.
CCTTTTTCTTTCTTTCTCTCTCACTCTTTCTCTCTTTCCTTTCTTTCTATCTATCTCTCTCTTTCTTTCTCTTTCTTTCTTTCTTTCTTTCCCTCTTTCTCTTTCTTTCTTTATTTCTCTCTCTCTCTTTCTCTTTCTTTCTCTCAATCTTTCTCTTTCTTTCTTTCTTTCTTTCTTTCTTTCTTTCTTTCTCTTTCTTTCCTTTTTTTCTTTCTTTCCCTCTTTCTCTCTCTTTCCCCTCTCTCTTCTCTCTCTGTTTCTTTTTCCTCAATCTCTCTTTCCTCTCTCTTTCTCTCTCTTTCTTTTTCTCTCTCTTTCTTTCTTTCTTTTTCCTTTTTTCTTTATTTCTCTCTCACTCTTCCTCTCTTTCCTTTCTTTCTATCTCTCTCTTTCTTTCTCTTTCTTTCTTTCTCTCTTTCTTTTTCTCTTTCTTTCTTTCTTTCCCTCTTTCTCTCTCTTTCTCTCTCTCTCTCTCTTTCTTTCTTTCTTTCTTTCTTTCTTTCTTTCCCTCTCTCTTTCTTTCTCTCACTTTCTTTCTTTTTCTCTTTTTCTTTTTTCTTTCTTTCCTTCTCTCTCTCTCTCCCTCATTCTTTGTTTCCTTCTTTGTTTCCTTCTTACTCTCTCTCAGTATCATAATATAGGGAAATCATCTTGGCATCTGAAAGAGATAATGGCAAGCAGCTTTTTAAAAAGATGAAATCTGGAAATAGCGTAGCTCATGGGGGGGGGGGCAGCAGCTGAAGCGAACTTGAAGCGACCTGCTCTCCACACCTCCATAGAGGTTCGTAGAACAGGCTAATACAAACTAGCACTAGGAGGATCAGGACTCTAGAGGGCGCTCCCGTGTAATATGCACATTGAGAGAGCGGGGATTCTAACAGAGCAGAAATTTCTCTCACCAGTGAAGACGAATTCTCTTATAAATTATCTTATAAAGAGAAAGTTCTCTTTATACAAGGGAGTGTCAACCCAAAAGCAAATGTTCAGTGCAAAATAAGTGCAAAAGGAAACATAATAGATTAACCCGCGATAACTTTGCCAATACACTGAGGGGACTTCTTTGGTATCTGCTGCGTGGCCAAACGATATGGTGGTCCAGATGTTTCAGCGGTCTGAGGTTCCCAGGGAGAGTTCCGCAAGGAGCGCAGTCGGAGGCTGGGGTCGACTCCCTCCAGCCTCCCTCCCCGTCATGCCGTTGCGGCTTTGCCTGTTCAAATGCCTAAAAGAGCAAGCCGAAAGCTACAGAGAGCACCGGTGGAGGGAAAGGAGGGGGAAAAAAATCTTTCTGCTGGGCGAGAGCTATTTAAAGAGCTTGGGGGGTGGGGGTGGGGGAGAGAGACGGACTGGAAAGCTATGATCGAAAGAGACGTGATTCGTTTTAGCCAGGGAATAAGAGGGCATTATATATTTGAATATTTTTCCTCTCATTTCTGAATGAGCAGAAGGTTCCTGGCCCAAACTGGTATTTGTTGCAACAGTTAAAGGGGCAAGCAAGAAGTTTTTTTCTGGAGTCCCCGATTAAGGTATGAGTAAATCCCTCCTTTCAGTAGGTGGGGGAGCCCCGCCTTCTACTTGTTCGCATTAAGGTACTTTCGTTTCTCCTGAGGCTTATGTGTATCTCGTCTTGAGCGCTTGTGAGTAAATTCTGGTTATTTTTTTAAAAATAATATGGAATTAATGTGTGGACCATCCTGTGCCTGTTCCTTCTCCTCTTCAGGCATCCACCTGCTATCTTCACAGCCTTGCAGTGACCTAAGGTCCTCTAGATGGGAGAATAAGGGGAGATTTAGTAGACAGGAAAGAGTTTACAGCCAATCTTGCCCTGATGGAAGTGCCCAATACGCACACAAGTGCCCTGTAAATTTACAAAGATTAAGTATTTGAAGTTCAGTGTTCAAAGGTAGGTAGGTGGGTGGGTGGGTGGGTTGATTTTTTGCTAAACTTTGACTTCAATTAATGCAGCTCAAGAAGGACGTAGCTTCCTCTTAAGGTCTGTACAAATCCTAATTGTGGGATTGATTTGGGCCATTGAGTCAGGGTTTTAAAAATCCGGTAGGTTATTAGGTGTCGATAGCAGTTGGGACTTTCCTGTATCGCTTTACTGCTTTCTGAGGTTGTCTGGATTTTGTTAGGAAACCCAGGCTGATGCTCCAGTTGTGTTCTGAAAAAAAACATCACCTCATCAGTGAAGCAAAGCTGGAATTCAGATTCCTGCTCTTGTGTCCTTCACAGTAACTTGTTCTGTCCAAATCGGAATGACCTTCCTGGAAGATGGCAATCAACATGATCATCCTTTAAATCCATCTGCCAGTAACAGGACAGGAGGATAATCACTAGACTTTCTTAGTTTTTTTCCTTGAAAACATTTTGCTTCTTTTCTCACTTGTTCGTTTGCAGGTAACTGAGCTAGGCATCACTTCCAACAAGCATGGCCAGTGGAACCGTAGTTGTCGTCCCCTCTAATGCACAGAATGTAATCCAAACAGCCCCTGGATTGCCCGGTGTTGCTCTTCAGGCATCTGGAGCAACTCCAAATCCTCAGTATGGAGCTCAGCAACTTGGAATTTCCACCAGTGCTCCTCAACAAGTCCCCCAGAAGGGTCCTATGGAGAGATTCCTCAGTGCTGAGGCCAAAGTGCTTGGGGTACGTATGCTTTGCTATGTGCCTGTTTGAAGTCCATTAAGGTTTTAGAGCTCTGTAGAGACCTGTGAATCCTATGCTGAAGTTCTAGAACTTGGCTTGGCTGTTGTCTGGCTCTGGAATATTTTCCAGAAACATCTGTTCTTCCCGGTAGTTTCATTTGTGTTTCTGCAAAATATTCTGACTCAGATATGCATTCCTTTTCTTTGCTCCTTAAGTGAGAAAAGTGAGCTCAGCCAGACCTTTTTCTCCCTTCTCTCTGAGAAGCTCAACTGTTGGGCATTTCTCCAGAAGAACTTGGTCATAGATTGGCTGCAGCCCAAACTGGTTGAAGTCGCTTTGTGCTTATGACTATGGTTAACTTCCTCCTGCAGAGGTGTCTGTAGTGAGAGAAGTGAAAGACCCATCTCTGAAAGGCCTTCTTCCTGACAAGAGCAGCCTGATTGTAGGTCAAACTCTAGTCTATTATAATCTGGAGGAAATGTCAGGTACATAGGGACAATGGTGTCTGAAACTGTCCCTTCTCCCCATTTGAATTTTTCACCATAGGAAACCAGGGCTTTGGTTAATATCTGCACTGGAAGCTTAGAAAGCCCAACCCTTTTGAAGGACCTTTTAAAGATGGATAGAAATGATGCTTTTCCAGGAGTGCTAACAAATTAGAATATTTGTCTTTCTCAGTTTCAGAGAATGAATTTGTCTTATTTTGAGTGTGTTCCTTCCGTAGGCTGTCCAGATCATGATTGGGTTGGTCCACATTGGCTTTGGAGTTGTCTCGCTTTATCTCATTCATTCTTCCTATTTTATCTTGTCTGGAATTGGAGGTTATCCCTTTTGGGGAGGGATATTTGTAAGTATGTGTAAATTTTTGTTGAGTCATGCATCATGGTATTAATGGCTAATGGATATCTATAAAAGTCCTGTTTGCTCTGGAACCTCCCTGGTTTCTTATGGGTGACAGAGTTTTCTGATAATTTTTCCCTTTTATTTGCAGTGAAGTACAATAATTTGTTTTTCTTTTTCCATAGTTCATTTCTTCTGGATCACTTTGTGTAGCAGCTGTGAACCGTCCAAATCGTGGTTTGGTGAGAAAGCTATTTATTCCCTCAAATAGCTTAATATATTTAAAATATTCTGTTTATAACTTAAATTTCTATTAATCCTAAATCTGTTTTAGAGCTTTATACAATTAAAATACCATAATCAAATTTAACTTTAAATAACCACATTATCAGTTCAGGTATCCCTTCCAAATACATCCTGATTCCTTAATTTTATCATAAATCTTGTTTCTTTCTTCTTCCACTAATATCTCCCAATTAAACTAAAATATTGATCTATCCTATACATATCTAATCCATCCATCCATCAATCAATTTCTTTAAACTGATAAAGTATTATCAACCTTAAATCATTTAAGTCCATTAGACAAGGTTCTGATTTCATCCAATTAATTATCAAACCTAATAACATCCATATTATCAAACAGATACATCATCTTATTAAAATAACATTCAATTAATTATTACTTCAATCCTGATCTAAAACACCTCTTCAGTATTCTTCATTCCATTACATAATAATTTTCATATAAATAAACCTATTATTCCAAAAAATACATTCTTACTCTATTTAATGTAGATATTCTAATAATCGTCCATTTTTCTTACTTCTAACTCAAGAACTTAATCCTTAAATCAATTCATAGTTCTAAAAATGCCTTAAATCCAGTATACATAGTTTTAAGTTTCTCTTTTCAGTCTTATTCTAGGCTTCTTTTTATGCCAAGCAGGTTTCCACAACAGAGCTTCCCTTTCAGCCGATAGGTTTCTCTTTTTTGCTTGTAATACCATTTGAGACAGTAAGAAGCCTCCTATCTTCTGCATTGGACCTCTATTTCTCTTATCCTTGAAGCCTCGCTGCTTTCAAGGTTCAAATCTCAATCTTTGCTTTTTCTGATCCTCAAAAATATAGATAAGATGCTTGTAAGGTAAAATAAGTTCCTCTGTATTCTCAATGAAGTCATCTTTTAGTGTATTTTGGTTTGTAGAATAGTCAAATGTAGTCTGAGAATCAATTTTAAGATTTGAAGGAGAGTTTCTGGCTCTTAGTTCTGTGGTAATCTCTTTCATTGTAGCAAATTCCTCTTTAATCTCCCTTAGTTCCTCTTCTGGTATGTTTTGGTTTGTAGAGTAGTCAGAAGTGATCTGAAAGTCAGTTTGAGAGTTTAGGGTAGAGTTGGCTCTTCGTTCTGTAGTAATCCTTTTCCTTATGGCACATATTTCTTCAGTAGCCTCATAAATCTTTTCCAGTATAAGCTTGCAATTTAAGTGAGAGTAAAATTTCTCCATTTTAAAAGTGATTAAAGAAGATCCTTTCTTTATTCTTTTTAGTAAAAACTGTAGTTAAGCAGTGTCCACCCCCTCAGTTCCCATAGCTGCATCAGCTTATCTTATCCAGAAATAGTTTGAAGGTCAGGTCCTTCTCTCCAAAGAATAATCCAGAGTTACAATATTAACTTTTCACCACTAGATGTCCTCAGTAAATAAAAAATCTTTTCCAGACACCATTTTTCCCCCTTTTTCTATCTTTTAAAGGAAAAATTGGAGAAAGAAATAATCTTGCAATTTAAGCATTTTTTTCCTGTATCCCAAAATAAATGAAAATAAAATGTAGTCTTTAAATTTTTTTGTTCTCAGCGCCTTTCTTCCCACATATACAAAAGCTGTTTTTTTCCAGACGGGGAAGTAATTCCAACCAAGCTTTTACAGGCAATAAAAAAACCAAAGAGGACAAAGAGAGGGGCAAAGAAGGTCTCACCCGAATCCTCCGTGCTGGGTCTGATATGCTTAGGTGTAATTATGACTTCGGCTGGTGCAACAGGGTAATCGGCTATCTTGCAGGATGATCTTTGCTCCATCGACCTTAAGGAAATAGCTGGAGCCATGGGAGAAGCTGCTGCTCTCCTGCAGTCACCAGCAAGCCTCCTCCTTGGTGGTTGCCCCTCCAGGGCGACTTTCGACCGACTAAGGGGTCTACCAAAGAAGAAAACCCAGCCGGACTGGAGACGAGTCCCCAGATGCGACCGGTGTCTCCGCATACCGGAACCGGAAGTCCTTTTATTGTGTTTCTTTATAAGTCCTTGGGTCCTTTTATATATTGTCTTCAGATACTGCTCAGTCTTAAATCAACATGATGAAAATGAGAGAAGCCTGAGAGAGTCAATGACCATGACATAGGTGCTTGTTCTACCAGAGCTTGCTAGTTGCCACTAGTAATGGTGCTAGTCCTGGGCAAAGAAGTGTGTTCTTGCATTTTCTAATCTTGAACCATACCTCCAACATTATTATTCCTCCTCCTCCTCCTCTTCCTCCTCCTCCTCCTCCTCCTCCTTTTCGATAGAGGGTCCAGTTTGCAAAGTATTTCTTCACGATAGCAACATCAGGAAGAAACCTAGTGTATTAGGAGTAAAAGTATGGAACTAGAGTGGGAATCATCCTGGAAATCAAAAGGGAAAAGAGAACTGATGGTAACCCTTTTACAAAGACCTTGCATTCTTCTCCTCTGTTCCTTTTTGATTTAAAGTGTGTTCATAGCAACATGGAAATATCTTTGTCTTTTAAAGGAACAAAGTGTGTATTCAAAAGAAGAAAAACAACCATCTTGATGGTAAATTACTACAGTCCTGAAAGGGGAGAACTGAAAAGAGCAATTTTTAAGTGTTCAGAATTATCATTACCGGCTCCTGGGTTTCTCCATTCCCATCTGATTAGTTGCCTCTCTGTAATGTTGTATAGCTAAAAGAACATTTAACATTAACATTTAATGCTTAGAGTATGTTGGCACTAATTGCTTTTATGTTTTGCCTTTAATAAGACCTATGCCTACACTGTAATTATAATTTCTCTCCTTCTGGTGTATTGCTGTTTCAGGTGAAATCCAGTGTAGCAATGAACGTCATAAGTGCTATAATAACATTAATTGGTGTCATCCTGTATATTTTTGAGATCATGAGCAATAATCGTATTAGATATATTGGTCAATATAACACTGAAAGTTTAATCGTAAGTAAACCAATCTTGTCTTAAATTTTGTCTTCATGTGCAGACTCCGGAAAGAGATTATATATGCAGGGGAGATATCCCAGATCCTTCACTTTGTAGATTTCTTCTTTCTCTTCCAGTTTCTTTCTTTTTGGTGGGGAGGGGAATAGATTTTTTTTTAAAATTGAAAATGTATTTTAGACATACCTTTTGACTATGTCTCTGCAGAGTGTTGGTTGTTTTACACTATGGCTTAAGTGCTGCAAAAGAAAGAATAGTTTGAAAATTCTACATAGAACAGAATATAGCTGTACATGTTGAAATGTATACCAGGTTTTCCCGCCACCCTCACATCCTCATCCCTTCTTTGCATTTGACACACGAGTTTTAGAAAACTGAAATTTAGGTAAGTTCTGAAGTGTGGAGAGTTTAGAATCATAACAATACCCAGGATCAACGAGTTGATATTTTACTATTTTGTGAAGTGCTTTCTTTTGTTTCCTTATTAGTGTTAAATCATAGTAGTATCACATCCAGGATTTTTCTCCTTTCCAACCTGACAGATGATTGGACAGATTGGGTAAAGAAAATAGATCCAGCTGTATCCTTTTTGATGAGGGGAAACAATATATCTTAGACTGGCTGAATCTAGATCATGTGGCTGCCCTTAACCATACTCTGCTAATGCCAGTTTTCCCCAATTTTCCCATGAGGTAACTTTTACCTTATCCTCAGCCAATGAGTAAGATTCCAATCCTTATGTCATCATTAGCTGGTATAAACTAGTCTTTTCCTCTCCTCTTATTCTGACCCCATCCAACAACAGCTTCAAAGTGTATAAAATCTATTTCTCTTCACCCATTATCTTGGAGATAAAGTCAGGTGACCAAGACTGGATATGTTAGGACAATGCGGAGGCCTTTTGCTTTTCCTCTTTGGACTAGCCAGCCTCTGTCTTAACCCTTTCTCTTTCTCCCTCTCCATCAGCACTTTGTTTCTTGAGGTTTCCTATCCATCCCCTCTCACCTCCATCATCCCAAAGGTGCTTTTTTAAGAGGCAACTGGACCTTCTTATTTTTCTGTGAAGACATTTCGCTTCTCATCCAAGAAGCTTCTTCAGCTCTAATTAGATGGTGGCCTCAATGACTAATTGCTAAAAGAATGCAAATGACCAGCTGTCTGCAAGGAATATAAATCCCTCCATTTCCCACCATCTAGTCAGAGCTGAAAAAGCTTCTTGGATGTCTTCACAGAAAAACGTCTTCACAGAAAAACAAGAAAGTCCAGTTGCCTCTTGAAAAAAGACCTTTGGGACAACCATGACGTGGAAAACAGACCCTCTATATTTCCTATTGGGAAATGGAGGACAAGCAAATTACATCTATTTACTTTGACAGTGAGATAGGCAGTATCTATATTTGATAAATAAGCAAGATAAATCTGTTTATAGTATGGTTTAAGCTCTCCACCCCTCCCTGCCAGAAAAGGTGGCTTCAGCTAGTCTGTTTCGGGTCTTCTGCCTTGCAGGATATATCTAATTGTGGCAGGAGCTGCCTTCCTCTTCTCAGAAGATTACTAGTGCTCGCTTGGACTATTAGTACCCAATATCATTTCATTTTCATCTTTAGTTTACCTTAAATTTAACTTGAGAGATGCCCAAATTGAGGGTGGAAGGAAGGTACAGCACATACTCCATTTCTGTTGTAGTACCCTGAGTGATGGATATTTTCCTTACTGATTGATGCAATGTTGAAAATGGATAGCAGCTACTAGCCATTTATTTAGGACCACATCCCCTCTGGGACTTTCCAAGCCAGCTTCTGATCAGCAAAGACAATGGGGGTGGGGAAGCTGGAGTCACTTAACAACCATAGGATTCTCTTAACTGCAGCAATTTGCTTAACAACAGTGGCAAAAAGGATAAAATTACGCTTGACTCACTTAACAACTGCCTTGCTTAACAGTGAAAATTCTGGTCCCAAATTATGGTTGTAAGTCGAGGGTTACCTGTACACAGCCTCTGTTTTTCCCAGTACAATTGTTCCTCCCAGTGTTTCCCCAGGAAGCAGCTGGGAGTCCCTTTTAATGGTGCAGCACATAAAATAAAATACATACTACTATATTAATTTCTCAGCAGACAACAATTATCTTTCCACATGTCTACAGCTTCCCGAACAGAATATCGGTTATGGCCTCTGCGGTCTGCTGTTCTTGTTCAACCTGCTGGAATTTTGCATCGCTGTTTCAATTGCACACTTTGGGTGCCAGGCAACTTGCTGTAGTGATGATCAGGTAAATATTTGATACTTCACTAATAGCTTTAGCAGTTGAAATGTGTTTTAATATTAGGAACTCAGGATAGTAGTTGGGCTTGATCTCCGAGCTTGGTGAGTTGGCTACAAACGTTTCATCTCAATTCAGGGGGACATCTTCAATGTACTTTGAATTGTGTTCATCTGTCAAAGCACAGGTCTTTTAAATATCTTTTTGTGTGATGTAAGTTTTGTGTGATGGTAAACCAAACCTACCAAAGAATCAACAATGTCTTCAGAGACATCGGATTTACAATAAAAACTGAGAACAACAAACTGCCATTCCTGGACATTCTTGTAACCAGAACTACCAATGGCCAACTTCTAACATCCGTGTACAGGAAGGCAATACACATACAGATCAAATCTCAACTTCCACAGCAACCACCCCAAATGCTACAAACAAAGCTTCGACAGAACACTGTTCGGGAGAGCGGAATCCCATTGCAACACCACGGAAGCCAGATCAGCAGAACGAAAACACTTATACAAAGTCTTCGAGAGAAACAGATACCCACAAAACTTCATCTGGAGATCCCTACACACAAACAATACAAACACCCAAAGCAACACAACAGTTGTTACAGGAACACCAATGATCAGATGAATCACAATCACAGAATGTATCAGAGATGACAGCAAGACTACTACACTAACATATCCTCACAGTAGCCCACAAACCAGCCTCAACCCTCAGACGGACCCTCTCAAAACCTAAGAAACAGTCAGAAACAAACCAAAGATCAGGCATCATATACCAAATCCAGTGCAGCAACTATGAAAAGAACTATGTGGGCCAAACAGGGAGAAAACTATCTATCAAACTGCAATAAACAGACACATTGACATCGATCCAATCTATGAACCGCTGAGAACCAAAGAACTACTTGAACCGCAATCCCGAAAGCAGCATTTAAAATGAACAAATAGGAACCTCACCACACAGCAAAAAAGCACAACCCCCCACAAGAAACCAGACCGCATTTCAACAACAGCCATCCATTCAAACAACCCGAAACTAGACTCGAAACCAGACCCTGACTCAGAGGCAAACAAAGGAACAAACAACATTTGTATCACACAGAGGATACTTAAACACAAAGGACTATGGCCCAGCAACAACAACCAGCCAATCAAATAGCCCAAAACTAGACCATGACTCAGCAACATCAAGAAAAATAACACACAAACTAATTTACATCACAGAAAAAGGTATTTAAAAAGCCAGTGCTCTGACAGAGGAGCACAATTTTAAGCGCACTGAAGATGTACCCCAAATGGAGACGAAACATTTGCAGCCAAGTCGCCAAGCTTGGAGATCAAACCAACAGCCCAGCTTTAGCAGTTCTCATTGTTAAAGAAGTGAAAGAAGAAGATTGTCCATTTTTCTTCATTATATTTACACTCCACTAACCTGAACCTTTGCTTTTGCTCACCAATAGGTGAGATTGGCTGCTCAGGTTACCCAGTAAGCTGTATAATTAGAAGAGGCTTGAATTTTGATGCAACACGCTGTGGCTATTTGCTTCTGCATATGAGTAATTAGATGACACCAGTGTTGGGATTCAAATATGTGAACAACCAGTTCTCTGTGTGGATGCCACTTCCGGAAATCCATTTGGGGCCTGGGCAACAAAAAATTAGCTACCGGTTTTGCCAAAGTGGTGTGAACTGGCTGAATCCCACCACTGGATGACATGGATTTTTCCTAGCTTCTCTTTTGCTAGAGAGGGAATGTCAAGAATAAAACACAATTGTGTTGTCTCTTTATAATTCAGTGATGCAGAAGTTCATCTCCTTATTTAAGAGGGCTCAGCTCTAAATGTATATATTTACTTCAGTAGTGTGACTCCATTAATTTAAAGTATCTGTCACTTGATCACATTTTCTCACAATGCTACCATTTTTTAAAAAAAATAGCTTTCATTTTTAAAAAATAACATTATTTTTAAATCTCAGACAAACAGTCCCTAAATCATTTGCATGTTAATTTATAGTTTTAAAGAATTCTCTATCAGGACTTTGAGCTATCAAGGAGACTCCCAGCATCACAGTTAACAACACACAACTGGAGAATCTATTCTTCCTACCCAGAGTAACAGGTGCCTCTCTGAGTATGTTCTGTATTGACTATTCTTTTCTGTTACAGCCAACCATACATTTTGTGCCTTACCAAGTCATCGGAGATGGAGCAGTCAGAACTGAACCAAATCCTTCTCCTCCACCACCAACCTACGATAATGCGGTTACCAAATCTCCATAAAACAAGAACTCCAGGAAGGAAATGTGAGACGTGTTGCCACAAAGGTTTCAGGAGAAGCAATGGATTTCATTGTGGGGAAAAATGCACGCGCAGCAAACTGCTGTGCTTCCCCCCCCCACAAATCTCATAACCTTTTGATACCCTTTGTCCCAGTGAAGCAGCCAGAAGATTAAACCCTTTTGACTTAATGCCTCACCTACCTAAAGAGATAATATGCTTAGTTCCTTCTCCTATCTCTTCCTGTCTTTGTTAGTTCCTTCTGCTTTCATCTCCCTGTATTTGTTCTTATCTGGTCTTTGACCATGTAATGTGTTACTAGAAAATAGTTGCTTACATGAAGACATTTTCCAATGAAGAAACCTTTGTCAGCATTTAATGGTAAAGCCTATGTATGTAACAAGTATATAAGAAGCAATACACTCAGAGTTTGTCAAGCTGTGTCCTGCAGCTTCAAACCTCTGCTCAAGACATGCCTGCGTCTTTTTCTTAGCCTCTTACATCTCATGTTACTATATTTTGTACTTCATCTTCCTTGTTTATTTTTCAATTAAAGCCTTTAAAACCGAATTAAATGGCGGCAAATTTTAAAATTCTTCTATTTTACTTAATTTTACTTCCCTAGAAGCAAGAATTTGTGCTACAAATCATCAGCATATTTATGAGGAAGTACAGAGTGGATAATACAACCTTTTTATTACTCTTTTGTTTATATTCTAAATGATGTTTGTTTTTTATGACAAATACAAAATTAGGTAGGAGATCTGATGCTATAGAAAAGAAAAAGAGCTACTAAAATTAAAAGAAAAAATACTAATAAAATATGTGATTGACACAGTTCAGGTAGTTCTCAACTTATGACTGCAATTCTGGGATCATGTCTGTCCAGCATCAAAACCCCAGATGCCCCTGGAGGGAAGTCAGCAGCCATCCTATCAGGGAAGCAATGATGAGGGAAGATGGAAAACATGATTTCCACATTGAATCAGAGGAAGCCAATGGTAGTTGCCCTCAGCTATGGACTGGAAATGAGAGGGAGGCTGTATTATGCGGATGAGTCCTTAAAGATGGTTACAAGAAGTCCTTGAGGCAAAGTCAGGAGGGTGTGTGGATGGGCTCATTCTCTCATTAAGCAATCTCGTGCTCAGAGTGAGGTAGAGTGTCTTCCAGGATTCAAGCTATAGATAGTCCCCATTTAATAAGAGTTAACAGTTACCGAAGTGACGGAAAAGCAACTTTTAAGACCAAGTCTCCCATTTAGGGCCTTCAGGGGTTTGTAAAGTAAAGGAAAGCTGAAGTAAAACATAAGCACAGTTGTGGTTTCAGAAAGTCCATTGCTAAGTGAGGCAGTTAAGTGAATTGTGCCCAATTTATGACCTTTATTGCCACTGTTGTTAAGTGAATTATTCTGGCTGCTAAGTGATTCACATGATCATTAAGCAAATCTGACTTCCCCCACTGACTTTTTAAAAGTGAGCTGGGAAGGTCAAAAATCACCGAGCTTGGCGTGCTGTCATTCATACATGTCTGGTTGCCAAACACCTGAGTTTCAATCACATGAACATGGGGATGCTGCTACATGTGAGGACTGGTCATGAGTCACTTTTCTCAGTTTTGTTGTAACTCTGAATGGTCACTAAATGACCGGTTGTAAAAGAACTGCCTGTAATAGCGGTTGCATAATCTTTATGATCCCAAAACAGATTAGAAGAAGTTTGCATAGAACTAAAATATTCCATGGTGTTAGGGCACTTAAACTGGTCAAAAACACAGGGTCCATGCAAACTGCCATTGCTTGATTTTTTTTTGATTATCATTCCATCTCTGAGCATGGCTGACTCTGGGTGCATCTGAGAACTAACACGCTGAAAATTGTTATGGAGTGGAGTCAAATGAATAGAAGGAACAGGATTTCATTTGATCCGGGGTTCCACTCTGTAACTTGTGCAAGATTAATAGGATGCTTCTGAATATGATAGAGGAGATCCCTTTCATTGCTAACTAAATCACACAAAGATCATTAGATGCCTAATCCAACTGGAGCCCTCCCCTTTCTTTGGACAAATCAACCCCTGGAGCCAGACTTATTATCATTCTCTTTCAGCTCAGCTTTCCCAGATTTATATTAAGAAAGGTAGACAGATTCAAGACCAGTGGTGGGATTCAGCCGGTTCGCATAGGTTCGGTAGAACTGTTAGCTAATTTTTGTGTTGACTTCAGCGAACCGGCTGATGCCCTAGACCTTTTTCACAAGGCCCAGAATGGCCCACCAGAAGTGCATGGAAACCACATCCAGAAGTCCATTCTGAGCCTGGGAGACCTCTCCCAGGCCTCCAAAACAGACTTCTGGAAGTGGCATCCATGGACTTCTGGTGGGCCGTTCTGGGCCGTTCTGGGTCTGGGAAGGCTCCCTGGCTCAGAAAGGACTTCTGAAAGTGGCATCTATGCAGAGAAACGGTTGTTCAGGTATTTGAATCTCACCACCATTCAAGACCACTTCTGGGGTGCATTTATGTTGTCTAAAATATCCTTTGAGGAGGATCTCTCTGGATAGCAATTTCTGAGAGGATGATTTATGTTGATTCCTCATTGTGCTTGAATAGGGATGGAGGTAAGAACTTACATCTTAACCAGTGAAACCACCACATAATACAGTTCAGTAGATGGCTTCAGGTGGAAGAAGACAGAGGATTGAAAGAAGACAAGAAGTGAACCACAGCCAAAATCTAAAACCCGAGCTACAGATATTTTGTATTATTTCAAAGTTATATGGGCGTAAACTTATTGAGACCTGATATTCCACCAAAGGAGCAGTTAGCAAACATTTAGACCCAACTTATCAATATGTAAGAAACCAAATCGTTTGAAGTGCCAATCAAGAAGAGAACCAATCAACTGCTCAGAATTCAAATATAGCTCCAAACAACTGATCACACTGGCACACAAGATGCTTATGAGTTAAGGAGAATAGGACAAGAAATGATGAAGATTTTTCTAAAGCTTTGGTTCTAGGATATGTGGCTTGTATCACAGATTCAAGTTGGTGCTTTGCTTGGGTGCCAAAATATTTGGATAGATTTTCCCCTTGTAGTATAAGAGTGCAGGGTGAATCTTCTGAGTAGGAGAGAGAATCTCATAAATGTTGCTCATATATGTTGCTTAACTCTGTAGACTCCATAGACAGCAACATAAAGAGCACCCACTACAACTAGTGGGTGAGAGATAGGCTCAGAGGTTTAATAGCAATGTATTTACACCGATATAGTCTTTGTTTGGCAGCCAGACTTGGGATTGTAAATCATTAAGCAAAGTGGTTTCTAAGTGAAACCACAACTGTGCTTATGTTTTACTTCAGTTTTCTTTTGCTTTACAAACCCCTGAAGGCCCTAAATGGGAGACTTGGTCTTAAAAGTTGCTTTTCCGTCACTTGTGTAACTGTTAACTCTTATTAAATGGGGACTATCTATAGCTTGAGTGCTGGAAGACACTCTACCTCACTCTGAGCACAATGAGATTGCTTAATGAGAGAATGAGCCCATCCACAAAGCCTCCTGACTTTGCCTCAAGGACTTCTTGTGACCATCTTTAAGGACTCATCTGCATAATACAGCCTCCCTCTCATTTCCAGTCCATAGCTGAGGGCAGCTACCATTGGCTTCCTCTGATTCAATGTGGAAATCATGTTTTCCATCTTCCCTCATCATTGCTTCCCTGATAGGATGGCTGCTGACTTCCCTCCAGGGGCACCTGGGGTTTTGATGCTGGACAGACATGATCTCAGAAGAAGAGCAGCCCCATCAAGACTGTGGAAAAGCATAAGCCAGAACTGCTGTGTAGCCACCTCCCTGTCATCACAGTTTTAGTTTCCCAACAGGCCATGCCCTGTTTCTATGGGACTGACAGGCAGGTCACTCTACGAAGGTAATTCTTACTGCTTTCTCTACCACTGTTGATGCTGTGCTAATGATAGATCAAGACTTCAGACTTTGCTTTATGTAAGGACCTGCTAGATCTCCCAAGAAAGCAGAACTCTTGAAACAGGCATCTTTTCAAAAGGAAATTTTTATTGAGAGTTAGTGGTGGCAAGAGAGCAAAGCAAGGTCTGAAGATTTGGCACACAAAAGAGTACATCAAAAGACAATTCAAAACTCCTCCCCCCAATGTCCAACTGTCCGGTTGAAATCCAGCCAAACCACAGGTGCCACATGTTATGAGAGCCTGGAGATTTAGCACCCTTCTCAAGGTCTCTCTCGGTTTCGTAAGCCCTTTTTTAAAAAAAAGAAGTTGGAAATGTAACAAGCAGATTGGACCCTTTTTCCTATGTGGTGATAATTGTAAAGCCTGGCAATACAGGAAACTGATTTAGAATCAGAGAGAACAGGATTTGGAAGGTTACAACTTGGATTATTAATCTTTACCCAACTATATAACATATGATGGATCCCCTCTCCCCAAAACTGCTTATGACCCAATTTTGAAGTTCCAATGTCCAAATCATTCCCCTCCCTCATCACATTGGGTAACCACATTTTGGGCACTCATTAACTGGCCCACATTTATGGCTGTGTGAGATGTAAAACCCCCAAATTTTGATACTCACAATACAAAGACAAGTCTGGTTAACAAAACAAAGGTTTATTGGAGAATAAACAGAATAAACAGAATAAAAGAGAAAAGAAAAAGAATAGAAGAGAGGAGCGTTTGCAAACGCGGCCCCCTGGATCCTTCCCTATGGATTGGATTCCAGGAGCACACTGGCCTGGTTTCAAGATCTGCATTTTATACCCCCTACAATGCATGTCACATCTAAACAGCTCTTTCATCTTTATAGATGTACTCTGAAGTTGTACTTTGTTAACCTGACCTCTTCCGTCCATCTGCTGTTATCTTGTTTATTTGTAATTCTCACCTTGGGTCAAAATCCCCCTCTTTGATAGTAGGATTTCTACTCAAGTAAGTTCCTGTGTCCGGGAGATTTTTAGGCAGGATATAGTAAACATTTGGTCGTATATTGGCATTGCATTGTTACATTTGTGTTACAGCATTACATTTGTACTAAAGAGACAGTTTCATATATTGGCATTACATTTCTACAATTATTTTTCTATAATTTTATAAAAGAATAACTTTTATTTCCTTAACTTTTATTTCCTTCAGCTATTTGCAGTCACGTGACCCTGATTTACAATGATTTTGCCATAAGCAGGCATTTATTTGCAGTTTCTGGCACAGGCTGACACATGCCGAACAACGAATTCACTCAATGCCTGCTATGTTTGCTTAACAACCAACACCAAAAAAGTCATAAAATTGTGTCTAGTAACATGGTGACCCACTTTATGACCCTCATGACTTATGACCATTATTGCTGGCTTAATTAGAGTCATACCTTTATAATATTTTATACCAAACCTTGTGTTGAATGGGATGCTGATAGAGAAACAGAGCTGAATGCAAATCTGTCACTAAGTCTAGGAACCTGAGATGGATTTCATCATGATTCATTTTTCTTTTTTCCATAGGATGGAAATTCTTCACAGGTGCATGAAAATACCTCATTTAAGCAAAAAAGAAAAGCTTTTTTTAAAATTTCAGAATATTTTTACTCAATTACAAAGGTGTTCACATTTTACTGTTTATAATAAAAAAGTCAATATGTAACTTAAAAAACCCTGAAAAATGCAACTTTTTAAAGATGAAGTCCTATTTTTTTCTGCTACATCTGTAATGTTTTTTTTCCCTATTAAAGTTACAACAAAATGGTGAAAATGGGTTCCTGCTCTGTTTAAGGCCGATTTTGTCCGATTCGGAACACCAAAGTCTTTAATACTTTGATTCCATTTATAATAACTTAAAAATAAAGGCGGAGGGTATAACAATGTCAAAGCATTTATCTTTTTTTCTTTTTTCTTTTTCAAAATTTTATTGAATATACAATTAAAAAACACAAAAGACTCATTAAACATAATACAATTAAAGACAAAAAAGACACATTGGACATGATACAACTTCCCTGTTTAAAAGATACTATTAATATTACTTTACATTAAGTTATTACATTGTTACACAGTGCGCATTCTTTCAGTAAAGTACCTCCTAGTTAAATAACTTTTGGTTCTATCTGATATAACAAATATTAAAATAAGAATTTCTAGGTTATCTACTTAATCATCAGCCTTTGCCTCAGCATACCTCATAAAATCCAACCAATTATACACTTTATTCCCAATTTCAAAGTACTCTGTTTCTGTTTTATTTTTGAGTTCTAATGTCAGTCTGTCCATTTCCGCACAGGATAGAATTTTGTTTAGTATTTCTTCTTCGGGGGGGGGGGTTCTTTTCCTTTCCAATTTTGAGCATATATTAATTTTGCTGCGTTAAAATGTGCAGAATTAAATATAAATATTTGACAGAATGTGGTGAATGCAGGCTACCTAGAGGAACTGAGTTTAACTTGATTTATTGGTTCTGTTTCTTGAAGTGTAAATCAAACAGATCCCAACATTAACTGCTGTAGGTATTCCTGTGGAGAATGCCCTGACTTTTGAATGAGAAAAGTTCTGCTGGGATAGGTTTCCTTAATCTCCTCAGTGACCTGGATGGTTTGGAACAATTCTGGAATGTCCCAGAAGTTTTTAAATTAATCATGAGTGATCAACATGCAAATGAGGTATAAACAGGAAAATCAGAAATATTTTGAGACAAGCTGCTTCTGAGAACGTTGCCTAGAAAAATATATGGAAATAATACACATCAGGAGTCACCAGGAGTGAAATCTGAAATTGTGGTCAGGAAGGAAGCCATGCAAGATTCTAGAGGGGATTTAATGCTCTCAAGAATTCCTTTGACCTTTTGACCCCATGAAAAGGTATCCTGTATGTAGAGACAATGAAGTCCACAGCCAAGGAACAACCTCTATCACAATGGTCTGAAAGTTTATTTCTGCAAACTGTTCTTTTGTGAACTGAAGAATGAAACAGACGCTTTCCCATCCTACAGTTCCCAATGGCATCTTTTGGAAGAGTCATTGGCCTCTTTCCACATGGAATGCTGGGCACAATTTGTATTTAATGCATTCTTTTCAATTCTTTTAGCAGTTTGAATTTGGTTCTTGTTGCATCAAAGTTGTTGCTGTTCCATGGGCCATACGGCTATTGTAAAATTATTAGATTGATATTAGGATGCTGTCTTGATATGGATTATTTTGAAATGCTGCTTAATGTATAGATAATAAGATGTTTGCTAAACACATTATCTGGCACCTTCTATTAGAGAAATGATAAACACACAAATTGTCCTTGCTGAGTTCCATTTCTTAGCTTATTATTACATGTACATTTCAGAATTATTTTCCAGAAAAGGTCTGAAACACATGATTGTAGCTGAACATCTAAGGTCCTGAAGGTGAAAGATGATTGTTTACCTGGAAAACTTGGATAGCCTCAGGGAATGATGGTTCCCCCCAATTTCTTTCTTTTATTTAGATGAAATTCCCTTTGGAGGAGTGAAGAAACTTTTGGCATCAAAATAATATTCCCACTACACATCATCAAGAGGAAAGTTGTTTCCTCAGGGAATTGAGAATGTCTAATTTGAAGGAACTCTGTGGTCACCTTACTCAGGAAAACACAGCTCCCATATAGGTAGACATATGGGCTTGTTGAAACAGTAGAAAAGTATACTTGACTTCATTCAGGTAAGTTGGATGTCTCTGGACATAATTTAAGGAGGTGCCTCTTCTGATTCCCACACCTAGGATTAGGCCAATTGTTATATGGGCTTTTTTTTGTCACACCAGATTGTCAAGACTGTCAGAGGCAGGCCTATCCATTCCTGCCATTCTGTGAATAGAAGATATTTCAGGGTATTCAGAAATGACTCACTTTTCTGACTTCTGATTCTCCCCAGGAGTGGATCCATGCATCATGCATGATGGCCATTCAATGAGAAACAAGTCCAGGTATAGTTTCTGAGAAAGGGAGGGGGAAACCTTTTCAAAGTATTTCTTTGATATGTTTAATTATCTAAACTGCTGGTTTTCATGAAGTGGAAAGAGTAATATTTACACCTCTGAGGAAAGGGGACAATAATCTGAATCTAAGCAGAAGATGGAACCCCCCTGGAGAGATGAATCTCAGGAAGAACTAAAAAAACTTCCAGTTGCACAAGAGGAGAGAGGGCAGATTTTTTTTTCTGTTATTCCACAGGCTGGAAACCTTGTGTGTGTTTGTGTATAGAATCCTATTAAATTTATTGTACCTATTAGGCCAGACACAGGAAAATATTCTGTAACAGAAGAGTTACATCTCTCCCTCTCTGCCTTTCTCCCTCCCTCTCTCTTTCTCTCTCTGAAAAACAATGAGCATAATAAGGTCTTAGATACATAAGAACATGTATCATAAAATAGAATAACGCATAGTATTATAAAAAGTGATGAACAACTAAGTATCCAGACTTAGTAAATGGTGTATTGTACAAATGGTGGCATGCAACTGCAGAGGGTATTTCTGAGTCCTTGTCTGAAAGTAGTAGCGGTAATAAAGGTGTGTGTGGATATGCACTTTGGGCCACACAAAAAATCTTGTGCTGAACTGATGCTTTTCCAGGGATTGCTGGAATGGCAGTCAGAGCAGCACAGCCAACCTCAGACAGCCAATTTGGGACTCTCATAAAAAGGGAGCAAATGTCCTTCCTCTTTTCCTTTTTTCCTACCCTTGGGGAGAATCCTGTATGGATTTTCTGTTTGGGTCATATCTGATTATTCTAATGAAATTTGAAGAGGGAAGCGGCATCTCAGTCATAAACTTTGGAACAAAGAATCAATCAAAGAACTAAAGAAATGTTGGAATAAATGTAGTTTTCTGAAATTTCCTGTGGAAAGAGAGGTGTCTGCCAGTGAAACAGAGTCTTAGTCCACATGGTCTGGAAAGCTAGAGGATGGACAAGAGAAGCTTTGGAGAAGGTACAAGAAATGTTCAAATGGTCTTATTTTCTGGATAGAGTTATCAAGGTGTGTAGAGCCTCTAGTAAGAGGAGAACTTTTAGAGCAAAGAAGTGCATTCTCTTATGACATAATTTTGGGCATTAGTGAGAAGAGAGAGATTGGGGCATGGGTGGCTGATGCTAATTAAGCAGAAAAGCTGTAAAAGGTTGAACCTTGAAGATGTCACTGAATAACGTAGCAGATTCCAGCTGCTAAGGATTATATATAAAAGAAAATTCTAGTGCAGATATTAAAGATGGCGCTTGATATTATTCTGGTTTAGGCAAATCCAGTTAACACTCTTTCCTAGCTTCATGTCTGCTATGTGTATTAGGATTACCATTTCCAGAATTGACAGAGATTCTAAGCTTCACTCTCTGTATTTTGAAGTAATTTTCTTCTTTGGAATTGCCCTCTGGCTGATTGTTTTGAGGGCAGAAAAAGTTCATACGCTGACCCCATAGCTTTGATATCAGATGTTTTCTTTTATAGCTGTCCTACAACCACCTATTTGGAACAAATCCCCACCAGATTCAATACGGGGAGAAAATGTATTCTGTTTAGGCACTTCAGATTAGCTGATCAAGATAAGCAGGAGGGTTGTTGAGTGTGCTAGGGGTGGGGGAATTAGCTTCGTGAAACGGTATAAAAGTCTGTTTTTCAGAATTGCATGTGTGGCTTGCTTTACTCTCCTGTGTGAGTTAAGTCCACCAGCCTTTGCAAATGCTTTGTTCCAATAAAACTTTGTTCCTGGAATCCCAAGTGAGTTTGTTTGTCTTTGGAATCCTGAGCCACATTCCAGACACAAATAAACAAAAAGTACTACAACAGAACTTTAACTGAATGAAATCTGATATATATGCTGCTGATATATATAAACCTTAGCTACTGTCTGAGGGTTCAAATGTCATTAATAATGCAGTTGTGATAAGGTAAAGGTCCTGCCAACCTAGCAGTTTGAAAGCATGTAAATGCAAGTAGATAAATAGGTAGCACTTCGGTGGGATGGTAACAATGTTCCTTGCACCTCAGCACATAGTCATGCTGGCCAAATGACCATGGAAAGGTCTTTCTACCATGCTGACATGCTGGTTAATAATGGAGATGAACATTGCACTCTAGAGTTGGTCATGACTGGACAGGGGAAATCTTTACTTTTTGAAAGAGCTAATTATGCATGAATGAAGAAGTTGTATGAGATAACTTTCATCTTTCCAATCCTTCATCCTTTACTTTGTCTATAACAGACATGGAATAAACTGCCAGGGTGGTGTATGGTTACAGTCAAAGTACAGATCCAGGTTTGTATGTTATATGGGTATAAAGTTAGCTGAGTTACTTTTAATTTCATCACTGTCTCATAGTCTGTCCTAGTTCACAAAGGTATAGTAAAAGCAAATGAAGAGAACCAGGTGTGCTGCCTAGAGTGATTGGAAAACAACTCAGCAGATCATTAAATACAGTAAGATTTCTCAACTAGTATAGTGATTGTTGAAAGTTCATTTATGCAAATGCAGATCTTATCAAAATAGATTTTAGTGACATAGAAATCTAATAGAGCTAGATAAGGTATTAAGGCAGGACATAAAGCAGGGCTTAAGTCATAAAACAGGACATGAGTCTTAAATGCGTGTATTAGTTAGAAGGAGAACAAAAGGAAATGGAAGAACTCAAAACCACAAGTTCATTTGTCGGTCGCACAGAGGTGTTAAGTTTGAAGCTCTGCTACAGCTAACCACAAGTACAGGATATTTAGACCCTTAGAAGCTTTAGCAAGGTATTTTAACTACTTTAGCATAGCAACAGGGGGGCTGTAAGGGGGTTGTGATTTGAGTAACCAATCAATGCTAACAAGTTACATTTCCATGTTTTGCTGTTTCTGACAAGAATATATAAACTTGTATTTTTTTTTATATGAAGCTGTTCAGATGTGGCTACAAATATAGTGCTCTGAACCTTTGTGCAAAATAAACCAACTTCTTTTGATTCCGTGGTCTGAGTCCTGTGATTTTCTGCAATAGTATACTTACCTGTTTTGTAAATTTACACAAACCATTTCCTTGCCAATTACAGTACTATCTGAGAAAAGATTCCCCTGCTGATCAGTTGAAATAGTGCATTGTACTCAATTCATTTTGCAACATATAAAAACATTTGGGTACCTCAGAAGTATTTTTGCTCTATTCCTATGGGCTAAAGGAGTATTTAGTTCTAAAGCTTGGAAGTGTTAGTTATTCGTTCTGATTTCTCTTACAATTGTTTCAATATTCCAGAACAGAATCTGTTCTTGACTTGCTGATACTATTACAGTTGAGATCAAAGAATTTAATATCATTTCCCCCTCTTCGTTTTTTGCAGACTGAAAGACCATCCTTTGTAAAACCCATTTGTGCAAAACTGGGTATTTGGACCTGACCAGGTTTATCACTGCCCCTTTCCTTGCTTGTAGTTCCTCTTTAGCAATGGGAGGCCCTGCCAAATCCAGAGTTTCACTATCACAGGACATTCTCTTGCCAGGAGCCCAAACATAAATAGCGTTGTGCCTCCTCTCCAGTGAAAGTCAGCCCCCCCCACACACATGCTGTTGCAGCAAGAGTGCCTCTAGATTTCATTGTTATCTTTATCCTGTGATGGAGAGATCTCTTTCTCCATCTCAATCTGGCAAAATATACTAGGATAACTTTTGTTTTGTTTTAATTTAAGCTGCTGCTAATTGAATGGTTAATTCAGGATTCTGTTAATTGAATTGTTGTAAACTCTTGTTCTTCCTTTTCTTTCTTTTCTTCTTGGGCCTACAACAAACAATCTTGTGGGTTTTTTTTTTTTTTTTAAAAATGGTCATTTGAGTAGTTGAGTCAAAAGTGATTTTATAATTTATAAGTTTCTCCATCAAAAATCCTGTAGTTGCTCATTCAGCCTGTATTTCCTATCTCTCTCTATAAAACCTTGTCCACAACAAAAGGCTCACTCTTCCCAGACACTCAGATTTACATCCACTCCAGTTGGAGCCTGGTAAAACTTTATTTCTTTTATATAATGTATGTGAAACCTAATTTGTCACCAGAAAGGATAGACTACAAAGCCAACACATGGCTGTAGATGGATATCAGGAAGAACAAAGTGTTTTCTACAGTCACTGATATATGGACCAAGCCCCATAAAATTAACCCAACTTACAATGTCCAATCAACTCATCTAAATATCTTGGATTTACTAAGACCTGAACGGATTAACAACATGTTAGCATCTTTCTCCCATTATTAAAACTTGCAATCAAGGTGAGAGGGGGTTGGCTAGGAGGAAAACTCTCTCCTCAAATCTTCATAGCCAATCTACAACACTTACTAAGAATTCTAGCAAGGTACAATTAAAGTATAAAGAGCAGAGGAAGGGAAATCCATGTGGAATATATGTCTCCTTTGCCCTACATCCCATTGAAAATATACTGTGTCCTTCAAGCCCAAGATGCCTACATGAGCAAGTCCATGTAGTTTTCTCAGAGCTGATTGGAAGTTTCTTTAACTGCCCCATACACCTTTCCTACTGATCTTCCATAAAAAATCTACTCTAAATCTCCTAAACCTTTGAGGCCAATAAAGTTAATTAAGTACTGTCACATGTTGAAATCTGCCTTCAGAACAAGTTTCCAAAGTGCATAGATTCCAGTACTCCTAATGCAAAGAGGACCTAATGTTATCAATTACATGTCAAACCTGCATCCTTAATAGCAATAAGAAGAAAGTCCAGTTGCCTTTTGAAAAAGCACCTTTGGGACAGCCATGATCTGGATGATGGAGAATCCCCGTAGACATATAGCAATAGCAATAGCACTTAGATTTATATATCACTCCATATTGCTTTACAGCACTCTCTGGGCAGTTTACAATGTCAACTTATTGCCTCCAACAATCTGACTCCTCATTTTGTTGATCTTGGAAAGATGGAAGGCTGAGCCAACCTTGAGCCCATCAAGATTGAATTTCCCATTACCTGGGAAATTATCTGGGTGAGAAATGTTAAATTTACACAAGCCCAGAACTTAAGGGAGAATTTTTATAAAATGTTTTATAGATGGCACCTTGATCCACAAAAAATGCCTCGTATGTATCCTGACTTACAGCCCAAATGTTGGAGATGTGGTTGTTTGGATGCTACTTATTATCATATTTGGTGGTCGTGTAAAAACATAAAAGCCTTTTGGATTAAGATATGGTGGAATATTCAAAGAATTTTTAGAAGGAGGGTAAAATTTACCCCACAATTGTTCTTGCTAGGTATAGTTACTGATTGTGATACTAAGGAGGTTATATTGATGTTAAATTTAATCACAGCTGCAAGGTTGTTAGTAGGGCAATATTGGAAGAAGGAATCTTTGCCTACTTTGCAAGAGTGGTTTTTTAAAGTATCCTATCTGGCGGAAATGGCAAAGATTTCGGCTTTTTTAAAGGATCAATCGCAAGAGAAGTTTTTTGTGGTTTGGGAAAAATGGATAGATTTTATACAATATAAGTTGGATATAAAAAAATATTACTTGGTTTATCAATAATTTATATATGAATTTTAATATCTTATAGATTGTATTATCTTTTTTAATTTTTTATATATATATATGTTTTATTATTATTTTACTTTCTTATACTTCTTTTCTTCTTTCTTTCTCTTTACTCTTCTTCTTTTTAAGTATTCTTTTTTTTCTCCTTAATACTTATGTCTTTTATATATATATATATTATTGTTAATTATTCTATTAGTAGTTTAAGTAACGTATTTAGATTTATTTATGGTTTATATTTTTTCTTTTTTAAGAATTTATGAAAATTTAATTAAGCCTATATTCAGCTCTGGGAAAGTTGAGGGAGGGAGTGGGAGGGTTGGGGTGGGTTGGGAGGGTTGTTTTTTTCTATTTTGTAAAATTTTAAAAATTTTCAATAATAAAAAAAAAAGATTGAATTTCAGGCTGTGGGCAGAGAGCCTGCAATACTGTATTCTAACCACTGCGCCACCACAGCTCCTCCTTAAATATTTACAGGATGCCCAAAAAGTGGAAGTAAAGTTTGGGACAAAATTAGTAACAGCATTTCAAATATGTCAGAGGATTTTCAATGCTTCATAGTCATAGCATGAATTACAAAATTACAGAGCTGATTACAAAAATAAAATCCTACTTTCCTTTCCACTATAAACAGGTTATGCTCGTGAAAATGATGAACCTGGAAGGCAATCAGACAACGGTTACTGATTTTGTCCTGGTTGGGTTTACAACAGACCCATTTCTACGCATAATCTTCTTTGTGCTGTTCTTGGTCTCCTCCACCCTAACATTGATTGGGAACCTGGGCCTCATGATCCTAATCTATCTCAATTCCTGCTTGCACACACCCATGTACTTCTTTGTGGGCAGCCTTTCCTTCCTGGATGTCTGGTACTCTTCGGTCTACACTCCTCGGATATTGTCTGACTGTGTGTCCAACAACAACCACATGTCCCTTGCTGGTTGTACAGCCCAGTTCTTCTTCTCTGCTGGTTTGGCCTACACTGAATGCTTCCTACTGGCCTTCATGGCCTATGACTGCTTTGTGGCCATCTGCAACCCACTCCTTTACATCACTGCCATGCCCAAGAAGCTCTGCATCCAGCTGGTGGTAGGAGCTTATGCAGCTGGCTTTGCCAATGCCATTGCCCATACTGGTAACATCTTCTGCTTACGCTTCTGTGGGAATAATGTGATCAACCATTATTTTTGTGATGCACCACCACTTGTGAAGATGGCCTGTGATGACACACAAATGTATGAACTCATTCAGAATTCTGTCATAGGCTGCAATGTGCTGGCAACCACTGCTGTGATCCTGAGCTCCTACATTGGTATTGGGGCAGCCATAGTCCGTATCCGTTCTGCTGCAGGGAGACGCAAAGCCTTCTTCACTTGTTCAGCCCACCTAGTCTCTCTTTTATGGCTCCATTCTCATCATGTACTCCAGATCAAATTCTCAACACAATCCAAATTGGGACAAAGCAAATGCATTGTTCTATACGGTAGTCAACCCTCTGGTCAACCCTTTCATTTACAGCTTACGCAACAAAGATGTGAAGGCAGCCTTCAAGAAAGTCTGGGGGAGATTCACACAAATGAATGACATTGACATATTCTTTATTCAAAGTAGATTGCAGATGCAGAAATTAACTTCTAATCTTTAGTCTAAGCCTTCCTTCCTTCCTTCCTTCCTTCCTTCCTTCCTTCCTTCCTTCCTTCCTTCCTTCCTTCCTTCCTTCCTTCCTTCCTTCCTTCCTTCCTTCCTTCCTTCTTGCCTGCCTGCTGTGATAGATAATGAGAGAAGCTGGAAGTCAGAATAAAATCACTGGTCAGAAAGAACCAGAAAGAAAAATGTTTGGGCCTGGGTAAGACAGATAGTTTTAGATTAAAGAAGTACCAACTTCCTCCCAATCTTGTAGTTTGGAAATTAATGCAGTGCACTTCTCTGTGCCATGTTCACATGCATTTATCCACTTCTGGAATTGGAAGAAAAGTATGCTGGCATAAACTTCATTGTCGCAACATCTATCCTACCTTGTGGCTGGCAAGTGGTAATGTCCTTCTAAGCCAGCAGTTGATAGACTCCTCCTGCTTCATTTCCTCTTCCACCAAGTATTATCTCCTGGAAGGAAAGACAATCATTAATTGCTCGTTTTAATGGGTGGTTGATTGAGATTAGGCAATTGTAAGTTGGAACCTGGCTTACCCACAGTTAGTCATCTTTCAAGTTGCCACAGTAACAGATACAGCCATAATGATGGTCCTTCTCTTATATATTTTATAAGACTCATTTAAATAAACTACTGTATGTAATATTAATTATCTGGCCATTGTCAAATCTATACTTCACAGTTTTTCCAGAAAAGGCCCTAAGACAAGTGATATTGCAGCTGAACTTTTAAATGTCCCCCAGGTGGAAACTGATGGTTTACCTAGAGAACTCAGATAGCCTCAGAGAATGGTGTTCCCCCACCCCCACCCCCACCAACTTTATTTCTTTACATAAAATTCCCCTTGGAGGAGTTCAGGAAAAGAAAACTTTTGGCATGATACTAACATTTCCACTTCAAATCATCAAGAGAAAAGATTTCATCTAAGTGCTTCCACGGGGATCTAAGAGTTTCTAATTTGTGGGAGGATTTACCTTATTCAAGAAAAAAAAAATCAAGACTCACATATAAACTCCTCTATGGACTTACGCAAACAGACTTAGCAGGGAATTGTGTTAGATTTTATTCAGGTAAGTTTGATATTTGTGGGCATAATTTAGGAGATGCCCCCTAAAATTATTCCTAAAGCTAGGATTGGACCAGTCCTTACACAGTTACTCTTTTTACAACTGATTGTCAGGGCTGTCAGAGATAGCCTCATACTTACCTATTCCCATTTTCTATGAGAAGAAATTCCAGGTGTTCAGAAGTGGTGCAGTTTTCTGGTTTCTGCCTCCTTCCAGAAGCAGTACCATGCATCATGTGCGTGGAGGCCATTTCTTTCCCCTTTCTCCACAAGAAAGCAAGAATCAACCCAGCCTTTGAAAAGGCCCTCTGCTGCCCCACTGGCTGGAAATGAGGACCTTCAGTGGCACCAGGGAGGGGAGGGGACCCATTCTTAGAACTATAGAAAAGTCTTTCAAAGAGGTACATAGCTTAGACAACAGTACTGGGCACCCTCCTTTATTTTTGCTTGTGTTTGAGTGATGTGGTTTCTGGAATAGCCTGAATGACAGTCAGAATGGTCCAGCTAACTTCAAATAATCAATTTGGACTTTCTCTAAAAGGGAGTAAATTCTTCTGCTTCTTTCTTTTTCTGAAACTTATGAAGAATCCTTTTTGGATTTTCTACTAGGGCCATGCCTGGTTATTCTGATGAAATCTGGGGAGTAAACTTTGGGAACAATAAAAGACAACAGCTTTTTTAAAAAAATGTTGGAATAAACATAGTTCTCTGAAATTTCCTGCACAAAGAATGGAATCTAAGAGTGAAACCAAGTTGAGCTTCAGTGCTCTGAAATGCCAGAGGGTTATATGGATGAGAGGAGATTCAGAGAAGATACAAGAAATGTTTGAGTGCTCTTATTTTCTGAAGGATTTCAAAGTATGTAGGGCCTTCAGAAGGACAAAGAACTTTTCAGTGTTCTTAAGAGATGATGATAATTTTAGAAGTTACTGTAGTGGGATTTTATTTATTTATTTATTTATTTATGAGACTTATATACCGCTTTAAGTGCAAGCACTCTCTAAGCGGTGTACACCAGTAAGCAATGTATATATATATTTACATTGCCCCCAACAATCTGGGTCCTCATTTTACCTACCTCAGAAGGATGGAAGGCTGAGTCAACCTTGAGCCGGTGAGATTTGAACCGCTGACCTGCTGAACACAGTCAGCTAAAGTGGCCTGCAGTACTGCACTCTAACTGCTGTGCCACCTCGGCTCATTAAGGAGTTTAAACACATTGCAGATGTAAAAGGTGAAATGCTGAAGGTATCACAGAACAGGGTAGCTAATTTCATCTGTGTGGTAGAGATACGCACATTGCTGTAGTGGAGATTTTAAAGGTACCTCATACTGCTCCAGTTTTCTGAAATCCATTAATTCTGTCTTTCCAATGTGGTGCCTACTAAGTGTGATAGGAGTCCAGCTATCAGAGAGCCCAAGTCTTCCCTTTCTTCTATTTTGAAATAATTTTATTTTGGGGCGGGGGGGGGAATTGCCAATTTATTGTGTTTAGAGTAAAGACATCCTTGAGGTGGCCTAGCATCTTTGGAACCAGATATTCCAATGTTCTAAAGGCAGTACACAATTGCTTCTGAAATATTTTCCTTAAAAACATGGGGTCTATGAGAAAGTGGCAGAGTTAAACATAAATCAACAAACAGGATACTGCAACTGTCATAAATATGAATCAGTTGCTAAGCGTCTGAATGTGATCATGTGACCATTGGGATGTTGCAACGGTCATAAGTGTGAAAAAAAGTAACTTTCTTCACTGCCATTGTAACTTTGAACAGTCACTAAACAAGCTGTTATAAGTCGAGGACTACCTGTACTTTTGTGATTGCTCCCTTCTCAGAGGAGCTAATTAGGTATATATGACAGAACACATTTGAATGCAGAACATGAATGGATGACCTTCATCTTTCTAATTTGAGACTTCAGTTAGTCCATAACTGGCACGTAATGGACTGCCAGGGTGGCATATTTTACAATTATGCAGAGATCCAGGTTCACATCCAGCAGCTAGTTATTATGTTCATTGATTTAAGTTTAATTCTCTCACTTTCTCATAGACTGATCGGTTTTAGAGAAAATATTTCAGAAGCAATTGTGTATTGCCTTTAGAACATTGGAACGTATTTTGCTCCATAACTCATTTAAATATAGAAGAGTTTCCAGTTAATACACTGCAGGATTCATTATGCACATGCAGACCCTATAAAAATCCATTTCAAGGTCATAGAAATGTAGACATAAATTGCTAGTGATTTTTTTTAAGGAGGATATGCTTACCAGTATAAGAATGTATACAATGTATACATCAGTTCTTTGCTAATTATGGAGAAATGCTCCTTCTGGTGGTGACTTGCAAGAGTTTGTGGCATTTGGGTGTTTGCAACATTTAAAACAATTGGACTAGTTTAGAGGCATTTTGAGCTCTGCTCCCAGAGGCTAAAACTAAAGTTATAAGGCTGAAAAGGGCACTTTATTTTTCCTCTTCATCAATTATATATATATTCTATATATAGAACAGAGTTCATTCTTAATTTGCCTTGTGGGATGCTGATATAATAATAATAATAATAATAATAATAATAATAATAATAATAATAGTAGTAGTAGTAGTAGTAGTAGTAGTAGTAGTAGTAGTAGTAGTAGTAGTAGTAGTAAAGTTGGAAGGGACTTTGGAGGTCATCTAGTCCAACCCCCTGCTCAGGCAGGAAACCCTATACCAGTGGTGGTGAACCTATGGCACGGGTGGAAGAGGCGGCACTCAGAGCCCTCTCTGTGGGCACGCACGCCGTCGCCCCAGTCCTAGGCCTTCAGCTGGGTTTTATAAAACCTTTTCACTTTAGGCTTCTGCCGCCGTGTGCAAAAAAAAAAAAAGTTCAATCAATCAATCAATTTCAACTTCTTGTGGGAAAAAAAGATCTTGCAAAGTTGGAATTGATTGATTGAACTTTTTAGTCCCACCCAGTCTGCCGTTACCACCGCAGCCACGCCCACCCAATGGGCCACACTCATCCGGCACCGACGATGCATAAGTGGGTTTTGGGTTGCAGTTTGGGCACTCGGTCTCTAAAAGGTTCGCCATTAGTGCCCTATACCATTTTGGACTAATGGCTGTCCAGTCTCTTCTTAAAAACTTCCAGTGTTGGAGCATTCACAGCTTCTGGAGGCAGGTTGTTCCACTGGATAATTGTTCTAATTGTCAGGAAGTTTCTCCTTAGTTCTAGGTTGCTTCTCTCCTTGATTAGTTTCCACCCGTTGCTTCTTGTCCTGCCTTCAGGTGCTTTGGAAAATAGTTTGACTCCCTCTTCTTTGTGGCAGCCCCTGAGATATTGGAACACTGCTATCATGTCCCCCCTTGTCCTTCTCTTCGTTAAACTAGACATACCCAATTCCAGCAACTGTTCCTTATATGTTTTAGCCTCCAGTCCCCTAATCATCTTTGTTGCTCTTCTCTGTACTCTTTCTAGAGTCTCAACATCTTTTTTACATCACGGTGACCAAAACTGGATGCAGTATTCCAAGTGTGGCCTTACCAAGGCATTGTAAAGTGGTATTAAAACTTCACGTGATCTTGATTCTATCCCTCTGTTAATGCAGCCCAGCACTGTGTTGGCCTTTTGGGCAGCTGCAGCACACTGCTGGCTCATATTTAAATGATTGTCCACTAGGACTCCGAGATCCGTCTCACAGTTGCTATTATTGAGCAAGGTACCCCCTATACTATACCTGTAGGTTTGGTTTTTCTTGCCTAAATGTAGAAGCTTACTTTTTTCACTATTGAATTTCATTTTGTTAGATAGTGCCCAATGTTCAAGTCTGTCCAGATACTTCTGTATCCTAAGCCTGTCTTCTGGAGTGTTGGCTATTCCTGCCAGCTTGGTGTCATCTGCAAATTTGATGATTTCCCCATCTATCCCCTCATCCAAATCGTTGATGAAGATGTTGAAGAGCACTAGGCCCAGAACAGAGCCCTGGGGCACCCCACTACACACTTCCCTCCATGTAGATGTGGTCCTTTGAGGACAACTCGCTGAGTGCGGCTGGTCAGCCAACTATGGATCCATCTGGTGGTGATGCTGTCTACCCCACATTTTTCTATCTTGTCAAGTAGTAGGTTGTGATCTACTTTATCAAATGCCTTACTGAACTCCAAGTAAATTATGTCCACAGCATTCCTCTGATCCACTAATTTTGTCACTTGGTCAAAGAATGCAATAAGATTTGTCTGGCATGATCTATTTTTGACAAACCCATGTTGGCTTTTAGTAATGATTTGTTTGCCTCTAGGTGTTCACTGATTCGTTGTTTGATTATCTTTTCCAGGATCTTCCCAGGTATTGAGGTCAGGATGATAGATCTGTAATTTCCTGGGTTCATTTTTTTCCCTTTTTTGAAGATGGGAACTACATCAGCTCTTTTCCAGTCCTCTGGTAGTTCCCCTGTGCTCCAGGATCTTTGAAAAATATAGTTCAGTGGTTCCGAGATCACATCTGCCAGTTCCTTGAGAACTCTGGGGTGTAATCCATCTGGTCCTGGCGATTTGAACTCATCTAGGCTGGACAGGTGCTCACTAACCATTTTCTTGCCTATCTTAACTTGTGTTTCTATTCTGTTTTTTTATGGCACTATTTTTGATAGGTTGGTCTGTTTTTTTGCCCTTTGGGTAAAGACAGATGGCAAAAATAGTTAAATAGTTCTGCTTTCTCCCTGTTGCTTGTCACCTTCTTGCCACTTTCACCCACTAATGGACCAATCATTTCTTTCAATTTTTTCTTGTTTTTTACATGCTGAAAGAAGCTTTTTTTTGTTATTTTTGACTTTGATTGCAAGCCTTAGTTCATTTTGAGCCTTGGCTTTCCTCACTTCATCTTTGCAGGCTCAGGCTATTTGCTGATATTCTGACTTAGTTATGTGCCCCTCTTTCCACTTTCTATACGTCCTTTTTATCTTTCAATTTGTCAGAGAGTTCTTTATGCAGCCATGCTGGTTTCTTTTGGAAGTTATTATTTTTCCTCTTTGGTGGTATTGTGCTAGACTGGGTTTTTATTATCTCATTTTTCAACATTTCCCAAGCTCCTTGAGTTGTTTTCCCCTTGAGGATTTTCATCCATGGAATCCTTCCCAAGCCCTCTCTAAGTTTATTGAAATTAGCTCTCTTGAAGACTTTAATTTGACTGTGTTCTGTTGCTTGTGCTTCCATAATGTTGAATTCTAACATTGTACGATCACTTCCTCCCAGGGTTCCTATGGCTTCAACACCTTCTATCATTTCATCTCTGTTAGTGAGAATTAGATCCAAAATGGCTAATCCCCTAGTTCCCTTCTCTACTTTTTGGGAGACAAAGTTGTCTGCTAGGTTTGCCAGGAACCTGTTTGATCTTCCACTTGGTGCAGAGTTTGTCTCCCACTTGATGTCAGGATAGTTAAAGTCCCCCATTACTATTGTGATGTGCTTCCTTACATACCTTAGTTAGCTGACTAGCAAAAAGTTCATATATTTCCTTTGTTTGGTTGGGTGGTCTGTAGTATACACCTATGGCAATGTCATCCCCCCCCTTTTATATTGACCCAAATGCATTCAAGACAGTTTTTATTGTTGTTGTGCTCTATTTCTGTAGAGATGTAGTTATTTCTTATATAGAGAGCAACTCCACCTCCTCTTTTATTTGGTCTGTTTATTTTAAATAATTTAAATCCCTCTAGCTGTGTGTTCCATGTGTGGGTTTCATCCCACCATGTTTCCATAATGGCAACAATATCATATCTGCCCTCATTAACCTGAATTTCTAGTTCACCCTGTTTGCTGTTCTACTCTGTGCATTGGTTTATAGACATTTGAGTCCTTTATGACTGGCCCTGTGTTTACTTTCTACATAACCTGTGTGGTGCCTGAGTTCCTCTATTGTCTTACCACCTATTTGGTTAGTGCACTTCGTGTGGCACTCATTATTAGAGGCTTGATTTTGCTTGACAGCAAGGTTGGTATTCTTGTCCACACTCACATCTATGTTACATGCATACATAGCCCTATAATTTTTAGATTATATATAACTATATTTCAGAATATAACTATATTTCAGATCAAATGAATAGTCATCATTTCCCCCCCCCCTCTTTGTCTTTTACAGACTGAGAATACATCCGCTGTTGTAAAAGCCATTTGTGCATCTTTGGATCAGACCAGGTGTTTATCCATGGCCCTTTTTTTTTAATTTAGTGGGAGGCTCTGACAAAATCCAATATTCCCCAAGCTTATGTTAGTGACCACATTTTGTCCGTGGCCTAAATACTAATTTTATGCCTCCCTTTCTATCATAACATCCACTCCTCGCCTATATTCAGTGTCTCTGTGCTTTATTGCTTTTTTTTTTGCCCAGGTGATCAAGAGACCTTCTTTTCCATCTCAATCCAATAAAATGTACTTGGATGATTTTTCCTTGATGCTTTTGATTGCATCACTGCAATCACTCATTCTTTCCTTTCTTTTTTTCCCTTAGTGTCAATTAACAGGTTGTTAAAGGTATCTGGACATTTGAATATTTGATTTAAAAATGATTTTATAATTAAAATAGTTTTTCTTCAGAAATTATGTAGTTGCTTAGATACCCTGCATTTTCTGTCCTATGTATGTTTTTGTTTCCTTTTTTAAGAATGTTTGTGTGCTCTGTGTGTGTGTGTGTGTGTGTGTCCTCACTCTGCAGACACTCAGATTTACATGCAATCCAGATAGAGCCTTGGGGTTTAATTTTTATGTGGTGGACATCGAATATAATTTGTCACTAGGAAGGATAGAGCACAAGGCCAACTCTTGTTGATATCTGAGCAAAGGTACAAATGCCTATTGAAGTAACCACATCTTTATTTGCTAATCTAAATTATTGATCCAATAAGGAACTCCAACATATTGTTCTCCCTTAAATCCTTTAGTTACAACTTTAACTTCAGAAATCCATGTCCAATAGTTTATAATTGTCTTTTTGTGGCAGAACAGCAAGCCCGGTATGCACTAGAAATGTTTTCCAAGAGTTTTCCTTAAGGTCTCATTTAAACAGCAATAGGAAGACTAGATTAGAACTAGATTTAAAATTAGAACTAGATATAAAATTAGAACCAGATATAAAATGCTACTATCATCCATCTACTGTGGTATTTCTCTAAATGAGAACCATTTCCTCTACATACAACAAAATTTGTTACAATAATTCAACAAGATCAAAATTTGAGAAGAAAGGGCAAACAGGTCTATATTTTATACAATGTATATGTAGTATCAATACAAGCCTTGAATACAGAGCCATCTTAACAAGGACTGAGATTTCCGATATCAGGCTACTAAATTTTTTATATTACCTTTTTTATTTTTTATTTTTAAAAAACTGGATGGAGGAATGATTGACAGAAGAGCTTTCCTATGGAATCAGGGAGAGGTTTGTTAAAGGCCTGAGCTGACTAGCAATTTACTACATGGGGAGAATAATCCAAACCAGAAGGGAGAGGAATCTATGTGAAATATATCCCACTTTTGCCCTTTGACCCATTAGAAAAGGTAATGTGGCCTTCAAGTCTGGGCTGGCTCTAGGTGTCTACATGAACACGTTCATGCAGTTTTCTTGGCAACCATGCAGAATTGATTTAATGTTAACTGTTCTAGAAGGTTTCTGCAACTGTAAAGTACAGCCTTCTTCAGAGTCTTCCTTCGAGTTTTGCTTCAGTTCCAACCTTGTTAACAGTTTGAGCCCCAACAAGGACCTTTAAGCATTCACATACTGTATGCTGAGACCACCTTCAAAAAGGATTAGCAGAATACATGGAGTGCTCCTAAGCAATGAGAGCCTTCTGTTGCTTTTTTCTTCTAAAAGTTGTAAATATATCCTGTAAATATATCCAAAATATTAACACAGAGAAGTGAAAGCATTTCAGGGCAAAATTGGTCAAACTCATACCAAATGTATCGTGGGAGGTGGGAATGTCAACACTTTATTTAACATGTTAGCAGGTATTCTCTATTTCAGGGCTGAAAACTGCAACATTCTAATTTATTTTTGCTCAGTAAACAGGTTATGCTTATGGAAATGATGAATGTGGAAGGAAATCGGACATTGATTACTGATTTTATCTTGGCTGGGTTTACAACAGACCCATTTCTACGCATAATCTTCTTTGTGCTGTTTTTGGTCTCCTACACTATAACACTGGTTGGGAATCTGGGCCTTCTGGGACTGATCTACCTGGATGTCCGCTTGCACACACCCATGTACTTCTTTGTGGGCAGCCTTTCCTTCCTGGATGTCTGGTATTCTTCAGTCTACACTCCTCGGATATTGTCTGACTGTGTGTCCATGAACAACCACATGACCCTTGCTGGTTGTGCAGCCCAGTTCTTCTCTGCTGGCTTGGCCTACACTGAATGCTTCCTGCATCCAGCTGGTGGTAGGAGCCTATGCAGCTGGCTTTGCCAATGCTATTGCCCACACTAGTAATACCTTCCACCTACGCTTTTGTGGGAACAATGTCATCAACCACTACTTTTGTGATGTGACACCCCTTGTGAAGTTGGCCTGTGATGACATAGGGATCTATGATCTCATTGTGTCTTCTATGATGGGTTGCAGTCTGCTGGCAACTACAGCTGTCATCCTAAGGTCATATATTGCTATTGTGGCAACCATGGTCCGTATCCATTCAGCCACAGGGAGATGCAAAGCCTTCTTCACTTGCTCAGCTCACCTTGTCTCGGTCACCCTCTTCTATGGCTCCATTCTCATCATGTACTCCAGGCCCAACTCTCAACACACTCCAAGTTCAGATAAGGCCTTGTTCTATACAGTAGTCAACCCTCTGGTCAACCCTTTCATTTACAGTTTACACAACAAAGATGTGAAGGCAGCGTTCGAAAAGGTCTGGGGCAGATTCATATCATCCACATGAATGCCATTGATACTGCCTTTTTACACAATGGGTTACCAAAATAAAAGTTCTTAGAGAGAACCAGGGGACCAGAGATATTATTTCAGTGACTAACCATTGTCTTCACTCTGCAAAATCTCCTCACTTACCTCTCTCAATTGGATAGTGGTTTTCCATTTTCCCAATCTTCTCCTTACCTACTAGCATCTTCATAGGAGCATATTCCAGAAAACAGAAACAAAGGAGGACACATGATCATAATGAAACCATCAGACAATGGCAAACTAGAGAGACAGTTTGGGTCTTGTGGAGGATGGATACTTATGGATTAAAAGTATATTTAATTCTCTTCCAGTCTGAACCCAGAATTGGGAAAGTACCCAAGGGCTTCCTCAGAGCCAATGTCAAATACTTGTTCCTCCCCTCCTGGAATTATAAAAAAGTATGCCAATCTAAACTGTACTACTCACTTCTGAGGCTGCCTCTGCAATCTGGTAGGAAAGTTTCATGTGGGATCATTTAAAGGCAGCCATTGGTGGATATCCCCAGCTTCCCTTCCTCCCTCACTAATTATCATCCATTGGCAAGAGGAAAAGGCATAAATCACTTTATCTAATCATGGGTGAAGTGGCACTGCATAATCGAAAGAATGGCACCTGGGCTCTAGATCTTAGTCACATTTCAAGTTACGAGAGTGACAGGATAGAGCCAATACTACATCATTTAATCTATGACTTGGTACCTTTCAAATTCATAGCAGGGCAGGCTAAAATCACAGAGTGGTCAGTGTTTGTAACCTGTCATTGAATCCACATGGAAGATGTTGTTGCCCTCCTTACTTTTCATGAAGATGGAGAGAACTTCCTCCAATATTTCCTTGAACCATTCTTCCTTTCCAGAGAAGTAGCAACCCACCTAAGTCACAATAACATGCCTTCTAAGGGTAGAAAAGAAGACAAAGAAAGCAAGACAACTTCGTGTCAGCTTCCCACCATTAAAGCCAGTGGGGAAATCAACAGAAATCTGCAAGTCCCAGATATGCAGGTTGCTGCTGAGATAGGAAGGGAATGAGGAGGTATGTGAAGAGTGCTTGAAAGGCATGGTGAGAGTCAGAGAAGGTGTGTTTGAGAGACACAATGTGGGTTGGGGAGAGGTATGAGTGTGTGAGGCAGTGTGGCACAGATTGGAATGGCTTTGTGTGGATCAGGAAAAGACTGGTTGGCATGCGGGGTGCACAAGAATTGTGCACATCAGGGAGGATGCGGAAAAATGCAATGGGGTTCATGAAAGGCAGAGGGAGGGTCAGGGAGACTGCACAAGTGTGTGAGTGGATTTTCGAGAGGAGTGGCACAGGTTGGAAAGGATCAGGGAGGGTACACAAGAGGAATGGTGCAGGTTGGGGAGGTTGTGTAGGGGTGCGAGGGGTACCTGAGAAGCATAGTGTTGGTTGTGAAGGGTGCGTGAGGGTGCAAGGGTGTGCAAGAGTGAGCATGAGAGGCATGGTGTAGGTTGGGTAGGAAGTGTGAGAAATGCTATGTGGGTCAGGGAAGGTACACAAGGCTATGAGGGATGTTGTACATATTTTTATAGTCCAGTACTTTCTCCCAGTACTTGGTAAGTATAGGACATTGTAAAAACATGTGTTTTAAAGAAGCATTATTACATTTCCAACAAAATGCTTTGTTTGACAGTCCTTTCTATACAAACATAATGGAGTCCAGTAAATTCTAAATATTATTTTTTATTGTATAACTCATAATTTAAAGTTCATTTACACTCTTGCAACAGAAGTTAAGACTCTCTCCTATAATCTAGACCAGTGATGGCGAACCTTTTAGAGACCAAGTGCCCAAAATCTGGCCCTGCCCCTGCTCCACCCCCCATCCCCCACCCCGCCTGCCCACAAGACCACTCACTGCCTCCAGGGCCCACCACAGATCACCCAGGCAGCCCAGCAGCGCTATGGTGGCCACACCCTCTGCCCACGCTCTGCAGCATCAACTGCATGAGGGGTGTGAGGGCAGAGTCTTGTCTCTGCTGCCTGGCTGCCATGTCCTTGGCTGCACTGCTCCATGTGGGCCACACTCAAGGGCAACTCTCCTTCAGGGGGGCTGCTGGAGAGGAGGAGGTCACAGGGGGAGGCAAGGCTGGGGCAATGGCACGTGTGCCCACAGAGAGGGCTCCGAGTGCCGCCTCTGACACCCGTGCCATAGGTTTGCCACTACTGATCTAGACAGATTATTATAATCTTTAATTTTTTATTCCACCCATTCCTTACCATCTGCATATCAAACTGGTTTACTGATAACAAATATCTATAAAAACTAACAGTGGGTTGTTTTTTATTTATAAAGGATTTAATAAATTGTTTTTATTTCTCAGGTGTCCCCAAAACCAAAAATGCTGCTGGTCCAAACAGTGCTGTTAACAAATGTTGCAATTATAAATATTGCCACTTGGCTATGTTTGACAGATAATATTCATCTGTTAGCACAGAGTATGTTAAAAATTTATCTTCATTATTTATCAGTTGATCCAAAGTCAATATTCCCACTTCCCTCCAGTTTTTCCGTATCTTTCTCCCAATGTTTAAAGTTGGGTTTTCCCATATAATCTATTTGGCATGGGAAAAGGGGTCACTTCCCACCATGCCCCAATGGGGTTCTTCAATTCCAAGAATATGTTTACAGAAAATGGAATTACCAATTAATGAAGGCGGATTCAGTTTTCCGAATCTGGAGCTACAGTATGTCAAACTCTTTCCTAACTCTCCCTCTGCCTAACTTACTCCAACAAGGGAAAGGAATTAAAACTTCCCAAACTACCCTCTCTCCCTCTCTTCATCTGGCTTGCCCACATCGAAAGAGAAAGAAACAATAAGACTTCACCTTTGCCCCCCACCCCCACCCCCCTCTCTCTGCCTGGCCTGCTTCAAACAAACAGCTCCGGCAAGCTACTCCCACACACACTCTCTCTCTCTGCCTGGCCTACTTCCAGCAAACAGCTCCACAATTACTCTCACTCTCTCTATCCCTTTCCCTTTCATCCGGCTTGCCTATAATGAAGCAAAAAAAAAAAAAAAAAAGCAAAAGCAAAAACCCAGCTTCTTAGTCTCTCTTCAGTCAGCTAGCTCAGAACGGCAAGCTCCACCAAGCCTTCTCTCTTCCTCCCTTCCTCCCTTCTATCGGCTTCTTCTTCCTTTTTCTTCCCTCCTCCAAGCCACACCCTACCGCCAGACCCATGGCAGCTGCTGGAGCTCTTCATCTTCCTGCCAAACTGGAGGGCTTCTGCAAAGCCTGTCAGCTGCCCCATTCTCACCCCACCTCCGCTACATAGGTAACAAATAATAAAGCCACATCATTCAAATATAATCAGCAAAAGTCTGTTAAGTTAGAAGAAAGAAGAATATAATATATTTAACCTTGAATAAATCAATCAATTTCATATTCTTTCCTTTCATTTACACAGTAATTTATCATTTTTTCTAAAAATGCAATAAAAATCCTTTCTTCCCATATCTGATTCTCAAGTCTATCTTTTTGCTTTCAATTCATTTGTTTCCCTTTGGCTGTTTCCTTGTTTGGTAAATGAACAAATAATCACAAAAACAACAAAAGACTGGTTATTACCAATAATCTGATTTTCTTTTCCTGAAAAGGCTCCAAGGCAAGTGATGATTACAGCTGAGTTTCCAAGTGCCCTCAAGGTAGAAGTAAATTGTTTACCTGGAGAACTCAGCCAGCACAAGGGAGAAGAAAAAACTCCCCGGGGAGCAATAGGAAAAAATCTTTTGATGTTATAATAATATTCCCATTTCAGATTGTCAAGAGGACAGATATATTGCAACTGCTTCCATAGGAAAATGAGACTGTCTAATCTCAGGAAGAAGCCACGCGGTTATTTTACTTGGGGAAAAATAAGACTCCCATATAGGCTAATCGGTTGGCTTTTTCAAAAGATCTTAAACAGGAAACTGTATTTGGCTTCATTCAGGTAAGTTTGATGTCTTGTGGCATAATTTATGTAGATGTCTCCTAAGCTTCTGCCATTCTAGGAGCTAGGTCTATACTAGTTCTCCCGTGGCCCCTCTTCTCACATCTGACGGCCAAGGCTGTCAGAGGCAGGCTCACACGGGTCCAGTCCCGCTCTTCTTTGAACAGAAGAAGTTCCAAGGCATTCAGAAGTGTTTCATCTTTCTGACTTCTGATTCCCCCCAGAAGCAGGTCTTGCATGGTAGAAGCTGACTTCAGAACCATCCTCTTTGGGGACAATCAAATAAAATTAGGATTAAATGTGGTTCTCTATAATTTCCTGCACAGAGTGATGCCTGAGATTGAACCTGAGTTATAACCCTGTGCTCTTGTGAGCTAGAGGATTGTATGACAAATAGAAATTTCAAAGAAGGTACAAGAAATGTTGAAATGCTGTTATTTTCTGGAGGAGGATTTCAAGGGTCCAGAAATATGAGTTTTTCAACAAAGAAGAGCATCCTTGTATTAGATAACATGGACATCACAGTACTTTATGGTTTGGAGGGAAGGATTTGGGCTTGAGGTAGTTTATGTTAATTAAGAAATTTGAATGCATTAAGCAAGGTTGAATACTGAAGGTGTCCTAGAATCAAGTAATTTACGTCAGCAAAGATAGATCCATTACTCTATTGTACTACTACTGCTATTGTAATACTATTTTATTAGTATTATGGTAGAAAAGACACTTGATATTTGCTCTGATTTTGTGGAATCTGCTAATTTTTGTCTTTCCCAAAAAGTTGCCTTCTACATGTTAAAATTATAGCTACCACAATCACCAAGTCATCACTCTCTGGAACTTTGAAATAATTCTGATTTTTTGGGGGGGAGGGGGAATTGCCCTCCTGTCCATTGTGTTGAGGGCAGGAAATTGTCATATACTAACCCTTGCATCTCTGTTAACAGTCATTCTCTTTCAAAGCTCTTGTGCACCCACATATGTGGAAGTTATTCATACTGTATTCAGCATGGGGTCAATGCCTATAGAAGTGGATAATATTATAAACTAAGCCCCTCCATGGACCCTTACCCTTCCTTTAACAAAAGGCACAACTCCTTGGAGTCCTGAAGCCTCAGCCGGGGATGTCAACACAATTGGCATTTATATTAGCAACAAAAATAAACATGCAAACCTCAATTTGATTGCACAAATAATCTCCCCATTTTATAAAGGTTCCAGTTTTAGTGCACTGTTAAATAAGTGGTGTAAAAGAAAGAAGATAAAAGGATAGCAAACGTGAATAAAGGAAACAATCTGTGCAATTGTTTAGATACAAAAAAAGCAAAAAAAAGCAGCAGGTGTTGCAGCCTGAGTAATTCTTGGGCTTTGCTGTTTCTTTCTCCAAGTCAACAAATGACCTTCTTATCCATCCAATTCTGATCAGCTGTATTGGATGATTTTATTTGCCTTAATTTGGGATATTATAGATTGCATTGTTAAAAACCCTCCTTTTATTTCTTTTTTTCCTTTGTAGTCCTTACAAAATTAAAGTTTTAAAAATATTGGTTCACTATATTGATTTAAAAGCGATTTTATAATACTATCTTTGTACCTGCATGGCCAACAATCTTAGTAGCTGCGAAATTAAATGTGTGTCCTTAACAACTGGAGAGAACAACATGAACAATTCAAGCACAATTCAAGCACAATTCAAGCACAAACATTTATTACAGGCACAAAAAGGAGAGAAAAGAAAAAAGAAGGTATAAGATGAACTATATAGCACACCCTGCCATGCATCAAAAATATTTTGGGAGCAGTAGAATGCAGCTTCCAAGATCTGCAAGTGGGCATCGCACACTGCCCAGAGGCTACTGTACAAGGACAAGTTATGCATTGTAAACATCATTTGGAGGTGGAAATACTTCCAATATAATCTACCGGATCCCCTGCATGGATTGCCCCTGTGACTATGTAGGACAGAAGGGGAGGAAGCTAACCACCAGATTGCAAGAACACAAGTGAGAGGTCAGAAAAGGGGAACTAAACTCACTGGTAGCCTCACATTGCAATGAACAAGGACACTCGTTTAGTTTCACAGCAACTAAGATTATTGACCATGAAGGTACAAAGACAGCCAGGGAAATGACTGAATCTGGGAAACAGGCTCCTTGTCAGTTAACAGGAGTGGTGATTTACCACCAGTTTATCAAATACTTAGGAACTGAGGGCTTCACAGCACAAGGAAGTGACAGCCAATCCCCAGCCATCAACACACCAATCAGCCCATAGGAAAGCACAGCACAGCCCAAAGCACGTATTCCAGTACAGAGAAGTTCCCTGTAGATAGGCTCCAGCATGAGTCCAGAAGCTCAGAAGAGTAAAACTCTGCTCCCGGTGACCGACCCAAATTTGATCTCACATAATTTAACTCTTTCTGAAAATATGATAAATTTTATTCCTCCACTCATCTGTGACATTTTTCTAGATACATTTTTCACAATACTCAGTCAGATAAGGTTAGTACCTTCTTTGGGTAGTTTTGGCAAAAATCATGGAGTACATCCAATTCAAGCATGAATCCTGTACATATTTATGGAATGTTCAAAAACTAGAAGCAAAATTAGTTTGGGGCAACATTAGCAACAGGATATCAAATAGGGTATTTTTCAACCTATGCTTCAAAATCATAGCATGAATTTTCTGTTGTGGGACTGAGAACTGCAAAATATTTCTCTTTCCATTCTAAACAGGTTATGCTTATGAAAATGATGGAAGTGGAAAGCAATTGGACACTGGTTACTGAATTTATCTTGGTTGGGTTTACAACAGACCCATTTCTACGCATAATTTTCTTTGTGCTGTTCTTGGCTTCCTACATCCTAACATTGACTGGGAACCTGGGCCTCATGTCCCTGATCTACCTGGACTCCCGCTTGCACACATCCATGTACTTCTTTGTGGGCAGCCTTTCCTTCCTGGATATTTGGTACTCCTCGGTCTACACTCCTCGGATCTTGTCTGATTGTGTGTCCAAGAACAATCACATGACCCTTGCTGGTTGCACAGCCCAGTTCTTCTTCTCTGCTGGATTAACCTTCACTGAATGCTTCTTACTGGCCTTCATGGCCTATGACCGCTTTGTGGCAATCTGCAACCCACTCCTTTATGCCACTGCCATGCCCAAGAAGCTCTGTGTCCAGCTGGTGGTGGGATCTTATGTAGTGGGATTTGCCAATTCAATTGTACACACTGGTAACACCTTCTGCCTATATTTTTGTGGTAATAATATCATAAACCACTACTTTTGTGATGTACTACCACTTGTGAAGATGGCCTGTGATGACACACAAGTACATGAACTCATCCTGAAAGCTACCAGTGGTTGTAATTTGCTAGTAACCACAGCTATCATTGTGAGTTCCTACATTGGTATTGGGGCAGCCATAGTCTGCATTCGCTCAGCCACAGGGAGACGCAAAGCCTTCTTCACTTGTTCAGCCCACCTGGTCTCAGTCATCCTTTTTTATGGCTCCATTCTCATCATGTACTCCAGGGCCAACTCTCAACACACTCCAAGTTCAGACAAGGCAAATGCCTTGTTCTATACAGTAGTCAACCCTCTGGTCAATCCTTTGATTTACAATTTACGCAACAAAGATGTGAAGGCAGCCTTCAAGAAAGTCTGGGGAAAATTTCTAGCACAGAAAAGAATGGCACTGATATATTCTTTATTCAAATTAGATTGCAGATGCAAAAATTAACCTCTAGCCTCTAGTGTGAGCCTTCCTTCCTTCCTTCTTTCCTTCCTTCCTTCCTTCCTTCCTTCCTTCCTTCCTTCCTTCCTTCCTTCCTTCCTTCCTTCCTTCCTTCCTTCCTTCTTTCCTTCCTTCCTTCCTTCCAACAGTGAGAAAGGCAGCATGTCCTCAAAATGTTCACACTCATTTCGTTTAATAGCTGTTTCCCATGAATGCATCTTCCCTCAACTTTTCCTATCTAGTAGCATCCTCAAAGTTATATACACAAGCAGAGAAAAAGAATTAAAAAGAGTAGACAGAATGTAAATAAAATCACCAGACTAGATGATCATGAGAAAATTTGTGTGTGGGAAAGGCAAATACTTAGGGAAGAAAAATATGCCTAACTTTCTCTCAATCTATACCCACAATTTGAAAATTAGGATAGGGTGTTCTCAGAACCACGTTCAGATGTGCATTCACTTCTCAAATTGGGAAAAATGCATTCCAGCCTTAACTGCATTGATTCAACACCTAACATCTGTCTTAGCAATCTGACCAGCAAATCTTTCTAGATTTCACATGGGCTAATTTAAACACAGCCATTCGTGGATTTCCCCAGTTTTGTTTCCTCTTCCTACAAGTATCACAGTTTGGCACAAAAGACAATCACAAATTCCTCTTT
The DNA here is from genome assembly GCF_016545835.1 of Crotalus tigris. NCBI lineage: Eukaryota > Metazoa > Chordata > Lepidosauria > Squamata > Viperidae > Crotalus > Crotalus tigris. The sequence goes on from NW_024096711.1 coordinate 711,513, forward strand.
TTAAATGAAGGTTGGGTGGGGTTGATTTACTATTTTGTCAGTTACCTTGATATAACATTTAGCCACCTATCTAGTTACCAAAAGGACAGGTTAGGGCCACACTGTTGATAGAAGTAAAGTCTTCATCCTGGTTCATCCAAGCTGGGAATAAATAAGCAAACATGGTGACTGCTTTTTGAAGAAGGTTACAGTTTATTGCAGAAAGATGGTTCTTCAGGAAAGTGCAGAGGAGAGAAGAACAGAGATTGAGCACATGGGCAGTAGGTTTTATAACCCCCCCCTAGCCTTTTGTTTGGAATAGTTTCCTGTTCCTGTGGCATGAACCTTGAGGCTGTTTCTGAATGTTTGTCTAGGCCTTGATATCTGTGGTTTAATTCTATTATCATATCCTGCTTCCCAGGTGATGGGGCTGACTCCTAGAGTTTGGGTGGGGTATGCAGATCTTCTCTTTTGTCTTCTTGATTGCTCTGGCTTCAACTTTCTGATGGTTTTACATCTGCATTTGTATAGGGTTAAAGTCTTGCTTGGGGCAGAGAGATAGATTTGGGGCCAGGTTTGGTTTTAAAAAGGAAAAATATATTTTTCTGCCCTTTTTAATATTTCTTCTCTGGGCTAACTTTCATCAATCCCCGCTTTGTGCCTTAAGTGTGAATTTATGACACACTTATTGGCACAACATTAAAACTGATCTGGTCAGGGAGACTTGGTAGGAAAGCTTTTAAACTGTTAAGCATAATAATAATAATAATAATAAGACATTAATGGAGGCAGCAGAAAAAGATCCCTTTAGTGGCTCCCAAAAGGGGAGCTTGCACCCATAAAGTTCTAAAAGTCAGGGCAAAATTTTGTTAGGTAGAAAAGAAATTTATAGTGTCCAATATTCTGTGCCAATGATTTTCAAATGTTGGATATCACCTTTAGCTTCCAGTCAGGTTTGCATACCTCCCAAAATTCTTCACAGCCATGGTTCTCCTTAGTACATGACCACTGGCTGCCCAATTTCAAGGGTTGTTTCCTGCCTTAGCTCTTAATTCAGTGCATCCAGGTTTGTAATATCCAATATGCCAGGCTATTAAATTTTTCTTTAAATTGCACATAATGAGCTCTAGGAATCCCAATCTGGGCTCACCAGTGCAAGATATTCAGGGCTGAAGTTTGGGATTTTTCCTGTTGCTTCCTTAGTCAGGGCATATGAATTGCAAATCACCTGAGGGGGCCTAGTTCCCTCCCACCAGATAGAAGTCCAAGGTGTTCAGTACTTGTTCTGCCACCTATTCCTAAATGCCATCTCTCCATTAATACATTCAACTGGCTTGTTACAATACAAATGGGGCAAGAAAGAAAAGTTTACAATGAGCTTCCACCCTCCCCCCACAGTCTAATTTTCTCTTCTGAGGCTTCACATGGCACCACCTTCCTTCTGCAGCTCTCACAGGCATCTGGGTAAATGGTAGGACTTGGGAAGATGTTCCACTCAGATTGCATGGTGGGTTTTTAGTGGATGGCTGGATTCAAAACCCAATTCCATGGCTCAAATGGATGGAGGCAGCATCTGGGTCTGTGTGTTCTGCTTCCAAAGGTTTGGGAGAGGATTTCAGGGCTGAAAGATACAAGAACAAGGTCTCCCCCCCCCCTTTCTGGGTGGACTCTACCAGGAGAGGCAGACAAAAGGTATGGAGAACAAAGGTCAGGAAAAAAAATTGGAAGGGGGGTAGCTTGCAGGCATTTTGAAAAGGCATTAATAGTGCAGTTATTAAACATAGACAAATGGGGAACAACAAAATGAAATGTTTCACCTTTGAACTTGACCATTTGCAACATATTATGGACAAGAACTTGCAACTTGAAAGGAAGAGGAGAAAAAAAATGCTAGGCAGCTTGAGAATGCTGAAAACTCCAAATAATTTTAAAAGCCTAATATTTTAATATGTGCAACTTGCCAAGGGTAGGAAAACGTTTATTCTAAAATAGACCACATCATTTTAGAAATTGAGAAATGCTTATATATTTGGGATAAGAAAAGTTTCATAGTAGCTTCAACAATAAGTGATAGGATATGAAAAGTAACTTAGGAAAATCATTTCCCCACACAAGCAGACTTGAGCTTCAAAAGGCTCTTGTAGATAGACACACATTTTTCAGGAAAAGGATAGATAAAACACATACAGTAAATGCAAGTGAAACTTTTCCAACAGATAAACTTAAAACAATCCCTCCTGGTAACTTAAGGCTGTTCTTGAGAGTACTCAGAAAGAAAGAGGAAAACAAACAAACAAACGAACACAATTTTTCTTCACTCTGTTTTTTGGCCAGACAAACAGAGTGAGGTATTTCCTTTTTGTGGCTTATTTTAAGCAGAATTTCTAGCAGAATTTAAAATTCTTTTTCCTTTGGATTTGAAACAGTTAACAGTCACATTTACCTCCCACGCACAGACTTTGACAAACATATATACACAAAGACAAGAGAACAGAAATCTTAGTTTTACACATCCTAGTCATTCCCACCATAAATTTCAGATAACTCAAGTTTGGGAAGGCACATATTTTAAACATACCACGTGGTTGCATAGAGAAGAGAGAGAGAGAGAGAGAGAGAGAGAGAGAGAGAGAGAGAGAGAGAGAGAGAGAATCACTATTTCTTATTTTCCCTTTTAAGTACCTTTATTTAGCCAAATTGGTTTCCCAGCAAGGCCCTAAGCAAAGTCTATTTTTTTTTTTGATATAGTTTCTTTACCTACCTCTTTTCCATTCCGGCCTGGACAGGAAGCTGATTCCTGTCCCAGGCTACGAGCAAGCTTTCAACTGAGAAACCTACCTCAGCCCTTGAATTGGAATCTCCCATTCTTATATGATGGGATTTTCCCTTGACGCTAAAGGGCACTACACAGTCAAAGCCTCCTTTTGAGATTTCTTTCTTCCACCACGATTCTTTGTGAGTCCGGTAAAAATGGGACTCACGGAGCACTCTGGATCCCTCACAGAGTTCGTGGGACAGCTCCTCTGAGGGATCCTGCCATGTTTTCAGACCAAAAAGGGGTCTGCAGAGACACTTCTGGTTTCCTCGTTAGAAGGTACTGGCTACTCTTCGACCGGCCGGCTTCACACCACTGTTTACGGACGCCTCTAATGTCCGTGGGCACCTCCACTTGCTCTCGGAGGTAAGTGGCCGCTCCCTTCTTGAGGCTTAATTTCCTAACTTTGCTTTGCTTACAGGGCCTTACCAGCTAGTTGCCCAAATCCAATTCTTTCATTCACTCATTCCATTTCATTTTCACACAGTCTCTCCCTTTTCCCTAACAAAAGGTTCTGTGCTCTGACCAAACCCCCATGCTTTCCAGGTTCTGCCAATTAAACAGATACTTTCTGCGGCTAGGAAAGACCAGAAGCAGCAAAATCCATCTGTGATTGGGAAAAAACGTCTTCTCACTCACACAAACAGAAATACACACATTTTCTTTGTTCCCCTGGGCTTTAAACTTAAAATTTAGAGGTACTCACCTTCACCTTCTTTCCAAAGCAGCCCTTGAGCTCAAACTCTCAAAATTCCCTTTACTACCCTAGCTTCACATGGGCAAGGCCTGGGAGATCCATTCACAGACACAAGGGGGTCTGCTGCCGGCAAGATGGGGCTTACCAGTCTCAGTCCATTGGAGAGGTTAGCTTGGAGTCCCATCTGGGGTGCCAAATTGTTAGAAGTAAAGTCTTCATCCTGGTTCATCCAAGCCGGGAATAAATAAGCAAACATGGTGACTGCTTTGGGAAGAAGGTTACAGTTTATTGCAGAAAGATGGTCTTCAGGAAAGTGCAGAGGAGAGAAGAAGAGAGAGGAGAGAGAGATTGAGCACATGGGCAGTAGGTTTTATACCCCCCCTAGCCTTTTGTTTGGAATAGTTTCCTGTTCCTGTGGCATGAACCTTGAGGCTGTTTCTGAGTGTTTGTCTAGGCCTTGATATCTGTGGTTTAATTCTATTATCATATCCTGCTTCCCAGGTGATGGGGCTGACTCCTAGAGTTTGGGTGGGGTATGCAGATCTTCTCTTTTGTCTTCTTGATTGCTCTGGCTTCAACTTTCTGATGGTTTTACATCTGCATTTGTATAGGGTTAAAGTCTTGCTTGGGGCAGAGAGATAGATTTGGGGCCAGGTTTGGTTTTAAAAAGTCCTTTTGAGGAAAAATATATTTTTCTGCCCTTTTTAATATTTCTTCTCTGGGCTAACTTTCATCACTGTACTCAGTGCCTATAGTCTGAAATTCTTCCAAGGGCAGAAAAGAGGAGAATTTACAAGTAGTTCCTCCATGTCTCCCAAGACAAGCAAGAGACACCTATACCATAAGCACTCCTGCTTCCAGGGACAACGGCTTCATTAGAAGAAGACTAGCCTTGATTTTTAATTACAGATCCCCCCTTTTATAAACTCAGGAACTGAGTTTATATGGAATCTACTTATGCACATGCATCCCAAAGCACTTGGCAAGAATGAGAGGCAGCTGCCTCATGGGAACCAGGCACCTGTTTTTCCTGCAGCACCAAACAAAATGGCAGAGGGAAGATGCTGCTGGCCAGAGGGGAGGGACAGCCTGAAGGAGGCAGAGGAGGGGGGGCAGACAGGATCAGATGAACCCTTAGGAGAAGGCAGGAGAGAAGGTGAAGAATGCCATGAGAGGAAATCGAAAAAAAATATTCAGAAATGGCTATGAAAATAAAATTATGCATTAAATCAGGAAAACAAATATAATAGGAAAGAAGCTCAGGTTGACTCCACCATTATTTAATGGGTATAAGAGGGAGGGAAGGGGAAACACTGTCACCCATTTATGGTTATGTTACTGCAGCCCTTTTCAATAAAATAGAGTTCCCATGAAAACTTTTGGAGTCTGTTTTGTCAACTGGCTTACCTTGAAAGGATGACATAACGTGAAGTGGGAAAGAATTTTGGGGGAAATGAATTGATCAACAGGATGGCATTAGTCCCTGATCCAATGTTGTGGGTTGGGGAGAGGTTTTCTGGGAGACTGAGGACAGGCCAGAACATCACTGTTTTGATGGGTAAGGCAGTTACAATGGAAGATAGTGGGATGGCCACTCTCAGGGAAAGGCCCCAAATAGGTTGATCTTGTGGCTTGTTCCACTTAGCTATGGGTCAGTAGACCTTTGAAGGGCTAAGTTTTCAGCTGCTGCTGCTGCTGAATGCTAAGTTGGTCTCCTATAAGGCTGTCCTCATCTGTGACTTGATCACAAATGAGGGGGCTGACCTAGTGTATACTGCTGAAACTTGGCTGTTCTTGGAAAGAGGTGTTCTCCTCTCAAACATATGAAAGCTTTTATGCTTAGAAGGCACTGAGTCTGCAGGTGCCCATATTTTAGTGCTGTAGGTTGCTCACAAGGAGACTGGTATTTCCCTTCACCACACAAGTCATAGAGAACATCCTAGAAGTTTTCTAATTTATTCTCAATAAATGTAGTTGAAGATGAAAGAAACAGAAGAATCAGGAATATATTTATGGATTTATAATCACGACAAGCCATTTCTGAGAATGTTGCCTAGAAAAACTGCATGGACTTGTTTCTGCAATCACCAGGAGTCAAACTGGATTCTGGCAGGTGGGATGTTGGGGATTGTCATCAAAGACGAATCTATGCAGACTGTAGGGGGATTTAATATTCTCAAGAATTTCTTCAATCTTCTGCACCAATGAAAAGGTACACTGCATGTACAGTGAAACAGTCCACAGCCAAGGAACAGCTTCTATCATAGTTGCCCAATAGCTTATTTTGCAGAATATTCTTCTATGAATTGCAGAAAGAAACAGAGATCTTGCCACCCTGCAGCTCCCACTGAAATCTTTTGGAAGAGTCCTTGGTCTTTTCGCTCTCTCTCCTCAAAACATTTGGCACAATTTGTTTTTAAATTCAGATTTTAAAAAAGTTTGAGCAGTTTTTAATTTGGTTCTTCTTGTTGTGTCAGAGTTATAATCATTTCATGGGCAACTATTATAACTGTTTCATTGCTCAAGCCTATACACAAGAATCTAGTCAACTAAAATTCTATACTAAATTGGCAACAAATATGGGTCAATGGAATTTAAGAGGGGTTGGACTTGGACCATTAGTGGAAACATAACAACTCTAGGCTGATGGCTCATTTAACTCCACCACCCCCAGCTCTGGCTGCTCTTCTCTTACACTATTTCAGAAATGGTACACAACTGCATTTTTAATTTTGTGTTTCTTTTCTCTGCTTATTACCAAATCTGCATTTCAGAGTTTTTTTCCAGAAAAGGTCTGGATAAGTGATGAGTGCAGCTGAATTTCTAAATGGCCTCAAGGTGGAAGATAAGTGTTTATCTGAAGAACTTAGTAGCCTCAGGGAATTTTTTCTTAGATAAAACTCCCTTTGGAGGAGTTAAGGTAAAAAAACCAAAACCTTTTGGCATCATATTAATACTCCCACTTCAAATCATCAAATGCTTCCACAGGGAACTGGGATTGCCTAATTTGAAGGAACATTGTGGGCATCTTGCTCAGGAAGATATAAGACTCCCATATAGGCCAATATATGGGCTTTTCCAAACAGACTTAAAGGGAAAATGAACTTGGCTTCGTTAAGGTAAGTTTGATGCCTCTGGACATAATTTAGAGAGCTGCCACCTAAACTTCAATTGTTCCCCCAGTCTGGATCTGACTTGATGTCCACTCAATTTCTTCTCACTTTCTCTAAAAGACAGCAGGATTTAATCTTGTCACTGACAAGGGCCTTAGAATAAGGATAGAAGATGAAGTCCAAGTGTAGTTTTAAGAACAAGACAGCGGAAGCTTTTCACAACATTTCCTTTGAAATGGTTATTTACGTAAACTGCTGACCTTCATGAAGTGGAAAGTGAACACTGTTTGAGGAAAAGAGAGTAAACCTAGATCCAAGCAAAAGATAACTCGCTGATGAGTTGAGTCACCTGAGAACGTTGGTTGCATAGCTTGCAGTTGTACACGGTAAATGAGGGCAGATCTTTTCTGCTGCTCCACTGGCAGGAAATGTGGTCAGTGAATGGCATCAGGGAGGGGCATCTGCATGCTCTTTGGCTACAAGAAAATTATGTCAGAGAAAGAACCAGTTTATAAAACAACACAGAGCAGCCACCCATGATGTTGCTTGTGCTTAAGTGATCCAAGGATAGGTTGAAAGAGTAAAGGAGGGGAGAAGGAAGTAGGAAGGTTGGAGGAGAAGAGGAGAAGTGGGGAGAAAGGGGAGGAGAGTGGTGAAGGAAAGAGAAGAGAAGAGGAAGAAGAGGGAAGTAGGGAAGAGAAGAAAGGGAGAAAGAAGGTAGAGAAGAAGGAGTGTGGATACAGTGAAAGGGGAAATGGGCAAGCAACACCAAAAGTCATGTGTATGTATTTATTTCATTTTATTAAAAGTATCTTATATATGAATGGAAAAAGAATGTATGTTAACATCTGATAAATATCACGGTATATGTATGGGGGAGAGTTTGGAAAAATAAAAAATTATTAAAAAAAAAAAAAAGGATAGGTTGAAAGACAGTCAGAGCAGCACAGCCAACTCCAGGCAGCCAGCTTGGGACTCTTGTTAAAAGGGAGAAAATTCTTCTGCTTCTTCCCCCCACCTCCAACTTTGGGGAGGAATCTTGTTTAGATTTTCTATCAAAAGTGTGTCTGGTTTTTCTCATGAAATTGGGAGAGGGAAGCTTGAATCATAAATGCTGGGTCAATCAAAGAGAACAACTAAAATGGTGTTGGAATAAATGTGTTTTCATGAATTTTCCTGCATAAAGAGCACTGCATGACAGTGAAATCAAGTTATAGCTCCAAAGCTTAGGAAAGCTAGAGAATGATACATCTCATAGAAGCTTCAAGTGCTACAGGAACTGTTCAGATGGTCTTAATTTCTGGAGAAAGTTTTCAAGGATTCAGAAAGATAAGAAGCTTTTCAATAAATGTCATCATCATGTCAGAACAGGATATTTTAGGAATTAGATGAAAGAGATTTAGACATAGCTTGGTTTACCCTAAATAATTGAATACATTAAACATTTAAGATGTAAAAGGTTGAATGCTAAAGGCATGATGGAACAAGGCAGAAAATTTCAGCTGCACAGTATGTTACTGGAGTGCAGATGATAAGTATAATACCAGGTATTGCTTTGGTTTTGTAAAATTAACTGATTCTGTCTTTCCCAACTTGGTGCTTATAGTACTCTGTGAATTAGAATCAGACAGCCCAAATCTTCACTGTCTGCTATTTTGAAGCACTGTAATTCTCTTCCAGTTGATTGCTTTGAGGGCAGAAACAGTTCATAAGCTGACCTTGCATCTGTTATACCAGCACTCTTCTATACTCACATACAGTGTGTGGAACTAATTCCCACCGAATGCTATATGGGGTTTACATTATGCCTATGAAAGACCATAACTTTGTAAATTGCATCATGCATGTGCCCCCTATGCATCCTTTAACAAAAGCTGTGGCTCCTTGGAAACTCAAAAGATCAGCAGGCTATCAACCAAATTGGCATTAATGTCAACAACAGAAACAGAGGTACAAAATTTAGGTTTTGCCCAATTTTCCTCTTCACTTTTTGTTGGCGCCAACATTCAACCTTTTACATCTTAAATGTTTAATGTATTCAGTGATGTAAAAGAAAGAAGACAAAAGTATAGCAAACAAGAACAAAAGAAAATTCAGAGAATTGTTTAGATATTTATTTGGATACATGTGAGTTGGGAGAGGGGGTGCCAGACTAAGAATGCTTGATTGAAGCATTGGAGTCTTCAAAAATTAAAAAAAAGGAACAGCGCAGCTACAGAACATTAACTGAACTGAAATTATAAAATGGAGTTGAAGTTCTATCGAAAGCTCAGCTAATTATGAAGGGCAAAATCCTAATAACAGCGATATTGGCAGTGAATTGAAAGATGTTTGATGTCAGAACACTGGTGGTAAGCTTGACTCTATTGAATCTAATTCTAATATTCTCAAAACAGGGAGGAGAGTCATGAGCCAAAAAGGAGGAGGAGAGTCGTGAGCCAAAAAAAAAAAAAAAAAAAAAAGGCTGAGAATGGGAACTGGGAACATCTTCACATACTAATTTGATGTGATTGGTTTTGTGAGTGCAAACTCTTTGGATGAACTAATTATGTATATGTGACAGTGACCATCTTCTCCATATGCAGAACGTGAATGGGCTCGCCTTCCTCCTTCCAATTTGAGACTTCATTTGTCCAAAACTGGCATGTAATAGACTACCAAGGTGCCATATTGCAATGATTAAGGCAGCAATTCAGGTTCACATCCTGCTCAGCTGTGGAGTTCACTGACATATTTAATTTTGTCACATTTACTTAGCCTATAATACCTCACAACACTCTAGTACAGCGGTCTCCAACCTTGACAACTTTAAGACTTGTGGACTTCAACTCCCAGAGTTGAAGTCCACAAGTCTTAAAGTTGCCAAGGTTGGAGACCCCTGCTCTAGTAAAAAGAATGGGGAGAAACCAACTGTACTGTCTTGAGCTGATTGGAAAGAATTTTACTCAACAGATAATTTAAATACAACATGATTTCCCCATTAATACAATGATCTGTGCAGGTTCACGTATGCAAATATAGACATTAACAAAATGTATCTCAGAGTCATAAGAATCTAGATATAAATTGCTAGTGATTTTTTTAAAGGAAGATACGCTCACCTGCTTAAAAAGGTACACAATTTATGCATCAGTTCCTTGCCAGTTATCGGGAAATGTTCCTTATGATGGTGACTTGCTAGAGTTTGTGGTATTCAGTTCTTTGCAACATTTAAAACAACTGGACTAGTTTAGAAGAATTGTTGGCTCTGCTCCCAGAGGCTAAAGCTATAAGGCTGAAAAATGCCATTCATTTCCACTGTTCAAAACTTGCTATTTTTTCATTTTCCATAGCAGAATCCATTATTTACCTGCCTTGTGAGATGCTGATATATCTATAGTTCAGATCAAATAAGTAGGCATTATTCTCCTCCCCCCTTTTTATGGACTGAGAATACATCTATTGTTATAAAATTTATACACGCAAAATGGGGACCTGATCGGTTATTTATAATGTCTCTTTCCTCACTTGCAGTTTATCTTTATATGCAGAAGTCTCTGCCAAATCCATCTACATAGTTTCATGCCTTCTCTTACCAACCAGCTGATAAACATATGGAAAGAGTCCCCCCCAAAAAAAAAATCCAAAAAAGGAGCATGGGAGGAGGAATCCATGGAATATATGCCTCCTTTCCACTTTATCCCATTAAAAAAGGCAACATCTCTTAAGAAATATGTAGAAGTGTTTTTTTATTACTAATCATAGATGGTTTCTCCAACTTCACAGTCATGCCTTCTTCATGACTGTGAAGTTGGAGAAAGCATGTCTGATTAGTCTTCTTTATGGTCTTCTAACCAGTTTCTCTTCAGCCCCAATCTTATTAACTGTCTAAGTTCCAAGATGGTCCATCAAGCACTCATATATGCTGAGACAATCTTCAGAAAAGACTAGGCAAATACATGGAGAGCTACTAAGCAATGAGGGCCTTGTAAACACTGAATCCTATAATATATCAATGATATTAAAAAAGCAGAAGCAAAAGTATTCTGGGGCAAAATTGGTAAAATCAAAATGTGTTGAGGAAAGGGGATTCAATACATAATTCAAAATATTAGCACACAGTCTTTATATTGGGGCTGAAAACTGTACAATTTTAATTTCTTTTTCAGGTTATGTTTATGAAAATGATGGAAGTGAAAGGTAATCAGACATTGGTTACTGATTTTATCCTGGTTGGGTTTACAACAGACCCATTTCTACGCATAATCTTCTTTGTGCTGTTCTTGGCCTCCTATAACCTAACGCTGACTGGGAATCTGGGCCTCATAACCCTGATTTACCTAGAATCCCATTTGCACACGCCCATGTACTTCTTTGTGGGCAGCCTTTCCTTCCTGAATATCTGGTACTCCTCGGTCTACATTCCTCGGATCTTATTTGACTGTGTGTCCAACAACAATCACATGTCCCTTGCTGGTTGTGCAGCCCAGTTCTTCTTTTCTGCTGGTTTGGCCTGCACTGAATGCTTCCTACTGGCCTTCATGGCCTATGACCGTTTTGTGGCCATCTGCAACCCACTCCTTTACCACACTGCCATGCCCAAGAAGCTCTGCATCCAGCTGGTGATAGGAGCTTATGCAGCTGGCTTTGCAAATGCAATTGTACACACTGGCAACACCTTTCGGCTACGTTTCTGTGGGAATAATGTGATCAACCATTACTTCTGTGATGGGCCACCACTTGTTAAAATGTCCTGTAATGACATAGGTATCTATGAACTCATTGTGGCTGCTGTATTGGGTTCCAATTTGCTAGTAACCACAGCTATCATTGTGAGCTCATACATTGGCATTGGAGCAGCCATAATTTGCATCCGTACAGCTGCAGGGAGACGCAAAGCCTTCTTCACTTGTTCAGCTCACTTGACATCAGTATCCCTCTTCTATGGTTCCATTTTCATTATGTACCTCACACCCAACTTTCATCACACTCCAAACTGGGACAAGACAAATGCATTGTTCTATACAGTAGTCAACCCTCTGGTCAACCCTTTCATTTACAGTTTACGCAACAAAGATGTGAAGGCAGCCTTCAAGAAAGTCTGGGGGAGATTCACAATACCCAAATGAATGTCATCGATAGTCTCTTTCCCCAGATTTTGCTTCAGAGTATTTAAACTTCTCCCTGTAGGGTCAGGCTTCTTTGGGGGGACTTCTTTCCCACATGTGCATTTCCCAGTCCTTTTCCTACCTGAAAGCATTTCAAAATATGGTTCACAATAAGGGAAATAGAATGGAAACATAGCAAACATGATGATGGACATATATGGATGAAACATGTACTTAATTCTCTCTCAAACTCTACCCACCATTTGGAAATTACCTCGGGGGTGTTCTCATAGATGTCATGGTTCTGACAGATGAGACCAATAAAAACAGAACTCCAAGGCAAGAGGTTTCCTTAAAGAACATATTTATTGCCTACAAAGTATTGGCACAATCAAAAGTGAAACCAAGACTGAAGTTCCCTCTGAAAAGTTATAAAGTTACAAAGTTGAACTTCCCACCCTAGTAATATATTATTAATCACATTCCCCAATAAACTACTAACAGAAAGCTCAATCTGCCAAAACCCCAGCAGCAGTGACCTTGGTTCCCACAGGACAATTTATTGTTTTGTCTAATGTTAAAAGCACACATTCCCCCCCCCCTTGACTGTGGCAACCAAAAACGAAGTTGCAGCATTGCCAGTAGAGCTCTCCTCACAGCCATGTTCACATATGTGTTCCTCCATTGATGTAATTATTTTAAAAAGTGTACCAGCATAAATTGCATTGCCCCAAAATTGAGTCCTATCCTGCTTCAGCAATCTTCCTTGACAGTCCTTACTGGTTTCGTGTGGGATAATTTAAAGGCAACTATTGATATATTCCTTCAGCTTCACTTCCTTCCCTACTGAGGATCATCTTAACTGAACACAGGTAGCTGGGATCCAGGATTAGCCACCTTTCAACTCACCAGAGTGACAGGATAGAGCAACTGTGTGGTCTGTGCCAGTAACCTGTCATTCAGTCTGTCATCGAACAGGGTGCTGCACTCTTTGCATTGACTGAAGCAGAAAAGAGCTATTTCCCCCTTTTCTATGAATCTTTTTCTCATTTGTATATTCAATTTTTCAATTTCTTTTTTGTGGCCTGTTGTTTTTCAAAATCCACATTTGAATCAATATCATGATTCCAAATAAAGCTGTGTTTTGCAATTGACTGATGATGACTTTGTCATGGTGTTCAAGTGAAGCTCCAGCTCCAGCCACTGGGCCTGTTGGAGGATTAGGCTCCCTGTCCTCAGACAAATTAAGACACTAAAACATTTTAAAACAGTAAAAAAAACCCATCCAAAATAGCTATGCATAGCAGCCGAGATACTTGACCAGTTAGTAATTCAGCCAGGAAATGAGCTTCTGACATATTCAGCACCCTAGTTGCAGAAACATAGCCAGGTGTTTAGGGTCTTATTAAAGGTTAACAGGGTTGGGGCCATTCTAATCTCTGAAGGAAGGATATTCCATGGATAAGGGGCCATGGCAGAAAAGCCATGTTTTCTAGTCCCCACCAGCTGACACTCTTTTTCTGACAGGATCTGTGGCATGCCCATTCTGCTACATTGAGTTGGATGGATAAAGTCTCTTGGAGAAAGGCAGTCCCTCAGGTAATCTGGTACCAAGCTAACCATCACTTTGAATTGCACTTGGAAACACACCCAGTAACCAATGCAGCTCACATGAAAGTGGTATTATGTATGCTGTATATTTGGCACCATTTATTACCCCCACAGCCATATTCTGCACCACATCAAGTTTCTAAACGCTCTTCAGGGATGGCCCCTGTAGAGCATGTTATAATAGTCTAAACAAGAGGTTACAAGGGCATGAGTATCTGTAAGCTGCGCCTTCCAGTACAGAAATGGGTGCAATTGGTGTGCCACCCAAAGGTGTGCAAAGGCTCTCCTAGTCACAGCTGCCCCTTGCTCTTTGAACAGGAGCCGCAAGTCCAGGAGAATCCCCAGATTGTGCACTGGGTCTGCCTAGAGTAGTGCAACCCCATCCAGTACTAAAAATGGAAGAGCCTTGTGTCCAGAGGGTCCAAATACCCACAGCCATTCTACTTTCTAGGGTTGAGTTGGAACCTGTTTCACCCCATTCAATCCCCAACAGCCTTCAGACATTTGGGATAGGATGTCCACAGCATCATTCAAGGGGCCTGGGGTAGAGATAGAAAGCTGGGGGTCATCTGCATATTAATGATATCTCATGCCAAATTGATGGATCACCTCACCTAGTGGCCTCATCTAAATGTTAAATAGAAGCAGAGAGAGAATCAAACCCTGAGGCACCCCAAAAAGTAGGGGCTGTGGGCAGGATATTTTTCTTTCTGTCAACACCGTCTGGAGAAACCTAACGATACAGTGCTACCCACCCCCAATTCCCGAAGCCAGCCCAGAGGAATTACTATGATTGATGGTATTGAACACTGCTGAGAGGTCAAGAAGAGCCAGGATGGATGCACTACCTACATCCTGCTGTCACCAGAGGTCATCCATGAGTGCAATCAATGTTGCCTTAGTCCCAAACCCTGGTCTGAACCACAACTGAAAGGGGTCTGGATAATTTACCTCATCCAGGGTTTTCTGAAGCTGATATGCTACCACTCTCTCTACAAACTTCTCTAAAAATGAGATTGAAGACTGGATGAAAACTGTCCAGAGAACTTGGATCAAGTGATGATCCTCTGAGGAAGGGGTGCACCATCATCTAAGAGCCAGCAGGCCACTCCTTCTAAGAGAGGTTTACCACCCAGACCCAATCACATATCAGTTGGGCCTGAATAGTTTGGGTCAGGCCCATGCAATTGAGCTACCTCTGACTCTTTATCTAGGGATGGCAGGTTGAAGTCTCCCAGCACCATAAGTTCAGGGAGCTCTACCACCAACCCAGCTATGGAATCAAGGAGCTCAGATTGTTACATAGCAGCAACAATCCTAACTGACCTCTCCTGGTGTCCAACTTAAGAAACAGTGTTTCACATCCAGCAATGTGAGGGACAAAGCTCCTGGGTGCCTCCCAAGTATCTTGGACAATCTCGGATATATAACTTATCTATTTTTGAAAAGGTAATTTCATTAATGCAAAAATAGTGTGTACTTTTTGTTTCCTATTTTTTTGTATTTTTTCATAAATGTTCTTTCAGTAAATAAATAATGATAATAAGAATTCAAAAGGATCCACTATGATCAAATGTCTATTTCAAAGTTTTTTTTTTCCAGAGAGGGCCTGAGAGAGTGATGATTGCAGCTAAACCTCTGAGTGCCCTTAAGGTGGAAGATGATTGTTTATCTGGAGAATTCAGGAAGCCTCAGGGATGGTTTGTCTCCTTTTTTTCCCCAGAGAAACCCTCCTCTGGAGAATTTAGGAAAAATTTTTTAGTAATGCTAATAATATTCTCACTTCATATCACCAAGAGGGATAATTTAATTGCTTCTACAGGGAACTGAGGCTGCTTAATTGGAAACAGGGATGTGGACACCTTATTCAGGAAAAAACAAAACTCCCATATAGGTTGATCTATTGGCTTCTCCACCAGACTTAGAAGAAAAGCGTGCGCAGCTTTATCTAGGTAAGTTTGGCATATCTGGGAATAATTTAGATGTCCAATAAAATTCTATGATTATTGCAGTTAGGACTTGACCAATACTTACAAATCTCCTTTTTGTCCCCTCTGGTTGTAAAGAGTCTCAGAGCCATGCACCAACCCATCCATTCCTGCTCTTCTATGAATAGAAGGTGTTCATAAGTGGTTCATTTTCTGATTTCTGCTTCCTCCAGAAGCAGCTCCATGTATCATGTGCATGACGGTCACTTCTTCCAACTCTTTCTCTAAAGAAAGGCTGAAGTCAATCCTGCCTCTGACAAGAGCCTTAGAATGAGAGATGACAGCCGAAGTCCAGGTACAGCTCTGAGAAATGACAGAGAAAGCTTTTTACATCACTTCTTTGGAATGTTTAATTACCTAAACTGTTGTCTTCCATGAAGTGTAAATAGCAATAGCACTTAGACTTATATACTGCCCCACACTGCATTTCAGTGCATCCCAACCCCCAGTTCAGGCTGTGGCATGCCGGAAACCAGCAATGTAAACAACTGAAGGTCCATTTGTGGGATGCAGGCAACCTGCAGAACAATGTCTCCTCTGCAGAAAAACCTCTTTCCATGAAACTGGTACCAGGGGCCCAAAAGGAATAACAATTGAAATAGCAATAGCAATAGCACTTAGACTTGTATACTGATCCATGGTGCTTTACAGCACTCTCTGGGCAGTTTACAATGTCAGCATATTGCCCCTAACAATCTGGGTCCTCATTTTACCAAAGGATGGAAGGTTGAGTCAACCTGGAACCCCATCAGGATCGAACTCCAGACTGAGGGCAGAGTTTACCTGCGATACTGCATTCTAACCATTGTGCTAACCAATTGTGGAAAGAGAGTTGTTCACACCTTTGACGAAAGAAGACAGTAATCTGGATCTAAGTAAAAGATGGAATCCTCTGCTGAGATGAGCTTCAGGAAGAACCTTGGCTGAAAAATGTTCAGTTGCACAAGGGAAAGAAGGCAGATCTTTTCTGCTGCTTCACTGGCTCGAAAACAGGTCACTTAGTGGGCGTTGGGTGGGGAGTAGACCTGCATTTTGGGCCACAAAAAAGAAAGACAGCAGTTTACAAAACTATACCAGACATCATATTTGTTATTGCTTCTGCTTAAGCAATATGTCCTCTGGGATAGTTTGAATGAAAATCAGAGCAGGTCAGTCAACCTCAGGTAGCTAATTTTGAACTTTCATTAAAAGGGAGAAAATTATGAACACGTATGAAGAAAATATTTGTTTCTTCAACATTAGAAACATGACAGAGAAACAACAGAACATTCTGGATGAAATTGTTAGGTATAAAACAGATGAAGTTGTATATAAAGCTTAGTGGATTATGAAGTCCTCAGATGAGTTAATTGAAGCATCTTGGAGTCCTAGAGTCAAACACTTAAATATGAGCCAGCAGTGTGCTGCAGCTGCCAAAAAAGCCAATGTAGTCCTAAGAGGGAGTCAAGCTATTCTCCAAAGCACCCGAAGGCAGGATAAGAAGCAATGGATGGAAACTAATCAACTACAACTAAGGAGAAATTTCCTGACAGTTAGAAGAATTAATCAGTGGAACGACTTGCCTCCAGAGGTTGTAGGTGCTCCAACACTGGAGGTTTTTGAGAAGAAATAGGACAACCATTTATCTGATAATGGTAGAGGGTTTCCTGCTTGAGCAGTGGATTGGACTAGAAGACCTCCAAGGTCCCTTCCAACTCTATTATTCTGTTATTCTGATTTACTTAGCGATGGAAAGTGCAGATGAAATTGAAGTCAATATAGAACAATATTTGTAGCTCAGGATTGAACTGGGGAGTCCTTGGTGCTCTCTGAGCTTGGTTGTTGTCTTTCAAACTTTTCATTATCAAACTAGGCAACATCGTCATCGAGAGAGTGTGAGGTTTGCTCTCATTATAGATTCTATTAGCTTGCCCTGTCATTGTTGGTGGAAGCGGTCTTGCTGGTTCCTTGATTGGGTGGTTTATTGCTAGCTTGTTTGGCAGTCCCTTGATTGGGGCATTGTTTGCTTTTTGATTGTTACTTAATATTACTCTTGGTGTTAATCTATGCTCATCTGGGTGTTGATTGCTGGTGAGGAGGTGTTTTACTCTTTTCATCCCCGTTTTGGCTTGCTAAATGTCTCTTTTTCAATGGATGAAGCCTGTATCCCATAACTATGTACAGAATGTTAAAAACTGGAAGCCAAATCAATTTTGGGCAAAGTTAACAGCAGCATACCAAATACTGTAGGTTGAAGGGTTTTCAACACCTGGCTCAAAACCATAGCACAAATTCTGTATTCTGGGGCTTAAAATTGTCAAATGTTCACTTCTTTTTGTTTTCTAAACAGGTTATGCTTATGAAAATGATGGAAGCGGAAGGCAATCGGACACTGGTTACTGATTTTGTCCTTGTTGGATTTACAAGAGACCCATATCTACGAATAATCTTCTTTGTGCTGTTCTTGGCCTCCTACACCATTACACTGACTGGGAATCTGGGCCTCATGACCCTGATCTACATAGACTCCCGCTTGCACACACCTATGTACTTCTTTGTGGGCAGCCTTTCCTTCCTGGATGTCTGGTACTCCTCAGTCTACACTCCTCGGATCTTGTTTGACTGTGTATCCAAAAATAATCACATGTCCCTAGCTGGTTGTGCAGCACAATTGTTCTTCTCTGCCGGCTTGGCCTATAGTGAATGCTTCCTACTGGCCTTCATGGCCTATGACCGCTATGTGGCCATCTGCAATCCACTCCTTTATATTATTGCCATGCCCAAGAAGCTCTGTATCCAGCTGCTGGTGGCAGCTTATGCAGGTGGCTTTGCCAATGCCATTGCACATATTAGTAACACTTTCCGCCTACGCTTCTGCGGAAACAATGTCATCAACCACTACTTTTGCGATGTGCTGCCTCTTCTGAAAATGTCCTGCGATGATATAGGGTTCTATGAAGTCATTCTGACTGCTCTCATAGGTTGCAATTGGCTGGTAACTTCAGCTATCATCCTGAGCTCCTATATTGGTATTGTGGGAGCCATCATTCGTATCCATTCATCTGCAGGGAGACGCAAAGCCTTCTTTACTTGCTCAGCCCACTTGGTGTCAGTTACCCTCTTCTATGGCTCCATTCTTACCATGTATTGCAGACCCAAATCTCAACACACTCCAAATTGGAACAAGGCAAATGCATTGTTTTATACTGTAATCGGTCCTCTGGCCAACCCTTTCATTTATAGCTTACGCAACAAAGATGTGAAGGCAGCTTTCAACAAAGTCTGGGAGAGATTCACATCATATAAATCAGTAGTTCTCAACCTTCCTAATGCCACAATCCTTTAATACAGTTCCTCATGTTGTGGTGACCCCCAACCATAAAATATTCCAGGGTCATGTGATCACCTTTTGCAACCTTGTGACAAGCAAAGCTAGTGGGGAAACCAGATTCACTGAACAACCATGTTACTAATATAATCTCTCTCTCTCTTTCTTTCTCTTTCTCCCTCTCTTTCTCTCTCTCTCTCCCTTTCTCTTTCCCTCTTTCCCTTTCTTTCTCTCTCCCTGTCTCTCTTTCTCTCTCCCTCTTTCTCTCCCTCTTTCTCCCTTTCTTTCTCTCTCCCTGTCTCCCTTTCTCTCTCTTTCTCTCTCCCTCTCTCCTTCTCTTTCTCTCTCTCCCTCTCTCTTTCTCTCTCTCCCTCTCTCTATTTTTCTTTCCCTCTTTCTCTCCCTCTCTCTATTTCTCTCTCCCTCTCAAAGATCCTTAAAATCCTTAAAAGTTATGCTTGGGTGGAAGACTTTTTCTTTTACAGATGGGGCGCATGGGCCCGACATTTGCGGGCAGGCAGGACCCCGCCTGCCAAGCCGCCACCCTCCATGCCAGCCGGCTCCCTTGCCAGACCTCCCAGGTGACAAGCGCAAATTTGGGGGTCGCCAGCTGACAGGCATAGAGTTCGGTGCTGCGGCGGCCTCCCCTTTGCCTTCCTCACTGGCCAAAGCGTTGCTGGACATTCCAGCTGATGGGTGCAGGTCCAGAGGTCGCCAGCTGACGGGTGTAGGAGGCCGGCACCGCGGCAGCCTTCCAGCCATCTGCTTCTTAGGCTGTAGCAGTTGCCAGGGCTTGCATGGTCGCCGACGGTGGGGAGCGAGTCAGCGGCCATTGGGGACCACGCCAATGGTCCTGTGCCATGGAGGCTTGAGGCATGGAGGCACAGGACACGGAGGCAGCAGGACAGGGGGGAAGGGTTACCTGCATCCTGCCAGCCGAACTCTGGAAGTCTGCCTGAATGAAGAATTTTAGGGGGTGTTGAAAGGGAGACAGACTGAGGGCTGTATTAAGACCATAGATGGCTGCGTAAGGAGAGTGGAAGGGAGGTGAATTTGGCATGGAGCAGAAAACACGGGGGGAAAGGCGTTAGGAAATAAACACCAAGGTACATGGTGCCTTGCAAGGGATTCTCGAGTGTTGTGTAATTGTTTTTCCTCTCTCCTCTATGTGAGAAAAACTTTTGTGGTGTAAATCTGAAACCAGCTGTTCCTGTGAGGTAGCGCAGGAGGTCCTTGGGAAAGGAGAGTACAAGCTTGGTGTTTCCTCTCTCCCAATCCCCTTCCTCTTCTTCACCACCTTCCCCAGCCTGCCTGTGATCTTAGCTCACAGCTCCATGATTTTTCTTTGTTTAGCCTAGCCAAGCTTTCTTCCGCCCACCCCGTTCCCGGGAGCACTGAGGAAGTATAACAGAAACACACGAATTGGGATTGTGGTGCCCTTGGGAAGCTGATCATGCTTTGAACCTTAGGAGAGGAGGAGGAGTCCCTTCCTCCTTCCCTCCCGCTCTCCCTGTCAAGCTCCCTGTCAAGCCCCCACATTGTCGAGGACAATGTGCAGGGCGGCAAAGGAGACCAGCGGCCGGTGCTGTTCTACCTGGCAATGTGGGTGTCGGCTCAGTGGGCATCCTGACCAACAGCTGAGCGGCTCCAACTTCTGGCCACCGAACAGCTGAGTCCTCCGGGAGGCAACGTGAGGCCCTGAGGGGTATCGCAAGCTCGTGGGGAGGTGGGAAGGAAAAGAAGATGGAAGAGAGTGAGGCTGCAACAGAGAGCATGGTGTCTCGGTTCCTAAGACCATCGGAAATATGTGTTTTCCGATGGTCTTAGGCGACCCCTGTGAAAGGGTCATTTGACCCCCAAAAGGGTCGCGACCCACAGGTTGAGAACTGCTGATCTAAATGAATGTCATTGATACTATCTTTCTCCAGAGTAGATTCCAGATAATAAACTAATCACCAACTGTAATGACAGCCTTCCTTCCTTCCTTTCCTCCCTCCCTCCCTCCCTTCCCAATGGTTGAGAGACCCATTTTCAATATATCTCCACTTTTAATTTTCTTGGCAGACAATTGTTTCCTTTGCATGCATCATCCCAGGCCTTCTCTGACCTGACAGCAGTCTTCGAAGCAAGGTACCCAGGGAGGGAAACCAAATGATATATATAATCCTTCCTTTTAGCTCTCAGAGAAAAACAGATGTTGCATTATTTCAAGTTATTTCAGGGGTTTTCCATGATTTCCACTCTGGGAAAAATTGTCTATTTTTCAACAGCAAGTATTCTGTGTGGTGTTTTCAAGTACAGTGACCTTACTTGAAATTGTCAGACATTTTTAGCCAGATGTTATTTTATGGAGAACCAAAGACAGACCTCAGGGTTAGATTCACAGAGGCTCTCTTGAGTAAATGAGGTTGACAGCTTTCTTTTTGGACTTAACATGGGAGATATCCTACTTCTAGTGAAAATTGCTGTTAGGGATAGAGTTAGGCTTGCATGAAGTCTGGGCCAATAACATCTGGCTAAGACAATTTTTCCTGTGAGGAAGTTACTCTCTCCTCTCAGAATGGCTGGCACAATCCAACCTCTTAATTCAAACTTTTAAATCATGTCAAACTGCCAGCCCATGGGCCGGATGCGTCATGCCGAAACTACACGCACCCCATTGCCAGAATGGAAAAAAAAGTTGTGATACGTCACGACATGTCATGTGACATTGCGAGTTTGACACCAATGTTTTAGCAGATTTTAATTTGCTCCATGTTGTCAGTCTTTATCAATCCCATTTCCACTCATCTGGCAAGCTGACTTGTAACAGAGCTCAGCCCATGACATGACATTGACATGTGGATAAGGAGTATCATTCTTTGCTCTTGGGTTGGAGACAGTGGTGGGATTCATATATGAGAACAACCAGTTCTCTGTGTGGATGCTGCTTCCGGAAGTCCATTCTGGGTCTGGGCAACAAAAAATTAGCTACCGGTTCTGCCGAAGTGGTGTGATCCAGCCGAATGCCACCATTGGTTGGAGGGGATGTGTGTGAGCATTTATATTACTAGTTAAATTCTGCCAAATTAAACAATGGCTTGCTAATGGGGAAATAAAATGTTATGCAGGGAATCCTTCAAAATGTTAATGTGTGTGAATATTCATATTTTTCAATTCTACACTGCATTCAAAGGAATGAGTTTGAAAACCCATAAAAATAAAATTATTTTTTTTAAAAAAAATTAAAATAGGCTTGTTTTTCTTGTATAAGCTACTCATTTTTAAAAATTCAAAAAAAATGAATGCACAAATTGTAGTTTATTTCCAAAATATTATAATAATAATAATAATAATAATAATAATAATAATAATAATAGTAATAGTAATAATAAAGTTGGAAGGGACCTTGGAGATCATCTAGTTCAACCCCCTGCTCAGGCAGAAAACCCTACACCATTTCAGACAAATGGCTGCCCAGTCTCTTCTTAAAAACTTTCAGTGTTGGAGCATTCACCGCTTCTGGAGGCAGGCTGTTCCACTGGTTAATTGTTCTGTCGATAATGATGCCCTGGGTCCTAGGAATTGGACTAGAAGGCCTCCAAGATCCCTTCCAACAAGTGCCCTGTTTCAGTTAACTGGGATTTGTCCTCTGCTAATCATCGGGAAATCCATGGGGACTCCATTGCTGAAAATGCACAGAAGAGCACAACTGCCATGCTCAAATTTCTCAAGACAAGAAGTGACCACTATATACTTACAACACTCAAACTATTCAAAGTCAAGCCAATAGCACAAGTTCTCTACAGAGCTCAGCTGGGTCCCTTCTACAATTTTGCACCATTACAACATGTTCAATCCACATTTCTAACATTGGCCCTTAAGGTCCTCAAATGTATTTCTAATGCCTCCCTGAGATTGGAGCCAGGCTCATGAAAATGAAGGCTAGAGTGGAGATGACCATACTCAATTACTGTCTCAAATTCTCCTTTTTTCCCTTTGGCTTGCTTTACGACTATGAGAGATGATTTTTAATCTACATTTTAAAAAAAGGCCACTGCAACTAAAGCCTCATCCTTGAGCTTCTCTACAAGTCTTCTACTGAGCACAAGATATGATCAGGCCAAGCTCTCATTAAACAGCATATAGCAGACACAGAGCCCCAACTGGATCTAGCCAGGTCCCCAACTTTTATTGTCAACGAATCTGATAGATTCTCTGTCTCTAAGACTGACTGGCATTTTTCTTAGTGCAGTAATCTCTCTTTTCAACTCCTCCCCAAGATAGCTGCTAAACAGTAGGAAGATTTTTCTCTCCTGCTGACAATCTGCCTATTTTGCTGCCAAAGCTGGTTCTTTGGCAACCCTGCTCCCTGGATTTGAATGGGAGCACTTAAAAATGACCCAAGAAGGTTTTCAGATGGCCATGGACCCACCCAGGACAAGGAATCTTGAGTTCACTTAAGCATGTCTGAGTTTCAACTACACTTTTTAAAGCTCCTGTTTTGCTTTGCTTATTATCTTTAAAAGTTGACAGGCTGGTTGAATGGTGATTTATTTTAACCCCCTGCTGGATTTTATCTGTTTTTTTTTTCCTTGTTCTTTTCCTTTTAACTTTTTGGCTATTTTGAATAATGTTTTTCTTCTGTAAGGAAAACATGGCATGTGTTAGAGTAGCGGAAGTGTTTGGACTTTGATTTACATCTATAGTGGACTTTCACTACACTTTGAGATTATTTTTTCAAAAAATGTTTTTATCGTGGACTGAAACACCTAAAAATATTCTCCCTGGGAATGTGATCATTAATATAGTAGAGAGATGACAGGTTAGTAATGTGTAAACAAAATTAAAAATTTGAAAAATTTGAGGGGCCTGTTTTATAAGGGGTGGGAAACCAATATTGTTAGAATATATTTATCTCTATTTAACTAGGAGGGACAATATGTGTATATACGTTTGTAGGGGGGGTTGCACTTTTTTAATGTTTTGTTTCTTTTGGAGTTTTTTTTGTTCCTGTGAATTTTCTTTTTTGAAATTTTGTATTTTAACTTTGTTTGAATAAAAATAAAAATCATTATGAAAAATAGTAATCCCTCTTTTCATTTTTCTCATCAGTTTATCATTTCTTTCATTGCCTCTCTCTCTCTTTTTGAATGTTTCTTTAAAATTTGTTTAAATAAATAATTACAATAATTTTAAAGGGATGGCCACTATGAAATCTACATTCCACATTTTTTTCCCAGAAAAGACCCTTGTAATCGAACTTCTAAGGGCCCTCAACAAAGAATATGAATGCTTATCTGGAGATCTCAGGTAGCCTCAGGGAATGATGATTTTTCTCCTTTCTTTCCTTTTTTTTTTTTTAGATGAAACTCCCTTTGGAGGAATTAAGAAAAAATGTTTGCTATGATACCAATCTTCCACCTTTAGACCATCAAGAGGAAAGACTCAGTATAAATGCTTCCACGGGGAATGGAAAGAACCTAATTTAAAGAAGTATTGTTCTTTACCTTACTCAGAAAAATACAAGGCTCCCATATAGGCTGCTCTGTTGGCATGTCCAAAGGACATAGCAGGAAAATATACTCAGCTTCATTCAGGTAAGATTGGCACATCTGGGAATAATTTAGAGAGTTGTCAAACAGATTTTATGACTATTGCAGTTATATCTTGACCAATGCTCACATATCTCATTTTGTCACCTGAGGTGGAAAGAAAGCTGTTCACAGCTTTGAGGAAAGAGGACAGTAATCTGAATCTAAGTAGAGATGGCAATGCACTGATGAGATGAGTTTTAGGAAAAATCTCAGCTGAAAATATTTTGGCTGTACAAGGGGAGTTAGAGTAGTTCCTTTCTGCAGCTCCACAGGCTGGAAATGAGATCACTCACTGATGCCAGGAAGATGAGTGGACATTCTCTTTAGGCCACAAGAAAGATCTTTCAGTGAGGCCCACAGCTTACACAACCTTATTAGGAACCCTGCTTTGTTTATTGCTTGTATTTAAGAGATTATTAAGAATTATGTTGGCTCTGGAAATATAAGGAAATTTTCAACTTGGGGATCAGGATATTTTGGAGAACAGAAGGAAGGGAGAGATTTAGGCATGGAGTAAATGACACTAAGGAATTGAAATTTGGAAGAGATTTAGGAGAGATTTAGTAATTGATGCTAACTAAGGAATTGAACTTACAATGCAGGTAAGCTGCACAAGGATAAACCCTGAAAGGTTTCCTAGCAAGTGATGAAAAAGAAACAAGTTAAGAAGAAAAATTGACAAAAGTAAATAATTTAGGAATTGCTTTGGAAAATATTGGGAGCATTGGGAATATATTTGAAGATATTTGATGCCAGAATCTTGATAGTAAGGTTGAAACTACTGAGTCCAATAATAATACTGTCAAAATAAAGGGAATAATAATAGTGTCAAAATAAAGGGAAGTTTGAAAATGAGAGATGGGAACATGTTCAGATATTAATTTGATGCCACATTTGTGGTTGCAAGCTCCTCAGATTCGATGATTGTGGATAAATAACTGAGAATCTTCTTTGAATGCTGACTTTGGATAGGAGGACCTTCATCCTTACACTTTTTTTCATTTTCCAGAATAGAATTCATTATTTACCTGTCCTTTGTGAGGTGCTGATAACCATAGTTCAGATCAAATTGTTAGAAATAATTCCCCCACCTCTCTGTTTTTTGCAGACTCGGAATATATCCATTGTTGTAAAACTGGGCCATTGGATCTGACCAGGTATTTATCCATGTCCTTTTCCTCACTTGTACTTTATCAGTGGGAGGCCATACCAAATCCAGGGTTCCCCAAACTCATGAGAGTGGCTTCATCTTGTAAGGAGCTCAAAGTCTTCCATGCCTCCCCACCCAGCCATGAAGCCCCACCCAGCCATGAAGCCTATACTCTGCTGCTGCAAGAGTACCTCTAGGTCCATCTCAGTCCCCCCCAAAAATCTACTAGGATGATTTTGTTTGTCTTAATTTACAATACTATATATTGCTATATTATAAATTCTTGTTCCTTCATTTCATTTTTTCCTTTGTGGCCCCTACAAAATTAAGCTTTTAAAACTGTTGGGATGCTTTACTATATTGATTTAAAAGTGGTTTTATAACACAGAAGACGGAATGCAGTGATATGTCTCTGAAGCACAGAAGTGGTAGAAGCCCTCATCTCGGGGTGGAGAACATGGACATTGTATTCCCTTCAGGTCCCTCCTCTCATTTTCATGCCCTTGACTGATTCTCTCCTTTCTCCAACCTGAGCCTTTCCCTGCTCAGGATTACTCATCTGTTTCAGCCATCTGAGCTCTTTACACAGACTTAGTTAGAATTGCTGAAACCCTTCAACAGAAGAGTTGGAGATACAGGCATTGAGACAGATATCCTATCGCAATCCTTAACCCAGTCCCTTCTTTGCACCTCTCCAGCTGTTTTCTTGTTCTGTTTTCTCTGAGCCATTTAGCTCTTTTTGCAAACATACTGAAATTATGGTTGGCCACATCCTCCTCCAGTTTTTTTAGATTGGAGCAGGCAAATTTGTTCCTTTATTTGAGTCCTTCCCAAAGACAGATGTACAGATGTTGTTCTTTAATAATATCATTAAAGATATTATTTAATAATATCATTAAAGATATTGTTGCAGGTTATAAGGGATGTTCCAAGTAAAGCTGTTTTTTGCAGTTGACTGATGATGATTTTGTCAGTGCCAATAGTGTTCAAGTAATGCACTGGATACTTTGGAATCGGACTTAAGGAACCTATTATTATTGGCACTATTTTTTTGCTTTCTTTTGCCACAGTTGTACTACTTCTATTTGCAGCTCTTTATATTTTGTAATTTCTTCCAATTCTTCTTCTTCTATTCTGCTGTCTCCAGGTGCAAACAACATCAATGCTCACTATCTGGATTTCATGGTCTTCCTTATTAATAATGTTAAGTGCAGGCCATTGTGTGGCAGATGTTTGCCCATTTGAATCCTAAAGTCCCAGAGCACTTCAGTGACTTTAATAATTTTCTATTATTTTGTCTATTTTGTAGTGCCACCAGTTCTTGCTTGCAGGCAAATGGTATTTCTTGCAGAAGCCCTGCTGGTGCAGTGGTTAGAATGCAGTATTGCATTCAAACTCTGCTCACAGTCTGGAGTTCGATCCTGACTGGGTCTAGATTGACTCAGCATTCCATCCTTCCAAGATTAATAAAATGAGGGCCCAGATTGCTGGGGGCAATATGCTGATTCTGTAAACCACTCACAGAGTACTGTAAAGCAATATGGATCAGTATACAAGTCTAAGTGCTATTGCTGTTATTATTTCAATGCACTGTTATTGCTACTTTCTCATGCTATTGTTTGTAATCAGTCTATGTAATCTTCTTGCAGCAGCTAAATAAATAGTCCACTGTTGCTTCGGGTTTTTTTGTTTTGTTTTGTTGTTGTTTTTTAAGAGATGAGATTTGCTATCTGTTGCTGTCTTCTCTATTCTGTCTTTGTATGCATTTGTTCATATATATATATATATATGTATATATATATATATATATATATATATATGCGATTAAAAAGGTTAAAAATGTGAACCCTAGGGATATTCATAATAAAATATAAAAATGAACACTAGGGTAATAAAAACTATAGAAGTTTTTAATAGGTTAAAACTATAAAAGTTTTAAAAAGCGCCAAGCTTTCGCCGTCACCTGCCGGCATCCTCAGGGCTGGCGTGCCAGAGAATGAGAAAGTCTTTTTATAGGTGTACCGAGGTTTGCGCTCGGCTCCTTGATCTTGTTACGGGGCCTGATTGGTTCAGCCGTGTGTAGTTGGCTTGCGCTTTTTTTCTCTTCTTAGTTGTATTTTTATCCTCGTCCGTCTCCAGTTCTCCCAACCTCAGATTAGCTGAATGGCAATTCCAGTTATTTCGGTTGCTTTCATGTTCCGATCTCCCCTCAGGCTTAGGTGATGGTGGACAATCCAAGTTCCTTTCTCCACCCCGTTCTGTCCGGTTGTTATGTTTAGAGTCCCATATATTTCCGGTCTCAATGCTTTCGGTTTTAATATGTTTATCATCCTGATAGTCCCGTAAATTGTTACGAGTCTGGTGTAGCGTGGGAGGGTATTCCGCATGGTGGAGGGATCGTCTCTTGTTCGTTGTCATGCCCAGCTGTCTCGCGCGTGTCTTACTCCGAGTGCTCAATCCTGGGGGTGTGTGCACAGCCATCGAGGCGCGTCCCTCCTGGTTACAGTGTTCTTCTTCAGTTCTCCCCTTTTTTACCTTGTTGAAAGCGCTCG
The DNA here is from genome assembly GCF_016545835.1 of Crotalus tigris. Taxonomy (NCBI): domain Eukaryota; kingdom Metazoa; phylum Chordata; class Lepidosauria; order Squamata; family Viperidae; genus Crotalus; species Crotalus tigris. The sequence continues at coordinate 739,388 of NW_024096711.1, forward strand.
CGTATGTTCTATGAGAGTCCTCAGGATCGTCAGGTAGGGGGTATGACAGCTCGATCTCTCGCCCCTTGTCGCTCTCCGGTTTTCCTTCCTCCTCTCTAACAGTATGTAGGGGGTCATCATCCACCACCTCCCGTGGTTTGTCCTCGTAGGAGCTGATCGTTCCAACTGCGTGGGGGGGTCTTCTCCTCCTTTTCCGACCAGCTACGATGTTTCTTTTGGTGTGTGGGCAGGCTATTGCGTTTGGTGATTCATCCGCATTTCCACCTGCCGTATCTTCCCTCATCTCCTCTTTGTAGCCGGGGGTCTGGACCTTGGTTCCTGTCCCTCCCCTGATCTTCTGGGATTGCGGCAGTCCCGCGGGGATGGTCGAGGTGCCTCGCGTTTGTTTCCCTTCTTTCGAATTGCGCCTTGGTTCGTTGGGCAGTGCGGGTGCTACCCAGATTGTTATAAGGCCGTCGGGGGTGTTGCCGCTTATTATTAGCACTCCATGATCTTAAGGTTAGATAGGATGGGCATAGGTCAATGTGCCTATTAATAGACTTGCTGTCTGAGAGCCATGCCTCTCTAAGAAGGCGGCCCCCTTTGGTGTTATCGTTCGCCAATACACTGACGTCACTAAAGTTAAACTTATGGCCTAGATCCACCATATGGGCCCATATTTGGGAGTGACAGTCCCTCCTTCTCACTGCTAATTCGTGCTCATGGACCCTGGTCTTAATGCGTTTAGCAGTCTCCCCAGTATAATTGCATTGGCAGTCCGTACAGTCAATCCTATAGACGGCTGCTGATCTTTCTGTACTGGGGAGCGGGTCCTTAGGGCGCATTATGGCCGCTCGCAGTGTTTGGTTGGGTCTATGGGCCACCTGTATTTTATGTGGTGCCAGGATCCTAGCTGTGGCTTCCGATACATTATGGATATAGGGGAGGGCAATACGTATGGTGGCTTGAGGCACGGGTTCTTGAGATGCAGGGTTACTCCGGAGCCCAGGTGGTCTCCTGAACTGATTAATGATTTTAACCGGGTAGCCGTTGCATCTACATATTCGGAAGAGGTGGTTTCTCTCTTCTTTTTTGGCTTTGACGGTGCTGCAGTGTGTCTCCACTCGTTTGAATAGCGTCCTGACACAACTGGCTTTATGGGCCATCGGGTGATTACTCCTAAAGTGGAGGATCCTCTCTGTACACGTTGGTTTTCGGTATACCCTGGTAGCTAGACATCCATCCACCTGGCGCTGCACTAGTACATCCAAAAATGCTAGACTGCCCTGATCTTCTTCCTCCATGGTGAATTGGATGTCCGGGTATACCGAATTCAGGATGCCCATAAAGTCAGTTTTGTGTCTTTTCTTAATGACCGCAAACGTATCGTCCACATAGCGGGCCCAAAATTTTGGTTGATGTTGGGCCATCGCTATGTGTTCCAGCTGCTGGAGTACCATCTCTGCAACCACACTAGAGATCGGCGACCCCATAGGTGTTCCTTTAATTTGCTCATATATAACCCCCTGGAAGGTGAAGTAGGTGTTAAGACATATTTCCATGAGCTTTACCAAGTCCTCCGTTTGTAGGGAGTCCTGGAATTGCCCATGGTCTCCTTGGTTAAGCCGGTCTCTTAGGACCTCAACCGCAAGTTTCTGCGGGATAGACGTAAATAGAGAAACTACGTCAAAGGAGACCATGAGCTCATCCTCTTCTACCTTCAGGGTTTTTATTCTATTGAGGAATTCTTCTGCCGATCTTACGGTGGTGTCGCTGTTACTTGCCAAGTGGCCGATACGGACGCTCAGCCACTTGGCAAGTTCAGAGATAGGGGTACCCCTAAATGCTACAATGGGGCGGAGGGGGACATTGGGCTTATGTATTTTTGGTAAGCCATAGAATCTAGCGAGTGCTGAGTCACCAGGGCGGATCCTTCTCAGCACTTCTTCCCCCATCCTCCCCTTACGTTTGAGGTCATCTAGGAGCTTATTAGTACGGTTTCTCAAAGTGGTGGAGGGATCTTTACTAACCACTCTATAGGCAGCACCGTCTTGGAGTAAATCCAATGCCTTTCTTACGTATGCCTCTTTGTCTAAAACGACAGTTTTTATTACCCTAGTGTTCATTTTTATATTTTATTATATATATATATATATATATATATATATATATATATATATATATATATATCTCAAGTTTTTATTAATTTTTTCATACAATTCAGTATTCAACAGACATGTTGTCTGAGTTTATCACTCACTAATACAAATTTAATTCCTAATCCTTTATTCTTTTCTCCAGCCATTGATAAAATAAGTCCCAAGTTTGAAAGTATTCATTTCTTTTTTTTCTTTCAACCTCAAAGTGAGTCTGTCCATTTCTGCACATTCTAGTATTTTTTTAATTATTTCTTCTTCTGGTGGTATTTCTTCATTTTTCCACTGTTTTGCGAATATAATTCTTGCCACTGTTATCACATGTAGAATCAAGTATATACTTTGTTTATCAATCTTTTCTGGCATTATACCTAATAAAAAAAGTTCAAGTTTAAAATCTATGTGTTTTCCCAACATCTTTTCTAGCCAAGTATGCATTTTTGTCCAATACCTCTTTGCTTTAAGACATGTCCACCCTACATGATAATAAGTACCTGACTTGTGTTTGCATTTCCAACATCTATCTGACATATTTTTAAACATTTTTGCTAATCTTGCTGGTGGCAAGTGCCATCTATAAAACATTTTAGTAGTAATAATAATAGTAATAATAAAGTTGGAAGGGACCTCGGAGGTCATCTAGTCCAATCCCCTGCTCAGGCAGGAAACCCTATAGCATTTCAGACAAAAGGTTTATTTTATATCTTATATAAAATATATAAAATTTTATATAAGTTTTCCTTGTAGGAAGTTGATATTGTCAATTTATAGTTTCTTTCCCACAAGTTTTGCCATTTTTCTAAATCTATATTATATCCAAAATTCTTTGCCCATGTTATCATTGTTTCTTTAACTTGTTCATTTTCCATTTTCAAATTCAATAAAAGGTTATAGATTTTCTTAATTAATTTCTCATCAGAGGTTAATAATGTCTATCAAACAAGGTCTGCTCTCTATAAAATCCATACAGTTTAACATCTTTATTGTATCTAACCTGCATTTGTAAATATGCCCACCATGATAGATCAATACCCTAACTTTCCGTCTCTTGTTTAGATTTTAGATTCCCTTCAGAATTTAGAATATCTCCATATGTCCATATTTTCTCGAAACTGACTAAGTTTGGATGTACAAATGCTTCCACTGTTAAAAGCCATCCCGGAATTTTCAAGTATATTTTACACTTTATTTTTTCCCCAGTTAGTAATAATGTGTTTCTTATATAATGGTTTTGAAAATACTTATGAATTTTATTTTTCCCATACCATAAGAAAGTGTGCCAACCAAGTTATAAATCATGTCCCTCCAAATATAACAACCTTTTATTTCTAAGAGTTATCCATTCTTTTACCCATGTTAGTACAGATGTTTGATAGTATAAAACCCACTCTGTATGGATTTGTTCTTAACGCTTGGTCTTCTGCAGCGAGAATTAGCCCCTTTGCCTCTTTCTTCAATTTAAAGGCTACTTGTTTGTTTATGATTGGAATCTAACTGTAGATTGCCCACTCATCATCATCATGATCATCATGATCATTATGATCATTTATGAGACCAACCATTATAATAATTAATAAAGATCTGGCAATGGATAAGAGAATGCTCTTATGCTATGGATTGGTGCCAGTCCATGGACCGGGGGTTGATCTGCTTTAGGTATTGATCCAAGGGCTCCAATCACAATTGGTATAACAACAATTTCTTTTTCCATAGGTGTTCAATTTTGATCTAATTTTTCCAGTTGTTTCTCCTCAATCTTAGCATCACCTGGTAAAGTCACTTCAATGAACCAAACTTTCTTCTTTTCAAACTTTCTTCTTTTCATGAACCAGATGCCTCTCTGCCTGGATAACAAAAGTCCTATAAGATCCTACCCACTGATTTTCCAAAATGCTTTCAACTTGATGGTTCTAGCAGTTATTCATGCAGTACATTCAAATCCAAACCTCTGGGCCAAGTTTTCAATGAAGAATTTTGGCAGTTATTATTTAATATTATTACTAAAAATTAATTATGTTCATCACACAGTCAGTCAGATGTTCAGACTGGATTTGGCATTTTTGACTGACAAATTTAGTCTTTGCCAAAGACCAGGGATAGGCAGATGTGAATGTTTGCCAGTATTGTTGTAGTTATTGTTTAAACATGTATGCTGATTGTTCTGATTCACAATAACATTTGTTTGTTTGTTTTATATGCTAAGACCAGTTATTAAAAAAGGTTTGCAAAACACTTAAAATCATGTGCACCTAATGCAATGAGAATGTAATGCTATTATTTTCATGTAAAGCCAATATTCCATCAAAGTTTACAAAATGTTCAAAAACCTAAAGAAAAATCAGTTAGGGGAAAAATTAGCAATAGCATATCAAATATGCTATTTTCAAAATATCCTTCAAAGTTATAGCATGAATGCATTATTCAGGGCCCAAAACTGCAACACCTTATTTGTTTTTCCTCTTGGTTTTCCTCTCTATGCAGGTCATGGGAAAAGATGGAAGTTGAAAACAATCGTACATTGGTTACTGATTTTGTGGTGGTTGGGTTTACAACAGACCCATTTCTACGCACAGTTCTCTTTGTGGTATTCTTGGCCTCATACATCCTAACGCTGACTGGGAATCTGGGCCTCATAGCCCTGATCTATCTGGACTCCCACTTGCACACACCCATGTACTTCTTTGTGGGCAGCCTTTCCTTCCTGGATGTCTGGTATTCCTCAGTCTATAGTCCTCGGATCTTATATGATTGTTTGTCCAAGAACAATCGCATTTCCTTAGCGGGTTGTGCAGCCCAGTTCTTTTTCTCTGCTGGATTGGGCTGGAGTGAATGCTTCCTATTGGCCTTCATGGCCTATGACCGCTTTGTGGCCATCTGCAACCCACTCCTTTATGCCACTGCCATGCCCAAGAAGCTCTGTGTCCATCTAGTGGTGGGGTCTTATGTAGTGGGGTTTGCCAATGCTATTGCACACACTGGTAACACTTTCCGTCTACATTTCTGTGGTAGTAATATCATCAACCACTACTTTTGTGATGTGCCACCACTTTTGAAAATGGCATGTGCTGACAAAAGAGTTTATGAATTCATCCTGACTGCTCTCATTGGTTTCAGTTTGCTGGCAGCCACTGCTGTCATCGTGAAATCCTACGTTGGTATTGTGGCAGCCATTATTCGCATCCGTTCCGCTGCAGGGAGACGCAAGGCTTTCTCTACTTGCTCGGCTCACCTTGTCTCTGTCTCCCTCTTCTATGGCTCCATGCTCATCATATACTCCACACCTAACTCTTATCACACTCCAAATTGGGACAAGGCAACTGCGTTGTTCTATACAGTAGTCAACCCTCTGGTCAACCCTTTGATTTACAGCTTACGCAACAAAGATGTGAAGGCAGCCTTCAAGAAAGTCTGGGGGAGATTCACAGCACACAAATAAATGGCAATCTCCTTCTTTAGGGTAGACTGCAGATAATGAAATTAACCTCTAGGCTTCAATGTCTGCCAGCCAACCAGCCAGTTTCCTCCTTCCCCCATTTGCTTCCTTCTAAGAGAAAGTGGAGAAAGTCAGGAGACCAGAATTAACTTCAAAGATCAGCAGTCATCCCGAGGCTCATAATCCCCATGCATACTTTTCTTCATCAGCAATTTCATTCCATATGTATACCTTCCCAATCTTTTCCTAACCTAGCAGCATCCTGACATTTTATTTCATATTTTTAAATTATTTTAGCAACTTTTAACTTGCTTTGTGGTGTTGATGATGTAGTTACCATTCTCGCTATAGTCCGGCATTGTGAGCCACTAACCATGTTTAAACCCTCCTTGGTTGGACGTTTATATTCATTCCAAATTCTCATAATAGCATGTCGAAGAAAATGATTTTTAAAATTTACATTAATATTGACTTTATCATACTATAAATACCATGCCGCCCAAATCACAAGTCATGTCTTTCTAACTGTAAAAGCTTTCTATTTTTCAGCAACATCCATTCCTTCACCCAAACTAAACAACAGCCTTCAAATATAATCTCAAATCAAATAAACCCAATCCTCCTCTTTTTTTTTTTTTTACATCTAATAACACCTTATATTTCAGTCTCAAATATATACCTAAATTTGTGTGGAAGGATGTGAGTCCTGGACTTTGTACCAATGACACATTAAATACCTGGAGAAATTTCACTTGCATCCCCTCCACTCCATCTTTGGCACTTGTTGGCCACATTGTGTCTTCAACCTATCATCTTGATTATCCAGAATGAATGACCACTAAATGCCTCACCACTATGCACTGTAGTGTACTAAAACTGGGAAGAGACCTCAAGATCATCCATGCAAGCACTACAATGACACTATAACGGAAGCCCTATATCTCTGTGACATCCAGCCAAAGAAACTAGAAGCTTTGGCTGCTGACAGAACTCTGCTGTGCTATGAAGCCTCCACCAGTTTTGAAGACAAGCAAAGCCAAAAATTGTGTGAGACATCACAGAATAACACCTAGAGTTACTACAGCAATAGAGTAGCCTTTTGTGCTAAACTATGCATTTCCAGGTTGGGACTGCAGAGCCATCTCCACAGATCCATAGATGAATTCCATAATAATATCTTCTTGGAACCCAAAAGACTACCCATACAAATGTTTTGTGTGTAACAATACAAACAGCAGTTTTTCTTGTTGGGCATTCATGTGACCAAAAAACCTACCAATTTAACATCCCCTCCCCAGCTTATAAAATAAAACCTTTATGGTTACATGTTGCTGTTTTCTTCCTGGCTGTGGGTGAACTTCCTAAGTCTGCCCTTTCTGTTCTTCACAATCATGGTGTCTAACTGTAAATCACCACCCCATAACACATCAACAATGTTCTACAAGAATCTTCCAAGGAGACACAGTGATTTAGTGCTGATGGTTCAGGAAACTCATCATCTTTAAATCACCCTAACAGAAAACAGAGTTTGATTCACAGCTGAAATCACATGCAGTTGATGCCCAGATATGCCTGGACATATTGTCATCCCAGCTCTTACCACCTTACTGGCTGACATGTGACAGATTTCAGCCCATGCCCAGAATCATGACCTTTATATATCTAGACACCTGGATAAGGAGTAGCATGATTTGCTTTTGGGTTGGAGGGGATGTGTGTGAGTTGCCTCTGAAATGGTGTCAAATTAAACCATGGTGTGCTAGTGGAGAAATGAAAACTGATACAAGTATTGCTTCAAAATATTTATCTGTGTGAAATTCATATTTTGCAATTCAACTTTCCAAAACTTACTATTTGTGTGTGTTTATACATACATACATACATACATACATACATACATACATACATACTGTCATGGTTCCAAAAGATGAAACTCTTCAAAGAACTTTGAGGCATTGTTTACCTTAAAGAATCTTTATTCGAGCAGCATAGCTTTGGCACGTACATAATCGAAGTCAAAATCTGACTTCCCCTCCCTTCAGCACATAGATCAAAGCACAATTCCCTCCTACAACTAACGGTCATAAATCACATTCTCCAATTAGTTTGAAATGCTGGCTTTCCACCCAGTTCTTTATCCAGTCATGCCTTATCATCTTTTATTACAATATTATACTCTAACTAACTCCCATCACATTCCTCCCCCTCCCCCAGTATCATCTAATTCTAAGAATAAAGCATAAGAAAGAAAAAGGCTGCATCTCCATAGGTTGTCAAAGCAAGAACATCCAATGTTAGCAGTGTTGACACATACAGGTATACATGTTTCGAAGTTATTTTTTTCTGTGTTAAAGGGAGCTTGTTTAAAAACCCATAAACATAAAACTATTTTTAAAAGATTTAAGCAAAGCTTAATGTTTCTTGCATTTATGCTACTATTTTCTTTTTTAAAATTGCACAATTACTGCACAGGAGTTTATTTCCAAAATATAATGAAGCTTAAGAGTTCTAGGTGCTGGACTAGATGGCCTTCAAGGTCTCTTCTGATCTTTTGATTCTCTGATTCTGTTAATCATCCACTTTAGCCAAACTCCATGGAACACACCTGCAATGGAAATTCCATGAAATAAGCAAACATTACTTGCAGAGGAGCAGGGTGGCTTTAGGGAAGGCTGATCTACCTTTAGTGTGTACATTAATGTGTACATCTCATAGAGAAATACTCCCTCTGCAACACAACATCCCTATGTGTCACTTTCAAAGACTTTAAAATTGGAGATCTCGTCAATTGTGCGACATCTACTTTTTTTTTAATATGTACGCTTCATGAAGGGATCTTGGTCAAAGTCAGAGTAATCCCCAGGACCACCTCTCCAAGGGCATCAGAACTAAGAAAGATGTCAAGCAAGGATATTATTGTCCCCACTCCTATTTAATTTCTGTATCAACTCCATGGGGGACCTCCTCAGCATGATTATCCCCCCCCCCCAAAGAAAAAACATGTTGGAAGACACATTTCTGTTCTACTCAGGCCACACAGCGTTAGTTTCAAGAATACCTATTGGCCTTAAAAGACCATTGAAAGTACTAGCAAAATATTGCAGGGAACATTATCTAGTACTCAATTATCAAAAAAATCAAAATCATGGCATTTGCCAAAAGGCCTAAGAGCCACTCCTGGAGTTTATATAAGCAGAAGACTGAGCAGATCTCCTGTTTCAGTTATCTGGAAGTTGTCCTTCACTCTGCTAGCAGTAGGAAAACCCAGGGGGTCATGACCATAAAAAGATTTGACTGATTCATTCATTATAGTTAGTTTGGAACTGAATCCATGTAGGTTTAGAACCAGAGCTTCACATTTGGTTAATCATTCACTCTAAAATTGACTTGAGGGTTTCTTTGTACACTATTTTTTCCCCTCTTTTCTCTTCAGTTTGTTATTGCTTCTTTGTTTTCTTTCATTCTCTCTCTCTCTCTCTCTCTCTCTCTCTCTCTCTCTCTCTCTCTCTCTCTCTCTCTCTCTTTGTATCTTTGTATTTTTCTGTAAATAATTATAATAATTTTAAAGAGATGATCATTATGAAGTGTTTTTTTTTTAACAGAAAACACCCTGAGACAAGCGATAATGAAGCTTAACTTCTAAGGGCCCTCAACATGGAAGAAGTTTGCTTCTCTGGAAATCTCAGGTAGCCTCAGGGAATGGTGTTTTTTCTTCTTCCTGTATCTTTAGACAAAACTCCCTTCAGAGGAATTAAGAAAAAAACTTTTGGCATGATACTGATGTTCCATCTTCAGCTCATCAGAGGAAAGACTCAGTCTTAAATACTTCCACAGGGAACTAGGGCTTCTTAATTTGAAAGAATATTATGCTTAATTCGAAGAAATATTGTATTTAGGAAAACAGAAGGCTCCCATACTGGCTGATCTGTCAACTTGTTTAATCAGCACTAAGTGGAAAGATACACTTCACTTCATTCAGGTATGTTTGATACCTTTAGATGCCAGTTACGGAGATTCTATTATTCCTCCAGGTAAGATGTGATCAATTGTTTTATCTGGTCCTTTCTGTCGCATCTGAATGCAAAGGCTGTTATACCGTGTTCAAACCCATTCCTTCTTGCCCTTCTGTGAATAGATGTTCCAAGTTGCTCAGAAATAATTCACTTTTCCAATTTCTCCTTCCATCCAGAAGTAGCTCGATTCATTGTGTGCATGGCAGTCAGTTCTTCCAGCCCTGTCTCTGACAGGAGCCTTAGAATGGGAGTTGAAAGACAAAGTCCAGGTAATCCTCTGAGAAAGGACAGGAAAATTTCACAGCAATGTTTGAGAGGTTTAATTATCTAAAGAGCTGACTTCTATGAACTGGAAAGAGAGCTGTTCACACCTCTGAGAAGGGGGGATAGTAATCTGGATTTTAGCAGAAGATGGAACTGCCTGATCAGATGAGTGTCAGGTGAGTGTCAGGAAGTACCTTGGTGAAAAAGGGGAATGAGGACAGATCATTTTTGTTGCTCCTCTGGCTGGAAATGGGGTCACTCATTGAAACCAGGGAGTGGACATGCTCTTTAGGCCACACAAGAAAGGTCCTTCAGTGAGGCACACATATTACACAACAGCACCGGGCACACTCCTTTCTTTATTACTTTTATTTAAGAGATGTGCTTTCAAGGGCAACCTGAATGGCAGACAGAGTGGAGCAGCCACCTTCAGGCATCCAATTTGGAATTCTCATCAAAACAGAAAATCTTTTTGCTTTTTAATTTTTGTCACATTTGGAGGAATCCTGTTTGGATTTTATTTTTTTAACAGGAGTGTGTCTGGTTATACTAGTGAAATTTGGAAATGGAAGCTGCATGCCAATTATACATTTTGGGGCTAATCAAAGAGAACAACTTATTCAAAGAGCAGTGCATGGACTAGGGCTGATATGATAGCAGTGTTCCAATATTTGAGGGGTTACCACAACGATGAGGGGTCAAGCTATTCTCCAAAACACCTGAAGGCAGGACAAGAAGCAACGGATGGAAACTAATCAAGGAGAGAAGCAACCTAGAACTAAGGAGAAACTTCCTGACAGAACAATTAATTGGTGGAATGACTTGCCTTCAGAACTTATGAGTGCTCCAACACTGGAGCTTTTAAAAAAGAGATTGGACAACCATTTGTCTGAAATGGCATAGGGTTTTCTGCTTGAGCAGGGGGTTGGACTGGAAGAACTTCAAGGTCCCTTCCAACCCTGTTGTTCTGTTATTCGGTTGTTCTGTTGTTCATGTCAGTGAAACCAAGTTGTAGCTATAGAGCTCTGGAAAACCCAGGAATTGTATCACTGAGAAAAGCTTCAGAGAAGATAGAAGAAATAATATTTGCAGTTTACCTGTCTTGTGTGAGATGTTGATATAATTATTGTTTAGATCAAATTGGATCAAATTAATAGATATTATTCCCCTTCCCCCCCCCCAGCCAGTTTTTACAGACAGAGAATACTTCCATGCTGTAAAACTGGACTATTGGATCTGACCACATTCCTTTTTTCAGTTGTATTTTATCAGTGGGAGGCCATGCCAAATCCAGGGTTCCCCAAACACATAAGAGTTGCCTCATCTTGTCAGGAGCCCAAAGTCTTTCATGCCTCCCCTCCCGACCCTGAAGCCATCCACTTGGCTATTCTGTGTTACAGCACAAGGGCCTCTCGGCTTTGTTGTTACTTTTGCCATTGTGCAAGTAATCATGAGATTTTCTTCTCCATCCCAGTCCTATAAAACCTACTAGGATGATTTTGTTTGTCTTAATTTGGGATACTACATATTACTTTGTTATAAACTCACATTCTTTCATTTTTCTTCCTTTGGTGCCCCTACAAAATTAAGCTTTTAAAAGGGATAGTTTACTGTATTGATTTAAAAGTGGTTTTATAACACAGAAGGCAGAAGGCAGTGATATGTCTCTTAAGCCCAGAAATGGTGGAAGCCTTCAGCCTCAGGATGCAGAACATGGACTTTGTATTCCCTTCAGGTCCAAATTTCTCCTCTCATTTTCATGCCTTTGATTGATTCTCTCCTTTGTCCACCTTGGGCCTTTCTCCGCTCAGGATTACTCGTCTGTTTCAGCCACCTGAGCTCTTCACACAGAGATGGTTAGAATTGCTTCACTAAAGAGAAGCTTTCCCTCAGCAGAGCTGGGCATGCAGGCACTGAGGCAGGGATCCTATTACAGTCCTTAATGCAGTCCCTTCTCTGTGAATAATCTACATTTAGATTCAAGTCCTACCCAAGAGCTAACCAAGTAGCATTTAACAGTATAAGTAGTTCTTAGCAAGGTGGCTTTTGAAAAATTAGGATATTCAGGTTTCCCATACCTCCAATTCAATATTTCCAGTTACTGAGGGAATCCTTTAGGGCTCCAATTATAATTGGTATAACAACAGATTTCTTTTTCCATAGTGGTTCAATTTCAATCTTTCCCGTTGTTTCTCCTCCATCCTAGAATCATCTGAAAGTCACATCAATGAACCAAACCTTCTTCTTTTCAATAACTTTTTATATTAGGCACATCATGGACCAGATGTCTGTCTGTTCAGATCTAAAAAGTTCCAACAAGATGCTTTCCCAAAGCCTTTTCAACTTGACAGTTCTAGTAGGTTTTACTCAGTACGTTCAAATCCAAACCTCTGGCCACATTTCTAATGAACAATTGTGGCAGTTGTTACTATTTAATAATATTGTCATTTATAATTAATTATGGTTCCTTGCACTGTCATCCAGCTGTTCAGACTGGATTAGCCATTTTTCTCCACATATCGAATCCTTCCCAAGGACCTAGAGGAGGCAGATGTTGATGCTTTACAGTGTTAAAGGTATTGTCACTGGATGTAAGCTCTTCGGAGTAAAGCTGCCTTTTGCTTTTAACTGGTGATTTCCTCAATGCCAGTGACATTCAAATGGGGCTCCAGTTGTTTAGGGGTTGCAACCAAGTTGCCTTTGTTTTGTTTTGCCACAATTGTTCTATTTCTACTTGCAGTTCTTTGTCTTTTGTTATCTTCTCTAGTTCTTTCTCTTCTAAACTGCAATCTCCAGATACTGCCATGTCTGCTAGCCAAATGTTTTGTCTTATTGAAACTGTCACATTTGGGGTGTTATGTGGCGTGTGCCTGCCTGCCTGTCTATTTGAATTCTAAAGTCCCAGAGCATTTTAGCTTCTTCATTTTCTATTACTTTCACTACTTTATGGTACCACCAGTTTTTGCTTGCAGGCAAATAGCATTTCCTGCAGATCTTTCAATGCACTGTTGTTGCTACTTTATAATCAGTCATTGTTTGTAATCATATTTCGAGGCACTTGACTATCTAGTCAAATGATGGGGAGTCAAATACCTTCTTGTAATCAATAATGCTACATACAAGTTGGTCTTCCTTCTCTTGCATTTTTCCAGAAATTGTTGTTATTATTATTGTTATTTAAAGTCATATGCCTGCTGACTCACAACAATATTTGCTTGTTTTTTTGTTTGTTTTATATGCTAAAAGCTGTCATAGAAAAACATTTGCAAAACACATGGGGTCAAGTGCACTTAATGCAAAGAGGCTATAGCATTATTTTCATGCAAACCTTACACTGTGTAAATGTTTATAGAATGTCAGAAACCAGAAGCCAAATCAGTTTGGGGTCAAAATTAGCAACAGCATACCAAACATCATAAATTGTTTACAAAACATCTTTCAAAATCATAGCATTAATTCATTATTCAGGGCACAAAAATGCAATAACCTTACTTGTTTTTCCTCTCTAAATAGGTTATGCTTGGAAAAAGATGGAAGTTGAAGATAATCGCACATTGCTTACTGATTTTGTGATAGTTGGGTTTACAACAGAACCATTTCTACGCACAATTCTCTTTGTGGTGTTTTTGGCATTGTACATCCTAACACTGACTGGGAACCTGGGCCTCATGACACTAATCTACCTGGACTCCCGCTTGCACACACCCATGTACTTCTTTGTGGGCAGCCTTTCCTTCCTGGATGTCTGGTATTCTTCAGTATACATTCCTCGGATCTTATATGATTCTTTGTCCAAGAACAACCACATTTCCTTAGCAGGTTGTGCAACCCAGTTCTTCTTCTCTGCTACAGCTGGTGGGAGTGAATGCTTCCTATTGGCCTTCATGGCCTATGACCGCTTTGTGGCCATCTGCCACCCACTCCTTTATGCCACTGCCATGCCCAAGAAGCTCTGTGTCCAGCTGGTGCTGGGAGCCTATGCAGTGGGGTTTGCCAATGCTATAATACACACTGGTAACACCTTCCGCCTACACTTCTGTGGTAGTAATATCATCAACCACTACTTTTGTGATGTGCCACCACTTATGAAGATGGCCTGTGATGACAAAGGAGTATATGAAATCATCCTCACTACTGTCATTGGCTTCACTTTGCTGGCAGCCACTGCTGTCATTGTGAAGTCCTACATTAGTATTGTGGCAGCCATTATTCGCATCCGTTCGGCTGCAGGGAGACGCAAGGCTTTCTCCACTTGCTCAGCTCATCTGCTCTCTGTCTCCCTCTACTATGGCTCCATGCTCATTACATACTCCGCACCCAACTCTCACCACACTGTAGACTGGGACAAGATAAATGCACTGTTCTATACAGTAATCAACCCTCTGGTCAACCCTTTGATTTACAGCTTACGCAACAAAGATGTGAAGGCAGCCTTCAAGAAAGTCTGGGGGAAATTCACAGCACACAAATGAATGGCAAACTCCTTCTTTAGGGTAGACTGCCTAAAGGAGAAAAATTAAACTCTAGTCTCCAATGCCCTCCAGCCAGTTTCTTTCTGTCCTCCTTCCCTCACTTCCTTCCTTGTTAAGACAAAGTGGAGAAAGTCATAGAGAGAGAAGACTTAAGGTCAAAGATTAGCAATCATCTCCTATGCCAGTGATGGCGAACCTTTTAGAGACCAAGTGCCCAAACTGAAACCCCAAACCCACTTATGTATTGTGGGTGCCGGGTGGGCGTGGCCCATTGTCTGGGTGTGGCCAATTGGGTGGGCGTGGCTATGGTGGTAACGGCAGACTGGATAGGACTAAAAAGTTTTATCAATCAATTCCAACTTTGCGAGATTTTTTTTTCCCGCGAGAAGTTGAAATTGATTGAGTGAATTTTTTTTTTCCACATGGCAGTGGAGGACTAAAGTTTTATAAAACCCAGCTGAAGGCCTAGGACTGGAGTGATGGCGTGTGTGCCCACAGAAAGGGCTCTGTGTGCCATCTGTGGCACGCGTGCCATAGGTTCGCCAGCACGGTCCTATGCTCAAAATACCCATGCATACTTTTCTTAATCAGCAATTTTATCCCATATGTGTACCTTCCGAATCTTCTAACCTAACAGCATCAGCACACTTTTAAATTGTTTTAGCAGTTCTTAATTTGCTTTGTGTTGTTGTTAATGTTGTTATCTTTTATTGCTACTATTCTGGCAATGTGAGCCAATAAATATGTTTAGTGGTCGGAGGTTTTTATCTATTCCAAATTCTCCTAAAAGCACATCTAACAAAATGATTTTCAAAATATTCATTAATATTGATTTTATCATACCATAAATATCTATGTCACCCAAACCTCAACTTATTTTCTTCTAACTGCAAAAGCTTTCTAATTCTCAGCATTATCCATTCCTTCATCTAAACTAAACAACAACATGCAAAATATTATCTCAAATCAGGTAAGCCCAATCCTCTTATTTTCTTTGCATCTTATAACACTCTAAAGATATACCTAAATCCACATGGCATGGATTTATCCACTCTGCACCAATGACACATTAAAGTTCTGGAGAAATTTTACATAGGCACCCTCTGCTCCATCCTTGGCACTTGTTCGCAATACTGTGTCTCCAACCTGAGGGTCTTGGATCGTGCAAAATTCAGCAGCGCTGAGTTCTTGATAATCAGAGTCCAATTTAGGGGTGGGGTTGGGAGGGACATATCTTAAGAATGGATGACCACTATATGGTTGACTGGGAAGAGACCTCAAGATCATCCATGCAAGCACTACAAAGACACTATAAAGGGAACCCTATGCCTCTTGACATCCAGCCAAAGGAACTAGAAGCTGTGGCTGCTGACAGAACCTGCTGCCTGGCTTTGAAGAGAGATGACAACAAAGATTGATGGAAAACTCTAAGCAATATTTTTAGAATAATACCCACAATTACTACAACAATTGACTTCCAGTGCTCCCATTGTGCCATAAACTTTGAGCTTCTAGACTGGGACTACAGAGGCATCTCCATAGATGAATTCCATAATAATATCTTCTTAGAAGTCAAAGGACTACCCATACAAATGTTTGGTGTACAACAATACAAACAGCAGTTTTTCTTGTTGCAGATTCTTGTGAAAAAAAAAAGCACCAATTTTACACCTCTCCCCAGCTTATAAAACAAAACCTTTATGGTTACATCAAGATGGTGATTTTTTTCTCAGGCTATGGGTGAATAGTACAATACTTAACTTCCTCTGACTGTCCCTTCCCTTCTACACAATGATGGCCTCTAATTTTAAATCACCACTCCAAAACATATGGATATTGGTCTATAACAGACCTGTAAAACACAAGGCCCGGGGGCCGGATGCGACCCGTGAAGTGGTTTCATGTGGCCCACGAAGCCATCCTGGAAACAGTGAGGGAACGGCCCCCACTGCCTTGGCCCTGGCCCAGGTCGGCCAGGAGCCAATGTACAATTTTGTGGTGGCCATCTATGCTAAAACGCATTCAGTCTTAGCTCCATAAGGCCATCTGGAAACAGGGAGGAATCAACCCCTGCCGTGTTGGCCCCGCCCCCTGGGTGCATGCTGGGGAGGTGTCACCTTTGTGAGGAATGAAGAAATGCACCATTGCCTGGAAGTGGCTAGCAAATGGCCCTTGCCTACTTCACATATCTGGCTTGATGGGCTCCGGGGGAGGGTTTCAGCAGGCAGTGAGGCTCCTCCAGTGGACCATGGCTTGGCACTTGCCCTTGTCCCACTCCCTTCTGCCAGAGACCCTCAGATCTGTCCCACTCCTGCCCAGGCCCCCACAGGCACCCTTGACGCGAACGATGTAGAGCTGGCCACACCCACCCAGTAGGTCACACCCCCACCCACCCCCCGAGGGCAACCACAATGTTGATGTGGCCCTCAGTGAAATTGAGTTTGACCCACCTGGTCTATAAGAAGTTTCCAAGGAGACACACAGTGATTTAGTGCTGATGGGAATTCATCACCATTTAAATCACTCTAACAGAAAAAAGAGTTTGATTCACAGCTGAAATCACATGCAATTGATGTCCAGATATGCCTGGAGATCTCATCATCCCCACCCCCACCCACCTTTCTGGCTGACATGAATCAGACCTCAGCTCTTGTGTAGAATCAGGACTGTGACATATCTAGATATATAGTTAAGGAGTAGCATTGTTTGCTCTTGGGTTGGAGGGAATGTATGAGAGCATTTGTGTTAGCGATTAAATTGTGTCAAATTTAACCAAGGTGTGCTAGTGGGGAAATAAAATCTGATACAGGAAGAGCTTCAAAAGGTTTATGTGTGTGAATATCCATATTTTACAATTCAATGTTCTAAATCTTGGGAAGGTTTGTGTTTATACATTCATATATACATACATACATACATACATACATACATACATACATACATACATGTTTCTGAGGCAGAGAGGATGCCAAACGATGTGTCCTTAACTTTCAGGAAGAAAGTTCAAAAAGTTAATTTTTTCTACATTCAAAGGAATGAGTTTAAAAACCATAAAAATAAAACTATTTTTTCTTTTAAAAAAATAATGATAGATGCAAGGCTTGTTTTCTTTCCATTTAAGATATTGACTTTAGAAATACACAAAAATTAATGCACAAATTGGAGTTTATTTCCAAAATATAAGGAAGCCTAGGGTTCTAGGGGTTTGACTAGAAGGCCTTCCAACAGTTTGATTGTTTGATTTGACTCTCTGATTCTGTAAATTATCCACTCTAGCCAAACTCTATGCAACATGCCTACAATGCAAATTCCACAATTGGCTGGAATAAGCAAACATACTTGCAGAAGCGCAGGTTGGCTTTAGAGAAGGCTGATCTACCATTAATGAGTTTCTAGTAGTCTATCATCTCATTGAAAGATACTCCTTCTGCAACACAACCTCCTTATATGTCATTTCCATAGTCTTTAGAAGGTAAAAGGTAAAGGTTTTCCCTGTACAGTCCCGTCCAACTCTAAGGGGTGGTGCTCATCTGCCTTTCTTGGCCAAGGAAGCTAACATTGTCTGAAGACATTTCTTGGTCATTTGGCCACATGACTATAACCTGAGGCCCATAGAATTTTGTTACCTTCCCACTGAAGTGGTACCTATTTATCTACTCACATTTACTTGCTTTCAAACTGCTAGGTGGGCAGGACTTGGGGCAAGTAACAGGAACTTATCCCATTGCAGGGCACTTGCATCTCAAACCCAAGCTGTCAACTTTCCAGCTGACACTCAGCATCTGAGCCATGATGCCCCCCCCCCCAGACTTTAAAATATAGAATTAAAAAACATTTAATTCTATATTTGAAGCTAAATTGTGGGGAAAGTTGGAGACCTCCTCAATTGATCAACATCTACTTTTTTTAATATGTATGCATCAAACAGGAACATCACTCAAAATAAAAGTAATCCCCAGGACAACCTCTCCAAGCTTATCAGAACTAAGAAAGGTGTCAAGCAAGTATATTATTGTCCCACTCCTTTTTACTTTCTATATATTAACTCCATTAAGGAGGGCAGGGGTCATGGAGCGGAACATGGGACTTGAATGTGTGTATTGCCAGACACAAAGCAGGGCTTGAGTCATAAAACAGGACAGAAGTCTTAAAAGCATGTATTAGTTAGAAGAAGAACAGAAGGAAGTGAAAGATGTCAAAACCACAGATTCATCTATTGGTCGCACAGAGGTGTTAAAGTTTGAAGCTCTGCTACAGCTGACCACATATATCACTATGTCTCATCTATAGCTAATCACAAGTATGTTACAAGAAATTTAGACATTTAGAAGCTTTAGTAAGGTATTTTAGCTACATTAGCGTAGCAACAGGGGGGCTGTAAGGGGGCTATGATTCAAAGCAACCAATCCATGCTATCAGCTACATTTCCGTGTTTTGCTGTTTCTGATGAGAATATATAAACTTGTGTTTTGTTATGAGAAGCTGTTCAGATGTGGTTACAAATATAGTGCTCTGAACCTTTGCGCAAAATAAACCAACTTTTGATTCCGTGGTCTGAGTCCTGTGATTTTCTGCAATACCATGGTGGGCCTCCTCCTCAATATGAATTTCCATCCTCAAGACATTTGCTGGAAGATACATTTCTGTTCTACTCAGATGATGCAGCATTATTTTCAAGAAACCTACAGGCCTTAAAAGAGCATTGAAAGCACTAGCAGAATATTGCAGGGAACACTAGCTAGTACTCAATTACCAGAAAACCAAAATCACGCCATTTGCCAAAAGGCCCAAAAGCCACTCCTGGAGTTTAAATGACCAAAAGACTGAGCAAGATTATTGTTTCCATTATCTGGGAGTTGTCCTTCACGCTGACTCCAGAATAAAGATTTAACTGCTTGATTCACTTTACTTAGTTTTCATTTGAATCCATGTCACTTTAGAACCAGGGTTTCAGATTGGGTTATCATTAACTGTAAGAATGACTGGCAGTTTCTTAGTACAATAATCCTTTTTTTCACTTTTTCTCTTCAGTTTGTTATTGTTTCTTTTATTGTTTCTTTTATTTATTTCTTTTTTTGTTTCGCGCTCTCTCTCTCTTTGTATGTTTGCATTTTTCTGTAAAATCTGTTTAAATAAATAATCACAATAATTTTAAAGAGATGAATATTAAGAAGTCTACACTCCACCATTGTTTTTTTACAGAAATGGCTCTGAGACGAGTGGTGATGGCAGCTGAACCTCTAAGAGCCCTCAGCATGGTAGATGATTGCTTACCTGGAGATCTCAGTAAGCCTCAGGGAATGGTGATTTTTCTCCTTCCTGAATTCTGTAAATATTGATGTTCCACCTTCAGATCATCAGAGGAAAGACTCAGTCTAAGTACTTCCCTAGCGAACTGATGCTACTTAATTTGAAGGCATATTAAGCTTCCATATAGGTTAATCTGTTAGCCTGTCCAGATCAGACTAAGTGGGAAAATATACTTCACTTCATTCACTCAGGTAAGTTTGGCATCTTTAGATGCCATTTAGGGAGATTGTCTCCCAATTTTCTATTATTGATCAATTGTTTTCTGGCCTTTCTGTCACATCTGAGTGCAAAGACTGTTTCAGCCATGTTCAAGTTGGTTCATTCTTGCCCTTCTGTGAATAGATGCTCCAAGTTGTTCAGAAGTAATTCACTTTTCCAATTTCTGCTTCCACTCAGAAGCAGATCCAGGCATCATCTGCATGGTGGTCACTTTTTCCAACCCTTTCTTAAAGGAAGGCTGGAGTCAGTCCTGCCTCCAACAAGAGCCTTAGAATGGGAGTTGGAAGACAAAGTTCAGGCAGAGCTCTGAGAAAGGACAGGGAAAGCTGTTCACAGTACATCTTTAAAATGTTTAATTTCCTAAACTGCTGACTTCCGTGAAGTGGAAAGAGAGCTGTTCACAGCTTTGAAGAAAGGGGACAGTAATCTGAATCTAAGCAGAGATGGCAACACACTGAAGTGATGAATCTCGGGAAGAACCTTGGATGAAAAGCATACAGTTCCACCAGGGAAATGAGGTCAATTTTTTTTCTGCTGTGGCACCGGCTATAGATGAGGCCACTCAGTGACACCAGGAAGAAGAGGGGCACTCTTTTTAGGCCACAAGAAAGGTCTTACAATGAAACCCACAGCTTACATAACAACATTGGGGAACTTGTCTGTCGCTTGTATCAATGTGATGCATTTTCAAAGGCAGCTTGAATGGCAATCAGAGTGGAGCAGTCAGCTACATCCAACCAATTTGGGATTCTCATTAAAACAGAGAAAGTCTTTTCTGCTTCTTTCTTTTTCCCACATTTGGGGGAATCTTGTTCAGATATTTTTAGATGGGGTGTGCCTGCTTATTCTAGTGAAATTTGGAAAGAGAAGCTGTAGTGCAATTATACATTTGAGTACAATCAAATACAACAACTTAGTAAAGTTGGTATAAATATAGATTTCTGGGATTTTATAACAAGGAGCAGGACATGTCAGTGAAACCAAGTTACAGCCACAGTGCTCTTTAAAATCCAGGGATTGCATGGCTGAGAAAAGCTTCAGAGACTATAGAAGAAATATTTGAATTGTCCTCTTTCCTATGGAAGAATATTAGGAATTATTTTGGCTTTGGAAATATGAGGAGCTTTTCAAGAAAGCAGTGCATGCTCATATCAGGTAATCTGGAAATCATGATATTTTAGAGAATATCATGGGAGAGATTTGGGGACATTTAGGAGAGATTTAGTAACTGACACTAAGGAATTGAATTCACGATGCAGGTCAGCTGTAAAAGGTTGAACCCTGAAAATATCCGAGTAAATAATGAGAGAGAGAAAAAAAAGTTAAAGCTAGCAAAAAAAAAATGACTAAGATAAACAATTTAGGAATTACTTTGGAAGATATTTGGAGCGTTGGGAATAAATCTGGAGATGTTTGATGCCAAAATGTTGATGGTAAGGTTGAAACTACTGAGTCCAATATTAATACTGTCAAAATAATGGGAAAGAGTATTGTGAGCCAAAAACAAAGGTGAAAATGAGAGATGAGAACATGTTTAGATATTAATTTGATGCCCGCTTTTGGATTGCAAGCTCTTCAGATAACTTGAAGGTGGATAAGTAACAAAAATTTACTCTGAGTACTCTCTTTGGTTATGGCGACCTTTATGCTTCCAGTCTGAGATTCATTTAGTTCATAAATGACATGTAGTAGAATGCCTGTTTGGTACAATATATTATTATCATTAATGCAAAGTTTCAAACTCTGTTCAGATACGAAGTTCATTGACATCCTTTTAATTCCATAATTTTTGGCTCCAGACCATATCAAAATGCACTTCAGATTCATATGAATCTAGACAGAAACTGCAAGCAGATCTATTTTTAATTTATCTGTTTAAGAATTTACACAACATATGGATCAATTCCTTGCCAGGTATAGGAAAGCATTCCCTATGTAGCCACTTGCAATACACAGCTTTCAGATTTTTATTTTCCAGCATAGTATCCGTTATTTCCCTGCCTTGGGGGATGCTGATATAACTATATAGTTCTCATCCATTTTTCCTCTTTCTTTTTGCAGACTCAGAATACATCCATTGTTGTAAAACGTGGACTCTGGACCTGACCAGGTATTTATCCGTGTCCCTTTCCTCACTTACAGTTTATCTTTTTGAGCAGGAGGCCCTGGCAAACCCAGCGTTCCCCAACACACAAGAATGGCTTTTATATATTGTCTGGAACCCAAATTCTACATAGTTTACTGCCTCCCCTCCCAACCATGAAGCCACCTCCTTGCCTATACTCTGGTATAGCAAGAGTATCTCAAGGCTTTGTTGTTCGTTTTGGGATTTTGGAAGGGATCAGGAGACTTTCTTCTCCATCTCAGTCCTATTAAAACTACTGGGATGATTTTGTTTGTCTTAACTTGGAACACTACATATTACTTTGTTATAATCCCTCATTCTTTCTCTTCTTTTTTTCCTTTGTTTTTCCACTCTAAATAGGTTATGCTTGGAAAAAGATGGAAGTTGAAGATAATCACACAATCCTTAGTGATTTTGTGATGATTGGGTTTACAGCAGATCCATTTCTACGCACAATTCTGTTTGTGGTGTTCTTGGCTTCCTACAGCCTAACACTGACTGGAAATCTGGGCCTCATGACACTGATCTACCTGGACTCCCGCTTGCATACACCCATGTACTTCTTTGTGGGAAGCCTTTCCTTCCTGGATGTCTGGTATTCCTCGGTCTACACTCCTCGGATCTTATATGATTGTTTGTCCAAGAACAACCACATTTCCTTAGCTGGTTGTGCAGCCCAGTTTTTCTTCTCTGCTGGATTGGGCTGGAGTGAATGCTTCCTATTGGCCTTCATGGCCTATGACCGCTTTGTAGCCATCTGCCACCCACTCCTTTATGCCACTGCCATGCCCAAGAAGCTCTGTGTCCAGCTGGTGTTAGGAGCCTACATAGTGGGGTTTGCCAATGCAATTGTACACACAGGTAACACTTTCCGCCTACATTTCTGTGGTAGTAATATCATCAACCACTACTTTTGTGATGAGCCACCACTTCTGAAGATGGCCTGTGATGACACAAGACTATATGAACTCATTGCGACTGTTATCATTGGTTTCAATCTGCTGGCAGCCACTGCTATCATCATGAAGTCCTACATTGGTATTGTGGCAGCCATTATTCGCATCCGTTCCACTGCAGGGAGACTCAAAGCTTTCTCTACTTGCTCGGCTCACCTGGTCTCTGTCTCCCTCTTCTATGGCTCCATGCTCATCATATACTCCACACCTAATTCTTATCACACTCCAAATTGGGATAAGGCAACTGCGTTGTTCTATACGGTAGTCAACCCTCTGGTCAACCCTTTGATTTACAGCTTACGCAACAAAGATGTGAAGGCAGCCTTCAAGAAATTATGGGGCAAATTCACAGCACACAAATGAATGGCAATCTCCTTCTTTAGGGTAGACTGCAGATGAGGAAATTAACCTCTGTGCTCCAGTGTCTGCCAGTCAACCAGCCACTTTCTTTCTTTGCTCCTTTCCCCATTTGCTTCCTTGTTAAAAGAAAGTGTAGAAAATCAGAAGTTCAGAATTAATTTCAAAGATCAGCAATTATCCCCTATGCTCCAACTTCCTGTGCATACTTTTCTTAGTCAGCAATTTTATTCCATATGTATACTTTCCCAGTCTTCTTCTAAGCTAGCAGCACCCTGATTTTTTATTTCAGACTTTTAAAATGGTTTTGTCAGTTTTTAATTTGCTTTGTGTTATTGTTGATGTTATTTCTTCTAATCTGGTAGTGTCAGCCACTAAATATATTTAGGCTCTCTCTATTTCAAATTCTCATAATAGCACATCTAATAAAATGATTTTTAAAATATGCATTAATATTGGCTTTATTGTACCATAAGTATCTATCCCACCCAAATCTCAAGTCATATCCTCCTAATTCAAAAACTTTCTATTTCTCAGCAACATGCATTCCTTCATCCAAATTAAACAACCACCTGCAAAATATAATCTCAAATCAAGTAAACCAATTCTCTTTATTTTGCATCTTACAACACTGTATATTTCATTCTCAAAGATTTAACTGTTGTTGTTTGTGTGGCATAGATGTCATTCCTGGACTCTGTAGCAATGACACGTCAAACATCTGGAGAGATTTCACCTGTGCATCCTCTGCTCCATCCTTGGTTTTTGTGGATAAGACTCTGTCTCCAACCTGAGGGTCTTGTATCATGAAAATCCACCAATGTTCATTCCCTGATTATCAGAGTTCCAATGTGGGGGATGGAGAATGGATGACCACTATATGTCTTGCCAGTTGCTGTATGTTGCATTAAAGACTGGGAAGAGACCTCAAGATCATCCATGCAAGCACTACAAACATACTATAAAGGAAATCCTATGCCTCTGTGACATCCAGCTAAGGGAAGTAGAAGCTGTGGGCTGCTGACAGAACCTACTGCCAAGCCATGTGCTATGAAGGCTCCACTGGCTTTGAAGAGAGATGACAACAAAGATTGATGGAAAACTCTAATCAACATCGTTAGAATATTACCCACAATTATTACAACAATGAACTTCCAGTGCCCCCATTGTGCCATAGACTTTGCGCTTCCGGATTGGGACTGCAGAGGCATCTCCACAGATCCATAGATGAATTCTACAATAATATCTTCTTGGCATCCAAAGAACTATCCATACGAATGTTTGGTGTATAACAATACAAACAGCAGTTTTTCTTGTTGGGGACTCTTGTCCCCAAACCCCCTACCTTTATACCCCCTCCCCAGCTTATAAAACAAAACCTATTCCCCCCCCCCAGGCTGTGGGTGAATAGCAAATGCTTAATTTCCTAAATCTGACCCTTTTCTTCTACACAATGGTGTCCTCTAACTGTAAATCACCACCCCAAAACATATGAATATTGTTCTATAAGAGGCTTCCAAGGAGACACACAGTGATTTAATGCTGATGGGTCAGGAACTCATCATCATTTAAATCACCCTAACAGAAAATAAAGTTTGATTCACAGTTGAAATCACATGCCCAGATATGCCTGACATATTCTCATCCCCGCTTTTACCCACCTTACTGGCTGTCAGATTTCAGCCTCTGCACGGAATCGAGATCCTACTGGTTAAATTATGTCAAATTAAATCATGGCTTGCTGTTGGGAAAATAAAATGTTATACAGGAAATGCTTCAAAATAGTTGTGTGGATGAGTATTCGTATTTTTCATTTCAGCTTTCCAAACCTCAGTGTCTTTTGTGTGTGCTTACCTATATAGATATGTACATGTTTCCTCCTAAAATTTTGCCAAACTATGTGTCTTTAACTTTTAGAAAAGGTAAAAATTTCAAAAAGGTATTTTTTCCTGCATTCATGGCAGTGAGTTTAAATACTTAAAAAAAATAAAAGTATTTTTTTGGGAAAAAAAGGTTAAAGCAAGACTTATTTTTCTTGCATTTAAGGTACAGAAATACAAAAATTAATGCACAAGTTGGGTTTACTTCCAAAAGATGA
This sequence comes from Crotalus tigris, assembly GCF_016545835.1. Taxonomy (NCBI): domain Eukaryota; kingdom Metazoa; phylum Chordata; class Lepidosauria; order Squamata; family Viperidae; genus Crotalus; species Crotalus tigris. The sequence goes on from NW_024096711.1 coordinate 764,770, forward strand.
TGAGGTTTGGGGTCTCAGGGAGTGGACTAGAAGGCCTCCAAGGTCCCTTCCTATTGTTTGATTCTCTGATTCTGTTAATTATCCACTTTAGCCAAACTCTATGCCAGATATCTACAGTGGAAATTTCAGGACTGGCTGAAAAAAGAAAATATATTTGCAGAAAAGCAGGCTGGCTTTAGGGAAGTGTCTAGTAGTCTATCACCTCATTGAAAAATTCTTCTTCCACAACACGTCTCTATATGCAATTTTTCATAGATTTTAAAGCAGCATTTGAATCTATATCATGAGCTACATTGTGTGAAAAATTGGAGACATTGTCAATTGATCGACATCTACTCTTTTTTTAAGTAGAAATGCTTCATAAAATGCTTCATTAAATAGAAATGCTTCATGAAATGCTTCAAAATAAGAGTAATCCCCGGGCCATCTCTCCAAGGCCATAAAAATTAAGAAACCTATCAAGCAAGGATATGTATTTCCCCACTCCTGTATAATTACTACATCCACTCAATGATGGGCCTTCTCAACATGAATTTTCATTCCCCTCAAAAATTTCTGGAAGACACATCCCAGTTTCGCTCAGATGACGCAGCATTATTTTCAAAATTACCTACTAGCCTTAGAAGAGCATTGAAAGCACTAGCAGAATATTGCAGGAACACTACTAGGACTCAATAATCAGAAAACCAAAATCATGGCAATTGTCAAAAGGACCAAGAGCCACTCCTGGAGTTTAGATGGCCAAAAGACTGAGGAGGTCTCCCATTTCAATTATCTGAGAATTGTCCTTCATTCTGGACTCCATAATAAAGATTTAATTGCTTGATTCACTTTACTTAGTTTTCATTTGAATCCATATAGGTTTAGAGCCAGGGTTTCAACTTAGGTAATCATTCGCTCTAGGATTGACTGGCAGCTTTCTTAGAAGAGTAATCCTTTTTTCACTTTTTCTCTTCAGTTTCTTATTTCTTTTATTGTTTTTTGTTTTTTATTTTGTTTCTCTCACTCTCTTTGTATTTTCGTATTTTTCTGTAAAACCTATTTAAATAAATCATTATACTAATTATAAAGGGATGCCCACTATGAAATCTACATTCCACCATTTTCTTTTACAGAAATGGTCCTGAGACAAGTGGTGATGGCAGCTGAACCTCTAAGGGGCCTCAACATGGTAGATGATTGCTTACCTAGAGATCTCAGTAAGCCTCACGAAATGGTGATTTTTATCCTGGGAAAGGTGATTTTTATCCTTCCTGTATCCTGTAAATACTGATGTTCCACCTTCAGATCATCAGAGGAAAGACTCAATTTATGTACTTCCACAGGGAATTGATGCTATTGAGGTTACTTAATTGGAAGGAATATTGTGCTCACCCTATTTAGGAAAATACAAGGCTCCCATATAGGCTGATCTGTTAGCCTGTCCAATCAGACTAAGTGGGAAGATATACTTTGCTACATTCAGGTAAGATTGGATCTTTAGGTGTCATTTAGGGAGATTTCCTTCCCCCCTCTCTCTTAATAGGTAGGACTTGATCAATTGTTATCTGGTCCTCTCTGTTGCATCTGAGTGCAAAGACTGTTTCAGCCCTGTTGATTCTTGCTCTTCTGTGAACAGATTGTCCAAGTTGTTCAGAAGTGATTCACTTTTCCAATTTCTGCTTCTATCCAGAAGCAGCTCCATACATCACGGGCATATTGGTCATGTCTTCCAACCCTTTCTCTAAAGAAAGGCTGGAATCAGTCCTGTCTCTGCCAAGAGCCTTAGAATGGGAATTGAAAGACAAAGTCCAGGTAATGCTCTGAGAAAGGACAGGGAAAGGTGTTCACAGCATTTCTGTAAAATGTTTAGTTACCTAAACTGCTGACATCCATGAAATGGAAATAAAGCTGTTAGACATGGAATAATGACACTAAGGAACTGAACTCACGATGCAGGTAAAAAAAAAAAAAAAGTTAAAGCTATCAAGAAAAAAAATGACAAATGTAAAGAATTTAGAAGATTTTGGAGAAAATTAGGAGCATTGGGAGAATATTTGGAGATGTTTGATGCCAGACGGTTGATGGTAAAGTTCAAATTTCTGAGTCCAATATTAATATTGTCAAAATAAGAATTATACGCCAAAAGGAAGGTTGAAAATGAGAGATGGGAACATGTTCAGATACTAATTTGATGCCAACTTTGTGGTTGCAAGCTCCTCAGAAAATCTACTCTGAATGCTAAATTTTATGTTTCCAGTCTGAGATTTCATTTAGTCCATAAATGACATGTAATAGAATGCCTGGTTGATACAGTATATTATTATCATTAATACAAACTTTCAGATTCAAATACTTTTCAGATATGATATTCATTATCATACTTTTAATTCAATCACTTTGGGTTCCAGACCTTATCGAAATGCATTTCAAATTCATATGAATCGAGACATAAACTGCAAGTAGATCTACTTTTAATTGATCTGTTTAAGACAGGGGTAGGCAACCTTGGCTCTTTTATGACTCGTGGACTTCAACTCCCAGAATTCCTGAGCCAGCCATGCTGGCTCAGAAATTCTGGGAGTTGAAGTCCACGAGTCATAAAAGAGCCAAGGTTGCCTACCCCTGGTTTAAGAATTTACACAACATATGGATCAATTCCTTGCCAGGTATAGGGAAGGAATTGTGATGTGCCACCACATGCAATACACGGCATTCAGGTTTTTTTTTTTATTATTTTCCAGAAGAGTATCCGTTATTTCCTTGCCTTGGGGGATGCTGATATAACTATAGTTCTCATCCATTTTTCCTCTCTTTCTTTTTGCAGACTCAGAATACATCCATTGTTGTAAAACTTGGACTCTGGGCCTGACCAGGTATTTATCCATGTCCCTTTCCTCACTTGCAGTTTATCTTTTTGAACAGGAGGCCCTGGCAAATCCAGCATTCCCCAACACACATGAATGGCTTTTATATTGTCTGGAACCCAAACTCCAGGAGGATTTTGTTTGTCATAACTTGGAGTACTATATAACGCATTGTTATAATCCCTTATTCTTTCACTTTTTTCTTTGCGGCCCCCACAAAATTAAGTTTTTAAAAATATTGGAAATGGTTTACTGTATTGATTTAAAAGTGATTTTATAACACAGAAGACGGAATGCAGTGATGTGTCTCTGAAGCATAGAAATGGTGGAAGCCCTCACTCTCAGGGTGTAGAACATGGACTTTGTATTCCCTTCAGTCCAAACTGCTGCTCTTATTTTCTTGCCCTTGATTGATTCTCTCCTATGTCCATCTTGGGCCTTTGTCCACCAGTTGCTTCTCTATTGGGATTTTAAAAGTTCCATAGATTTTGACCTACTCATTTCAGAAACCTTTTCAACTTAATAGACTTTACTCAGTACATTCAAATCCAAACCTCTGGCCAAGTTTCTAATGAAGAATTTTGGCAGTGGTTACTCTTTAATAATTATCATCAATTATGATTCCTTGCAGTCAGCCAGATGTTGAGAATGGATTTGCCATTTTTATCTACCTATTGAGTCCTTCCCAAGGACCTGGGATAGGGAGATGTGGATGTTTTACAACGTTAAAGGTGTTGTCACAGGATGTAAACTCTTCCAAGTAAAGCTGCCTTTTGCAATTGACCACTGGTGATTTTTTTTTTTACTTCCTCCTAACATTCATATTTTCAAATTCAGTTTCAATAATATTTTACAAACCTTAAGAATTACTCAGGCATTGAATATGAAAAAAAATCATTTTCAAATCTACTTTATAAACATAAAATTATATTAGAACTTTATTTCAGTTACATCTATTAGATTTGTAAATATCCATCCTAACTCCAATTGCCTCATTAAGTTTAACTCACTCCGGCTTATCCATAGAATAAAATCTTCTTCTCTGGAAAGTCTATCAAGTCTGTTTTCTCAAAAAATTCTCAATCTTGTTAGTATCCATGAAGAAAAAGTCCCAAACTTGTATTCTTGAGAGTTGTGGATTTGCTTGTTTCAGTTGCACTGAGAAGGTTGTATTTAATCCATCATCATAACAAAGATTGGTGTCAGATTTATATTCCAAAGTTGCAGTTAAGTCCTTTACATTGTCAGATATCTGTGAAATTACCTCAGTGGTTTGATAATTTTCTCTATGTGATTGCACCTCTTGCTCTTCCTTTACATTATCTATAATATTGATATCTTCCTTAGAATATAATTGGTCTATAAAGTGAATAGTTTTCTGTAAAAAAAAAAAAGTTTCAAATACTTCTCTAAAAATATGCTTGTATTTAGCCATCGACCTAGCTCCCCCTTGTGGTCAAAGAATAGATTTTTTTATAAAGCAGTTGCTAGTTCCTGGCCAGAGTTCATAAAAATCGGAGTTTCAGCCACTCACAACAAAGCAATCCAAAGCTAAAGATTATTTAAAAATAGTAAAATAAAACCTCAAATTTCTATCCTTATGTTTCTCTATCCAAAAAACAAATCCCTCCATGCTTCCTTATTTTAGATTACCTCCAGCAACCCACTTCCTTGTCATTTAACAATAAAGTCTCAAAAATTGCACAGAGCTTCAGAAAGAGGTAGCAAGCTGTGAACTGAAAAAAAAGCCTCTTTTAACTAATTCAGAGAGTAATCCCATAAATTGATTAAGAAATGAAAGGCACAATTTATTGTTCCTTTGAAGAATAAATTCCAAAATGGCTACTTTTTCCACTACGAAATGATTGTTGAACAGTTCATCACATGCTCTGAAGCAGAACTCATGAAACTTCTTGCAGACCGCTGCTCTATGGAAGATCTTGTAGATTAATTCTACGACTCCCTGTAATCGAGAAGAGTCATATAAATTGAAGAAAAGCTTGTTCCTTCTGTTAATAATTTGGAAAAAAAATAACATTCCAGAGGGACAAACTTCCCTGGGTATATCATCCATTGGACATGTTCACAGGAAGTCACAGTTCACAGTTGTCAACTGTCAACTGTACTTGTGGCATTCCACACCCACCTATTTACCTTGATAAGTAGAGTCTGTCAACATTGTTGCAAGGATGAAGGGGATATAATTTATTTTCATTATTTTTCTGGTCTTCCTATCTATGGCTTTTAGTTCTGCTTCACTCCAGTCCACTGTTCCAGCTGTGAATCTAACGACTGGAATTGCCCAGGGGTAAATTGCCTTGAAGGTGTTTGACTTTATGATTTTCTTTGCTCTCTTGATGTATTCACATGTAAACGTTTTCTTGACTTTGGTGTGCTTGATGTTGTCAGCTTGAAAGATCACAGTTATTCACTTATAATTACAGCTGTGCTATACATTGGTTGGTTTGCTTCTTGCAGTAAGCCGGTGCTTATATTTGATATCATAAATATTGGCATCTTTTAATGCCTGTGCTAGCTGTTTCTCTTGGAGTAAGCATCAATGCAAGCAAACCTATTCTCTTGTTTTTCTGCTGTTCTAGATGTTCAGTGATTCTTCATTTCAATTCTTCTACTTCTTTAGTTAGAGAGCTAGTTTTTTCTGAGGCAGAAGAGAGGATACCTGATTACAGAACTAAAATGATTCAACAGACGTGCTGGCTTTCTCTACTGTCAACTCCCCCTGGTTTGCCTCTACAATCTGAGTTACTTCTGTCAAGGCTTTCTTTCCTTTGCACTGAATTGGCCTTTACAATTCTTCCAGTACTGCTTCTGTGAATACTTTATTTTGTATTATAAATCAATGTTGATCTGCTAGCCTCTAATCTGTTATTTCTGATACTGGATTTTGCTTTTTCCATTCATTTCAAATATTCTCTTTTTGTTGGGCTTGAACTGTAATAAGACACCATTATTTCTTTGTTTTCTATCTATCTAATTTACATTTCACCATATTTTTTCATGATAGAAACAGTCTTTGTCTGATTCCTCCGATGAGAGTTGTCCAGTATGATTGAACCTCTGGCATAGCTCCTATCTTCTTCACAGCATGTAAGTTCTACAATCATAGTCAAGTAGTCCCTCACTAGAGATAATTAATTATGGTTTGTTGCATAGCCACCCAAATGTTCAGACTGGATTTGGCATTTTTATCCACCTATCAAGACCTTCCCAAGAACCTGGGATAGGCAGATGTTTTTGCTAAATAATATTAAAGGTAAAACCTGTTCCGAAGAGAACTGCCTTTTGCAGTTGACTGATGGTGAATCGCTCAATGCCAATGATGTTTAAGTGGCACTCCAGTTGTTTTGGTATTGCACCCAATAATAACTTTAGTGCATCTTCTTTACTGTCCTTCAACAGATATTCTTCAGATGTGCTTTTTTCTTCTTCAACTGTATGATTTACTTGCAACATCCAGTATCTACTTATTTTCCTTTGTATTTCTGTGAACATCATTGCGAGAATAAAGAGCATAATTCATTTCCACAAATTCTTCTTATTATTATTTAAATGTGTATGCCCTCTTATTCATAACAATATTGGTTTGTTTATTTTAGATACTAAAGCCCGTCATAAGAAAGGGTTTGCCAAATAGATGGAGTCAAGTGCATGTAATGTTAGCAGACATAATACTATTATTTCATGCCAAACATGCATTCTACAAAAGTTTACAGAATTTTCAAAAACTAGAAGCCAAATCAGTTTGGGGCAAAATTAGCAACAGCATACTAAATATCATAAATTATTTACAAAACATCTTTCAAAATCATAGCATGAATTCATTATGCAGGGCACCAAAATGCAATACTCTTACTTGTTTTTCCTCTCTAAATAGATTATGCTTGGAAAAAGATGGAAGTTGAAGATAATCGTACATTCCTTACTGATTTCATCTTGGTTGGGTTTACAGCAGATCCATTTCTACGCACAATTCTGTTTGCGGTATTCTTGGCCTCCTACATCCTCATATTGATTGGGAATCTGGGCCTCATGACACTGATCTACCTGGACTCCCGCTTGCACACACCCATGTACTTCTTTGTGGGCAGCCTTTCCTTCCTGGATGTCTGGTATTCTTCAGTATACATTCCTCGGATTTTATATGATTCTTTGTCCAAGAACAACCACATTTCCTTAGCAGGTTGTGCAACACAGTTCTTCTTCTCTGCTACAGCTGGTGGGAGTGAATGCTTCCTATTGGCCTTCATGGCCTATGACCGCTTTGTGGCCATCTGCCACCCACTCCTTTATGCCATTGCCATGCCCAAGAAGCTCTGTGTCCAGCTGGTGCTGGGAGCCTATGCAGTGGGGTTTGCCAATGCTATAATACACACTGGTAACACCTTCCGCCTACACTTCTGTGGTAGTAATATCATCAACCACTACTTTTGTGATGTGCCACCACTTATGAAGATGGCCTGTGATGACAAAGGAGTATATGAAATCATCCTCACTACTGTCATTGCCTTCACTTTCCTGGCAGCCACTGCTGTCATTGTGAAGTCCTACATTAGTATTGTGGTAGCCATTATTCACATCCGTTCGGCTGCTGGGAGACACAAAGCTTTCTCCACTTGCTCGGCTCACCTGTTCTCTGTCTCCCTCTATTATGGCTCCATGGTCATTACATACTCCACACCCAACTCTTATCACACTCCAAATTGGGACAAGCCAACTGCGTTGTTCTATACAGTAGTCAACCCTCTGGTCAACCCTTTGATTTACAGCTTACGCAACAAAGATGTGAAGGCAGCCTTCAGGAAAGTCTGGGGGAGATTCACAGCACACAAATGAATGGCAAACTCCTTCTTTAGGGTAGACTGCCTAAAGGAGAAAAATTAAACTCTAGTCTCCAATGCCCTCCAGCCAGTTTCTTTCTGTCCTCCTTCCCTCACTTCCTTCCTTGTTAAGACAAAGTGGAGAAAGTCACAGAGAGAGAAGACTTAAGGTCAAAGATTAGCAATCATCTCCTATGCTCAAAATAGCCATGCATACTTTTCTTAATCAGCAATTTTATCCCATATGTGTACCTTTCGAATCTTCTAACCTAACAGCATCAGCACACTTTTAAATTGTTTTAGCAGTTTTTAATTTCTATGCTCCAGTGTCTGCCAGTCAACCAGCCACTTTCTTTCTTTGCTCCTTCCCCCATTTGCTTCCTTGTTAAAAGAAAGTGGAGAAAATCAGAAGTTCAGAATTAATTTCAAAGATCAGCAATCATCCCCTATGCTCAAACTTCCTGTGCATACTTTTCTTAGTCAGCAATTTTATTCCATATGTATACTTTCCCAGTCTTCTTCTAAGCTAGCAGCACCCTGACTTTTTATTTCAGACTTTTTAAATAGTTTTGTCAGTTTTTAATTTGCTTTGTGTTATTGTTGATGTTGTTACTTTTATTGTTGCCAGACTGGCAGTGTGAGCCATTAAATATGTTTGGGCCCTCCTTGGTGGAAGGTTTATATCTATTCCAAATTCTCCTAATAGCACTTCTAACAAAATGATGTTTAAAATTGGATTTATCATACCATAAATATCTATGCTACCCAAATCTCAAGTCATATCTTTCTAAATACAAAAGCTTTCTATTTCTCAGCAAGATCCATTCTTTCATCCAAACTAAACAACAACCTGCAAAATATTATCTCAAATCAAGTAGACCCAATCCCAATCTATCTTCTGCATCTTGTAACAATTTATATTTCATTCTCAGTTATATACCTAAATGTATGTGGCATGGATTTGAGGACTGGACTGTGTCCCTATTAAAAATCAAACACTTGGAGAAATATCACATGTGGGCCCTTCACTCCAACCTTGGCACATGTTGATAAGACTGTGTCTCCAACCTCAGAGTCTTGGATTGTGCAAAATCCATCAGTGTGGTGTGGTGGTGGGCGACATATCTTATGAATGGATGACCACCATATGCCTTGCCAGTTGCTGCCTGGTATACTAAAGACTAGGAATAGACTCGAGATCATCCATGCAAGCACCACAAAGACACAGAGATGCCTTTGTGGCATCCAGCCAAGGGAACTTGAAGCTGTAGCTGTTGACAGAACCTGCTGGCTGGCCCTGGGCTATGAAGCCTCTACCGGCTTTGCAAACAGGTGATGCCAAAAACTGATGGAAAACCGTGAGCAGCATCATAGAGTAACATCCACAATTGCTGCAACAGTGGGCTTCCAGTGGTCCTCATTGTGCTGGAGATTCTGTGTTTTCAGACTACTACTGCAGAGGCACAGATAAACTGCACAGGAATGTCTTCTTTGAAGCTGAAGGACTACCCATCTGAATGTTTAGTGTATAACAATACAAACAGCAGTTTTTCTTGTTGGGGAAAAGAAAATAACAACGACCCACTTATCACCTCCCTCTGCAGCTTATAAAACATAACCTTTATGGTTTCATCAAGATGGTGTTCTGTTTTCCCTACCAGCCCTGGGTGAATAGCACAGTCCTTATTTTGCTGAGTCTGCCCCTTCTGTTCTTTATAATAGTGGCCTCCAGCTGTAAATCACCATCTCACAACACATCAATATTGCTTCATAAGAAGCTTTCAAGGAAACATAAAGTGATGGTGGTTCAGGATCTCATCATTTAAACCACTCTATATCTCCCAACACAAAACAGAGTTTGATTCACAGCTGAAATCACATGTAGTTGGTGCCCAAGCATGCCCTATCATCATTCCTGCATTTATCCACTTTACTGGGTGTCATGTGACATCCATGGCCAGAATCATGATCCTGACATCTCTAGACATGTGGATAAGGAGTATCATTCTTTGCCCTTGGGTTGGAGGGGATGTGTGTGAATATTTGTGTTACTACTTAAATTGTATCAAATTAAATCATGGCTTGCTAGTGGGGAAATAAAATCTGATACAGAGACTACAGTACTTCAAAATGTTTATGTGTTGTGGGAAGAATCCAGAAAAAGAAATATTTTGGGAAATATTAAAAAGGCAGAATATATTTCCCCAAAGGATTTTAAAGGCAGAAACCAACCTCCCCCAAGTCTCTCTGCCCCAAACAGAAACCAGGTCTGCAGAAATGCAGATGTGATAATCTTGTCAGAAAGATTGGAGTCAGGAAGCTGGGAAAAATCCCTGGAATCAACAGTCCCTCACACCAAAAAATCCAAAATTCATCAGCCACAGCCCCAGGGTAGCAGGATATGACCTTTGGGGACATAATAGGATTAACCCACCACCATCCGAATACCAGAAAGGCACACTCAGACTCAGGTCAAAGTTCATCCCACAGGAACAACTCCAAAGAAAAGCCCAAGAAGATATAAAAACCCACCACTTCCTACTACATGTGGTCCGTTTTTTCCAGAGCCATCTTTCTATCTGGCTCTCCTCTTCAATAAACTACAACCTTCTTTCTAAAGCAGTCTCCATTTTGATTATTCCCAGCTTGGACTGAATCCTGATGAAGATTTTTCTTTCAACAGTGTATAAATGTTCATATTTTTCTATTCAATTTTTCCAACCCTTGGTGCATGTGTATGTTTACATGCATACATTCATCTGCACATGTTTCCTACTAAAAATTGGCCAAACTATGTGTCTTTGACTTTTAGAAAAAATAAAAAGTTCAAAAATTTTTTTTTTCAGCATTTCAAGGGAACGAGTTTAAAAACCCATAAAAACAAAACTTTTTTTTAAAAAAAAACTAAGATTAAAGCAAGGTTTGTTTTCTTGCATTTAAGGTACTGATTTAAAAAAAATACAGAAAAACTAATGCACAAATTGGAGTTTATTTCCAAAATGTAATGAGGCCTGGGTTTCAAAGGGTTGAACTAGAAGGCCTCCAAGGAACTGTAGCAGCCCTGAGACTCTTCACCTCTAGCATCAATCTTGCAGCTGACAGAACTGTTGCAAGCAAGTTGGCAAAAAGGAAATTTCCCCCTCACTCTCATCACTGATCCATAACACTATATATTCTAGCAAGCGCCAATGGTAACTACTTGGCCATGGGAGGGAGAATCCATATGGAGTATCTGCAGTGGTGTGCTTACAACAACTACCTCTGCTGGCTTCATTGTCATTGCTCACCATGCTGCTGATTGGATCACCAGGAATTGCTGCTTAGTTCCACTTTCAACCAGCATCACGGTCTGGTTTGGAAGCATCACTGCTTCAGACAGGAAGCAGGTGCAGAGAGTAGTGAGGATGGCCGAAAAGATCATTGGATGTCCCCTCCCTCCCATCCAGGACATAGCACAGAAGCGTTGCTTGAGCAGGGTCCGTAAGATTATCTGGGACACTACACATCCTCTTCATGACCTGTTTTTCTTGTTACCTTCTGGGAGGAGGCTTCGTGGTATCTGTAACAGAACATCCAAATTCAGCCATAGTTTCATTCCATACAACATTAACCTTGTGAACTCTCAAGCTTCCTCCTTCCATTGTATATTCAAGATGGACAGTATTTAATATTTATTTGCTATGCATACTGTATGTAGGGGTGTGGATCTATACATATGTTGTTCATAGTATGTTTAGGTGTGTGTCATGTATGTGTTTCACTTTGAGAGCGGGCAACTAAATTTCATTTTTGATGTGTGCCATTGTGCCCACAGTAAAAAAAAATGACAATAAAGGTTATCTTATCTTATCTTATCTCTCAAAATACCAGAAAATGTAAAAATTGGCTCTCACAAACTGGTAAAAATTATCTCCAGCATGCCACTGAACATATACCTCTGCAATAATTGGAGTTTATTCCCAAAATATAATGAAGTCTAGGGTTCCAGGAGTTGGACTAGATGGCCTCCAAGGTCCCTTCCAACCCTTTGATTCTATGGCTCTGATAGTTATCCACTTTAGCCAAACTCTATGCAAGACACCTACAAGGAATTTCCAGGACTGGCTGGAATAAGCGAACATACTTCCAGAAGGGCAGGCTGGCTTTAGGGAAGGCTGATCTATCATTAATGGCTGTCCAGTAGTCTATTATCTCATTGAAAAATACTTCTTCCACAACACAACCTCCCTATATATCACTTTTGTAGAATTTAAAACAGCATTTGATTCTATATTCTGAGCTAAATTGTGTGTGTGTGTGGGGGGGATTGGAGATGTCCTCGATTGATTAACATCTTTTTTTTAAATACCTATGTTTCATAAAGGGACCTCGCTCAAAGTAAGAGTAAATCCCAGGCCACTTCACCGGGGTCACCGGAACTAAGAAAGGTGTCAGGCAAGGATGTGTATTGTCCCCACTGCTATTTAATTTCCATATCAACTCCATTGGAGTTATTTCCAAAATATGAAGCCATTATATTCACTTTAGTTACTATTGATTTGAATCCATATAGGCTTAGAACCAGGGTCCTCCTCAGGTTAATCATTCGCTCTAGAAATGACCGGAGGTTTTCTTAGTAAGTAATCCTTTTCTCTCTCTCTCTTTAGTTTGTTATTGATTCTTTCATTTCTTTCTTTTGTTGTTTTCTTAGTTTTTCTCTCTCTAATTTTAAAAGGGATGACCATTATGAAATCTACATTCCACAGATTTTGTTTCCAGAAAAGACCATGAAAAAGTGATGATTGTAGCTGAATGTCTAAGGCTCCTCAACGTGGAAGATGATTGCTTACCTGGAGATCTCAGGTAGCTTCGGGGAATGGTGATTTTTCTTCTTTCTTTTTTTGTAGAATAAACTTCCCTTGGAGGAATTAAGAAAAAAATCTTTTAGCATGATCCTGTTGTTCCATCTTCAGATTATTATCATCAAGAGGAAAGACTCAATCTAAGTACTTCCAAAGGGAACTGAGGCTACTTAATTTGAAGAAATATTGTTCTCACCCTATTTAGGATAACACAAGGCTCCTATGTAGGCTGATCTGTTAGCTTGTCAAAACAGAATTAGCAAAAAAATGTATTCAGTTTATTTCAGGTCAGCTTTGCATCTCCAGGTGTAATTTAGGAAGATTCCTCCCAAGATTCTAAATTCCCCAGCTAATTAACTCCTCAGTGTTAATTAACTAATTAACTCCTCAGTGTTCAATTAACTAATTAATTCCGCAGTGTTCAAAGGTGGATCAGTTTTCTGATTTGCCCCAGAAGCAGGTCCATGCATCATGCATGGTGACCCTTCAATTTCTTCCCCCTTTCTCTAAAATAAGGCTAAAATCCATCCTGCCTCTGACAAAAATCTTAAAAGGAGATTTGAAAGACAAAGTCCAGGCAGAGCTTTAGAAAGGACAGTGAAAACACCGCACTTATTTAAAATATTTAATTACCGAAATTGCTGACTTCTATAAACTGGAAAGAGAACTGTTCACACATCACTGGGAAAAGGATAGTAACATAGACCTAAGCAGAAGATGGTAAGTTCCTGATGCAATGAGTCTCGGGAAAAACCTTGGCTAAAAAAATTAGTGTTGCACAAGGGAAGTGAGTGCAGATTATTTTCCGCTGCCCCACTGGCTGGAAATCAGGTCACTTAATGACACCAGGAAGAAGAGTGGACATTCTCTTTAGGCCACAAGAAATGTCTTTCAATGAGGCACAGAGCTTACACAACACTGAGAACCCTCCTTTGTTGCTTGTACCTACAAGATGCATTTTCAAAGGCAGCAATCAGAATGGAACAGTCAACTTCACCCTGCCAATCTGGGACTCTCCTTAAAACAGAAAAAAAATATTGTGCTTTTTTCTTGTACTTTGCTTGTACTTAAGTGATTCCTTTTTGAGGACAGCTTGAATGGCAGAGTGGAGCAACCAACTTCAGGCAGTCAGTATGGGATTCTCATTAAAAAATCTTTCTGCTTCTTCCTTTTTCCCACATTTGAGAAATATCTTGTTTGGATTTTCGACCTGGATGTGACTGGTTATTCTGATGTAATCTTGACAGGGAAGCTGTACTTAAATTATACAATACGAACAATAGAACAATTTAATGGAAGTTGGTAGAAATCTATTTTTATGAAATTTTGTAAACAAAGAGTAGTGCAAAATAGGGAAATTGAGTTAACTGTCTCTGTGCTCTGGAAAGCTGGGTGATTGCAAGGCTGAGAAAATTTTAGAGGAGATACAAGAAATATTTGAATGGTTTAATTTTCTGAAGGAGGATTTCAAGGGTCTAGAAGGCTGAAGAGTTTTTCAATAAAGAGTTACATCATATGAGATAATTGGGAGATCGGAATATTTTAGGGATTACAGGAAAGGTAGAGATTTAGGCATGAGATGGCTGAGGCTAACTAAGGAATTTAAATGCATTAAGCAGGGAAGCTGTAAAAGACAGCACCCAGTAGATGTCACAGAATAGTATCACTCTGCTTTCTTGAAATCCATTAACTCTTTCTTTCTCTATATCTGAAGCTCCAGAATTGTCTACCAGTCTAAGTTTTCCCTCTCTGCAATTTTGAAATAATTCTGCTTTGGAGGAATTGCTCTCCAGTTGATTGTGTGGAATGCAAAACAATTAATATGTGACCTAGCATCTTTGGTAGCAAGCATTCTCTTGTATGGTGTCCTACATCAACATGTTTGGAAGTAATTCATACTGGATTCATTACAGGGCCTATGCCTAAGGAACTGTATAATGTTGCACTTTCAACTGTTCCATGGACCCTATCCTTCATTTAAGGAAATCCTTGAAAACCTGAAAGATCAGCCCTGGTTGTCAGCAAAATTAGAATTAATGTCAATAAGAAAAATGAAAGTGCATGCCTCAGATTTATTGAACAAGTATCCCCAGCATGTAAGAGCTCCAGATTGCATAATGGTGTATTTATGCAAGTGATGTGAAACAAACAGGTAGATAGTGACAGGAAACAAAGGACAATCCAGAAGATGGTTTGGATATCTGGATACATTTTGGCCTTCACCACCGCAGAGGAAGCCATTGGTGAAGTCTGCTGTCTCTAGCCAGCTGCCTTCCCAGATGTGTTGCACTTTCAGTCACTTTGGTCATGCAGTGACCATTCTGGATGAGCATTATGAGAACTGTTTCCAGTATACTGGGGAAGAGAAAACCAAGTTAAGAATGCTTGGTGAAGTATTTGAAGTTTGATGACAGAATATTAAGGGTGAAACTATGGAATCCACTACTAATGCTGCCAAAGCACATTAAGGTGAGGAGAGTCGTGAACCAAAAAGAAAGACTGAGAATGGGGACTGGGAGCATCTTCACAAACTAATTTGATGTCAGTTGCCAGTTTTCTGAATGCAGGGCCCCCAGATGAGATAATTTTGGACATACTGTATGACAGAGACATTCTTCTCTCTCTCTTTTTTAACAAACCCCTACCAAAAAGTTACATAGTATATCTTTAATAGGCATTCTTAATTGCTAAGTCCACTATTTGTATTGAAGAGACATTCACTGTGGCAACAATATGTACAATTGTATACAATATGTGAAAGTTTCTTTACTATTCATTTATTTTTTAAAAAAACTTTATGAGAGCAGTTTCCACATGAGGTTTTAATCAAGCTGAATAAGAAATTGTAAAAAAAAAACCATAATATCTTTTTCTGGTACTAATAGGATACCTCTAAGTTTTCTTATCTTTTTATTACAGTTGTTTTGAGTATATATAGTAATACAGTCATTGATAGTTTTGGATATGCAGTTCTAATGTTTCTTCTACTTTTTTTAACAAAGTTTATATAGATGAGGAAAAATAGGAACAATACAGGTATGATAAAGGGAGGGGTGGAAGGAAAGGGGAAGGGAAGGGAATAAGGCATTAGGGTAAAAAAAAGGATAGGTACAATCACATATTTCAACAAACAACCTACCGTCCGGATCATAATAATGAGTAAATATCATATTCAACCATTTTACCAAAGCTTAGACTATAACATATTAAAAACAATTAGTAAACAAATACGTTGATCTAATAAGTAAACACTACTAATAAAATCTCAAAAAATCCTAACAATCAAAATTAACAAATGAGAATCAGTAAATCAGGAAAAATAATCATATCATCAAAATGTTAGTTAGAACTCGATTAAAAATCAGTCATCTATTCTAAAATATTGAATCCTTCAAGTTCTAACGTATCTCTAACCATTGATAAAAATTTTCCCAAGTTCTAAAATAAATTGAATCATCTTTTTCTTTAATTTCTAATGTTAGACTATCCATTTCTGCACACTCTAAAATTTTAGTAATTATAATCTGGTCAGATGGTAAATTCTCATTTTTCCAAAATTGGGCAAATACTATCCTTGCAGTTGTTAAAACATGCAATATCAAGTAGTTATTCTCTTTACCATAATTAGGTCTTAATATTCCTAACAAAAACAATTCTGGTTTAAATTCTATCTGTAGTTTCATCATCTTTTCCAACCATCTATGGCTCTTAGACCAATATTTCTTAGCGATAGGGCATATCCACCAGGCATGGTAGTAAGTCCCTGGCTGTTGTTTACATTTCCAGCAAATATCCGAGACATTTTTAACATTTTTGCTAAGCGAACTGGTGTCATATGCCATCTATAAAACATCTTATATAAATTTTCTTTATATGCTATCACTTTTGTAAGCTTAATATTTTTATCCCAAAGTTTTTGCCAGTCTTCCAAATCTATAGAATGTCCAAAGTTCTTTGCCCATACTATCATTGTTTCTTTCACTTGTTCTTCTTCCATCTTCCAATTTAAAAGAAATTTATAGAGTTTTCTAATCAAATTCTCATCTGTTTTTAACAAAATTTTATCTAATGGGGTTTGTTCTTTGTAAAAACCTGTCGATTTTATATCTTTTTCGTATCTTGTTTGAATTTGCAAATACGATCACCATGTCAAGTCAATACTTTGTAGTTGTAAAGTTTGCCTGTCCTTAAGTTTTCCCTCTTTGTCTAAAATGTCTTCATAACTAACTAAGTTTGTCATAATCAGATTTGGATAAGCAAATGCTTCCATTGTTGAGAGCCACTCAGGTATTTTCATATATATTTTATGTTTAATTTTCTCCCATTCTAAAAGTAGTACGTTTCTTATCGCATGATTTTGAAAGTACTTATGTGCTTTAGATTTCTCATACCATATAAAAGAATGCCAATCTAACTGAAGGTTGTGTCCCTCTAAGTAAAGCAATCTTTTATTTCTCAATACAATCCATTCTTTAAGCCAAAGCAAAATAGCCATTTGATAGTAAAGTCTCCAATCTGGAAGTCCAAAGCCCCCTCTATCCTTAGATTCTTGTAACAATTTACATTTGATTCTTGCTTTCTTTTTTGCCATATAAATCTTAAAATCATTGCATTTATATCATCAAAAAAATTCTTAGTAAGTTTAATAGGCACTGTTTGAAATAGGAAAATTAGCTTTAGTAAAATGTTCATCTTAACCGTCGCTATTCTTCCTAGAAGTGATAATCGAAGATTTTCCTATCTTTCCAAGTCTATTTTTATTTGTTTCATTAATCTCTCATAGTTATCTTCTTTTAGTGTAGTACATTTTGCCATTAAATAAACACCCAAATATTTGACTTTTTTAACTGTTTGAAGATTTGTCATTTTAGCGAGTTGAATTTTCTGTTTGTCTGTTAAATTTTTTGTTATTACTTTAGTCTTTTCCCTGTTTATTTTCAGGCCAGCCACTTCTCCAAATTTCTCAATTTTCTGCAAGAATTTTTCAACTGTTTGCAATGGCTCCTCTAGAATGAAGACCAAGTCATCCGCAAAGGCCTGTAGTTTATATTTCTGGTCTTTAATCTCCAGGCCTTTAATTTCTGTATCTTGTCTGATATTTCTTGCCAGAACCTCTAATGGAAGAACAAATAACAGAGGAGACAACAGGCATCCCTGTCTAGTGCCTTTTTTAATCTCAAATCCATCTGTATAATCTCCATTTAAAATTATTCTTACTGTTTGTTTCTTATAAATTGCTTGAATTGCTTTGTTAAAATTTTCACCAAAGTCCATTTCTTGAAGTTGTTGAAACATAAATTGCCAATTTAAGTTATCAAAGGCTTTTTGTTCATCAAGGATTATAAATGCCATCTAGTTCCCTGGATGGATTTCATAGTATTCCAAGACATTTAAAATAATCCTCAAGTTGTTCTTTATCTATCTTTTTGGTAGGAAACCATTTTGGTCTGGGTGTATAAATTCATTTAAAAAGTTTTTCATTCTTTCTGCCATTATTGCAGCAAAGATTTTATAATCCACATTTAGTAGCGATATTGATCTGTAATTTTTAATTAGTGTATGATCGGTATCTTCTTTAGGTATCAAAGTAATATTAGCTTCAGTCCATGAGTCCGGTATTTTTGTCTGTGTAAAAACTTCATTACATAAGTCTTTCAAAGTTGGAGTTATAATATCTTGTAACACTACAAAAAATTCAGCAGGAAGACCATCAGATCCTGGTGTTTTATCTTTCTTTTGCTTTTTTATTGCCTCTGTAATCTCCATCATTGAAACATTCTTGTTTAACCTCTGACGCATATTCTCAGGAACCTTTAGGAGATTTGCTTCTTTTAAATAAGCCTGAATTACATCTTTAGAAACCATCTCCGCCTTATAAAGTGTTTCATAATACTCCTTCGTAATTTTTTTCATTAAGTCATTATGACATTGTAGGTCACCGTCTGTATCCCGTAGCTTACTTATTAATCTCTTTTCTCTTTCTTTTTTTTAATCTATATACCAGCCATCTCTCAGGTTTATTGGCATTTTCAAAAAAATTCTGTTTAGACCTTTTAATCTGTTGTGCCATTGTATTTGTCTCAAGTAAGTTTAACTTATGTTTTAATAGTTCAATTTGTGTTTTCAACTTTTTCTTTTGAGGGAGAGACCCTCTTCTCTTAATGTAGAACATGAGTGGGGCAATATTCATTCTACTGATCTGAGAGTTCCATTTGTCCATAACTGGCATGTAATAGACTGGTGGGTGGTATGTCATTGCTATGAATGCAAAGACCCATGTTCAGATGGTGCTCAAATATGAAGTTCACTGATTTTCATTCCATTGCTTTCTCTTGGTCTGTCGCACCTGACAAGATTATCGGAAAAACAATATGGGGAGGAATCGTGTATGCCTTGAGATGATTGGGGGATGTATGTATATGTATATGTGTATGTGTATATGTATGTATGTGTGTGTGTGTGTGTGTATATATATATATGTGTGTGTGTGTGTGTGTGTGTGTGTGTGTGTTGGTTTATTTAGGAAAATGCAGACTTTCTAAAAAGATATGTTTGTCTGTTTAAAAATTTGCGCAACAGATACATCAATTTCCTCGACAATTATGAGATTTTTTTTTCCTCTGGTGGTCAATTCCAGAGGTCATAGTATTCAGTTGTTTTTGCAAGATTTAAAATATTTGGACTAAATTTGAATCATTCCAGAATAAAATCCCCTCTAAACCTGCTTTGTGAGATGCTGATATCAAATATTATGCATCATTTTCCTTCTGATTTTTACAGACTGAAAATTCATGCTTTATTGTAAAATCAAAAGGTGCAAAACTGGGCCTTCAGATTCTCAGGTATTTATGCATGACCTTTTTTTCCCACTTGCAGTTCATGTTAGCAGCAGAAGGCCCAACTAAATGTACTCTTCCCCCATTACAATAAAGTAGTCTCATCCTGTCTGGAGCTGAGACTTTAAATGGTGTTACACATTCTGCCCAAACATGAAGTCCACACCTCACCAAATCTGCATTTTTTATTTCTTTTGTGATCAAGAGACCTTCTCCATTTTAAGGTACTAGGATACTTTTCTTAATTTTAATTTGGAATGCTAGACATTGGATCACTTTAATCTCTCATTCTTTTTTTCTATGTGGTCCGATAACAAAAAGAGGTTAATCATCTGGGCAAATATGTACAAGTGGTTAGATATAACTTGTCCTAGGTGATGTCTCCAACTTCACAGACTAATCTTCCTCACTGTCTTCCTCCAAACTCTACTAATCCCCAACTATCCTACAAGTTTGATAACCAATAATATAAATTAATTACTTCCATATGCTAAGAGGTATATTTAGAAACAGCTGCCAAAATCAGTTTGGGGCATCATTTATAACATTGGATATAATTATTTCTAACCAGCATCCTATAAATGTGTATAGAACATTTAAAAAGTAGAAGCAAAATAGGTTTGGGGCATCCAAGGTCTTTGGAGTTCAACAAATCTTTCAAAAGACTGAAATGAATTCTCTATTTCTGGGCTGAGAACTGTAGCATTCTTACTTCACTTTCCTTTCTATGCAGGTTATGCTAATAAAAATGACAGACGTGGAAGGAAATCAGACATCGGTTACTGATTTTGTCCTGGTTGGGTTTACAACAGACCCATTTCTACGCATAATCTTCTTTGTGCTGTTCTTGGCCTCCTACACACTAACATTGATTGGGAACCTGGGCCTCATGACCCTGATCTATCTCGATTCCCGCTTGCACACACCCATGTACTTCTTTGTGGGCAGTCTTTCCTTCCTGGATATCTGGTACTCCTCGGTCTACACTCCTCGGATCTTGTTTGACTGTGTGTCCAAGAACAATCACATGTTCCTTGCTGGTTGCACAGCTCAGTTCTTCTTCTCTGCTGGCTTGGCCTATAGTGAATGCTTCTTACTGGCCTTCATGGCCTATGATCGTTTTGTGGCCATCTGCAACCCACTCCTTTATGCTACTGCCATGCCCAAGAAGCTCTGTGTCCAGTTGGTGGTAGGTTCCTATGTAGCTGGTTTTGCCAATGCCATTGCCCACACTGCTAACACCTTCCGGCTACGCTTCTGTGGGAAAAATATCATCAACCACTACTTTTGTGATGTAGTACCTCTTGTGAAGATGGCCTGTGATGACACACAGGTATATGAACTCATTCTGACTGCTCTTATTGGTAGTAATATGTTAGCAACCACAGTTGTGATCCTGAGCTCCTATATTGGTATTGGGGCAGCCATAGTCCGCATCCGCTCAGCTGCAGGGAGACGCAAAGCCTTCTTCACTTGCTCTGCTCACATGGTTTCAGTCACCCTCTTCTATGGTTCCATTCTAATTATGTATTGCAGACCCCACTCTCAACACACTCCAAATTCAGACAAGGCAAATGCATTGTTCTATACGGTAGTCAACCCTCTAGTCAACCCTTTAATTTATAGCTTACGCAACAAAGATGTGAAGGCAGCCTTCAAAAAAATCTGGGGGAGATTCACAGCATCTATATGAATGTCATTGATACTGTATTACTTCAAATTAAGCCCCCATCTACACTGTTTTCCTTCCTTCCCTCCCTTCCTTCCCTCCCTTCCTTCTCTCCCTCCTTCCCTCCCTCCCTTCCTTCATAAAAGATGGTGAAGCAAGACAGCAGACCAGAGAGATTATTGCAAGGATTAACCACCATCTTCAATCCTCAAAAATTTTCCACACTTATTTGTCATTGTGAGCAACTGTTTCCAGTATACACACCTTCCCATTTCTCTTCCTATTTTACAACATCCTACACAGAGACAGGAACCGAATGAAACAGACCCAGCATGATCAGAATGAAATCATTGGACAATGAGAAGCTGAAGAAAAAGTTTGACTTTGAGGTAAGAATTGGCAAACTGAAGACAGCTCTGCTGCAACAGATTGAAGTGCTGATGAATAGACTGGCTCTTTGTAATTTCTTTCTGGACAAGGAAAAAAGTTCAAATCACCTACAAATGCTCTGCTATACAGTATACAGTTGTTCCTTGCAAGGAGCCAGCATTCTGGAAAGTTTAGTGTTCTGGGAGATAATACTATAGCATGTTGCTCAAACCATGCTTGGCACCTTTAAAAGAATGCCCAGGTTCACATATATCCTTCTCTAATCACTTTCAGAAATTGATTGTTAATTGCTTTTTAGCCATTAGGGATCTATGGCTCTACAAGTCTGAAAACATCAGGTGAGTTTCCTTCAATACTTGAAAGAAATTTTAAATATAAATTTAAGGATTTGTTTTTTAAAAAAAAACAGCAAAAGGGTGTTAGAAATTTGCTTTTGGAAAATTATAAATGGACTGTGGGGGTCAGATGAATTGGAAATAAGATTTTGAAATTAATTAGAACAATCCTTCCTCTGAGTTTCTTAAATCCTTTTAACACATTTGAAGATTTTGGATCTTAAGTGTAAGAAATCTTGTGGAAACGTTGCAGATTAAAACCCATGATAAAAGGAGACTTTAAAGGTTGAACACTAAGTCAACTAGAAATAAATAAATATTATAATTAAAGGAGAAAAGCTTTACTAATATAAGAGGGAGAAAAATATATCAACTTTTTAAAAAACCAAGGATATTTGGTAATAATGCACTCAGAAATTTATTTTAAGATTGTATGCTACAATAAAATATTTTTTAAAGAGAAGAGGATACAAATGAGAATGAGACTGTTTGGGATTACAAGCAGCGGCATGACAAAGTAGCAACAATGGTGCATTGGAAGATCTGCAAAAAATATCATTTGCCTGTAAGCAAAAACTGGTGGGATCATAAAATAGAGAAAGTCATAGAAAATGATAAAATTAAACTGCTCTGGGACTTCAGAATTCAAACAGACAAGCACCTGCAACATAACACCCCAGACTTAACAATTGTCGATAAGAAAGACAAAAAAGTCTGGATAGTGGACGTGGCAGTGCCTGGAGATAGCAGAATAGAAGAGAAAGAACTGGAGAAGATAACAAAATACAAAGACCTACAAATAGAAATAGAAAGACTGTGGCAAAAGCAAGCAAGGGTAGTACCAATAGTCATAGGCTCCTTGGGTGCAATCCCAAAACAACTGGAGCACCACTTGAACACCATTGGCATTGACAAATTCGCTATTAGTCAATTGCAAAAGGCGGCCTTATTAGGAACTGCTTCCATCCTGCGACGATACCTATAATACCATCAAACATCTACTTCTGCCTATCCCAGGTCCTGGGTAAGGACTCGATAGGTAGACAAAATGCCAAATCCAGTCTGAACATCTGGCTGACTGTGCGATGATTGATAATAATAATAATAATAATAATAATAATAATAATAATAATAATAATAATAATAATAAGGCTGACCATTGTCAAGCATAAACAACTACTGTTTCTTCAGAAAAGGCCCTGAGACAAGTGATATAAGGTGGGATACAAAATAAATAATCAAATAAAATGACTGAATATGGAAGATGATTGTTTACTTGAAAATCTCAGGTAGGGAATGGTGGTTTTCCCCCATTCTCTCCCTAGATGAGACTCCCTTTGGGAGAGTTAAGAAAAAACTTTTGGCATAAGAATAATGTTCCACATTCAGATCATCAGAGGAAAGACTCAGTCTAAGTACTTCCACTGGGAATTGATGCTACTTAATTTGAAGGAATATTGTGCTCACCCTATTTAGGAAAACACAAGGCTCCCATATAGGGTGATCTGTTAGCCTGTCCAATCAGACTAAGTGGGAAGACTTTGCTCTGCTTCATTCAGGTAAGTTTGGAATCTCCAAGATTAATTTAGGGAGATTCCCACTAAGATTCTGATTTCCCCAGCCAGAACTTAACTAATTAATTCTAAGATGTTTAAAGGCGGATCACTTTTCTGACTTCTGATTCACCCCAGAAGCAGATCCCTGCATCATGCATGGTGACCCTTCAATTTCTTCACACTTTCTGTAACAGCAGGTAGGTGTCAAATCTGCTTCTGACAGGATTTGAAAGACAAAGTCCAGGTAGAGCTGTGAGAAAGGAGAGAAAAAGCTTTTCACATGGTGAAATGGTTAATTACCTAAACAGCTGACTTCTATGAAGTGGAAAGAGAGATGCTCACACCTTTGAGGAAAGAGGACACTAACCTGGATTAAGCAGAAGACGGCAACCCCCTGTTGAGATAAGTCTCAGAAAGAATCTTGGCTGAAAAAACGTGGGGAAAGAAGGCAGAACTTTCCTGAAGCTCCATTGGCTGGAAATGAGGTCACTCAGTGACACTAGGAAGACAAGTGCATATGCTCTTTCAGATACAGAAAAGGTCTTCAAAGATGCATGCAGGTTACACAGTATTGCCCCCCCCCCTTTGTTTGTTGCTTGTACTTAAATGATGCCTTTTCAAGGACAGCTTGAGTGGCAGTAACTTCAGGCAACCAATTTGGGATTCTCATTAAAAAGCAAGAAAATCTTTTTCCTCTTTTTTTCCCCCAAATTTGAAAAATAATTTTGTTTGGATTTCTCCTTGGTTTGTGCCTGGTTATTCTGGTGAAATCTGGTCAGAGAAGATGTACCTCCAAGAGAACAACTGAACTTAAGTTGGTGGAAACTTAGTTTTATGAACGTTTCTAGACAAAGAGCAGTGAAGAATAGTGAAACTGAGGTATCATCAGTGCTTTGGAAAGCTAGGTGATTATACGGCTGAGAAAAATATTTTATTCATTCATTCATTTATCAAACTTCTTACTTGCCCATCTTCCTCACAGAGGGGCTTTTGAGAAGATACAAGAAATGTTTAAATGGACTAATTTTCTGAGGGAGGATTCAAAGGTCTAGAAAATTGGAGAGTGTTTCAATAAAGAGTTGCATCATATGAGATAATTTGGAGATCAGAATATTTTAAGGATTATAGAGCTTTAGGCATGGGGTTGCTCAGGCTAACTAGGGCAGGGTTAGGCAACTTTGGCTCTTTTATGACTTGTAGATTTTAACTCCCAGAATTCCTGAGCCAGGTTGCTTACCCCTGAAGTAGGGAATCTGAATGCATTAAGCAAGGAAGCTGTAAAAGACTGAACACTGTAGGTGTCACAGAATAAAGCAGTTAATTTCAATAGCACAATAGAAAAACAGTCATTACTACAGTGCAAGTATTAATCATGACCCCCCTAATATCACTCTGCTTTCTTGATATCCATTAACTTTCTTTCCCTATTCAGCCGACTGAAATGTCTTGGGTCCACTAAGAAAACTCCTATAGTATATTGCACTATTCTCCTTTAAATAATCCAGACACAATTTCAATATGGGAAATCATTGCCCAACCTTTTTTATATCCCCTTAGGAGAAGGAATCCATGTGGAATATATGCCCTCATTTCCCTGTGTCCGGTTGGAAAAGCCAATGTTTCCTTCAAGTCCAGTTGACTCTTCGTGTTTACATGAGCAAGTCTAAGTAGTTATCTTGGCAAATATGTAAATGTGGCTACACGTTATCTATCCTAGGATGTATCTCTTAGATTAGTCTTCCTCAAAATTCCAACCAAAATCCCCAATCCTCCTAAAGATCAGACAGCCAATAACGTCACTCAAATACTCATGTATGCTAAGATCTACATTCAGAAAGAGTTGGAAAAGCTCACAGGACCTTCATCCTGTAAATAGTTATAGAACATTTTGTTGGGAGGAACTCCCCCGTTCGGTTCTTCCAGCCGGGATTCTTCTTGACGGCGCAGTGCAGAAGAAATAGATCGTGAAGCCAGCTACCAGAAAGAGGTTTTATTTCGAGGATCAGCGTTGAGTGACAATTCAGCTCGAGTCCCCGGCTAGCTAGACAGAGTGATCTTTAAATAGGGGTTTTTATACCCTTTTGTGGTTTCCAAACTTGTCATTTCTGATTGGTAACAAACTTTATCATTTCTGATTGGTAACAAACTTATCATTTCTAATTGGTGAGTTTGAATTTGCCTTTTCTGATTTGTTGGTCAGTGACTATTGTTGGTTAAATTTCTTTGCTAATCCTGCCTGAAAGGTGTTAATTACTTTATTGTTGTGTCCTGATTGTTGCTAGCTGGTTCCTCATTGTGTGTCAAGTGTTTGCCATTTAGCCTCAGGCTGCTGTTGACCCAATTTAGTTGGGGTGTTCCTAGATTATTTCTTGGTTGGGCTGGGGAGGGGGTGTCCAACTCTCATCAATCCCCCCATTTTGGGCTATCACTGGAGTGTCAGTGATTAGCCCAACTGGTTCATATATACGGTAGTGGTGATCAATTTGGCACATCATGAGAGATGTTTTCTTGCTTTGTCCCTTGCTCCTGATGGGAGTTGTGCAGATCTTTAGGCATTTTAACCCTAAAGGAATTAATTGGCATAGGCAACAAAGGAGGGCTCCACCTATTATGACTGTGATTATACTACCAATAAGAATTTTCAACCAATGGAAGTCTGGTAACCATGAAAAGAGCCAGGAAAGGTCCCAGGAT
Organism: Crotalus tigris; assembly: GCF_016545835.1. Lineage (NCBI taxonomy): Eukaryota > Metazoa > Chordata > Lepidosauria > Squamata > Viperidae > Crotalus > Crotalus tigris. Next base: position 790,775 of record NW_024096711.1, read on the forward strand.
GACTGGTTGTGCCCAATGTTTTGTGCTAGTTCTTTTAAATGTTTGATATCTTGTTCAATTAGCCCAGATTGGTCGGATAAATTGAAGCAGCAGAGCCCTCTGAATTCTTCACAGCCATGATTGTGCCTCAATAATAGGTAGTCAATGGCTGCTCTATTTTCAAGGGTGGCTTCTCTGATTTGCCTTAGTTCTCTGTTTAAGGCGTCCAGTGCATGGGAAGTGGTGTTTAAACTTTTAGCTAGGGTACATGCCAGGCTGTTTATATTCCTTGAGTTTCGTGCTGCGAGCCCTGGCACTCCCACTAGAGAGACAGCCAATGCAATATATTCAGTTTTCGTGAGAAGGGGGGTTTTGAAATCGCAGTCAGGAGGTAATGTGTGGAAGCTCCTTCTTTGCCGCCTTTGTAGGGAGGGCATCAGCATGGTTAGTTGTCCTAACGTGCAAGGGCCCCCAGTGGAATTTGCAGGCAGGTAGGAATAAGCTCTCAGGCCACATAATAGAAACCATCCTGTAGGAAGTTTCACATAGCCATATGAGAAGGTGATGGCCTTGGTGTTGTTGCAGACCAGTTCAGTGTTTGTGAGGTTGTAGCAGTTGGAGACTTTAGGCTGGTGGCATCCAGTCAGTGTGAAACAAGTAGCTGCTTGGGTTACTGCTGCTACTTGTAATGTGTACATGCTGTTGTCCTTTATGTTTGTACTGGTTCCCCAGTCAAAAATGTTATAGTATGAGGCTATCAATGAGTGTCCCCTTAACTTAGTGTCATTGGTGATAGCTTTTGGTGCTATTGCTACCCCCATCAAGCATGTGGTTAAGATGTCTTTCACTGACCTACCTCCAGCAAGGCAAAAGTCTGTAGTGTTCAGTACTTCCTTCGCTAAATACTCCCACACGTTCCCCTTTTCCGGAAATAGTTTTGGTTCTATGAACCCAGAGGTACATTTCAAATATAAAAACATCATACAAGTTGCATATAAGATTCTAACAAAGGTAAACTTAATTCCCTCCCCCATTTGTTTCAATCTCAAAAAACGTTTTTAGTGTCCATTCTTCAGTTTCGGGGTTTTTCTTGAGCTTCAGGGGTGGAACCTTGGGTGTTGTCTCAGGTGTAATGCTGTGGTCTATGACTGCTGGCTTGATGTGGGTCCAGTGGATCCAAGCATTCCTTTCAGCCACCTTGATTGCTGTCTGGGTGGTTAGTAGAACTTGAAAGGGTCCATTCCACTTTGGTTGCAGTGGTGACTTGCGGCTGTATGACTTTATCCAGATCCAATCCCCTGGTTCAAAATGGTGTAGATTTTCTTCTAGTGGTAAAGTCTGCGTCAGGGCGCTTTGCTTCCACAGTTCTCTGAGCCTCTGGTGCAGAGCTGTAAGATAGGATGATAAGACTACCTCCCCTTTCTCCAAGCAGAGGGACTGGGGGTCCAGGCCTTTGAGTGTGTCAGGTGGTCGACCAAATAGCAGTTCGAAGGGGGAGATGCCTATGTCTCGCCTTGGTCGGGTTCTCAGATGGAACAAAGCTATGGGTAATGCTTGGGGCCAGGGCAGGTGGGTTTCCTGACAGAGTTTGCCTAGGAGAGTCTTTAATTCTCTATTTTGTCTTTCCACCCCCCCTGAGGAGCTGGGATGTCCGGGTGCATGCAGTTCTTGCCTGATACCCAATGCTTGGAGAACATGCGTGATTACTTGTGACACAAAGTGTGTGCCCCTGTCCATGTCTAAAACACTTGGGATTCCAAACCTGGGCACAAGTTCCTTTAGCAGGTGTCTGGCAGTTTCCAGAGCTGTGGCATGGCGGCATGGGTAAGCCTCCACCCAGTGAGTCAGCTGGTCCCTGCAGACTAGCACGTATTGGTAGCCGTTACTTTTAGGGAGCTGAATGTAATCCAGCTGGAGTTTCTCAAAGGGGCGTTGGGCCCATGGTCTTCCCCCTGTGTGTGTGGCCTTTCTTGAGGAAGCATTATTTGCTTGGCATACCTGACAGGTTTTAGCTATACGAGTGGCCTCACTATAGATTCCTGGGGCATACCACACCCTCCTTATGGCATCTACTATTGCCTGTGTCCCACAGTGCCCCTTAGAATGTAACTGTTGACAGATCAGCCGTAGCAGACGTCTGGGCACTATGGGTCTTCCATCCGGGACCCACCAAAATCCTTCCTTATATATTGCCTCGCATTTTTCCTCCCATAATTTCTCTTCCCCAGGTTCTAGCAATTCTTGGTATTGTGTTACTGGTCTTAATTGTAACGTGGGGAGCATGGTGAATGCCTTCAGGGGTTGAGTGGCAGCCCACTTAGCCGTGACGTCAGCAAAGTGGTTCCCTTTCGTGATCCTTGAATCGTCCCTTTGGTGTGCTTTGCAATGGATGACTGCTAGGAATGAGGGTAGACGGATAGCTTTCAACAGATCAGATATGAGGTCCGCGTGAGCAATTGGCTGGCCGCTGGACGTAAAAAACCCTCTCTGTTTCCAAAGGGCACCGGTCGCATGGCAGACTCCAAAAGCATACCTGGAGTCTGTATATATATTGGCAGACTGGTTCTCGGCTATTTCGCATGCCTTTTTTAATGCAATGAGTTCAGCTGCTTGAGCGCCGTAATGTGGAGGCAAGGGGGAAGCCCAGACTGACTCATGCAGAGAAACGACTGCTGCTCCCGTTATGCGGGTCCCATCCAGAAGGTAGGAAGAGCCATCGGTAAATAACTCTAGGTCTGGGTTGGGGAGAGGATTATCTGTTAAATCAGGACGTGGCAGTTCAGCATCCTGGACTAGGTGCAGGCAGTCATGTAATGCTTTATCTGTTAGGTTAGTTGGTAACAATGTTGCTGGGTTTAGCGTGTTGCAGAGTTCAAAGGAAATATTTTCTGAAGTGAATAGTTCTGCTTCGTATTGGGCCAGGCGTTGTTGGGTAAATGCCTGGGTTTGCGACTTTAAGGGTATGGCAAACACATCATGGGGAACCCTCAGAGTGAGGGGGCATCCCAAAACCAGGTCCTTTGATCGCTTAACTAGCTCTACCGTGGCAGCCACTGCCCTCAGGCATGGAACAGCTCCTCTAGCTACCGGATCTAGCTGGACTGAATAATAGGCTACCGGTCTAAGGTTTGGACCAAACTTCTGCGCCAACACCCCTGAACCTATGCCTTTGCATTCGTGAATAAAAAGGAAAAAGGGTTTCGTATAGTTAGGGAGACCCAGAGCTGGGGCTGAGGCTAGGGTCTGCTTTATTTTCTCTAGGGTGTTTGCCAATTCCTTTGTCCATGCAATAGGATCAGGTTGGTCCTTTTTTGTTAGTTGGACTAAAGGTTTTGCTAATTCCCCAAAGGCTGGTATCCAGGGTCGGCAGAATCCTAAGACCCCTAACAGGGCACGCACCTGGCATTTTGTTTGTGGGTGCTTCATTCTTAGGATGGTTTCGACTCTTTCGGGTGCTAACTTTCGGACCCCAGGGGCAATAATATACCCTAAATAGGACACTTCCCTTTTTAAGTACTGTAATTTAAAAGGAGATGCTTTATGCCCCTTTTCCCCCAGACATTTCAGTAGGTGGTAGGTATCTGCCCTACAGCTCTCCTCAGCTTCGGGAGCTACCAGTAGGTCATCCACGTATTGGATAAGTGTGGATTTGCATGGTAGAAGGATGGAAGCTAGGTCTTCCCTTAAAATCTGTGAGAACAAAGTGGGAGACTCCGTATAGCCCTGCGGCAATCGAGTCCAGGCGTATTGTTGCTTATCCCATGTGAAGGCAAAGAGGTATTGCGATGCAGGGTCCACAGGGATGCTGAAAAAGGCTGCACAGAGATCAATTACTGTGAAATAGGTGGCTGACGCTGGTACTTCTGTAATTATGGTAGCTGGGTTTGGTACTACCGGTGCTCTGGGTATTACATGATTGTTCACGGCTCTCATATCATGTACAAAGCGGTAAATGGGGTTCCCTTCACTGTCTACCTTTGGCTTTCGAACCGGAAAGATTGGGGTGTTGCAAGGGGAAGTGCATTTACGCAGCACCCCCTGCTCTAGGTATGCTGTTATCAGTTTTTGAATTGGTTCTATCGCTTCCGGTTGTATCTTGTACTGGGGAATACATGGTGGTGGTCCTGGCTTAACTTGGATCGTAACCGGGGTAGCTGCTTTTAGCAGCCCCACTTCGGTAGGGTCCCAACCCCACAGAGAGGCTGGCAAGCTTCGGAGATCCATAGGCAGCTGGATCTCCTTGCCAGTTGAACAAACCATGGAAAAATGTGCCCGTTTGACTGGGATGTCTAAGTGGAGCCCTTCTGCAGTACATTTAATAGTTGCCCCAAGTTTGCAAAGCAAATCCCTACCTAGGAGGGATAAGGGGGATTGAGGACAAACAGTAAACGGGTGTTCTAAGGAGAAGGGGCCAACTTCTACCTTCAAGTTATCTGTAAATTCGACTGGGATAAGTTTTCCTCCAACCCCCATTACATTGTCTTTGGCCCCAGGCACTATTGAATCCTTAAAGGGTGCCGTTGTGAGAAGGGAGGAGGTTGCTCCGGTATCAATGAGGCATTCATATGTCTTTCCCCCTACAGTGATTGTTAACAGGGGTTCCCCATCAGGGCCGCCCTTTAAGGGGATAGCTAACCCCTGAAATGTAGCCTTATAATCAATTTCTAGTCAGGCTAGGTCGTGTTCTGTCTGTCCCCATTGGGGAATATTTTGGCCTCTTTCCTCATTCTGACGATGAGGGGCCATCCTTGGGAAGGGGGGCCTTGGCTTGTGACGGTTCCAGGTGTTCCTCTCCGGTTCCCCCCTGCAGTATCTCATAAGATGCCCTTCCCTACCACAACGGAAACAATGCCGGCAAAAGGGTTGTCTCTCAGTCTTGCACCGCTGGCACATTGCTTCCCTTGAGGTAGGTTTACGATATCTGCTCCCACTTTCCCTATTTATCATGGCAAAAGCTTGCAAATCCTCCCTCCTTTCCATTCTGTGTCTTTTCTCTTTCTCCCTTTCTCGTTCCGCTTCCTTCCTTTCTCTCTCTTCTTCTGCTTGCCTTTCCCTCTGGTCAAATACAAAGTTCGCAATCCTGCGCAACTCTGAGATATCTAAGGTGGACCAGTTGGAGACTATCTTCTGGAAGTGCCCCCGGATATCGCTTGCCGATTGGTTAACAAAAGCGGCTGCAAGAATGTTCTTATCCTTTGAGCAGCCTATGTCTAAGTGTGCATATGCGGTTCCGGCCTCTAAGAGGCGGACCCAGAAGGCATCAGGGGTCTCTTTGTCTCTCTGTGTGGTCTTTTGGAACTCAGCCCAATTGAGGGGCTTTTTTCCTATTTCCTGTAGGGCTTCCATTAAGTTGGTTTTTGCCCTAGTATAATCGTCCCAGTGGTTCTGATTATTATAATCCCAATCTGGGCGGTCGAGGGGCCAGGCTATCCTGGCAGGGGCTCTTTGCCCAGGCGTGGGTATTACGGGACGCCGGGCTATTTCTTCTGTTTTTTCAAAAAGTTTTATCAATTCGTCTTTGGTCAGAAACACGTGTAGCAGCTGGGTCATGTCTGCCCAAGACGGATTGTGAGTGTCTACAATAGACTTTATGGTCTCTATAACGGTTTGAGGGTCCGCTCGGAAGGTGGGAGTATCTTTCTTCCAAATGACCAAATCAGACGGAGAGAAAGGGGTGTGGGTTAAAATGTGTTCAGTCTGGCCCCTCTGTCGCCCGGGTACGGGCCTGTTTAACAGGGGGGCCATGAAGGTCGGTTTAGGGTTATCTAAGGGAGGCTGGGGGTCCAAGTTGACTTGGGTTGGGTTCCTCTGTCTGGACAGTTCGGCCCAGCAATACCAGTAGGGTAGTTGGGTTGGCTCTATCCTTGACCTAAGTTCTTTTAGTGTTCTGATTTCTAGGGTGCCACCTTCGGGCCAAATTTGTCTCCCGCGGTCATCTTTAAGCAAAGCCCATTTCCTACATAATTCCTCTAATCGCTTCTTCTTCATTCCAGCCTGGACAGGAAGCTGATTCCTGTCCCAGGCTTCGAGCAAGCTCTCAATTGGGAAACCCACTTCGGCCCTTGAATTGGAACTCCCCAACCTTTTATAACGGGGTTTTAAACCCACTTCAGCCCTTGAATTGGAACTCCCCATTCTTTTATAACGGGGTTTTCCTTTCAATGTTAAAGGGTACTAACAGTCGAAGTCTCCTTGCGAGACTTCTTTCCCAATACAGTCGAAGTCTCCTTGCGAGACTTCTTTCCCAATACAGTCGAAGTCTCCTTGCGAGACTTCTTTCTCCTAATACAGTCGAAGTCTCCTTGCGAGACTTCTTTCTCCTAATACAGTCGAAGTCTCCTTGCGAGACTTCTTTCCCCTAATACAGTTGAAGTCTCCTTGCGAGACTTCTTTCCCCTAATACAGTCGAAGTCTCCTTGCGAGACTTCTTTCTCCTAATACAGATTCTCGGAGGTGAGCGGCCACCTCCGCTCGGGGCTACTGCTTTAATATTTACTGGCAGAAGGGGTCCTGGCTTGCCCAGAATAGGGTTCTCTTTCTCTGCCCGCTCGGTCCTCCTCTCTCACCAGAAGGTCTCACGCTCCGATGCCCCCCCCTTGCTTTCCCGAATTCCGCCGGTCACAGCTCCACTGGAGCTAGCAGCAGGTCGGGGTGCGGCTAGAGGGCACACGGAGGGAGCGAGCTCCAGCTGATTCTAAGAGGAGGATGCCTCACACACACACTCATGCATTCTTCCTTTCGTCCCCCCAGACCCTTTAATCTAATAGATTTAAATTTGGTGGCACTTACCCTCTTTCCTGGTAGCTGTTCGAGCGTAAGACTCAAAAACTCCCTTTGCTACCCGATGCCGACCGGGCAGGGTCCGAGGAGGCTTCCCCACGGATCAAAGTGTCCGCTGCCGGCTGGGTGATGACTCTTCCGGGCCCGGTCCGGTGGCTGGGTGAGCTGGAAGTCCCATCTGGGTCGCCAGATTGTTGGGAGGAACTCCCCCGTTCGGTTCTTCCAGCCGGGATTCTTCTTGACGGCGCAGTGCAGAAGAAATAGATCGTGAAGCCAGCTACCAGAAAGAGGTTTTATTTCGAGGATCAGCGTTGAGTGACAATTCAGCTCGAGTCCCCGGCTAGCTAGACAGAGTGATCTTTAAATAGGGGTTTTTATACCCCTTTGTGGTTTCCAAACTTGTCATTTCTGATTGGTAACAAACTTTATCATTTCTGATTGGTAACAAACTTATCATTTCTAATTGGTGAGTTTGAATTTGCCCTTTCTGATTTGTTGGTCAGTGACTATTGTTGGTTAAATTTCTTTGCTAATCCTGCCTGAAAGGTGTTAATTACTTTATTGTTGTGTCCTGATTGTTGCTAGCTGGTTCCTCATTGTGTGTCAAGTGTTTGCCATTTAGCCTCAGGCTGCTGTTGACCCAATTTAGTTGGGGTGTTCCTAGATTATTTCTTGGTTGGGCTGGGGAGGGGGTGTCCAACTCTCATCAATCTAAAAAGCAGAAGTAAAATCAGTTTGGGGCAACATTGGCAAAATTGTACCAAAGCTGTTGGAGGTTCAACACATCCTTCAAAAGTTTTGAATGAATTCTCTATTCCTGGACTGACATCTGCCAAATTTTTAGTTTTCTTTCCTCTGTAAACAGGCTGTACTTATGAAAACAATGGAAATGAAAAGCAATCAGACATTGGTTACAGATTTTGTCCTGATTGGGTTTACAATAGACTCATTTCTACACATAATCTTCTTTGTGCTGTTCTTGGTCTCCTACACCCTAACATTGATTGGGAACTTGGGTCTCATGACCCTGATCTACTTGGATTCCTGCTTGCACACACCCATGTACTTCTTTGTGGGCAACCTTTCCTTCCTGGATATCTGGTACACCTTGGTCTACACTCCTCGGATCTTGTTTGACTGTGTGTCCATGAACAATCACATGTCCCAAAAAAATAATAATAATCACATGTCCCTTGCTGGTTGCACAGCCCAGTTCTTCTTCTCTGCTGGCTTGACCTATAGTGAATGCTTCTTACTGGCCTTCATGGCCTATGACCGCTTTGTGGCCATCTGCAACCCACTCCTTTATGCTACTGCCATGCCCAAGAAGCTTTGTGTCCAGTTGGTGGTAGGTTCCTACATAGCTGGTTTTGCCAATGCCATTGCCCACACTGCTAACACCTTTCGGCTACGCTTCTGTGGGAAAAATATCATCAATCACTACTTTTGTGATGTGGTGCCACTTGTGAAGATGGCCTGCAATGACACACAGGTATATGAACTCATTCTGACTGCTCTTATTGGTAGTAATATGTTAGCAACCACAGTTGTGATCCTGAGCTCCTATATTGGTATTGGGGCAGCCATAGTCCGCATCCGCTCAGCTGCAGGGAGACGCAAAGCCTTCTTCACTTGCTCTGCTCACATGGTTTCAGTCACCCTCTTCTATGGTTCCATTCTAATTATGTATTGCAGACCCCACTCTCAACACACTCCAAATTCAGACAAGGCAAATGCATTGTTCTATATGGTAGTCAACCCTCTGCTCAACCCTTTAATTTACAGCTTACGCAACAAAGATGTGAAGGCAGCCTTCAAGAAAGTCTGGGGGAGATTTGTAGCACACAAATGAATGTCAGTGATATACTGTTTATTGAAATTAGTTTGTAGTTGCAGAAATTAGGGTCTAGTTTCTGTAAGCCTCCCTCCCTCCTTATGGTGGAGAGCGGCAGTAGACCAGAGAGATTACTACAGAATAGGCATAATCAGAAGGAAATCATTGGACAATAATAAACTGGAGAAAAAGTTTGACTTTCAGGTAAGTAATAGCTCACTGAAGACAGCTTTGCCATAATGGAATGAAGAGCTGGTGAATAGATTGGCTCTTTGTATTCCTCTCCACACAAGGAAAAGTCATCAGGCCCCAAGTACCGGTACTTTATACAGTTTCTCCTTATGAGGAGTTTAGAACTCAAGGAAATGCTCAAATCATGGTTGGCACTTTCTAAAAGACACTGGATGCCTCTTTTTCTAATCACTTTCAGTAATTGTTTTTCAGCTATCTGGAATTTGAATCAGGAATTCTGAAAACATTGTGAGTTTCCTTCAATCCATTGAATTCCAATGGGAATGATGGTCAGGATGCTCTGTGGTTCCATAAATTGGGTTCTAAAGTACTTATGGTCCAAATGACCATATTTAAATAATAAAATAAAATAATAATAAAATAAAATAATAAAATAAAATAAAATAATAAAATAATAAAATAAAATAAATAATAAAATAAAATAAAATAATAATATAATATAATATAATATAATATAATAAAATATAATTAAAAATAGGCAGAACAATGGCAGAACAGCAAGGTTTCATGTTTAACAATTGCCTAATAATACAATTCCTTCAGAATAATTGGATAATGTGATGCAATGAAAACAGTAGCTTGCTTTTCCCAATCACACAACACCACAAAAAGGAAGCAATGTGGCAAATAAGTTCATTCATTTATGTTATAGTGAAAAGTTTGCACTAGAAATATTTTGGCCATGTTTAATACCTATTTTACCCATAGGAGATTCATCATTTATGAGCAATCAGAAGCCTTGGACTTCTGCAATAGCAATATATTACCTTACTGAGTGGCTTTGGACCATCTTGTCCAGGTCCAATATATCTCAGAGAGTAGTGTCCATAGGGAGAAAGAGGAGGAACATTATGTAGGTGGTCTTGAGCTCCAGAATGAAAGGACAGGATAAATAAGTGAATCAATAGCCAGAGTAGACACAGTTCTATTCTGCTTTGACCAAACTTCACTACAAAGACCATGTCTATTGCTGGACATCTTTGCTTTGAAAGTTTCCCAAACTGCACTTAAAAGGAAATGTTGGGGAAAGCTGGACACATTTTCCTGGAAAATATAAGATACAAAATGAAATCTGATGGTAATTTTAAACATTTGAAGGATATGCTGAAAAAGATGGGGGTTGATTCTGAGTAAACAAAGTTGGGGAGTTTTGAGATAGAACTCTACGCACAAACATATATCCAGTTATCTATGGAGATTCCCAGTCATCCAGGTATGGTTGTCCCAAAGGTACTTTTTCAGGAGGCAACTGGACTTTCTTGAACAAGAAAGTCCAGTTGCCTCCTGACAAAGCACCTTTGGGATATATCCAGATAATCTCCTGACCTACAAAAATGCACATATGTCCCTGCAAAGACAGAGATCTATAATCTAGCGGCCTTCATTGGAAGATAAGAGGGAGACACAAGGCTTTCTTGTGCATCTCGGCACAATTGTTCCACTTTGCTGCAATGGCTATTTTCAGCAGCTTCACTGGGAGGAAAAAAGATGCCATGAGTTTCCTTTTCCCTTCTGGTGAAAGACAAAAGAAAGTCACTTGTACTTGAACCACTGCTTTAATACCAGATACAGCACAAGGTTGTGTTAAGCCATTTCTCCCCAATATGGTTTCTTACTTACTATCATCCATCCATCCCTTTCATTCATTTTACAAGGCTCATAAGCCACTCCAATTGAAATTGTTTGTGAGGGGCCTATTTAAACATATAAAGTGGAAAGAAACCAGCAAGTAAAAGAGGCACAATGCTTACAGGCAAAAGGAAACATAAACAACAAGAATCCAAGAATCTATGGCCTCAAATTATGAAAATGAATGAATGGATTTGCTCTGAATTTGCATTGCATGAATTATTTTTAAACGAGTTTACAGCCAGCAAGAACAATATTAGCAACCAGAGGAACTTTTTCCCTTTTGCTTGTACCTATTTGGGGAATACCATCCAGAAGATGGTAGAGGACAGGAAGACCTGGAGGAACGTTGTCCATGGGGTCGCGATGGGTCAGACACGACTTTGCAATTAACAACAACAACAATTTGGGGAATATAGAAATGGATGACCAATCCCAACTTAATTTTTCCCAATGGAAAAAATCTATGGGAAAGAAAATTCCCCAGTAGATGAGCACCTTTCACTTCTATTCCTGGGAATGTTGACATACAAGGCATCGCGATGCAATTATTATAGGTGTGAAAGGGACAGGGGAAACCTAAATAAAACTATATTCTCCGTTATGGAACTCCTTGGGTGACTTGGATCAGTCTGACCTACTATTTGGGGTCTTTGTTGTAGGGATAAAATGAGGGGAGACTTCCACATCCATCACCTTGGTTTCCTAGAGCAGGGCTTTTCAACCTTTTCGCCCATTGTACCACTTTTAGGATATGGCAACATCCAAGTACCACCAGTCGCCTAGCAAGGTGTCAAAAACTTGATGACCAAAAAAAAAAAAGGAACAAAGTGATAAAGTACAGGTAGTCCTCGACTTAGAACAGTTCGCTTAGTGACTCTTCAAAGTTACAATTGCACTGAAAAAAGTGGCCCTCAAGCCACAGCCGAGCAAGACACCTGCCTGCCCACCCGGCTGCGCTCTTCCTCCTGCCTGAGGTTTTCATTGTTGTGAGCATTTCTGTTGAGAATTGGCAGCGGGAGTAGGGTGGGGAGGGTGTTTGGTTTTTATTCCCCGTCTGCTAGGTGGTTGCAGCAGGTTTTGGTCACTTCACATGACCCTGGGACACTGTGACCGTCATAAATATGAATCAGTTGCCAAGCATCTGAATGTAAATCACAAGACCCTGGAGATGCTGCAACATTCCAGCTGATTGGTGCTTCACTGCTCAGCAAAAGCACCAGGATCAGTGCCGAGCTCCAGCTGGAGCCTGGTGCTGATCCTGGTGCTTCCACTGAGCCCTCCACCTTTTCTCACTCAGGCTTGTGCGGTGCTGCCACCAGTTCAGCTCATTCCCCTTCCTCGCTACCACTTTTCTAGGATGGTCACATACCACCTGCCAGGTGCCAATGTACCACAGGTGGTACCCGTACCACTGGTTGAAAAGCCCTGTCCTAGAGCAAAAGTTGAAGAGCAAAAAATAACCTAAGAAGGAAGAGAAGGTTGACTTTACTCCTTGTTCTGTCTCTCAGTCAACACATGTAGCATCAATAAAGTAAAATTTTGAAATTTTTTTGGGGTGATGTGCCATCTCTGTTATTGGAACAGCAAAGTCTTCAATATTTTTGAGTGGACTTATAATAACTTTAAAACAAAAGACAACAGTATAACAAATAACCATTTCAAAGCATCTATCTTGTTAACAAATACTTGACAGAGTGTGGTGAATGTAGGACACCTAAATTAATTGTAGCTAACTTGATTTATTGGCCCTTTTTGTTGAAACAGAAATCAAACTGTTGTAGGTGCTTCTGCTGAGAATCCTTAATTTTTGCATGAGAAAAGATTTGCTGGGATAGGTTTCCCAGCAATAATGACGTGGATGGTCATTATTCTGGATGGTCCAGAATAATCTTGGAACATCCCAGACATTTTTAAATGAATGAGTTAATCAGTATGCAGATGAAGTATAAACAGGAAAACTGAGAATACTTTGGGAATTATAATAAATGAAAAGACATTTCTGAGAATGTTGTCTAGAAAATTACATGGATTTATATGTGTAATTTCTATGAGTGAAATCGGATTCAAGGGGGAAAATCATGGTCAGAGAGAAAGCTTTGCAAGACTCTAGGAGAGATTTAACGCTCTCAAGAATTCCTTCAACCTTTTGCACCAGCAAAAAGGCATCCTGCATGTAGAGATAATAAAGTCAACAGTCAAGGAACAGCTCCTATCACAATTGCTTGACAGCTTATTTCTGCAAAATATCATGTTTTGAAATGAAGGGGGAAAAAAAACAGAGGCCTTGCTGTCCTGGTGTCTTTGGGAAGAGATCTTCCCTCAGAAGATTGGGCACAATTTATTGTTAATTCAGACTTTTAAATTGTTTTAGCAGTTTTAAATTACATCTTAAATACTTCTTCCTTCACAGTTACCACTATTTTAAGGGCTCTGTTATTGTATAATTGTTTAGAGATACTATATTAGATTAATGTTGGACACCATCTTGATTGGATTGCTTGGAAATGCTGCTTAAAATGTAGATAATTAGACCTTAATGATGTCCATGGGGTCGCGATGGGTCCGACACGTCTTCGCAACTAACAATAACAATAATCCTTTATTAGAAAAATGTTACACATACACATTTTCTATGTTGAGTTCATTACTCAATTTATTATCAAATCTACATTTCAGAGTTTTTTTGTTTCCAGAGAAGCAGGAATCAATCCCTTCAATGACAAGGAACTTGGGATGTGAGAGACAAGACAATGACAAAATGTAGCTCTGAGAAAGGGATAGGGAACAGTCCTTTTTTGAAATGTTTGGTTTAAATGTTTATTGTTACTGTAGCATATTTCTTTAGGCCAAATTCCATTGCTATATCTGTGCTAAAAAATCTTAATAATGTTTGTCAGTGACTGGGTTTTGATTTCTGGTTTTCCATAAAGATTCAGGTCATCCCTAAAAAGCAAGTGTGATGCTTTATTAGCAATTTTGCTATTTAGCAGAGATTCATTTTCTTCAAAACATTAGAAGTGGGATCATAGCGATGACAAGTAATAAGGGTAACAAATCACTGTGGAAAGTCCTCTCCTAATTGACAAAATTATTATTTATTAAACTTGTATGCCACCTGACTCTCAACAATATTTGTTTGTTTGATTGATGTCTATATGCTGAAATCTGCTTTCGGAAAGGGTTTCAAAACACATAGATTCCAGAGGACCTAATGCAAGGAAGACCTAATGTTATTATTTTTATGTAAAACATTCACAGAATGTTCAAAAAGTTAGAACCAAAATCAGTTTGGAGCAAAATTAGCAACAGCGGTATCAAATACTATATGACAGTGTTTTCAAAACTTTTTTCAAAATCATAGCAGGCCCCCAAATTGCAACATTCTTTCTTCTTTTCCTTCCTAAACAGATCAAGTCTATGAAAATAATGGAAGGTGAAGACAATTGGACACTGGTATTGATTTTGTCTGTTGGATTTACAACAGACCCATTTCTATGCATAAGCTTCTTTGTGGTATTCTTGGTTCTTAGTCATCTACTTCTTAATATTGATTGGGAACCTGGAATTCCTGTTTGCACACACCCATGTACTTCTTTGTGGGTAGCCTTTCCTTCCTGAATACCTGGAATTCTTTGGTCTACACTCCTCAAATTGTCTATGTCTGTGTATGGAAGCACAACCACATGTCCCTCTCTGGTTGTACAGCCCAATTTTTCTTTACTGCTGGAATGGGCTGGAGTGAATGCGTCCTACTGGCCTTCATGATCTATGACCACTTTGTGGCCATTTGCAACCCACTTCTTCACAACACTGCCACGCTCAAGAAACTCTGTGTCCTGTTCCATTGCACACACCAATAACATGTTCCACCTATGCTTCCATGATAGTAATATCATCAACCATTACTTTTGTGATGTGCCACCACTTGTGAAGATGGCCTGTGACAACACAAGAGTAAAAGAATATGAACTCATACGAACTTTCTGCTTAGGCACCAGTAGAGTCCTCTGGAGCCCGGTCTGAGTCATAGTTCTCAGTTTCTAGGAAAAAAAGGGAAGAGAAAGTCATGGGGGAGGGGAGAGAAATAAAATAACTGACAAACCTTGCAAAAAAACCTGGTGTATTGGCAATAGAGTTAGGGAAGAAATAAATAGGCTAGCTCAGTGATGGCAAACCTTTTAGAGACTGAGGGCCCAAAAAGTGGTCCCGCCCCTGCTCCACCCCCTGCCCCGCCCCTGCTCTGCCCCCCCCCATCCCTCAACCTGCCTGCCCACAAGACCACTCACTGCCTCCAGGGCCCGCTGCAGATTGCCCAGGCAGCCCAGCAGCGCTATGGCGGTCATGCCCTCTGCCCGCACCCTGCAGCATCAATTGTGCGTGATGGGGCGTGAGGGCAGAATCTTGTCTATGCTGCCTGGCTGTCATGTCCTTGGCTGCACTGCTCCGTGTGGGCCACGCTCGGGGGTGACTCTCCTTCAGGGGGGCTGCTGGAGAGGAGGGGGTCGCAGGGGGATGCAAGGCTGGGGCAATGGCACGTGTGCTCACAGAGAGGGCTCTGAGTGCTGCCTCTGGCACCCATGCCATAGGTTCGCCACCACTGGGCTAGCTACTTTTTCATCATTGACTTTTTAAGCATCTGTCACAGGGTTCTCCAGCTTGGTGGCTCTGCTCATGCTCACTGGGCCTTGCACAGGCAAAGTGAGAATGTTTGCAAAAGTCATTTCCTGCTTGCCTGGGAAGGCAGCATCTGCTTTGCACAGGTAAAGAGGGAAGCCAAGCACAGATTTTAGCAGTGCTCCCCCTTTGCCTCTGCAAGTTTGACCAGCTTTATTGTTTTCAGTTTAAATGTGATTCTTTTCTAATACCTCCCGGTAGGATCTAATCCACACAGAACATCCCAGTATGATGAGAAAGCAGCCAAAGTTGTTTGTAAGCCATGGTTGGTCACTTTTTTTTAATGGGGGAGGGGGATGTTTCTTTAAGTAAACCATGTCATAGTAAAATGTATAAACTCAGTCTTAATGTATCACATTTTGGGGGTGCCGTATTGAGGGAGGCTTATATTATTTGGAGAAAGAAAGGAAATTCAGAATTAAGGAAAAAAAAGTCTGTCATGTAGGGAGAAGTCTTCCTGAAGATCTTCACAAGAAGGTAAATTGGACAGTAGCTTCAACTGGTTAATTTGCTTGGATTCTTTTCAGAAAGAGGAATAGATACTTGCTGATCTTTCCTTTTTCTCGTGTACTTTCATTGTTCGTGCAACCACTTAATCTCCCCTTCCTGTTCTCACAGATCTCTGCTGTTGGAAGCGGAAGCTTGGAGCTCTCTAGAGTTGACTCCTTTGGGATCGACCTCCCTTTACTCCCAGCCTAACCAACCAGCAGTGAGAAACTTGGCAGGTCTTTTCACCCAAGAATATAGTATTGGATCCAAGTTTCCCAAACCTCATTACCACTGATTGCTTCTTTAAATGGGAAACACGTAGCATGAAAGAACAATTCAATGTATCAAGGACCACATTTTGGAAGACATAGGCTCTGCCTCCAAGTAGTTTTCTGTCCCCCAACCTTGTTCTTTTTTTTCTATTTGTTAGTATTATATTTTAATTGAAATTGGGTTGGTTAGTTTTCTTTGGTTTGTTACAAGCTGCTCAGAGTTGGGCAGCCATATAACTTCTTTAAAATAAATATAATTAATGCTATCCCAAAAAAAAGTAAATTAATTAAGAGTCACAAAAACAACAGCTGAAATTATCGTTCTACCCACTTAGAAGATTTAGTTGAAGTGGAAAGTCTTTTTTTTCTTCTTGGTGCAATGCCCAAGAAAAAGCATTTCATAGTCTGGGCTCTTACGTGTACTGAGACATTCTCTTACATGGATTGTATTGCAATACAATCTAGTGATGCTATATTGTAATATCTTGCAATACTTTGATGGTGTTATTAAGATTCCCTGCAGCAGGGCAAACCATCCTTCAGTGATTAGGAGCTTTAAGTCATTCACTGTTTTTTTAACCCAATGTTCCTCACAAGGACTATCTTTCAGCACACTGAATGCCTCTTAGTGTCAATGCTGCTAACATCGGATGTTTTTGTTTTGACTACAGTTGGAGATGCAACCATTTTCTTTTTATGTTTTACTCTTAGAGTTAGAGTTAGAGTTAGATGATGCTGGGGGGAGGAATGTGCATGAGAGTTTTAGCTAGACCAGTGTTTCTCAACCTTGACAATTTTAAGGCATGTGGACTTCAACTCCCAGAATTCCACAGCCAGCAATGCCTTAAAATTGTCAAGGTTGAGAAACACTGAGCTAGACATAACAATACTGGACCTAGTGTGTGAACCAAGGTTATTGAAATATGAGATGATAAGAATTGGTGGGCTGGAGAACTGGAGGGAAAGCCTGAATTTCAAACTAATTGGAGAATGTGATTTATGATTGTTAATTGGAGAAGGGAATTATGCTTTGATACTATGTGCTCAGGGGAGGGGAATTTAGTTTTTGGCTTTGATTATGTTAGTGTTGACGCTATGCTTCTCTAATAAAGATTCTTTAAGGTAAACAATGCCCCAAAGTTCTTTGAAGAGTTTCATCTGTCAGAACCATGACACTTAGGCTGTTAGAGAAAAGGAAGGATATTAGGCTAACATAAGTTATATTTATGCAATATTTACTGTAACACTGGAGGAGAGCAATATCTGAGTTCCTCATAAAATTACATAACAGTGCAATGAAAGATGTATCTGGAATTTCCCTAAACAATTGTTAGAAAGTACTCTCCAAGCAACTAGGAAGCCAGCTTGATCTTGTGATTAAGGCACCAGGCTAGAAAGTGGGAGCCTTAGCCATGAAAACCAGCTGGGTGATATTGGGCCAGTCATTGTCTCTCAGCCCAATTTACCTCACAGGGTTGTTGTTGTGGGGAAAATAGGAGAAGGGAGGATATGTTGGGTATGTTCGCCACATTGAGTTATTTGCAAATATAATAAAGGTAGAATACAAATAAACAAACAAACAAACAGCAGGATTTACTTCTCAATAAATGCCTATTCCAAATTTCTTTAGCAGAACATTCTCCAGATCTTTTCAGACCTCAATAGCTCAAATTGCCAGATAATAAACATTTTCACCATTTTGGCTGGGAATTGCCACATTTGGAGAATGCCAAGTTGCAGAAGGCTAGCATCTAGGGTGGGACTGTGAATCTTTTAATAAAAATAAATAAATTCATATTAAATGTATGTACAGAATAACTGCATTATTGATTAATGTTTAAGGCCTTTCAAAGCTCAAGGCCTAGTTCTCTGCAGGACTGCCTTGTTCAATGATACCTTACATCTGATTAGATCTAGGACAGGGGTAGGCAACCTTGGCTCTTTTATGACTCGTGATGCTGGCTCAGGAATTCTGGGAGTTGAAGTTCACGAGTCATAAAAGAGCTAAGGTTGCCTACCCTTGATCTAGGACATCAGACTTACTGCAGGTCTTATGGTTAATATGTATCAGCTTTCCTAGGTAGATCAGACAGGAAATTTGATCAGATGAGCTCTTCTAATTTATTGTAAAGCTACATAAACAGAATCTTGCAAGTCTAAAAGTACAATCTCCCACCCTCTCCTTTACAGCCTCTCCTTTACAGCCTGAGAACTTGGGCTGTTTCCCAAGGCAACATCTCTTTCGCCATCTTCCATTTCCACATAACCTCACAACATGTCATCTTGTGGACCTTGGAAATGGGCTCTTTGTATGTGGGCCCCTCCCCTACTAGTCTATGTGATTGAATCCTCTCCAAAATCTAAATAGCTTCGGCCTTTTTTTTTTTTGTTTAGAGAAGACTTTAAAATCTGCCTTTTTCAGCAGGCCTTTCGCTACAGTGATTTTGGATTTTATTCCTTGGTGCTTGTTATTTCCTTCCCTGATAAACAGAGATTGGCGGTAGTTGATGCTTGTCGTTTTCTACTTATTTCACTGTTTTAACATATTGCATGCAGCCTAGACTCGCTTAGATCAGCATTTTTCAACTTTGGCAGTTTTCAAATGCGGTTCTGAAAGCTGCCAAGATTGAGAAATATTGATTTACATTATTGTGATAGTTTACAAAGTGAATAAATGTTTTTGAACTAGAAGGCAGAACTTCGTTTAGCAATGCAGCTTGTTGGGAAATCCTTGGGCAAGTCTCCCTCTCTCCGCCCTACAGCTACCCCATTGCTCAGCATGATAATATTCAACCATTTGGAGGGCTCATGGGGAGCTGTCTAGAGACATCTCTTGGCCTTCCGCAAAGGGGTCAAAACTTGGCTGGAGGGCCCTGCTTGAGGGATACAGAGACCCACACAACCATGGGGCTAGCTGACCCCAGGACAACAACTCCTTACCCCCCCCCCCATTAACAACGGCTAATCCTCCATCTTGGAATTCCTCACCTTTTGAAATGTAATGTTATTTTTGTAAGTTTAAAACTTTTAAATCTTAAATTAAGTCAGAGTTTAATGTTAATTTTATTAATTATATTGTCTATGAAGATTCTCAGTCCTCCAGGCCCTGGTTGTCCCAAAGGTGTTTTTTTCAGGAGACAGCTGGACTTTCTTGTTTTTCTCATCCAAGAAGCTTCTTCAGCTCCGACTGGATGGTGGTGATCCTTCCTTTCATTCCCCACCATCCAGTCAGAGCTGAAGAAGCTTCTTGGATAAGAAGCGAAACGTCTTCAAAGAAAAACAAGAAAGTCCAGTTGCCTCCTAAAACAGCATCTCTGGGATATTAATTATATTGTACACTGCCCAGAGCGGTTAAGAATTAGGAAATTAGAAAATAGTTACGTGCGTGCATGCATGCATACATACATGCATGCATACATAAATACATACACCAAGTTTTTAAAGCAACATTTCCATAAAGTATCACATAAACTTTTATTACGAATAAAGTCATTTCTCGATCGGAGCAGCTGGCGTTCGCATTCTCCTCCTCCTTCTCGTCACAATCTTTGGCGACGCTACATTAGTAACCATTCCGAGAAATGCCCCCCCCCCCAAAAGTAGCCGCTTTCGGGAGCCAATACGCGCGCGCAAACCCGAGATTCGGCGTTTCGCCGCCCCTGCTGGCCTCCGTTCCGTTTCCTTTTCCCGGAAAAGCGATGCGAGCGAAACTGTCATCGAGGGGTACCGCCCGCAGTTGCCTGGCCTCGGGAGAGGGAAGCTGACGCGGGGAACGAAAGAGCTTTCTTCCTGCGGCAGCTGCCGAGCAAGAACTGCAAGCTTAGAGAAGGGAAGAAGCGACTCTCTGGCGGGTGAGCATCTTCCCGGCTACTTCTGGACCGGCGTTATGTTTTTCCGTGGGCGGAAGGAGCGGGCGTGGTAAAACCAAGAAACGACGCGGGGGAATCAGAGAGCCGCGTTGCTTCCTACGGGCGAAGCCAAGTCAGAGCACGGATCTAACATTCAGTTATGATCTACTTGACTGGATTTTTATTAGCAGCAGTGTAGTGGAGGAAGAGTACGGATTTCAGCTGTCCTCGTCTTCAGAGGAGACAGCAAACGCAGACACCCCCCTCCTCCCCCGTGGTATTGGGATCGAAGTTGGACAGGAAAGGGTTCCGCGTTCTGCACACTAGTGTCTAGACTGGAATTTCATTAATTTGGCAATTGGTCCTCAAAGGTGGACTTTTGCAGCAGTGTTGTTCGTAAATTGATTATTAAAAATCTGGCCTCAGTAGTTGTGCTTTGGGAGAGCCAAGGTAGTTGAGATCCCATCCGCAGATGTGATTGGCTTTTAAAAAGTAAATAGCGGTTGTACAGATCGACTCCGCTTTGGAGCATTGGTGTGGTCCTCTATCCCCATACACAGGCTAACCATCTGGATTGGGCCTTGCTATTTGCTTTGAAAAGTCCATTAATGTAGTTGCTCTTTGTGTTAATCTCATCTGTTCCAGGTCAACTCTGTGGTTCTGCAACATTTCCAGTTATATGCTGCCATTTTCATTTCCTTTCAGTTGGACTGGACTAGACTAGACTAGAGCTGGAAGGGGACCTTGGAGGTTTTCTAGTCCAGCCCCCTGCTCAAGCAGAAGAATCTATACAATTTTAGATAAGTGACTGTCTAGTCTCTTCTTAAAAACCTCCAGTGATGGAGTGCCCACGACTTTTGAAGGCAAGCTGCTCCACTGGTTAACTGTCCTTACTGTTAGGAAGTTTCTCCTTAATTCCAGGTTGTTTCTCTCTTTGGTCAGTTTCCAACCATTGTTTCTTGTCTTGCCCTCTGGTGCCTTGGAGAATAATTTGACCCCCTCTTTTTTGTGGCAGCCCCTCAAATACTGGAATACTGCTATCACGTCACCCCTATTTCATCTTTTCTTTAGACTAGGCCAAACCCAAATTCTGCAGCCGTTCTTCATATGTTTTAGTCTCCAGGCCTTTGATCATGAATTAAGCAACTCACATACATGATGAACAGGTTGACTGGAGTGTTTTTCTTTAATGCCAAAAATGAAACATGAAATGTCTGTGGAGATGGTGAAATCAATTCCTAAAGAGGAAGAAATAGAAAATGTTCTTTCTAAAAACTTGTTTTGCTTTATCATCAATAAGAGGGCCAGGAAATACACTGTAGTTCTCTTAACTGCTAAAAAGCTTCCAGATGGAGGGTTTTCTGAACGATGACATGAATGAGGTGGGTCAATTACACATGAAAAATAATGAAATATGGAAACCCTTTGGTTTCCTATGAATGCAGTAAGAAATTGTACAATAAAACCTTTGATTGGAAGCGCCAATCACTCCTAAAAGTAATCATCTTGTGATCAGATATGGAACTTGCTACTATGGTTTAATGAAGTTACCGTTTCTTTGTTTAGGTAGACTCTTGGTGGCAAAACTGAAGTGGCTTATTAAGTTGGATGCCAGTTCAGCCCTCTACCTACCACTCTTCTTCACTCTGTTAATGACTTTGGTAAATAGGTAGCAGAAATGCTTACCACATTTGTAAATGATACAAAAATTAATATACCCCCTCTGAGAAAAACTGAAAATGATCTGGGTAAAGTTAGATAAATGGGCTAAAACCAACAACAGTGTATTTAATGAGTGTAAAATTCTTGGAAATAGAAATCAAACCAACAGAGATAGGATGGGAGGATATTAGGCTTGGTAACAGTATTGGTGAAAAAATTCCTGGAATACTAATTGATTGGAATCTGAGCCAGTTTGTTCTAGTGGTTAAGGCACCAGGCTAGAAAGTAGTATGATGTATCAAATATAATGGGAAAACAATTCCACTATTTTTTGAATTGGTCAGATTCATTTTAAATATGGGTTCACCCGGATTCTTATAAACTGGAACACATTCATTTTGGCTCTTGGTAATTATGCATTTTGTTTTCTTCAGAAATGGCCAGCACTGTGACAGAGCATGGAAATGTGAGGATCATCACTCAAACAGTCCCACAGACAGGCTCTGTGCCAACACCGGCAGCTACCGTCAGAGTGGTTGACTCTGCTTCCGGGGCATCTCAGTTTGTACTAACCCATAACAAAAAGATCAAGAATACTCTGCTCAATGTGATTGGGGTAAGGTCCTCTAGATTTGTCCAACTAAGCCCAAATTCTGTGAAGTCCTCCACATTTCTCTGGGTGAGACAATTCAGATCCTCAACACCGTTCAAGGAAGACTTTTTAACAAATGGAATTATAAGTAGAATCACAGACTCTTTTCATTTTTAAATAATTATGCTAGTGTCTGAAAGGTACACTAAATTTTAGTTCCGTATGTAGAGGGAGAGCATGGTTTAATCCTTCCTCTATCCATTCCTGAATTCTATTGTAGTAGAACTTATTACCTGGACTGCTACCATCCACATTTTTTGCCTAATCCCTAAATAAGAAGCTCGTGCTCCAAAGATATTACAGCTATTTTTGTTTTAATATGCTTTTAGCAGATAGTTTTGCTACTGTATTACTTCTATTGGGATTGTTGGTAACCAGATACAGTATAGAAGAATAACCTTGGATTCTTCACAAACCTAGAAATTTTTTTGGTTTTGGACAGCATTGAAGACAAACTCCTACTTTTTAGTATGGCATGCCTAAAAAAATTAGTATTGCAAGACACCTCTTAATGGCTTGGTTTTTCCTTAACCAATGCTCAAAGTCCACTCTATGTTTCTTTTTTAAAAAGTGAGGATTATATTTTAAAAAAGGAAAGCCAAAGGAGGAGGGGGCAGCACAAGGAGGGCACTGGATGATCTCTCTCCAGCTGAGCCCCTGCAAATAATCTTGAATCTATGCTGAAATCCCAAGAACATATTTAAATTCACCATTTAGTTGAAATGATGGCAGTGATTTTATTTATAATTCTGAGTTGATTTTCGTCTGCCCCCACTCCCCATTGTTTAATATTGCTGTCTTATCCAAAATACTCTTTCTAATAGAGGAAAAACTTGATTTTGTAGGATATTTCTCATTAAAACTTTTGACATATTGGGGATCGCATAGTACAAAATACACCTTGGGTCTGTTAAATGGTGATGTTGATGCTTTAGATACCTAAATACATCGCTTGCACCCTTTTTCTTTTTTCCTTCAGATCATGCAGATTGCTTTTGGGGTTACGCACGTGAGCTTTGGCATTGCCCTGACAGCAGCTCAAAAAAGCTTCAGTATCACTGTGCAAAGTGGCACTTACTTCTGGATTGGAATCCTGGTAAGCAAACTTTTTGAGAGGCACAAAGGTTTACCCATCTTCAGTCTATAGAAGCTTCTGTAGGGTTCTATATAGTTTCAGAATCAGGGAGAGATCTAGCAAACCCCCTTCCCCAAGTAGGCAATATGTTTGTTCAGCACAAACCTTTCCTGACACCTTTCCCCCCCCCCAACTTGGTGCTTTCCAGATATCTTTGAATTCAGTTCTCATAATATCAGTGTTGGTTAGAAAATAGTGAAGTTAAAATCCAATGCAAGCCAAAGACATCAGGTTAAGGGATACTTTTTTTTCACATAGAAGACTTTTTAAGTTTCTGAGCATATTAAGTTTCTGAGCAAATTCAACTGGCATGCCTTAACCTACTCCTAAGGGAAACTGGAATAGGCTTTTTCTCATCTTTTAGTTGCCTTCAATTCTTAATGCTTGAGTAAGGAAGAGGGATGTAAATTTAATTAATAAATGTTTAGTTTGATTCTAGGAGCACTGGTTCTACAATGTAAAATAGGCTTGCCCTCATACCTGCTATTTGTTTTTCTTTGCTTCTGTAGCTCTTGATCACTGGGTCTTTGTTGGTAGAAGTTGAGAAAAGACAATCTGTTCAACTAGTAAGTATATCCCCAGATTTATCAGTCTGGCTTTGTTTTTCCTCGCTCAGGTAAAGCTACCATAGAATGGTGGCCAAGGTAAATTTCACTACTTGAACAAAAAATTGCTGAATTATACTAATGTATAGGAAAAAGAGAAGGAGGTTTATATCATGGAAGCAAGACAAAAGTGCTCACAATAGATAATAAAGAAACTATAGGTAGTGTAATTTGGAGTTTATAAGCAAAGTACAGAGCCATTTCTCATGGCCAAATTAAAGTATTTTCCATCAATTCTTGAACTGGCAGAAAATTATGCTGGTATAAAATTTGCTATCTCCAAAACGTCACCCTGCAGAGATACAAAACTAGCAAATTGTGCTCTCTTTATCTATGACAAATTGGTGGATTTTGCTCTCACCAAATCACTCTCTTGAAGGTGGGAGGAGGAGGAGGAGGAGGAGGAGGAGGAGGAGGAGGAGGAGGAAATTTTTGACAATGATTAACCAGCTTTTAAAACTTGCTCACAAATGCCTCGCATGGATGCATTCAAAAGGAATCTGTCAACTGATATCAGCTGATCATTGGCATCCTTTCTGACTGCTAACAAGCACTGAGGAGAATTGGGCTGTGAAATAGTAGAGAGAGCTGGTTTCACTACTTCACCATGCTGCTCCCATCCACCCTTGCAGCCCAGTAATCAGCTGCTGTTTGGGTTGATCCAGGTCTCTGGGATAGGGATTAAATTATGATTGCTCCAATGAGCTCATGGATGGTATAATTTCTTCCTATTAGTAGAAACCAGGTTGCAGAATTACTGACATGCTATCATTTCACTATTTTAGCTTTTAAGAGGCAATATACAGAGAAAAATAGCCAGATACCAGGTGTGGGAGGGAAAGGGGTGGCGTGGGTTATGGAAGATGTTGGGGCAGCTCAGGTCAGGAGAAATGCAAGTGGGTGGGCTGAGAAAGGTGTGGGGGGGATCCTTCCTCCTTGTTCCTGTTCTGTCCCAGCCTTTGTGAGTCCTTGTTAAGCTCACAAGGAGAAACTTCTCTTCCAACAAGCAGGCTGGAATCACAGGAAAAAACTCCTTTTATTATTTACAGACCTGAATAAATGTCCAAAGCAAACAAAACACAGTACACTGAAACTTGATTTCTTAATACAAATGGTTGCCTTCAGCAACCAGCATCTCCCACACCTTCCCTTTTATTATGCAGCCAAGGTGTGCCTTCTCCTTTGCCTTTGGAGCCGCCCCATTGCATTCCTCTGTCCGACTCTCTTTTCTTGCTGGCATTTACATGCATCCTGGATATCTTCCAGCTGTGAGTCATCACTGTCCAACTCAGCCTCCCAGCACAGCTGTGTCTCAGCCTGAGTGCGAGTAGAGGGGCCAGGCTCCTCCTCAGACTGTAAGTTTGGAAGCTCCTCAGAGCCTTCCTCTGATTCTGATGTCACTCCAGGCCCCTCCTCCTCTAATTCCTCTGATTCAGCTGCCAGGTCCACTGGCTGATGAGGAATCCCAACAGCTCCTTCCCCTTTCCCATACCAGCAGACAGGTAAATGGCTGCTGCCAGAGGAGGGGAAGGGAGCAAAGGGTTGCAAGTCTGGCTGGGAAACTGTCACAGAATATTGAAAATGAAGATCATGCGACTGGAGCAGCAGCTCATCAGTACAGCAGCAGCCAGTAGCACTGAAGCAGCCACAACATTCTCAAATTTCATTCGTGAGACATGAGTCCTATATTTTGGATTCATTCTGTAAGTTAGCCCAATCAAAAATTGTTGCCCTATGATGCACCATTTTGCCTGGTTAAAGGTCATGACAAGAATAATTTTAGTACTATATCGACAGATGCTTCTAAGAGTTACACAAGATGTATAACAACTAACATTTATCTAATATATTGATGTAGGTGAAATCTGCTTTCTTTGCCAACTTGATATTTTGTATAGCTGGATTGATTGCAATAGTCCTACATGGTATTGAGATTGCACAAACTGTTAAAGAAGGAAACCCATGTGACTCGCACCCCAGTCACTACTGCCGAAATTATCATCAGGTAAATTCCTGACCTCCCTTCATGTGTTCGTAGCTGCAACTGAAATGATTCTGACATAGTAAGATTCAGACCTTAAAAGACTGTTCAACTAGTCTAAATTTAGTATAGATATGAGCCCTGTTCTCCATTATGGGCTTTATTTTGTTTTGTTTTGTACTTTTTTCTGTCACTTGCAGAACTATAATTAAATTGTGCTACTCTGATATTTTTAAATGGAAACAAACACATTGACTGAGTTAACATATTACATTAAGCCATGATTTCCTTAATGATTTACCATGATTTGACAAGTAAACTGCAAATAAATACACACAACATTCTAAGATATAAATTAGTATTAACAATTCACAGTGGTTGAGTTCACACAGGATGCTAAGTCAAAATTAAACATTATTTCTAAGTGTAGTGTTATTTCTAAGTGTAGTGTCAAAATCCAATTACTGTATTCTTTCTATATTGATTGAGAAACTCATGAAATAATTTCTTGAATTTTGATCTATTCAGCCTTTCCATCTTAGCATTTCTTTTCAACACTTCCCTGCGTATCATCTCCCTGAATGTAGCAGTAATTTTTATGAGCATAACTGTGCATGTACTTTAACACACACACAAAAAAAATACATTAGAATTACAAAATGCTCTCTGGCTCATGTACCCATTGCCCAGAACATCTGCAATAATATCAATAGTTTTGCAATTTGAAAAAATGAAATACATGTGTATTTATAGTGGGTCCATAAATAGGAAAACTTGAAGTCATCGTAATTAATCTCTAAAGAAACCAGATGCTTGGATATTTTCTGTGAGAAAAGGTTTAGGATTGCTTCACTTGTGTTTCCCTTTTTTAGAATCACTGAAGGCATATAGGATTTTTTATGTATGTATAAAATAAAGCTTGTTTGCTGCTAGAAACCTTATCTCATACATACCGTTGCGTATTCAGATCAACATCACAGGCCTGTGTCTCTCACTTCAAAGGACATAAAAGTCAGTCATGGCAATTGTCCTACCAAGACAGTCAGCCCATCTTCATATCTGTTATTTTCAAACATGATAAACATCTGGTTTAGGATTATGAGAACTTCTAGGGGCTAGGAAAAGCAAGGATCTAGTGATATACAACATCTCTGGGTTTTCTTTACTGATATCTGCAACATTAGAATTTGACTGGCTACATTATATTTTGGGTTCTCAAAAAATCCAGTGTGGATAAAATTGAAGGGAAGCCAAATAATTCCTCATTTTGGTAACACAATTGAAAGGAAACAACTGAAATGTTAAATTTAAATAAAATACTAAGTGTATCTGAAGAAGCCACTTTACAGCTTCTAAATCAGCGGTTCTCAACCTATGGGTCGCGACCCCATTTGGGGTTGACCGACCATTTTTCGGGGGTCGCCAAAGGCGGCGATCCGCCATTTTTTCCCCTCAGGGGGCGGCCCCGCACATGCACGCTGCGCATGGGGCGGCCCCCGCCCCCATGCGGCAGCGCAGCGCATGCGCAGAACGTTTGTGTGACGGGGGTCGCCGTCACACAAACGTTGAGAACCACTGTTCTAAATTAAGTTGAGCAGCTATGTCAACACAGATTTTTTAAAAATGTATCTATGTTGGTGGAAAGCCCATCTATGTAGCAATAGTTCCATTACAATGATGTTATTTTGAATGGTAGGCAATAATTAAGCTGGTTGAAGAATATATTTGAGGCTGTCAAATGGGACAGAGATTAATGGAAGAGGTGCTGACTTCTGCTGCCTATTAAAGTCAGGTCTACTTCAGATGGTAGTGAGGTTTCTGACAAGCAGAAAGAGCAGCTTGTCACCTGGAATATGTCTAGCAGGGTGATTAAAAACTGAATTAATGTGTCAATTTTCTTATTACATTATAGTATAACAACACAGAAACTATTATAAGAAAGCACTGTTTTGCTGTCAGATCAGTCTGGAAGAATAATTATGTTGAAGATCTATGCAACAGTGCTGCCTGCACTGTTCAGTCACTAGCTTAAAGAAAAGATCTCATTTGAAAGGAGGGAGGTGCATCCTGATTGTTTACTGTTTCTTCAGTCTTCATCATAAAAAATTGCTCCATAGTTTTGTAGCCAGAATAAAATGGGAAAGCTAGAAATATAAGGAAGACGTAAAATCAAAAGAAACTAAAAACCCTGGAAAAGCAAAGAAGCCTATTGTGGTCACCAGGCCACTTTGGAGAAAAAGAAGGAACCCTGCCTTTCTTTGCAAGGGAAAGATAAGACCTGGGTGAATGAAGCCATTTTATTCCATGCCCACCTTGGATACTCAAGGAAGGTGGCACCCTAGGCAAAAGTCTGAAAAAGGTCTTGTCTTGCATGGGAAGGATGAAGCTGAGGCAAGCAAAAGCCCATCCCCTCAGGCTTCCTGACTGAGGATCACAGTAGGTGACTCCTGTAGCCTTCACCTGTACCCCGCTTTTTATTTCAGAGGAGCTCAGGCAGTACTCCTGAGTGACGTGGTACAAAAAGAGCAAATAAGCCCCAAGTTATCAACATACACCAAATTAAACTAAGATTATATTAAGTGTAACTAAATTAAAAAAGTAAATAATTGAGTAATATTTGGATTTTTAGTTAATTGTTTTTCACTTCACTGATATATGATTTCCTGTAGTCCCAAACAACTATAATGATAATGTTTTCAATTCTATGGTTTATATAACAGAGGAATTTACAGTCAGGTAGAGTGGTAATGATCAGCACAATTGTATGTGATTTTCCCCACAGATTATATTGTATGGCCTGAACTCTGTGTTCATCATCTTTGTGCTTCTTGAAGTATTCTTAGCTGTCATGGCTGTGATCAGGCTCAAGATTCAAAAGCAACAGACCTATCAACCAATGGTGAGGATAAAAACCCAACTAGCTTGTCTATTTTACTTTTGTCTGGGTTACTGATGTAGCAAATGTAGTCTTAAACCAGGAGCTTTGAGGGCTATAAAGGAGAGCCATGTTAATCAAGGAGCTAGATAATCTGTGTTATCAAGGAGAGATCCAATCTAAAAACGAAGGAAAAAAATTCCTGACAGTGAGAATGATTAATCAGTGCAACAAATTGCCTCCAGAAGATGTGGGTGCTCTAACACTGGAGTTATTAAGAAGAGGTTGGAGAGCCATGTGACTGAAATGGTATAGGGCAGTGTTTCTCAACCTTGACAATTTTAAGGCATGTGGACTTCAACTCCCAGAATTCCACAGCCAGCATTGCTGGCTGTGGAATTCTGGGAGTTGAAGTCCACATGCCTTAAAATTGTCAAGGTTGAGAAACACTGGTATAGGGTTTCCTGATTGAGCAGAGATTTTGGACTAGAAGACCTCCAAGGTCCCTTCCAACTCTGTTGGAATTCTGTATAATCCATAGTAGCAAAAAAAAAAAAAAAAAAACCAACGTAAGAGTTTGATAGTATCTTTCCCATCTAACAAATATTATTAAATCCACATCACTCTATATACATGATGAAGTAAGCCACAGCTCATGAAAGCTTATGCCCTGTAATAAAATTTGTTAGTTGGAAAAGGTGCACCAGAGCTTCCTTCTGGTTTTCAGGACCTGAGCACTCTCAAATCCTGAACCTCCTTCTGTTAATATTTAGAGATTCCCAAGTGTTCTCCAGGCGTTTTGATTCTACTATTTTGGGAATTATTATGCAGAAAAATGAACCTTATTCTTGAGCAATTAAGTGGTTAAAAGCCTGTATATTTGCTAGATTAATCTTTATTGTGTATGTTTTCCAGACATCATGAAGACAAGTGGTTTCTCTTCTCCTGTCGCACCATGCTGAATATTTACTCTAGCGACTTCCCTGGCTTAAGCTAGTGTGAGCTTCCTACCATCTCTTGACTTTTTCAGTAAAGCTTCCCTTCCCTTGCTAAATCCCAAAGACCTGTCTCCATCTAGAAATGGAGAACAAGTTTTGTATTTGTTTATTATGAACTTCTCCTATATACCCTAGGAAAGCCACAGGACTGTCCCAAATACAAGGCCTGTTACACTCCCTGCATTATGAAATATCCTCTGTAGTTTCATCAACTTAGCCTGACAAGCACCAATCTTGATATGTGCTAGGGGTTCTCAGTGTAGATTTTATCATAGCTCTACCATCATTCCCTTTCATTTGTAACTTTTTGAGGTCTTCATGAAGAAGAGACAGATAATCTGCAAGTGATCTCCCCTCCTCCCCTTCCCCCCCCCCCGGCAATGCCATTTGTTTGGAATCGCCTAAAATTTGTATATTTTCATCTGTGTGTTTGTATGAGAGACAGATTTCGCCAAGCAGGCTTTCTGAGTTTTTTCAACATTTTTCTTTTTTATAAATAACTATTAAAATTTTAAGATGACAGAAACTATTGAGAACTAATATTAGAATAAAAAGGAAGAAAGAAAAGAAATAAGAACAGAAAAAAACACCGAAAAATATAATTTCTGATTTTTTTTACATCAGCTATATATGCTATATATGCACATTAAGCTTTTACCCTATAGTTACAACACTGTTTACATTTTTATAACTACTTTCTAATCATCAAAACAATGTATCGTAATTTCATATATTTTTTTTAGTTTCACACAAAAGGTCAATAAAGGTTTCCAATCAGCACTGAACTGTACTATAATGAAAGGCACTGATTAGGAGTCAGAAAAGTGGTTAGTGTTTGTACTGAAAGGAGAGAGAGATGTTCTGCTAAGTTAATTTATTTTTGTTGCCCTGGGGTTTAGTTTTACTTTAGTTCAGTGATGGCGAACCTTTTAGAGACTGAGTGCCCAAAATCTGCCCCTGCCCTGCCCATGTCCCACCCCCACTCTGCCCCACCTGCATGCCCACAGGGCCACTCACCGCCTCCAGGGCCCGCCGCAGATCACCCAGGCAGCCCAGCAGCACAATGGCCATGCCCACGCCCCGCAGCATCAACTGTGCGCAATGGGGCGTGAGGGCAGAGTCTTGTCTACGCTGCCTGGCTGTCATGTCCTTGGCTGTGCTGCTACGCATGGGCCACACTTGGGGGTGACTCTCCTCCAGGGGGGCTGCTGGTGAGGAGGGGTCACGGGCAGAGGCAAGGCTGGGGCAACGGCATGTGTGCCCACACAGAGGGCTCCGAGTGCCGCTTCTGACACCCGTGCCATAGGTTCGCCATCACTGCTTTAGTTTATTAAAGATAATAAAAGAGAATGGGCAATATGTTACCAAGTAATTAGCAGTGATGTGTTGCCTTGAGGAAAAAAGACAACCCCTGCCAAAGGAGGAATCATTCAATACATGGCACTGAAGCAACCTATCAGGAGCTTGAATTGAATTTCTTAAACCGTTACCACACTGTGATGTCATACAGAATTATTTCCATAGGCAAAAGAAACAAATGATTATGGGCCAATTTAGGCATTCAGCAAAAAAGGAATTGCCTAAAGACTTCTCTTGCCCCACTTTCTGTAGCAAAGGTTTAGTATTTCATCCTCATGAATACATTAACTGGCCCACAGATCCAATATAACCACTCAGATTGATAATGTCTCTTTTGATCAGATGAATTTTTCTGCTGTTTCACAAAGACTTGGTTGTTTTGTCTTCACAAGCTATTTCCATATGAAATGCTTACTTTTTAATTTAATTCAGTTTTAGAGAAACTTTTGTGTCTGCCCATGTTTAAATTTCACAGTTGATATATACAAAGGTAATGCCAGGGCTAAAAACTAAGAATGACACATGGTAATTCTTCCAAACTGAGTTCTTTAGTATTTCATACTTATAGACAGAATCTTACCAGACTGAGCAGGCTACTATCTGTATCTACCATGTTCTGTGAAAGATTAGGGAAGGGCTGTTTACACCCTTTCTTTCACACATAATATTTGGACTGAGTTGCCTCTTACACCTCTGGATTGCATCCTTTACCTCCTAGATCTCATGACATCTATTGCAAGTATTTTAATGCAAGTAAAATGACCTTATTATGTTTACAGCTTTTCCTGTAAAGCTGTGAAACGAAGAGCCATTTCACCAAGCAATCTGTACTTCAACTCAAAATCATCATGAATTTTAGGGGGGTTGTGTAGGCCTCTTTCATAATAAGACAGGTCCCAGAGTGACTGGGATATAGTGCTTGAGTAAATATTGTGAATGCCTCCATTTCTACTGTTCATTTTTTAACATAGTAATGGGTGCTTCTTGTAATGGAAACAAGTGCCTTTAGTTTTCTAAACTATGTAAATATGACTTGCCATGTTCTCATTGATATTTGCATTGAAATAACTATTCTTAACAGTTGCATTAATACTACTTTGGAGAATGTATGTTAACATTTGTATAATTATCAGAAATATTTCTTGTACTTAATGTAAGTCAATTTTCTAATCCCTTATTAGGATTATTCAGATATACAGCTCTGAAAAGAAAAACATGATTTATGGAACATGTGCTTGCACTTGTAGCATTCACTGGGAATACTGTAAATTAAATAATCTTTACCCAGGCTTATGTATCAGTTATGGAGGGCAGCAGCAGAACACAGCAAAAGATACACTTGCTTTAAGATAATTCCTAGCAGGTGCTCTGTACATGCTGTATACAGTAATCTCCCAGGCATTTTTGAATTGGGATCTCTATAGAGACCTATATTTTTATATACTATTCCTGAATAATTGTATTACATTCAGTGTTTGTTTGGGTTTTTTGTATTCAGATTACATAACCAAATACTGTGGTGTGAGTAAGTGTGCTAATAAATGTCAGGTAAAAATTTCCTGAGGAATTTTTTCTCTATGCATGTTCTGATAATTCCTGTTATAGTCAGCAGATCCACAATATGATGAAATCTAGTGTTACAGAATACACCTAATAAATCTTGAAAGGCAATCCATATCCTCTTGTTTCTTCATAGAGACAGCTTTAAGTAAAATAATATCCCAATTATATTAATCATAATAGTTCAAATATAGAAGAGCAGATATATAAAAGACTCCTTTGTAATGAAGGAGTCTTGTAATGAATCAAATTGAACAGAAAATGGACCCTATTTTAAGCCCATTTGAAATCCTAACCCAGGGTAGTAGATGCAGGGCTTACTTGCCTCCATAGATGAACAGGCTATTGATGCTTTTTTTCACACTGCACAGCATCTCCAGCAAGATGTAAAGGGGAAAGAGCTAGAACTTTCAGAGATTAATTGTAAGCAATTTTCACCTTTATTTGCAAGCTAGGTCAACAAGGATTACCTCAAATTGGATTCCAGGTTTGGAATATATCAGGTAACTTGACAACTGCTTGTCAAGTTCACATAGCTTGCAGCCTTTGAGGACATTGAGAGGGTATATATAGAGATGAGGCGGTCATCCATTTGTTTAATCCTTGCCCTTCCTAGTTGGCTACTCTAGTTCAGGCATCATGATTAAGACAGGCAACCAATATCTCTGAATGTGGAATATGTTCCTAACTGCTCAAAAGAGTTAGATATAAGAATATGAAAATATGTGGAAAAGAGAAGATTTTTTATAATAATTATAGGCCAATTTTAAATCTTCTATTGGGTATGATGATTGAGGCTGTAGAAACCCCAAAGTTCTGTATACTGTTTTAACAGTATACTGTTTTACCAACTTATGAAAGCATTCAGTATGCTGAAGAAATTTGCTGCTTCTCTACCCCAAGATTGCAACCAGTGCCCATTAAATTAGTTCTAATGGAATGAGACAGGCACCTTATGTTAACTCAATCATTAAGTTAACATACCAAGGCAGAATATCAGCGGATAACCCAAATCTGCAAAGATGAAGTCAGGAAAGCAAAGGCTCAGAATGAACAAAGATTTGCAACAAAAGTCAAAGATAATTATAAAAAAAGTTTCAACATATAAATAATAAAAAAGTAAAGAAAACAGTCTACTGAAGAGAGAACATGGCAAGGAAGTAACAGGCAGTAGAGAGAAAGCAGAGCTGCTTAACTCATTCCTTACATTAGTCTTCACATAAAAAGAAACTATAGCCCAACCTATCAAAAACATAATCACAAAAGACAGACTAGAAATAAAAATTAAAATAAGCAAGAAAATGATAAGATAACACCTGTCTGATCTTGATGAATATAAATCACCAGGACCTGACAGATTACATTCCAGAGTTCTGAAGGAGTTGGCAGTTGTTACCTAAGAATAGCTGTACCATATCGTAAGAGCTGGTGTGTTTCCCATTTTCCAAAAAGGGGGAAAAAACAGACCCTGGAAAATAGACCAATCAGCCTAACATTAATACCTGGGAAGATGCTGGAAAAGCTCATAAAAAAACAGACCTGCAAACATCTAGAAACAAAATAACTAGAAGCCAGCAAGGGTTTGTTAAAAATCATGCCAAACCAATCTTATTTCTGACAAATCATAACTTGCTGTTCAATGACTCATTCAGGCAACTGCCTCTCCTGTTAGTTAATATGACCAATTACTTGCAGAGAAGAGCAACAAAGATGATCGGGACTGGAGGCTGAAACATATAAAGGTTGCTGGAATTGGGTATGTCTAGTTTAATGAAAAGAAGGACTAGGGGTGACATGATAGCAGTGTTCCAATATCTCAGGGGTTGCCACAAAGAAGAGGGAGACAAGCTATTCTCCAAAGCACCTGAGGGCAGGTCAAGATCAAGGAGAGAAGCAACCTAGAACTAAGAAGAAATTTCCTGACAGTTAGAACAATTAATCAGTGGAACAATGTGCCTCCAGAAGAAATCAATAAGAAATACATTTCTGAAGATTCCCTTCACCAGAAGCATGATTAAAGGTTCTCAAGGAAATGGTAATGGTATGGAATTTAGTTTCAGTTTTTATTTTGATTGCATTATTTTATATTCTATTTTTAATATATAAGACAACTTTAGATTGATGTAAACAAAGATAGGGTTAAAATATCAAAAGTAAATTAAGCAATACTTCTAGTTATCTTAATAACTTTATTCCAGGGAATAAGACATAATATGTAACAACGTAACAAATTCATGCATCTCATGTGGACAATGATCCATACAAATTTATACAATTATCAATTTATTACTCTTTGTGCCACATTATTCTCTGTGCTACGTTTAAGCACTGAATGATTGAAATATTAGAATAGAATATCAAAATGATGTCAAATTCATTTTCTTTTCACAAGTTCACATGTTTTTCACGTATGATACAGAAAACAGGATAATCATACTTGTAGTTTGATCAGATTTGGCAAATTTTCAAAATAAATTTTACATTCTTTGCTTTTTCACACAAATAGCAAATTCCAATGAATTCAAAGACAAATTTCCTATTAAAAACAAATAAGGAATGTTATACTCAAGTGCTCCTGTCAATAAAAGAATTAGTTCAAATTTTAACTTTTAAGTTCAAAGTAGTTTGGCCAAAGCTACAGGAACTGCCTTTTCTTAGACATTTATAGTATTAATGTTATTCAAAATAGTGTTTTGCATATATTATATAAATATATATAAATGCAACAGTAACTATGGCTGAAGCCATCAATCATTGATTGAAGTCTTTAATATGCTTATACTGATTCTCCACAACTATCTTCCACGGCCAAAAATCAGAAGTGAGAGGTTCAGGGATGACTAGGTATTCCTGGTTTAAGAGTTGACCAAACAAAAAGGTTTTTTTCCCCCAATTGTATTTTCCTAATTCAATTAGGAATTAGGAATCAAGTAAGGAAAATGTAATTGCTAAAAGCAGACTTTTAAGTTCAATCAAATGAAAATAAAATACACTAAATACAAAGATCATATTAAAGATCATATTAAATGCCCATATTAAATGCCCATTAAATATGTATTCTTCTATCTAAACATTCAAGAAATGCCTGAAACTTCTCTTATTCTATATGTTTAAATTTCAGGTAGGTTGGTGATGAATGCATTAGTTTCATGGCAAAAGTGGATTTAATTTCTATTCTGTTTTAACTCTATTAAATTAAGGACAATGTGAAAGTTTAAAAGTCTCAAGAGAGATCAGCCCAAATCATATATGCCAGGAAGAAAATAAAGGATTGACTTAATCTTATATTAATACTACGTTCTATGTTCCACTATATTGATCTATCTGCTTTTAATGTATTTTAATCAATACTATGTATTAACTTTGATCGTACTGTCACTGTTCAATTATTAGCTGTTCACCAAAAATATTTCACCATATTTTTCTTTCAAAAAAAAGGGGGGGGAGGGAATAAGCAACACCCTTATCACCAAAAACCCTTTATACTTCTAACTCTAGACAATTGTTTTAAACTTTCAACTATCAGCTTTCATTGAGTATATAATGGTATTTTTAATGGAACTTCCCCGACCAAACGCTTTCCAGATGTATCGTTACTACAAAGCTCAGAATGACCAACCAGCATGCCTTTCAGAATTCTGGCCCTCCTATTTCCAAAATACTTACAGGGCATTACACTGCGAAGACTATTGTATTGGATTTTTAAGCACTCTTGCCCCGCATATGGATTCCACTAACAAGCAGCGAATACCGGAAGTTCTATTCAAGAACAATTGAAACTTACCCTCTTTTCTAGCCAAGGAAGAGCTCTAGCTTACGTAACTTCCAATGAACACAGCATTCGCTGCGGACTGCTACAAAGAACGCTATCTCGTTCGTAGATCTGCGCATCCACGTGCGTCGCATATGGGACGTCATCCGAAACGGCCCTACTGGAGTCTTCCTCGTGGGGACGTCATCCGAAAGGGCCCTACTGGAGTCTTCCTCGTGGGGTGGGAGAAGGGGGGAGAGAAGGAGGGACAGAGAGAGCACAAGTTTGCTCTCTAGCGAAGAGACAGAAAGGCAGGAGATGGCAGCGCTTATCCCCGAGGAGCGGCTGCAAGCCGACCGACTGTGTCCAGAGGCGGAACGGGGTGAGCAACTTCAGCTGGGAAACGAGGAAGGGGCTATCGCCTTAGTGGAACCTGGATCTGGGAAGCTGCAAGTAACTGCTTTGGGTAAGAAGCGGAAGGAGGCACCACCTATCCCCAAAGGAAAGCCTAAATCTGGGCGAGTATGGAAAGACCCCGGCAAAAAGCGGTAAGAATGCGATCTTGGTCGCCAGATGATCGGACGTAGCATCTTGGGGAGCAGTAAGAGCGGGTTTCCTCAACATCAGCAACTTTAGTGGACTTCCAACTCCCAGAGTTTCCCAGCAAGGATTCTGGGAGTTGAAATCCACACATCTTAAAGCTGCTTTGAGTTAAAGAGAAATGGGCTGCTGTTTATGTGTATTTCATACCGCTTTGTTAAACAGAAATACTGTGTATTGGTTAGTTTTCCTAGAAGAGTTTGTTTTATGCACTTCATATCTATTTGGCATGCACACTAAAATGTTACAAAAATAAAATAAAACGTTGATATTCATCCTCAGTTCAAACTGAGTACATTTAGAGTTTATATTGAATAACCAACCTTTGGTGGCACACCCAAATTAAATTCATAGGGTGTTTTTAATATCATTTTTATTTGTTATGATAATGTTTTTGATGTGCGAAAGTAAGCTTTTGTTTACTTCGAATTCCTTGTCAAGTAAGAGTACGCAGGACTCTTATCATAGATTTGCTTCACACAATATACTAAATATTACTAAGATTGTTTGGTTTAGTTGTATTGTTTAGTTTATGGCTTAGTGTATTGCATCTATCTGAGTATTAGTTATTCAGTAAGGCTTTATTAAGGCACACTATGTCTGTCTCACAAGGTGATACCATCTAGTGCTGAAGCTAAGCTCTTATTTTTAGCTGAGGATGTAAATTTCCCCATCTCCCTAGGTTTTCCCACATGATCCAGGACAAGCCTTTACATACTTCCTGGCAACATAAAATGAAAATACGTCAGGAAAAGAAGCTAATCAAAGATTTTGCCCAGGAGTTGAAGGAACAAAAACAAAGAGAGCGTGAGGTAAGTAAAATATGTTTCTCTCATATTTCTGGAAGCAATATATCCATAATATTATTAAGTAACTATAATGTATCCCCAAGCATCTCTGCCCAGAGACCAATATTTTTTGTCACTCTAATTTAAGTTATGGACTGAATTAGCAGGAAAGGACTAGTCCTAAGTCTGTTGAACTCACACCCTCTTTTCTGACACTGTACAAGAATTGTGAACAAAATTCTTGCTATATCTAATGCATATGCCTTTGTCCTGCAGATTGATATGTTGTAGCTATTTTGAATTAGGCATCTACAAGTTTTGTACTTATTTCTTCTATTAAAATTTTAAAATAGGACTGCTACCCTTTTATTCAGGCATACATGCATAACTTTGATGATGCCATTATTTTGTAAAGCAGAATATGAATTTGTGCATATCTTTGTTATTGAATGTTAATAGAGCTTCAATACGTATATATTAAGAAAGACTGAGGGAAAATGTAATACCAGAGCTTCATGCTTGTTTTATTTATCACATAAACAAAATCACATAATATACAACATGGCCATCCATGGGGGAAAGATGGGGTAAATGATACTTGCATTAGATGTCATGACATAATTTTTGTATTTGATATTGTTACTACGCAGATGCTGCTGACATGTGCCAGTCTGACCCCCCCCCAATTCAATCAATTCAAATAAAAAAATCATTAGGGCTAATTTACAAGTTCTTTACTAAAAAAATCAGTGCTGATTTGAGCTACCTTTGTCTTACATAAATCCCACAAATGTTCTGTTCATTACAGTGAAGGTCTCAACACATAGATTCTAAAGTCACATCATGTTCTGCTTAAAAGAAACCTCTGAGGGCCTCATAAAGTAGCAACTTTTATTCTAGTTTATCTGTCTGTAAAAGTTTGATGAGTGAGAACTTTTCAAGTAATAAGCAACTCAGTAAAACTTTTTTCTGGTATTATATAATTTTGCTACTTAATATTGAGATTCATTAATAAAGTCAGCTTTTGGATTCATAAAGCTGTTTGCAAATGCTGTTTTTTCTATCAGTATTTATATTCTGTATTTTTTGGAATTGTTTGGTCTTATTTTTTGGGCTGGGACAAATAAGATAGCATGCATGATTTTTCCCCCCCTTTAGGAGAAAAAACAGCGAAGGAGGGATAACTTAAAAAGAAGACTAGAAAATGAGAGGAAAGCAGAGGTTGTGCAAGTGGTGAGTTTTGGATCAAGTTATTTTCATCCAGAAAGAAAACTTCCTTCCTTGGTTGAAGAAGAGTGGAGTGCATTTCATCATTAGTTAATGTTTTACTTAATTTGGTAGAAGTACATTATAATGATTTAAGTCAATAGCAATATATAATAAGTTATGCTTCTTCGTTGCCATTAAGGAGGAGCATTTTGAAAACTGGAGGCGGAATTATTGATCCAATAACTACACAAATTTTATATCTCTGTTGCCTCAAATGGGAAGTCTTTGGTGAAATGGAACTGCGTTTAATTTTTCTTGGGGAAGGAAAGCATAAGGGCCTCAATGTGAGACGCTGGCAATCCAAAACAAGTAAAATTGTACAATAGTTGTATGTAAATAGATTTTCATAGATGTAAATAGATTTGGGATCAAGATATTGATGTGTTGCTAGTTTTTTGCAGCCATGACTGAAGGACTTTGGCTCTCTCTCTCCCAGCCTGAAGCATTAGGATGGTGGATAGGATTCTGGAGGTTAAGTTCGTCTCCTAGGCTGAGTTTAAATGGAAAGATGACTTGCTAACTTTACATGTAAATCTGCTTGAACCAAGTTCCTACATTTTTGCCACAGAGATTCCTTTTGAGAATGAGCCAACATGTGAGATGCATGCTAGGATTTGGACCAAGCCATGAATAGGGGAGCTTCAAAGGCATTTGATAAGATCCATTGTAGAGAACATCTGCCTCTTGAATTGAACTGGTAATGCAAGTGTGTCACTGGAGTTCACCTGGCCATTTCTTTCAATTATCCGGGCTCTGATCCAAGTGTGAAAGCTAGTTCCAGAGTCCAAGCAGACAGCTATGTTTCATTGTTAATACTTTACTACCAAGATCATTCAGAATTCCATACTATTAGGAGATCATTACCATCAATTTAGCAACATAGGAAAAGTCAGAGGCATACAAACATGGGAAGTCATACAGCAGTACAAATGGATCCTCATAGGCAATCTGTACCATATGAACATGATTGTAAATCGCTATCGTTTTTATTAAGGGTCTCATATATTTAAATGATTTTTCTCTGCTTTCTGCATAAAAAGTTAGAAGAAAGGGGAAAAGATGCTTTTTATTTACAATGTCTTATAGTAGCTATTTGGGGTACGGAACGTTTCAGAAAAAGGAAAAATGTGGAGATGATGGGTTGGTTCCCTCTATCCTTGACAGGTGGAATATCCGTTACCAGATAACAGTTTGTGGATGAAGGAGCTTGTTTGTGGTGATGCAGGCATGTGCCAATCCTACTTCTACATTTTGTTTGGCCTCCTCTTCCGTGTGTAGAGTTTAATCTGTTGCTTTCCTTTGATCTAGGCACCTTTGACAAAGGTTTAATACTCATTCTTTTCTATGGAAAAGCTGTGTTTTGTTCTGGTGGAATTTTGTAAACTAGTAGTAGTAACATTCTGGAAACCTCTAGCTTGGTTGATTGCTATTCAAAAAGTTTTCAAGTCTTAGGTATACATGAGATAAGACCAATATTTCTCCTTTTCTTTTCAGATTCGAAATCCCTTAAAACTGAAGCGTGCAAAGAAGAAACATTTGCGGCGTATTGAGAAGCGAGACACGCTGGCCTTGCTGCAGAACACCCAGGCACAACCTAAAGCAGCCAAGCAATAAGAGAGCGGAAGTCTCTTTTGTAGCACATTGAAAGACTTCTTGAAATGCACAGGTTGAGACACAGAATCCAGTGTACAAAGAGAGGTTGCTGTTTTGGCTTCTCCTGCAATCAGCAAGAGGACCTTCCCCTACCCTTCCTGCAAAATATGTTATTGTATCCGAATAATTTCTTTTCTCATAGATTCGGTACTAAAAGAACAAATGTGGGGAGAACAGCTGGGATATTATTACAAAATCTACAGCTTCCGGATGATTTGTAATTTCCAGAACTTATCTTTCCTCTTTAACCATGAGAAGGAAAATAATATTTAAAAAAAACTTACTTTGAGGAAAAATATATGGTCCCTCAAATCGCTTCATGGGTTATGTTGATTGTGGAGGACTTGGTAAAATCTGGGTAGCTTGGGTTGGTTTTTTTAGTGGAGTTGTCTATGGGATTTTTTTTAAAAAAAAAACTCAGTGTCTTCTCTGACTTTCATAATATAACAGAATTCTGATCTTTACTAGACAAAGGACGGCATATATTTTAAGCATATATTAAACAAAGGATATTAGATTGCTGTTTCTTGCTCTACGCAGTATGGCAAAATAAAATGTGTTTACTCTTGTGTAGCACAGGTAGTCCTCAACTTAGCGACCAAAATTGAGCCCAAAAATTTCTGTTGCTAAATGAAACATTTGTTAAGTGAGTTTTGCCCCATTTTACTATTTTTCTTGCTGCAGTTAAGTGAATTACTACAGCTGTTTAGTAACACAGTTGTTAAATGAAAGTGGCTTCCCCATTGACTATGCCTTCTTACAAAAAGTGATCACATGACCCCAGGACACTACAACCATCATAAATACAATGCCAATTGCCAAGCATCCAAATTTTGATCACATGACCACAGGGATGCTGCAACGATTATAAGTGTGATAAACATAACTCACTTTTTCAGTGCCATTGTAACTTTGAACAAACACTAAATGAACTGTTGTAAGTAGAAGACTACCTTTATAGAGAATGGTGGATGGCACTTGTGTCAATTTCAACTTACAGCATGGCACATTGGGATTCTTTGGGTAAAATATAGAGACTTTGGCTGCATTTATATGCAAATGTTAATGTTTTCAACATTTTCTGGTCTGTGGTGGATGTAACAAAATATGAAGAATGTATATTTAATTAAGGGAAATCTTACTGATGTAAAAATATATTTACAACTAAATCTTTTTATACGGATTAGACCAGACATGTCAAACACAAGGGCTGGGGGCCGGATGCGGCCCGCAAAGTGATTTCATGTGGCCTGCGAAGCCATCCTGGAAACAGTGAGGGAACGGCCCCCGCTGCCTTGGCCCTGGACCAGGCCAGCCGAGAGCCAATGTACAATTTTGTGGTGGCCATCTGTGTTGAAACGCATTCAGTCTTAGCTCCACAAGGCCGTCTGGAAACAGCGAGGAATCAGCCCCTGCCACGTCGCCCCCGCCCCTTGGGTGCATGCTGGGGAAGTGTCACCCTTTGTGAGGAATGAAGAAATGGATCATGCCTTGGCGCTTGCCCTGGTCCTACCCCCTTCTGCCAGAGACCCTCAGATCTATCCCACTCCTGCTCAGGCCCCCACAGGCACTCTTGACACAAATGATGTGAGCTGGCCATACCCACCCACTAGGCCACACCCATCCAGTAGGCCGCACCCACCCTGGACACACACACATACACCCCCAAGGGCAACCACAATGCTGATGCAGCCCTCAATGAAATTGAGTTTAACACCCCTGCATTAGAGGTACTCCTCGACTTACAATTATAATTGACTCCAACAAAATTTCTGTTGCTAAACAAGATAGTAGTTAAGTGAGTTTTGCCCCATTTTATGACCTTTCTCGCCACTGTTGTTAGGTAAATCATTGCAGTAACACGGTTGTTAAGGGAAACTGGCTTATCCATTTATTTTGCTTATCAGAAGGTGATCACATGACCCCAGGACACCCCAACCACCATAAATACATGCCAGTTGCCAAGTGTCTGAATTTCGATCACATGACTATGGAGATGCTACGATGTTTGTAAGTCTGAAAAACTGTCATACGTCCCTTTTTTCATTGCTGTTTTAACTTGAATTGGTCACTAAATGAATAGTTGTAAGTTGAGGACTACCTATATACTACTTAGCCCTCTGCTTTCAGCCTTGAGCAAGTGGAGGAGCAACTGGAGATGGCAATGCTGATGGCGGATGCAGTGGTGGTGATGGTGGTTACTACTTTTCCTATCTGTGATTAGGTTTAAGGATCCCATTAAGCCATAATGTGGTTTATTGGGAGGGGGGGAAGGAGTTGGGGTATTGAAATGTAAGGTCCCAGTCCCTTACTTGAACTTGAGTTACTATGTCAATCTAATCAGATAACCCAAGCGGAGACTTCTTGATCAAGCAGCACTTTATTTGATCAAATCAAGCAGCTGGGTGGCCAACGATCTGGAACGCAGAGTTACGTCCAGAAGTGCCACACTTTAGAAAGTTGGTAGCATTGCTTTATAAACATTGTTAGCCAATGAAAATCAGACAACAGAGCCATTACATCATAAAGAAGAAATCAATCATCCCTGTACACTCCCTTATTCCCTCCTGAGATTAATTAGGAATCTTACAGATAAGAGCTGCTTATGAAACAAGCTCTTTACAACAATGGATGCAACACTGAGAATTTATGGAGATTTTTGTACACAAAGGATTCATTTCAAAGTCAACATATTTATCATTAACTCATTATTTTATTTGAAAGAGAAATTATAGAAGTACTCTGAAAGTCACAATAGACCAAACAAGACAACAACACTAATCTTTTTTGCATTTCCAGAGTCTTATCATCATATATGATTCTTACTATCTAATTATCTTTATGAAACATGCATTATGAGAACCCAATTTCTATCTTGTGAGTAGGGTTTATTTCATAAAGAACCTATGCAACCT
The DNA here is from genome assembly GCF_016545835.1 of Crotalus tigris. Taxonomy (NCBI): domain Eukaryota; kingdom Metazoa; phylum Chordata; class Lepidosauria; order Squamata; family Viperidae; genus Crotalus; species Crotalus tigris. The sequence goes on from NW_024096711.1 coordinate 834,338, forward strand.
GCACTTCCTTCTTAGCTGGGCTAAGATGGAGCTCAAAAAATTTCAGGACCTCTTTCCAGAAATGTTCCTCAGCTTTGGCATGAGACTTCATCTCCCCTCCCCATATTGTGGATATAGGACTACCCCGGATAGAAGAGATGAAGCAAGTTGGGGATCCAGGTGGTTCTATCATATGTCCAGCCTTAGGGTAAGATAATAACCTACAGTTAGTTTTCCCATACTTCTTTGCGCGGCTCAAAGCCGCTTCAGCAAACATCTTACTGTTCACGCCTTGGTCAGCTTCTCCTACCACAAGGAGAATGTGACCCTGGGCTTTTTCCACAGGAATGGTAGAGACTTCATGAACTGAATCTAGAGGATCTCCCATCACATTGAAACTGGACATCAATCCTATTTCATTGATGAGAACTGCCTCTGCCGAGTAGGGAACAGCAGGTATGTTGATATCGCGAAAATGGAGGGGTGCACCATTCATACTTGTGGCACCATTGATGCACACTGCAGCTGCTATTTCTTCTAAGAAGGTTCCCATGGCTAATGCAATTTCAGCTCCTTTGGACAAGCCAATGACTCCAGCTCTTGGACCTCTTACCTGGGTGGATAAGGAGAGAAATGTAATAGACAAGGTTAAAAATAATTCACGGAAGCTTGAAAAGTCATGCAAACATAACCCAGGGAAAATGGAAATACTTAATCCTGATCCAAACATTTATCACAAAAGCCTAAATACAGAGAATGAATTTGTCAAAGGATGTGATGGAATTCTCCTGGGAAAAATATAAACTTGTCCAGTGTTTGGTTTTAAAATCTGGCACTTAATATGATGTCTTTCCTGCCACCAAAATCCTCCTGTCTTGTGTAGTCATAAATAAGACTACCTGAGACCTCTTGTGAAGTTAACGGTGTCTTACTTGTGGGTTTAATCCTTTTTAGTGTTTCCCGCTTAATATGATTGGGCAATTATCAATGAATATTCAAGAGTTTACAATCAGATGGGCATACTTCTCTCAGTCCGAATCTGGTCAGTTTAGCCCTGTGGTGTCTCTGGCATTGTCCATAGCACTGTCCAGTCTTGAAGTGCGCTCAGCAAGAGCTCCCTGAAGTTCCCAATCTGCCTTTAACCAGGATATTTGACTCCGCTTCACTCACTAGCAGTGGGCTAAATCAGATCTTTCTCACCCACCCAAACAAAGTTGCTTCTCTCTTCTGATTCTCACTGCTGCCAACTGGTGAAAAAAAGATACTGCTCTAGCAAGCCAGTAACAGCTAAACTGTATTATGTTTTCCATTATTAGACTATACTTCCCTAGACTATTAATGAGCAGAGTCAAGCAGCCACTGACTTAGTTTTGTGGGACACCGGGGGAGTGATAGAGCTGACCCTCATTGCTTCACAGAGGGTTTTTTTTTTTTTTTTTTTTTTTGCACTCTAAGGCAAGAACTGAAGCTTCTGACTTGTGCACATTATCTCTTTAACAAACCTATAATAGGATGAATTTTCACTTTCAGATAACTGAAATAATACCTTCACCAACTTTTATGTTTAAGCTTTTCATCCTCACAGCTATCTGTAATTTGTCTTTCTGGGCACCTAAATAAATTATAGAATTAAGATAATAATGCTGTGATTCCTTAAAACAACTATAGTTATTATCTTAATTCTACAATTATTTTTTTTCTAAAGACATCTATCCAAATATCCCTATTCATCTTCCACTCTTGTACCTTTCTTTTTTCCTAATCATGATACTTATAATCGTGTTTTCAAAACTGACTGCCTTATCTTGATATTTTAAAGTTCATTGTGCAAAAGAATCAAAGGGTAGAAAACAAAATAAAAACATTTGACCTATAAAAAAATAAAGACTCCTTTGAGTTGATCTTGACTGCCAATGACATAAAGGACATTTCATTAATTTTCTTGGCAATAATAATAGAAGCATTCACCATTGCTGTATTCTCTGGTGTTTTTTAAAATTTTGTTTAGCCTATAGGTAACCCTACAGGTAGTGCTTACTGACCATTCAAATTTACAACAGACCTAAAAATAGGTACTTATGACCTGGATTTTAAGTTCCAATGGCTGTCCCCCATTCACAACTGGCCTATATTTGTGGCCTGTTTTTATAGTTGTTTGCAGCATCCAGTGGTCACGTGAGTACACTTTATGACACTTTTTGCAGGAAACTGGGATTTACTTCCAATGGGTTCACTTAACAACCACTTCAAAAACAGTTATAAAATCAAGTTGGTCATGTGATGACCTGCTTAATGACTGGTACGTCCAGTTGTAAATCAGATCCTTCAGAATAACTTACAGCAACTGACCAACCACATTTCATTGATAACCCCAGGTTTTCTTGACACCAGTTTTTGTATATATGCAGGTCTGGGAGAAAGAGAAGACTTCAACACATTTCCAGAAGTCATCCATTGCACTCCACATTTGTGTGACAATGGTCAGTTTATTTTTTTGACACTCAATATGATTGATTTTTTGTATTTGGTGTCTGTTTGCCTCAAAATGAGGTATGCCCTGTTTCCAAAACTTTTCATTAGAGATTTCCATCTGGGTAACAATCAGGTCCAACTATATTTGGCTTCCACGCAACAAAATGAACTCTCATAATTTAATATAAGATATGAACAGTTAACTTTGGTTTTGGTTGAGAAGCCTTTTTTGTTATTTATATAGTAAGTGGGTTAGCCTAGCGATAGTTGAAGATTTCTTTGGGATAGGAATAGGAAAAAAAAACATTATTGACTTCATTTTATAGTTGAGCACTTTATAGTTGATTGAAATACCAATCAATCTTATGGAAGCACACGACAAATAGAAACCTGCCCTTTACTACAAAGTTATATTTCTGATATGTACTTTACAGAATCCACAAAATGTCATAAGGATATTCTCATCTAGTCTGAGGATGGTAGAATGTAGTCCAGAATCCCAGGAGAGAGCAAAGAGACAACATGTCTGAATCTTTAGTATGTAGGAAAAGGGCAAAGGCAGACTCTCCCTAGTAATTCACACAGGATAAATCTAATAGTCACACAGAGAAGTGCTGTAGTCTGGAAAGATGTCTGTCTATTGACAGAAACAACAGTGAACAATAGTAAAGAAAGCACTCCGAAATAGCTCAATGCCTGTAGAGATTCTCAATCATCCAGGTCATAGTTATCTCAAAGGTGCTTTTTCAAAAAGCAGTTGGACTGTTTTTTCCTTGAGGAAGAATGACCAAAACGTTTTGTTTCTCATCCAAGAAATGTCATCAATTGTGATGGCAGGGGGTGGAGGTGGGATGGGATGGAAGGATAGGTTCTGACCAGTGGTGGGATTCAAATACGTGAACAACCAGTTCTCTGTGTGGGTGCCACTTCCGGAAGTCCATTCTGGGTCTGGGCAACAAAAAATTAGCTAACGGTTCTGCCGAAGTGTTGCGAACTGGCTGAATCCCATCACTGGTTCTGACCAGATAGTGGAACACTCTAAATACTCTGAAGTAGTTCCTTGTGTCCTTCTTGGTTCCTTGGGGCTGGCAATGAGTTCCCACATCACATTAAGACAAATCCAAGCAAATCACATTATGTGTATGATGGTTTGTGAACCAAAAAAGCATGACGTTTTGTATTCTATGGGTGATTGGCATTTTATGTTAATCAGGCAGCAATGGCTTATCCAACAAACTATGGATCAAACAAACTATGGATCAGTAAACCCTGTGAATGGTCTTTTTTTTGGTTATGATTACTGCCAAATTTTCAGATGACATAAAATTGCTTGAGAGCTGAATAGAAATAAAATCCTGAATTATCTAGATAGGTAAATAAACTGGTGGTAAAAAATAATTAAGAGAACCGAAAGTGAAATTAAGCATTTAGAAAGCAGAATTCAGATGCATACTTATGGGATCAAAGATATTCGATTTGACACTAGTATCTCAAAAAACAAACAAAAAACAGCTTAGAATAGTTGTTGATTGAAAACTATGACATCGCACTGTGATTATAGAAAAAGAAAGGGCAAATGTAATTTCCTTTGCACCAGAAGAAATATAAATTCCAAATCTCAGGAGGAGATGTTTCATCCTTTAAGAATTCACAGAAACTGTTGTAGTTTCAGAGAATGGCAAGTAAGTTCTCTGAAGGCAGAATGAAGAATCTTGATGCGTGTAGCTTTATGAAAAACAAAGAACGGAAGGAAGAATATAGTAGCATTCATTAAGAAGCCCACAGAGAATGCTAACATCTGTTTTCTTCTCAGACTGTGGGACATCTAAACAGTGAGGCAGACTCTGTTTGAATGTTCTGAAAAATTTACTAACACCAAGCAGCAGTTCAACAATGGATCTAATCAGTGGAAGAGCTAGAGGACTCCCCTTCATCTAAAGGAGTTGTCTTAACTTTAACCTCTGCGCAGGGTAGAAGATTGGAATTCAGTGGCTCCATCCAACTCCATAATTCTAAAGGAAGCTAAACAATCTGGCCTTTCTTTTATCATAAACTGCTATTCTGAAGTGGCCCAAGATGAAACTTAAAAAAATTCAGGATCTCATTCCAGGAGTGCTCCTGGGCTTTAGCATGAGGCTTCACTTCCCCTCCCCATTGGATTGGCAAGGGAGAAAACCGAAGTGGGTAGGCAAAGCAAACTGGAGATCCAGGGGGTTCTATCAGATGTCCAGCCCCTGGATAAAACAACAGACTACAATGATTTTTCCCATGTTTCTTCGCTCGAGCCAGGGCTGCTTCAGCAAACGCCCTGCTATTGAAGCTTTGGTCAGCTTCCCCCACCACAAAGAGGATGTGCCCTTGGGCCTTTTCCACAGGAATGGTAGACACTTCATATTTTTCATCCAGAGGATGTTCCACGCAATCGAAAATGGTTGCCAATCCCATTTCATTAATGAGAATCTTCTCACTTGAGTAGGAAGCTCCAGGGATACTGACATCATGAAAATGAAGTGGTGTACTCAATATTGTTGGACCATTGATGCACACTGAAGCCACTACTTCCTTTAAGAAGGTACTCATGGCCAATGCAATTTCTGCTCCTTTGGATAAACCAATAATTCCAAGTCCTGGACCTCTTACCTGGAGGAGCAAATACAGAGAGACATACAAAAGTTTCAATCAGTTTCTTCCTTAAAGCAATGAGGGGTGATATCAAAGTTATAAAAAAACGACATACTAATGCACATGTTATATTATTGCAGATTTACACATTCAAAATGAACTTGGTCACCTTCTCTTTCTGCCAGCCAGCCAATACAAGACAAGAAATGTGACAGACAGAAGGAAGGAAGCCTGAAAAAAATGTTGCTGCTTTTATTAAAGCAGTGCACTTTTAAGCATGACTCTTAATTGCATATTTTTGCATGTTTTTCAGCTACACATAAGGAAGCCTAAGGAAAAAAATTGTATGCTTTAATGAAAACTGAGAGGGTGGATATAATGGGTGTGTCCACAAAATGACAAAAGAGCATTGCAGCATTGAGGGGTCAGCAATGTATCACAACGCACATATAAAAGGTGGCAATGCAGCGCTACTCTCATCCTTCTGCCCTCAGGAAGGATGCTACTGATCTGTGCTGTGCTTTGTCAGGCCCAAAATCCCTTTAGCTTGCATATCTGGCAGGTGCATAGCATGCTAGTTTGTATGAAGTATTCTGCATAACAAATAGAGAATAAACTCTAGGATCTTCCTGAGTGTCAACAAGAAGTTTAAGAAAAGATATAATCTCATGCACACCTTAGGATTTTTCAAGAGCAGTCTGCATGCTTCCTCAAAATACTCCAGATCTACTACTTCCAGAGTCTGTGGTAAATCATCATATGCAAAGAAAGCCAAAGCCAGAACTGCAAAGCCTTTACTAGCCAATAAGCCAGCTCGAAATTCGATTAGTCCTCCAGCTCCACCAAATAGGTCAATCAGTCCTGGAAATGGCCCAGAGCCTGGTGAGGCAGAGAGGGAGAAAAAACAAGGATCAGTGAAGAAATAAAAAAAGAGTAATATCCCTTTTGTCAAATACATTACTTTCTCTGATTTGGGAACAATGCTTTTAATGATGCCTAGAACTGCATTTGCTTTTTTTTTTTTGTAGCGATGTCATACTGCTGAGCCTAATTTAATTTTCACTCGGCTACTCTTGCAAAATCTTTTTCATAGGTACTGTTAGCAAGCTATGCATCTCACATCTTATTTGTGAGATGCATGAAGGACTTTTCGTTGTCTCCATTTATTTCTGTCCTTTTGTTCCATTTCTCTAAGCTATTACATCCATGTTCAATTTTATCTGTATCTTCTAGGCTAGGCATCAGCTATTTCAGCTAATTTTGGGTCATATGCAGATCTGAAGAGCATTCCCTGTACCCCATCATCAAAGACATTAATAAAAAAAGTTTGCATTGTGTCAGACCCAGGCTGAAGTTTTCAGCACTGAATTCAGTATCTCACTTTAGTTTCACAAAAAATCATGATTAAATGAGCACCTGAATATGATTTTCGGATCACTATATATCCTAACTCAGAGGTCCCCAACCTTTTGGGCATCAGGGACCAGTTCCGTGGAGAGAGGTTTTTCCACAGACCGGAGGCTGTGTGGTTTTGTGTGCTGCCTGCATCCCACAGATGGGGCTTTGCTTGTTTGTGCAGACTGGTTGCTGGCATGACGTGGCCCTGTACTGGTCCACGGACCGGAGGTTGGAGACCCCTGTCCTAACTGACATGTCACTCAACCACAATCATCCAACCTGCTGTCATAGATACTTTGTCAAATGCATTGATGAAATTTTGATTATAGAATGTTGTATCTATAGTATTTCCATAATCTATGAAAGAAGTTAATAGAAAGTAAAGCTTAGTCTGATCCATGCTAACTTATAGTGGTGAGTAGTAACAGACTCTCATAACTGGGGCGGTACACGAATACTGTGAATTAGTACTACTGCAAATAAGTAAGCTTCAAGTATTTCTTGTCGTTTGCTATTTCACATTCCCTAAAATATTCCAAAGATAATGATTTGACCAGATCATCAGCAAGTTCTTTCAGTGCTCCAGGAATCACCTAGGCCAAAAGATTTGGTTTAAAGATTCCTTTAAAGCCAATAAGTGTTCCCTGACTATGTTTCTGTCCCATGGAGTGCTTATCTGCTTCTCAGGAAAGACTAGGCCAAAGAATGAAATGTCTAATTCTCATAGCTCATTTACAAATTATTGTTTTTTCTTTGGACGTAATGATGACAAGTAGCCTTTTCTTGTTCTTAGCATCTTTCCCTAACTTCAGCTGATTCTCAGCTTTAGCTTTCCCAACAACATCTGTGCAAATCTGGGTGACCTATTTGTTCCCTTCCTTCTGACATGACATGCCTTTCTACTTTTTATATGCCCCTTTTTCAAAAACTGTTGAAATCTTTACTAAGAATTGTGCATGGGCACATGGTCTCTTTTATCAGTACTATGATCCAACTTGGATAAAAGAAAACAGTTTGTGTTCATATTCAGTAGTGGCCAAAATTGTGGAAACCTTTTGGGAAAAGTGTGCAGTAGAAATGCCACCTTTGGTTAAGTTTCCACCAATTTTTCTTCTAATTTCTTTACAACTGTAGCCTTGTTCACTTAACAATACTATTTTACATCGCTTTCTGGGCAACCAGTCAAATCTTTGCACCATTATTTTAATTTTATTACATTTTACAAGCTCACTAAATGAAAGGGAAAAAAAATCCAACCAACTTGATAGCGATCACATAACACACTGTTGCATTACATTCTTGATTAAATTATCTTTCGATTGATATATAATTTTATGGTACTACTAAAAAAAAGTGATGTTATTACCCATCAAACCTCAAAAATAGACTTTTCCCAAAAGGTTTCCACAATTGTGGCCACTACTGTACACAGAACAGCCAATCTCTGTCCAAAGCAGAGACGCAGATGTGGAGAAGGAGATCAGATCTTTCAATCTAGCAATAGCAGATGGATACTTCAGGAATTTTAATATTAGAAATCAGTGTGGGAACTGCTAGGGGTACCAGGAAACAGGAAATTTGGGAAGATATGGCATTTATCGATAAAATATAGATCCAGACAAACTTGTGAAAATGGTTTCCTGGTCTGGCTGATCTCAAAGGGCTAACAAATTATGAGATTGCTCATTTGTGCTCATCAAAGCACAAATCAACACTGCTTCCATGCTGGCTAGGCAGTCTAGGCACTAACACCCTAAATACATTTGGAGGCACCATCCGTTGCATGCAAGAGGTTGAGGCAATAAAGGGAAGTGGAAAAGAAAACAGAATTCAGTTTCCTTACCTGGAGGCAAGAAGAGGGCTCCCCGGACCCGGCCAGACTTAATTGGGATGCGTTCCACTCCGGGGGCTGCGTACCATCGTTCCACAGTGGAAGTAGCCAGTGGTTCATGCGTGGGCAAGGGCACAATCACAGTAGAATTAAAGAGACTAATCTGAACATAGAAGGGGCTGCCTGTCACATCACGTTTGAGCAGCCTGTGGAACATCTTCTCAGCCTTTAGAGTGTAGAAGAGGCCCATGGACCACACACCTGTATAGTTGCCTCCCAGAGCAGAGGCCTCTGCCACATCTACTTCTCCATTCTGATTGGCTTGGTAAAAGGCTCTGGCTGTATACTTCACTCCCCTTTCATCTGTCAGTGATGCATGTAGGGTCACAAGCTGGGCAGGCGCCAGACCAGAGGCATAAATCTTCACTGGCGAGTCAGCAAGGGAGACTTCAGGAGTGACACTGAGGTGGACCATAGCTGCCAGTACCTGGGGAAAGTCAGGCTCCTAATCATATAAATTTGGGACTTCTTCAGTCTCCTTATCTCTCCCCTCTCAAACCATGCTGGTCCTCAATCTGTGGTCAAGGTGTCATCTACACTGCTCTGCCAGTCCTATGTTGCAATGCTGAAGTATTTCAGAGGTGCCTGTTTCATTAACTTGTTCAGACACTTCTTAATCCGAGAACCCAACACTAGAACCAATTGGAGGATTTCATAAATGCTCCTAAGTTTTGGGGAGGGGGGTGACATCAATTGAAATGCATCTCATTTAACCAACTGTGGATATCTTTTGTGAACACACATCTACAATTTCCTACTTTGAAATTATTGGCATCAACTGGTTTATGCCACAGATCAGTTTGCAAGATTATTAAAATGTTGTTAAAACCAGCAGGCAGGAAAAGGAACAATAAGTAGCTTTGGATACACACTTGTGTGAGATCCTCTTTCCATAGGCAATTCCAAACTTGATGATTTTGCAGTTCACTATGAACTTCCACAAACACTATGAATGTTTGTTTAGACAGCTAAACAAACTTTCCTTTAAGCTAACTCCCTCCCATGGAGCAGAAGAGGGGAGGAGAAGGCAAAGCTTGTCAGGATTTTGCGTGCCCCCCCCCCCCATCTTCCAGCTGCTCCTCCTCAAAGTGAGCCTCTGGATTTGCCTGATTACAGAATCAGCTTCACACAGCCACCTTCTTTTCTCTCAACCGGAATGGAGAGTGCAATTCTTTCTCTCCAACCCACAACAAATACAATACCTTTCAGTTCCAAACTTTTCCAGAATAAAGGCTTGCTCTGCCAGCTGACGGCTAAGGAAAAAAAATAAATAAACTTTGAGCAGAACTCGGAACTCCTTTCCACACTCTTCTCTGGAGCAAACAGCACCTTAAAGAAGAAGAACCAGAGAAGATTTTGGAAAATAAGGAGCTGGATCCGCCCCATTTGACTCGAACTAATTCTCAGGGTGATATAAAAGTTGGAGTGGAATTTAATAGACTGGAACAAGCAATTTTAGAAAGAAACGGGAACAGCAAAGTACAGTATTCTATTTGTTACTGTTTTCTGCACAATCACTTTACAGAGTGGTTAAATAAATAATGCTTTCTTTTAACCCTTAAATGCCTTAAAATATACTGTACCCAAAACAAGGCAGAATTGCTTAAAACACTTTCTGTAAAACAGATAAAACTCGCCGGTTACATGCACCAAGAAAGCAGAGACTCCAAAAGAGTGCAAATTTCAGTTACAGTTTCAGACCAAAATCAGTATTTTAGGAAGCAGTTGAAAATATTACCTCCTATCCAGCCAGACTAATGAATCTCACCAGACACATAGTGCATCTGAGGGCTTTAATGCCAAAAGAATTAAGCTTCCACCAGGAAACTATATTCTCAGTAAAAATCCCTGCTGTCTAAAAACGGTCCATCTAGCCCAGACATGTCAAACACAAGGCCCGGGGGCCGGATGCGGCCCGCGAAATGGTTTCATGTGGTCCACGAAGCCATCCTGGAAACAGTGAGGGAACGGCTCCCTCTGCCTTGGCTCTGGCCCAGGCCAGCCGGGAGCCAATGTACAATTTTGTGGTGGCCATCTATGCTGAAATGCATTCAGTCTTAGCTCCATCAGCCCCCCTCCCTGCGTGGCCTGAGAGGAACAGTGAGGCTCCTCCAGTGGACCATGCCTTGGCACTCGCCCTGGTTCCACCCCCTTCTGCCAGAGACCCTCAGATCTGTCCCACTCCTGCCCAGGCCCCGACAGGAACCCTTGATGCGAATGATGTAGAGCTGGCCATGCCCGCCCAGTAGGCCACACCCACTCCATCCATGCTCATCCAGTAGGCTCCACGCACCCTGGCCACACCCACCCGGCCCCCTGAGGGCAACCGCAATGCTGATGCGGCCCTCAATGAAATTGAGTTTGACAACCGTGATCTAGCCAAACTAACAAAATTCACAGTCACATACAATAAATAGTATTGATGAAAAAAGTTTCAAACATTCCTTAAAAACAACATTCCCAAACACATTTCAGGCAAACTCCTGTATTTCCCAAAATTAGCACAGAACGACTCACTTCCCCATCTGCCAAACCAAACAATTTAAGAGTAGATCACAGGAATAGGACACAAAAACCTTCTTTGGAAAAGTGTATATTTTGGAAATTATTTGGAATAATATCCCATTCAGCTAAAACAAACACTTTTTAGGTAAGAATAAGCAGTGCTTTTTTTGTAAAAAAAAAAAAAAATGTCGGAACTCACACGCGTTATACAACCCGCCTTGCCTACCCTACAAGGTTTACCTTTGTAGTTGGAAAAAAAACCCTTCAATTTTTAGTGTATCTAAAACACTAGGATTTTGTTCAAGGTAAGTTAATACTATTAATGTTACCATGCACTGTGTGGCTTTGAATTATAAGAAGGCATTTTATTAATCTTTTGGGACATTTACCACTGGCATACCCATTAAGTTTAATGAGTGGAAATGTCAGCTTTCTATGTGAAATGAAATTGGCCCAATAAAACAAAATTTGGTTGCTTGTAAAAGATTGAATTATTTTTAAGAAGTCGCCCGACAAGGTGGAAAAATTTACATTTGGAGTTTAATATGGATATTGACTTGAAACAAATTAAAGTTGAAACTTTGTCAGTGAACAGATTACTTCAAATTTACCTTTAGGTTAATAATTTAATAAATAGATCTGATTAAGCCTCATACTGTATGTAGATCTACCTTTACATCTGACCAATACATAATATATATTATTAATAATAATAATATCTCCAAATCACAAGACATTGGCTTTATTCTTATTCTTCCCCTCTGCAGTTTGAATATAAAGTATAAAAGACTAAAAAGAGATTTTCGTAGACATCCCAGCCTTTGAACTACCCAAGGAACCGAAACAGCAGTTTCGCTGTCAGGCAAGCTCCCATGCCAGCCACCTTTCTTTCCTCTCGCTTCGCCTCTTTTTAACCTCACACCCCACCTTCTGTAAGGGAAGGAAAAAGGCTCACTCACCCTCTCATGAAAGATGGCCTCCATGCTTTTGTGTCTCCCACCGCCACCATTGGTCCGACCAGTGGTGGGATTCAAATATGTGAACAACCAGTTCTTTGCATGGATGCTGCTTCCAGAAGTCCATTCTGGGCCTGGCCAACAAAAAATTAGCTACTGGTTCTGCCGAAGTGTTGCGAACCAGCTGAATCCCACCACTGGGTCCGACCCAGGCAATCAAACCACGCTCTGACTGTGGTGCTCCAGCATCTCATGGTTCCTCCTAGAGAAGGCAGAAAATGCCAGAGGGGATCCCGCTTGCACAGTACTGCCAGTGGGGCACTTTAAAAAAAAAAATGAGGATAGGAAGGGAAACAATAGGAAAAGAACGCAACTCTGGAAAATCTGTCGAAAAAAGATGCTGGAACTCTGTTCTGGTGCATTCTATGACAAAAAAAAAAAAAGCCTTGAGAATAAATGATCTTCTTGTACTTTCACCCAAAATGTTCAAGGGTACCATGGTTTTGTTATCTATGTTAGATATTCAAGATAACATTATTTGTTTTTCTGATATATGAAAGTTTGCTTATGATGCACAAACAGGACATGTTGTTCCAGAATGTTTTTGACCATATTGATTCAAGTACTGTGCTCCTAAATGACTCTTGACTTTGGGCAATGATGAAATCATCCTTTTGCTTTGATCCTGTGTGAAAAGCAAATTTCAAGCTAACAGGATCTGTCCCGTCTATTTTTCTGTGATTGGTAGTTTTGGTTTGTTTGGTTGATTAGGAAGCTGGCATTTTGTGTAGTTTTCTAAACAAAATTTTACTTGGAATAGAGTTAAGGATAATTGGATAATTTCTATCTTAAGATCTACTTCAGAGTTTTTTTTCCAAGTTGGCAATATTTCATGAGTTGGCTGAGATAATGGTATTCCTATCGAAATTCTAGTTCTTTTAGTCCTAATATTAGGGGAGCTTAAGTGACTGTGAGATACAGTTCCTTTGTTTCCAACATTTTAAAGAGTGAGGTGATTAATGAAGTTCAATTTTGTTCCCATTTATTTTCAATGTATTCCAGAGCATCAGTCTATTTCCGCCTGTTTTGCTTTTATGCTTGCTTCCATATCATCTCTTTCTGCTTCATTTGAAGTTTAGCGCCATAAATAAGCAGATTAACAGGAGGACAAATGGGTTCTGGATTATCAATTCTCCCCAGAAAAATTTAGCTTCTCAAAAAATCATTTGTAATAAGAAATTGCAGGTCATACCTGGAAAAGCTTAAATCCATCTCTGCAGTTAATGTTGTAAAACTGAGAATCTATTCCCATTTGGTAATATTTGTAACATTTGATCATTTTTAATCTCATCCTGATGAGGAAAGATTGGGATTCACCTCACAGCTTCATGTTTTCTAAAATCCAGAAAGAGGCCTGGAGGTCCAATTTTAATATTTAAAGGGTACCGGAAATAACTGGAATATAAATGAGGAGTCCTGTATCTCTGCTATGCAACAGTCTTCTCAGCAGATTCCCTCCCACACTTTTCATGCAGTAAAGATTATTGATGGCATTATTGCTGAACAAAGCATTCTTGTCCAAATAGCTTCCTTTATGGCCCTTTAACTACTATCACGTTCTGTTCAACTTATGTATAGCCCCGAGGAAAGAGAGATTTCCTTGTCTTCTGAGGTAATGATCTCATTCTCAGACATGACTATTCTGAAAGATACTTAACCCTGCTATTATTGCATCTCCATAGGCCTCATCCCTCAATTTCCATGGCCTCAAATGACCAATTTTCCTTGATCTCTAAGATCAAGACTAAGCACGCCTTTTCTGTTTCTGAACAATACTCTACAGAGCAAGATACTGAATGGCTTGTACAACATTAACTCTTTCTATTGGAGTTTATTACTGATTTTAATTACATTTTTTTTTTAAGCTTGAGAGCTGCTTTCCTCTCAGAAGGTGTGGGGAGAGGGGAGGGGAAGAAGCGAAGAAGCATCTTTCCTAAACACTTCAAACTTTTTAATACTGCCATTCTGTTTGCAATGAATACTTCAGCTGGCTTTCAGTTTAACATTAACAACAGATTGCAAAACAATACCAGGTAAATAAAATGGAGCAATGAACTATCTAGTTTGTTTAGTTAAGTGATGAAACCTCCCCAGTGAGATTGAGATATTGGGATACATTAACAGCTGTCCTCCCACTCAGTTACTGAATGTTTCTTTCACTCTGAAATATGAGCACCCTGAGATTAACTACCATATGATCTTTTCAGTGGAGTAGCTATTGGCTGTACCGTACATTAGATCAGTCACTCAATCTGCACCACAAAAGCTCTTCCCATGAAAAAAGTGGTTCCCCAAATAGTAGGCAAGTTTTGACAAAAAACTCCAAACTCACTTTTCTCCAGTGCTTTTCTCACAATTCTCAATTTCTCTTCTTGCTATTTCTGTTTGTTTGCTTGGGATCCAAGCTCTTCTAAATGCCACTTTATAAATTAAAATCTGAGAATAAGGTCTTTGTTCCTACAACTGATTAACCTGGCCTGTTTATATTGGGTTATCAAAAGCACCTAGTGGTAATCATTAACTGAAAAACATAAACTATATCTAATTCACCCACTGTAAAATAAAGTATGACTGTGGGGACAATGGCCTTTCCTTCTTAAATGTACCATTTAAACTTAGCTACTCCTAGATCCCCACTTTTTTACAGCTGTGTTTTTCCAGGTCATCATATTTATGAGAAAGCAAACTGGGACATAAGAAACTGTGTGTAAAGACATTCTAGATCTTTTCACCGATTGTATTTTAGAATATGGCAATATTTGAGTAACACTGGTTGCCTAGCAAGGTGTCAAAAACCTGATGACCCAGAAAAAAGTGATAAAGTACAGGTAGTCCTTGATTTACAACAGTTCGCTTAGTGATTGTTCAAAGTTATAACGGCATTGAAAAAAGTGACATGATAATTTTTCACATTTATGACTGTTGCAGCATCCTCATGGTGATGTGATTTAGATTCAGATGCTGGGCAACAGATTCATATTTATGATGGTCACATTGTTCGGGGGTCATGTGGTTCCCTTTTGCAGCCTTCTGACAAGCAAAGTCAGGGGGAAACCAGATTCACTTAACAACCATGTTACTAATTTAACAACTGCAGTGATTCACTTAACAACTGTGGCATAAAATGGGGCAAAACTCATTTAACAAATTTTCTCCCTCCCCCCTTTATATCCTCTCTTCTCTCTCTCCTTTATATCCGCTCTTCTTTCCCCCTCAGCAGGACCCAGGCAATGCCTTGCGCAGCTCCAGCTGAATCTCTGCCTGAAGATTGCATGAGGCTGCCTGCCACCCCCAAGGCCGCCACCAATCAGCTGGAGCTGCACGCGCCAATCCTGGGCTCTCAGCAGGACCCAGACATTGGGTCGCGCAGTTCCAGCTGACTTTCCCACAAGCCTTTGCGGCACTGCCACCGCTTCACCTGATCCACTTTTACAGTTTTTTTTACAGTGCTGTTCAACCCATCATATGCATACCACCTGCCAGGTGCCAATGTACCACCAGTACCACTGGTTGAAAAGCCCTAATCTAGAAAAGTCACAAATGGTGATCATACAGGCTACTGCAGTCGTTGTAAATACATGTTAGTTGACAAGCACCTGAATTTACATAACTTGTCCATGAAGATGCTGTGACAATCTGGTCATAAGTGTGAAAACTGGTCATAAGTCACTTTTTCAGCATCATTGTAACTTTGAATGGCTGTTAAATGAAAGATTGTAAGTTGAGGACTACCTATGATAGCTCTTTAGCTACTCTCTGGACTATAAAAATAAAGGCATGCAAAACTACTATGAAATTATTATGATAGTATTGATATGCTTCGGACTACACAATTGGGACTGGTAACTTGGTCATTAAGAGAAACAGTGACTGTGCTGATGATATTATTTCAGCTTTCTTTTGCTTTTCAAACATATGAGGGTAATAAACATTGCCATCTTAACTGTGACTAAATGAGGCACTCGCAAGGTCAGTCAGTCAGTCCTCCTGGGCAAACCAGATAGGAAACATGAGCAGACAAACTACTTATACTTTATTGTACGGCTATATTAACAGAATCTTGCAATTCTAAAAGTACAAATCTCCTACTGTTTTTTTTTTTTTAACAGCCTAATCAATTTAGGGTAGGTTCTTCCTGAGTTTCTTTCTCTGACTGTTAAGCAGCTTTTATCTGATATAGCTCTTGGCAGCATTTCTTCTCCTCCTCCCTCAAGGTCATACCCACATACCATTACAACCTATAAATGCAAGAAAGAATGCTGAAATATGAACAGGATCATAATTATTGTGTAAGAGCCAATTTGGTGTAATGGTGAAGGTGTTGGCCTAGGACAGGGATAGGCAACCTTGGCTCTTTTATGACTCGTGGACTTCAACTCCCAGAATTCCTGAGCCAGCAGGAAGACTAGGAGACTGGCCTAGGAGACTGTTTATTTTAATCCTGCCTTAGGCATGAAAGCCAGCTGAATGACTTATTGGCATCAATTCCACCTGCCTGAGAAACTGGTTCATTTAGTAAAGAAAATTGGGCAATCAGCTTTACCTGTGCTTATCCTCTAACAAAACAAAACTTAGCATGGAAGTTGCCGAACTGTGAAAAGCTACTTGTAAAAAGCAAATACTTCTTTTTACTAATGAAAGGGATGTAATTCTTGCTCTTACAATGTATTAAGAAATTCCTCAGGCATACCTTGAGATATGAGGCCAAAAGAAGAAGTTAAACCAGTTATCATTTGAGCCCAATAGTTTTTATGAACTGGCCCCAAATTTCTAGACCTCATTTTTAAAAAGTCTGAAAAGTGCAACTAAATTTGCTCCCATGCGCAGATGCTAAATTTTAATCTTCAGGGAAACAGCAGGCTTGTATAATAGTCTGCATTTTGTTTTGATATTCTCATTATCTTTATTCTTCTAGTAAAAAAAGTGCCACACATACACAGAAAATGCTATATGTTGTGTCCTGAGCCTGCAAAGGCAGGCTCGGGACGTTGCAACGGTCCCGGGCAGTTGCAAGCTGCCTGGGACCAGACTGGCTGGCGCCGGATTTGCGCGCATGCGCGAGGCGCGCAGCACGCCAAATGTTGCCATTTGGTCCGGGGAAGCGTTCTTAAGAGAGGCAGAGAGGCCTGCGTGCCTCAGAGCTGTAACGGAGCTGAAGAAACAACAATAAAGGCTTCTTGACACTACAAGATGCTCTGTGATTAATTGCCATTAAGCTGAGGACTCAACACTGGCAACGAAGGTGGGATGCCTTACAATCAATTAAAAGAATTGTAAGCTTACCCAGGAGTCCGGAGAACAGCTAGGAAGACGGCGTTAAATTCAGCACCTGCCTGCCAATACAGCGTCGTTGGAGGAAAGCTGGCTGATAGACCCCTTCCTTACAAAAGAGAAAATGGGAAAAATGGGGAAAATAGGAAGGCTTTCTGAATTTGATGTCACGCACCCAGAAAGATGGGAGTCTTATGTGGCCAGAGTAGAAAATTACTTGAAAGTAAACCAAGTAAGAGAAGATGGCTTAAAGGCCACTACTTTGCTCTGTGTTTGTGGTCAAGATGCATTTGAAATTGCTGAAAACTTAGCAGCCCCTGCACCTCTTGAATCTGTAACCTACACAGATTTTAAAAAGTTATTAAAAGAACATTTTCAGTCCAAGTTGTCTGTTATTGCATGGAGGCATACTTTTGAACAGAGGGATCAACAAGCTGGTGAATCAGCTAAAGAATACATTGCAGTTTTGAGAAGAGCAGCTAAGCCTTGTGAGTTTAAAGACTTAGAAGAAAGGTTGAGAGACAGATTTGTATGTGGGCTTAGAAACAGAGACTTGCAGCAGAGACTTTTTGCTAAGAAAGACATATCGTTCCAAGATGCCTTGAGAGAGGTTACTGCCGAAGAGGCAGCAGGTGAGGCAATCAAGAATATGAGGCCTATCAGAAATACTCCAGAAGCTGTTTCTGTGCATCATGAGGGAGTCCAGGAGAGCTCGGAAGAGGATCCTGAAGAAGAGGTGGATCATCTCTACCCAGCCAAAGAAAGGAAGCAGAAGGAAGGCAAAGAAAAGTCTTCAGCTGTACCCAAGTGCTTCGGGTGTGGAGGTCGCCACAAGAGGACCGACTGCAGGTTCCGTTCTGCAATCTGTAGAGAATGTGGGAAGCAAGGCCACATAGCAGCTGTGTGTCCAGACTGTCAGAAGGTACAACCCCGAGAAGAATTGTGCCTGAAAGGTACCAAGGTCCCCAGTCAAAACAGGGTGGGTTTCTGTGCTTCACGAAGAAGCATTTATAGGACAGACACACACAAGCCACTCAAAAAGAAACAGTCACTTAAAGTGAAGTTGCAAGGAGTTCCATTGGTCATGGAACTAGACACTGGGTCTGCACTTTCAATTATTTCCATTCACACATTCAGAAAGATTTGCTCTAGCAGTGGGTTCCAGGCCAAGCTTAAGCCATCCAATATAGTTCTAACAGACTTTCAAAACTCCAAAGTGTGTGTTAAGGGGGAGGCCACCCTTAACGTACAATATAAGGATTTTGAAGGTCCATTAAATGTATTGATAGTTGGGGGTGAGCGCACGAGTCTCATAGGACTCGATTGGTTTGAGGCCTTGGGAATACAAGTTACAGGGCTCAATAGCTTGCAAACAGTAGGTCTACAAGAAGTCTGCAAAGAATTTGCAGATGTCTTCAGCCCACAGCTGGGTACATACAAAGCGCCCCCAGTTTCCTTAAAATTGGACCCCACTGTCACTCCTATCAGAGTAAAAGCAAGGAGAGTACCTTTTGCTTTAAAAGGAAAAATTGATGCTGAATTGGACAAATTGATTCAGCAAGGAGTCTTAGAACCTGTTGACTTCAGTCCTTGGGAAACTCCCATAGTCACGCCTCTTAAGGCTAATGGGGACATTTGCATCTGTGCAGATTACAAATGCACCCTAAATAAGGCATTGCAACAACATGCATATCCTGTACCTGTAGTCAGCCATATTCTGGCTTCCCTCAAGGGGGGGGGCATGTTTTTGCAAAGCTAAAAAAGCGTGTTTTTGCAAAGTTACCTGTTGATGAAGCTGCTGCTGTAGCACAAACCATTGTAACACAGGGGGGGGCATTCAAAGTCAAAAGACTACAATTTGGAGTAAATGTGGCTCCTGGAATTTTCCAAAGCGTAATGGAAAATACTTTGAGGGGTATACCAGGGGTTTGCCCCTACTTTGATGATGTCTTAATTGCTGGAGATTCCACTCAAAACTTAGCTGAGAAATTGAGGGCTGTCCTGCTGCGGTTCCGGAAAACAGGCCTCAAGCTTAAAAAAGACAAATGTAAAATTGGGGTGCCTTCTACAGATTTTCTGGGATTCAAAATAGATGCCAATGGGATTCATCCTGCTGAGTCCAAATTAAAAGCTATCATGCAAGCTCCTAGGCCTAAGTCCAAAGCTGAACTACAAGCTTTTCTGGGCCTCTTGAATTTCTATAATGCATTCATTCCTAACAAGGCTAATGTAGCTGAACCACTTCATAGGCTTCTGTACAAACAGGCAGTGTGGCAGTGGTCACAAGCACATGAAGCAAGCTTCAATGAGGTTAAGGCCTTACTCACATCCAATAATGTGCTTGCACATTTTAATGAAACTCTCCCTGTGTGCATCGCTTGTGATGCCTCCCCTTATGGGGTGGGAGCAGTACTTAGCCATCTACAACCTGATGGAACTCAGCTTCCTGTTGTATATTACTCCAGAACCATGTCTTCTGCTGAGCGAAATTATGCTCAGATAGACAGGGAAGCCTTGGCTGTTGTTGCGGGCATTAAAAAATTCCATGATGTTTTATATGGCAGACATTTCACGGTCTACACTGACCACAAGCCTTTGTTGGGGTTGTTTACTACAAACAAACAAACCCCCCATATCATCTCCCCCAGGATGCTGAGATGGTCAGTCTTTCTGTCAGCCTATGATTTTTCTTTAGTTCACAAACCTGGCAAAAAAATGGGCCATGCTGATGGCCTCAGTAGATTACCTTTACAAGTAGTGGAGGCTGATCCTGCCCCTGCCATCAACATCCTTTCCATTCAGGCACTGCCTGAGTCACCTTTAAATGCCAGGGATGTGGCTGCTGAATCAGCCACAGATCTCACACTCTCTCATGTCTTATCCTGGGTTATGTCTGGATGGCCAGAGAGTTGTCCAGGTACTGAGTTTCAGAGTTTCTGGCTTAAGAAACATGAGTTATCCACTTTTCAGGGTTGCCTGCTATAGGGCAGCAGAGTTGTTATTCCTACCTCAATGAGGTCTAGAGTCTTAGGTTCCCTTCGTGAGGGCCATCCTGGCATTGTAAGAATGAAGGCGCTTGCGCGCAGCCATTTGTGGTGGCCTGGGTTAGACAAGGAAATTGAAGCTAAGGTGCACGCATGCCACCTTTGTCAGCACTCACGCCTAGAAATGCCCCAGGCTCCTGTGCATAGATGGGAGGAAACACAGTCACCTTGGTCTAGGGTGCACATCGATTACGCTGGGCCCTTTCAGGGTCAATTCTTCTTGGTCCTGGTTGATAGCTATTCAAAGTGGCTTGAGGTTGTACCTGTCTCTTCAACCACCACTGCCAAGACCATTCAAGTACTGAGGGGGATTTTTGCTGCACATAGGCTTTCGGATGTGTTGGTGTCTGACAATGGCCCTCAATTCACCTCTTCCGAATTCCAAGCTTTCTTACAGGCCAACATGATTCATCATGCCACCTCTGCACCATTCCACCCTTCCACCAACGGTATGGCTGAACGGATGGTCCGCATCACCAAGGATGCTTTAAAGAAACTGACCTATGGAGACTGGCACCACAGGTTGGCAGACTTTCTTCTTGCGTATCGCACCACCCCTTCAACTTCTACTGGGAAAAGCCCAGCTGAACTTCGCTGGGGGCGCAAACTGACTACTAAATTTGACCAGTTGCACCCGGACAGACTGCCTCCCTACACAACCCAGGGCACCGAGGTATCTGCAAGTGGGTGCCCCGGTATGGACCCGTAATTACGGGCCAGGTCACTTGTGGGTTCCTGCTGTAGTATGCAAGGTTACCGGTCCCTCGTCGTACGAGGTCTCGTTGGATGACGGTCGTGTCCTTCGGCGGCATATCGACAGCTGCGTACAAGACTGGACTCACCCTCAGAAACTCCTGGGCCTTTTCCAGGGGGGGAGGAGGACCTCCATGGGCAAAGGGATGGGTGTTGGCAGCAGCCGGGCCCCAACAGAGAGGCCACAGATGGCCTATTCCAGGATTCCGCAAGTGTTCCAAACAGGAATCCATGGGAACTAGGAAGCACACAGGCACCAGTGTCTACTCCAGCCAGGGAGTCACCCAGGGGGCATACTCATCATTCACCAATACCATTCAGCACTCCAGTCAGGGAGAATAACCGGGAGCATCCTAATAACTCAAACATTGCAAGAGAGCTGGCACACAATCTGTCCAGTTGGCCCAGTACTGCTACTGTTTCCAGAAGGAGGTATTCACACAAGGAGGTGGCCGGAGAGGCACATCCCAATTCTGACACCTCCGGCACAGATGGGGGGGGGGCAACTGAGTTTTGGGGAAATACTGAAGCCCCAGACAGTCCCGTTACGGGACTGGGGAGCGAAGGAATGCAGCCCCTTCATAGGTCCAGTGTGAGCCTGGGAGGCACTACAGAGTTGCCTAACAGTGGCAGTTTTATAGAGGGGCAGAGAGCCTGCAACTAGGCAGGTCAACCAGATTATTGGGAGAACAAAGTCCTGGTCTGGCGAGCCCGGTGGGCAAGCAAGCAGACCAGGCATCGGGGCATGGTCCATGGGGACCACCAGGGTCTGAAAGAGGGAGCAAATTCATGTCATCCTCTGGGCAAAATGGAATTGGGGATTCTCAGGGTCTAAGGAGGTCACAGAGAGTCAAGAGATCTCCTAAGTACCTTGAGGACTTTGTAACTCTGCTGGCAAAGCAGAAACAGT
The DNA here is from genome assembly GCF_016545835.1 of Crotalus tigris. Taxonomy (NCBI): domain Eukaryota; kingdom Metazoa; phylum Chordata; class Lepidosauria; order Squamata; family Viperidae; genus Crotalus; species Crotalus tigris. The sequence continues at coordinate 856,199 of NW_024096711.1, forward strand.
GAGAAGGTGTCTACTGTTGGGAGCAAAGGAAATACAGACACTGGGTATTAATGCCCAGAACAATAGCCGTACCATTTGGAGCAAGGGTTGGCACACCACGCTGGTGTTGAGGTCCCGTGTAACTATTCATATAGTCTTAGCCGGGGGGGAAGGGGTGTTGTGTCCTGAGCCTGCAAAGGCAGGCTCGGGACGTTGCAACGGTCCCGGGCAGTTGCAAGCTGCCCGGGACCAGACTGGCTGGCGCCGGCTTCGCACACATGCGTGAGACGCGGAGCACGCCAAATGTTGCCATTTGGTCCGGGGAAGCGTTCTTAAGAGAGGCAGAGAGTCCTGCATGCCACAGAGCTGTAACAGAGCTGAAGAAACAACAATAAAGGCTTCTTGACACTACGAGATGCTCTGTGATTAATTGCCATTAAGCTGAGGACTCAACACTATATATGTATGAATTCATGCATATGTAGCATGGACAGTCTCAGTCAATAGTCTAATCTTTGTGTAACAACTTCAGATACACAAAGCAATCACCTTCACCTTGTTTATCTAAAACTTTTGTGTATTGTTAGCCCAGTAGATAACATTGTCACAAATAGATATAACTTTATGGTGAATAATGTTCTACAATACAGGTAGTCCTTGATTTACAACTACAACTGAATCCAAAATTTCCATCGCTAAGCAAGACAGTTAAGTGAGTTTTGTCTTGCCACAAAGTGAATCACTGCAGTTGTTAAGTTAGTAACACAGTTGTTAAGTGAATCTGGCTTCCCCATTGATTTTGCTTGTCAGAAGGTTTTAAAAGGTGATCCCATGATGCCAGGACAGCGCAATTGTCATAAATACATGCCAGCTTCCAAGTTTCTGAATTTTGATCACATGACTATGGGGATGCTGCTGCAATGGATTGTGTGAAAAATATGCCATTTTTTGCAGTGCTGTTGTAACTTTGAATAGTCACTAAATGAATGGTTGGATGGTCAGGGACCACCTGTAAAAGGAACAATCCTGAAAGTAATTATTTTAGTATTCTGATTTAAGAACTTGCAGGGAAAATTCTGCATATCTCATAGGCAAAGCCAGAAGGAACATCACATTTTATACATTATGATTTATATATGTTAAAGACCTCAATGTACATGGATTCAAATAAGCAACCACAATTAGATGTGGTTTTTTAAATGAATAGAAATAGGTTCATATGTCCAACTTTATATAGCAATGGTTATAACCAAATAAATATTTTGCTTCCTTGATGGAGAATAGCTGACAAGGAAGTGCAGGATAAAAAAAAATGAAGAATATGATATGGATAACATGTTCTCACAATACTCAAATGTCTAGTCCAGGGGTGTCAAACTCAATTTCATTGAGGGCTGAATCAGCATTGCGGTTGCCCTCAGGGGGCTGGGTGGGTGTGGCCAGGGTGGGTGCAGCCTACTGGGTGGGTGTGGATGGAGTGGGTGTGGCCTACTGGGTGGGCATGGCCAGCTCTACATCATTCACCTCAAGGGTGCCTGTGGGGGCCTGGGCAGGAGTGGGACAGATCTGAGGGTCTCTGGCAAAAGGGGGTGGGACCAGGGCGAATGCCAAGGCATGATCCACTGGAGGAGCCTCACTGTTCCTCTCAGGCCATGCGGGGGGGGGCTTATGGAGCTAAGACTGAATGTGTTTCAGCATAGATGGCCACCACAAAATTGTACATTGGCTCCCGGAGGGCCTGGGCCAGGGCCAAGGCAGAGGGAGCCATTCCCTCACTGTTTCCAGGATGGCTTCGCGGGCCACATGAAACCATCTCACAAATATTACCAAATGGGAATAGATTCTCAGTTTTACAACATTAACTGCAGAGATGGATTTAAGCTTTTCCAGGTATGACCTGCAATTTCTTATTACAAATGATTTTTTGAGAAGCTATTTTTTTCTGGGGAGAATTGATAATCCAGAACCCATTTGTCCTCCTGTTAACCTGCTTGTTTATGGCTCTAAACTTTAAATGAAGCAGAAAGAGATGATATGGAAGCAAGCATAAAAGCAAAATAGGCGGAAATAGACTGATGCTCTGGAATACATTGAAAATAAATGGGAACAAAATTGACCTTCATTAATCACCTCACTCTTTAAAATGTTGGAAACAAAGGAACTGTATCTCACAGTCACTTAAGCTCCCCTAATATTAGGACTAAAAGAACTAGAATTTTGATAGGAATACCATTATCTCAGCCAACTCATGAAATATTGCCAACTTGGAAAAAAAAACCCTGAAGTAGATCTTAAGATAGAAATTATCCAATTATCCCTAACTCTATTCCAAGTAAAATTTTGTTTAGAAAACTACACAAAATGCCAGCTTCCTAATCAACCAAACAAACCAAAACTACCAATCACAGAAAAATAGACGGGACAGATCCTGTTAGCTTGAAATTTGCTTCTCACACAGGATCAAAGCAAAAGGATGATTTCATCATTGCCCAAAGTCAAGAGTCATTAGGAGCACAGTACTTGAATCAATATGATCGAAAACATTCTGGAACAACATGTCCTGTTTGTGCATCATAAGCAAACTTTCATATATCAGAAAAACAAATAATGTTATCTTGAATATCTAACATAGATAACAAAACCATGGTACCCTTGAACATTTTGGGTGAAAGTACAAGAAGATCATTTATTCTCAAGGCTTTTTTTTTTTGTCATAGAATGCACCAGAACAGAGTTCCAGCATCTTTTTTCGACAGATTTTCCAGAGTTGCGTTCTTTTCCTATTGTTTCCCTTCCTATCCTCATTTTTTTTTTTTTAAAGTGCCCCACTGGCAGTACTGTGCAAGCGGGATCCCCTCTGGCATTTTCTGCCTTCTCTAGGAGGAACCATGAGGCGCCGGAGCACCACAGTCAGAGCGTGGTTTGATTGCCTGGGTCAGACCCAGTGGTGGGATTCAGCTGGTTCGCAACACTTCAGCAGAACCAGTAGCTAATTTTTTGTTGGTCAGGCCCAGAATGGACTTCCGGAAGCAGCATCCATGCAAAGAACCGGTTGTTCACATATTTGAATCCCACCACTGGTCGGACCATGTGGTGTGGAAGCCAATGGTGGCAGTGGGAGACACATAAGCATGGAGACCATCTTTCACGAGAGGGTGAGTGAGCCTTTTGCCTTCCCTTACCGAAGGTGGGGTGTGAGGTTAAAAAGAGGCGAAGTGAGAGGAAAGAAAGGTGGCTGGCATGGAAGCTTGCCTGACAGTGAAACTGCTGTTTCGGTTCCTTGGGTAGTTCAAAGTCTACGAAAATCTCTTTTTAGTTTTTTATACTTTATATTCAAACTGCAGAGGGGAAGAATAAGAATAAAGCCAAAGTCTTGTGATTTGGAGATATTATTATTATTAATAATACATATTAATTACGTATTGGTCAGATGTAAAAGTAGACTTACATACAGTATGAAGTTTAATTAGATCTATTTATTAAATTATTAACCTAAAGGTAAATTTGAAGTAATCTGTTCACTGACAAAGTTTCAACTTTAATTTGTTTCAAGTCAATATCAATATTAAACCCCAAATGTAAATTTTTCCACCTTGTCGGGCGACTTCTTAAAAATAATTCAATCTTTTACAAGCAATTTTGTTTTATTGGGCCAATTTCATTCCACATGGAAAACTGACATTTCCACTCATTAAACTTAATGGGTATGCCAGTGGTAAATGTCCCAAAAGATTAATAAAATGCCTTCTTATAATTCAAAGCCACACAGTGCATGGTAACATTAATAGTATTAACTTACCTTGAACAAAATCCTAGTGTTTTAGATACACTAAAAATTGAAGGGTTTTTTTTCCAACTACAAAGGTAAACCTTGTAGGGTAGGCAAGGCGGGTTATATAACGCGTGTGAGTTACGACACTTTTTTTTTTTTTTTACAAAAAAAGCTCTGCTTATTCTTATCTAAAAAGTGTTTGTTTTAGCTGAATGGGATATTATTCCAAATAATTTCCAAAATATACACTTTTCCAAAGAAGGTTTTTATGTCCTATTTGTCTAGCCCCACAGGGCTTGCCATTCACCGGTGGGGGGGGAGTGAACCAGAGCAGCCAGCCAGGACTGGAGCAGCCAGCTGAACAGCCAGATGCCGCCCACAGTCCGGAGCCGAGCCAGCTGCCGAATGGGTCAGGTGGAAGGCAGGGACAGCCTTCCACCCTTCCCCGGTGATACCTGCAGCACGTCACCTGCCTCTAGCCAGCCGCGGAGGTCCGCCGGCAGCTGGGAGGAAGGCCTGATGTCAGCCACAGTGGCTGGGCATCAGGAAAGCCTCTGGCCTCTGCAGAAAGCCTCCGGAGGACATGGAGGGCTCCAGGAGGTGAGAGGAGGCGGCTGACATCCTGGCAGACCTATGGGAGGCCAGAGGGGACAGCCAAGGGCATGGACAGCATGGAGAGCCTGGTGAACCGGCGGTAGGACTTGGTTGTAGCTGCTGGACGGAGGGCCAGCAAAGCATGGTCGGGCCAAGGAAAGGCCGGAAAGGGACCTGGGGGTTTTACACGCTCTGGGCGGATGCTGGCTTGCTGCCGGGGGGGGTGGGGCTGTAGGATGGGGCACGACTATGTAAAGCACTGGGAGCAAACCACTCACAGTGCTGACTTCGTTTGCTGGGAATAAACCTTGCTAACCACCTTGTACCTGGACTTTGTTTCATTGGACAACGACGGACGGAGGTGACACCATTTCTGTGATCTACTCTTAAATTGTTTGGTTTGGCGGATGGGGAAATGGGTCATTCTGTGCTAATTTTGGGAAATACAGGAGTTTGCCTGAAATGTGTTTCGGAATGTTGTTTTTATGGAATGTTTGAAACTTTTTTCATCAATACCATTTATTGTATGTGACTGTGAATTTTGTTAGTTTGGCTAGATCAGGGGTGTCAAACTCAATTTCATTGAGGGCCACATCAGCATTGCAGTTGCCCTCCGGGCCGTGTGGATGTGGCCAGGGTGGGTGCGGCCTACTGGGTGGGCGTGGATTGAATGGGTGTGGCCTACTGGGTGGGCATGGCCAGGTCTACATCATTCGCATCAAGGGTGCCTGTGGGGGCCTGGGCAGGAATGGGACAGATCTGAGGGTCTCTGGCAGAAGGGGGTGGGACCAGGGCGAGTGCCAAGGTATGGTCCACTGGAGGAGCCTCACTGTTCCTCTCAGGGCATGTGGGGGAGGGTCTTATGGAGCTAAGACTGAATGCGTTTCAGCATAGATGGCCACTACAAAATTGTACATTGGCTCCCGGCGGGCCTGGGCCAGGGCCAAGGCAGAGGAGGCTGTTCTCTCACTGTTTCCAGGATGGCTTCGCAGGCAACATGAAACCATTTCACGGGCCACATCCGGCCCCCGGGCCTTGTGTTTGACATGTCTGGGCTAGATGGACCGTTTTTAGACAGTACAGATTTTTTACTGAGAATATAGTTTCCTGATGGAAGCTTAATTCTTTTGGCTGTGTGAAGCTGGTTCTGGTTCTGTAATCAGGCAAATCCAGAGGCTCACTTTGAGGAGGAGCAGCTGGAAGGTGGGGGGGGGGCATGTAAAATCCTGACAAGCTTTGCCTTGTCCTCCCCTCTTCTGCTCCACGAGAGGGAGTTAGCTTAAAGGAAAGTTTGTTTAGCTGTCTATGGAAAGAGGATCTCACACAGGTGTGTATCCAAAGCTGCTTATTGTTCCTTTTCCTGCCTGTGGTTTTAACAACATTTTAATAATCTTGCAAACTGATCTGCGGCATAAACCAGTTGATGCCAATAATTTCAAAGTAAGAAATTGTAGATGTGCGTTCACAAAAGATATCCACAGTTGGTTAAATGAGATGCATTTCAATTGATGTCACCCCCTCCCCAAAACATAGGAGCATTTATGAAATCTCCAATTGGTTCTAGTGTTGGGTTCTCGGATTAAGAAGTGTCTGAACAAGTTAATGAAACAGGCACCTCTGAAATACTTCAGCATTGCAACATAGGACTGGCAGAGCAGTGTAGATGACACCTTGACCACAGATTGAGGACCAGCATGGTTTGAGAGGGGAGAGATAAGGAGACTGAAGAAGTCCCAAATTTATATGATTAGGAGCCTGACTTTCCCCAGGTACTGGCAGCTATGGTCCACCTCAGTGTCACTCCTGAAGTCTCCCTTGCTGACTCGCCAGTGAAGATTTATGCCTCTGGTCTGGCGCCTGCCCAGCTTGTGACCCTACATGCATCACTGACAGATGAAAGGGGAGTGAAGTATACAGCCAGAGCCTTTTACCAAGCCAATCAGAATGGAGAAGTAGATGTGGCAGAGGCCTCTGCTCTGGGAGGCAACTATACAGGTGTGTGGTCCATGGGCCTCTTCTACACTCTAAAGGCTGAGAAGATGTTCCACAGGCTGCTCAAACGTGATGTGACAGGCAGCCCCTTCTATGTTCAGATTAGTCTCTTTAATTCTACTGTGATTGTGCCCTTGCCCACGCATGAACCACTGGCTACTTCCACTGTGGAACGATGGTACGCAGCCCCCGGAGTGGAACGCATCCCAATTAAGTCTGGCCGGGTCCGGGGAGCCCTCTTCTTGCCTCCAGGTAAGGAAACTGAATTCTGTTTTCTTTTCCACTTCCCTTTATTGCCTCAACCTCTTGCATGCAACGGATGGTGCCTCCAAATGTATTTAGGGTGTTAGTGCCTAGACTGCCTAGCCAGCATGGAAGCAGTATTGATTTGTGCTTTGATGAGCACAAATGAGCAATCTCAGAATTTGTTAGCCCTTTGAGATCAGCCAGACCAGGAAACCATTTTCACAAGTTTGTCTGGATCTATATTTTATTGATAAATGCCATATCTTCCCAAATTTCTTGTTTTTTGGTACCCCTAGCAGTTCCCACACTGATTTCTAATATTAAAATTCCTGAAGTATCCATCTGCTATTGCTAGATTGAAAGATCTGATCTCCTTCTCCACATCTGCGTCTCTGCTTTGGACAGAGATTGGCTGTTCTGTGTACAGTAGTGGCCACAATTGTGGAAACCTTTTGGGAAAAATCTATTTTTGAGGTTTGATGGCTAATAACACCACTTTTTTTTAGTAGTACCATAAAATTATATATCAATGGAAAGATAATTAAATCAAGAATGTAATGCAACAAAGTTGTTCAATTATCTATACTCTATTCTATGAAACATTATAGCCAAATAACCAGAAAAAGGAAGCACAACTTGCTTAGGTTGATATCAGGTAGCTTTCCTTCATCTGATTGTAGCCAATGAGCATGAGTGTTTAGAGAGACAATCAGGTGTCATCTTGTTTTGGCAATGAGCCAATCAGATTACAGTAGGATTCAGGTATTGATGTCATGTATTGAAGCTGAGAGGAGGACATTTGTCAGTGTGTTATGTGATCGCTATCAAGTTGGTTGGGTTTTTTTTTTTCTCTTTCATTTAGTGAGCTTGTAAAACGTAATAAAATTAAAGTAATGGTGCAAAGAGTTGGCTGGTTACCCAAAAAGGGATGTAAAATAGTATTATTAAGTGAACAAGGCTACAGTTATAAAGAAATTAAAAGAAAAATTGGTGGAAACTTAACCAAAGGTGGCATTTCTTCTGCACACTTTTCCCAAAAGGTTTCCACAATTTTGACCACTACTGAATATGAGCACAAACTGTTTTCTTTTATCCAAGTTGGATCATAGTACTGATAAAAGAGACCATGTGCCCATGCACAATTCTTAGTAAAGATGTGAACACTTTTTGAAAAAGTTGCATATAAAAAGTAGAAAGGCATATCATGTCACAAGGAAGGGAACAAATGGATCACCCAGATTTGCACAGCTGTGGTTGGGAAAGCTAAAGCTGAGAATCAGCTGAAGTTAGGGAATGATGCTAAGAACAAGAAAAGGCTACTTGTCATCATTATGTCCAAAGAAAAAACAATAATTTGTAAATGAACTATGAGAATTAGACATCTCATTCTTTGGACCAGTCTTTCCTGAGAAGCAGATAAGCACTCCATGGGACAGAAACATAGTCAGGAAACACTTATTGGCTTTAAAGGAATCTTTAAACCAAATCTTTTGGCCTAGGTGATTCCTAGAGCACTGAAAGAACTTGCTGATGATCTGGTCAAATCATTATCTTTGGAATATCTTAGGGAATGTGATATAGCAAATGACAAGAAATACTTGAAGCTTACTTATTTGCAGTGGTACTAATTCACAGTATTCGTGGACCGCCCCAGTTATGAGAGTCTGTTACTACTCACCACTGTAAGTTAGCATGGATCAGACTAATCTTTACTTTCTATTAACTTCTTTCATTGATTACGGAAATGCTATAGATACAACACTATATAATCAAGATTTCATCAATGCGACTTCCACTTCCGGATCACAGCACTTTCAGCCATGCAAAGAGCTATCGCTCTTTATTAGCTGTTTTCTCTCTACCGGTAGACCGTTATGTTGGTCTTAAATCGCCCTGGAGGGGCGACCACTGTCAAGGAGGCTTTTGCTCTGCTGCGGTGGAGCGGCGGCTCCCCTACAGTCTGAGCTAACTACGTAGGGCTGATGGAGAAGAAGATCGGTCAGTAAAATGGCTGACCACTTCGCTGTGCTAGCTGAAGTCAGAAAATCATCTAAGCACAAAGAACCACTGTGGTGAATCTGGGTGAGACCTTTCCTCCCTCTCTCCATTCTGAACTATTTTTCTTGCAAAGAGCTTGCTTTTTGAATGAGTTCCCTGTTTTAAGAAAGCAGCTTCTGTCTGTTTGGGGAAAAAATAATAATAATACTTTAAACAAAACTATAGAATAGCACTTATTATGTTTTGAACCTTTTGGATATTGGGCATCCCTGGAAAATTCCTAATTTAGAACATTATTTTACTTACTATACTGAAGATATTTGCTTTTTTTCCTGTCTCTTTTATTGTCATTCTTAATGAGATAAAGGCTTTTAACATGGAAAGAAAAAGCTTTCTATAGCTTACTGAGGACATTTTGTGGTGAAAATAGTGTTTGGAGAACACTACTTCAGGAATTAATAGGAAGAAAAGATAAAGGCTTGGAAACAGCTGTGGGTTGTGTTTGTGATTTAAAAATTGTGGAGGCGGATGTATATGGACTCTTAATAAATATAGTTTCCATAAAAACTTTAAAAGACTCTTTTACTATCGAAATAGGAAACTTTTACCCACAGCTTGACTATGAGTTGATATTGGAAAAAATATTGGAAATGACAGAGGAGATGAAGTTATGGAGAAAAACTAAAGGTTATTTTGCAGAACCACAAGCTGAGCCTCAAACATTAAAAGATCAACCTATAGGCCAAGAAGAAGCCTATATGCAACAGTATACACAATCTGAGATGGAAGAAGAAGTTACTGATCAGTTGAATTCTGGACTGGATTATGAGCTGATATTGGAAAAAATATTGAAAATGACAGAGGAGATGAAGTCATGGAGAAAAACTAAAGACCATCTTCTAGAATCACAAGCTGAGCACCAAATTTTAAAAGACCAATCTACAGGCCAAGAAGAAGCTTATATGCAACAGTGTACACAATTTGAGATGGAAGAACTCACTGATCAATTGAACTTTAGAAAAATTCTGGACCCAAAATCCCAGATTGAGACCTTAAATAACTGCTCTATAAATCAACTAACTACTATAGAAGAGGATATTTCACAAGTCTATGTACAAATGGAGAACTTTGAAGATCAAAAGATGACTATAAGTAAAGTTCTCCCATTGCCAAAATTAACAGGAATTGACAGCCAGACGCGATCGATTGAAAGTTATGACAACCTGGATAAGCAAGCTGAAATTATAATATGGAATAAAATGGACTATATTGCATATATGATACTGGAAGAAGGGGAAGAGAATTTTGATCAGATCGATTTTTTGATAAACATTAGTACTCAAATACTGAGATCTGATAACCTAGAAGCGGCATTACGGAAACCAGCTTGGTGTAGAAAAAAAGCCAGAGTTAGATTTAAAAATGTGATTTAAAATTTTAATTATTGGGTCAAAAAGACTCTAGAAATTTGGACTGATTGGATAATCTAATTGACTAAATGAAAGCAGTAATATAATAATTGGTGTAATAATATGTTTGTCTTAGATACGATAGTTAATTTGGTTGAGAGTTAAATTTTATTTAACAGGTCAAAATGATTCTTTTTTTGTTTTTTTACTCTGTTTATATAGAAAACTATTTTGTAATAGCAGAAGAATTAGAGAGATCTATGATAAGAGAAGAAAGAGTATTAATTAATGATATATTAAATTAAGACATGGAATATATGTGAAAATATTAAAATGTTATTCTTGGAATATTATGTGTGTTGTAGAAGGGATACCCAAAATTTTATTAATATGTTTGTTTAAGATCAATTGGAATATTTTAATTGAAAATTAGTGGAGCTTAAAAGCAGGAGTGATTTATGTAGATGTAATATAGAGATGATTCTGTGGATTGATTGAATTTTAAGAAGAAATAGATTAAACTAAATTTGTTATATCATGTGAGGAAATAGAGGGGGGAATTATTATTTTTTTAAGGTATTAATTTTAGTTTGTATATATATATATACAATATATATATTTAGTTTGTATATATATATATATATGACTTGTTTTGTTATGATTGATTACCCTTTCACCACAGTGTTTTCCTGAGCACTTCGATGTTAAAATTAAAAAAACCAATAAAATGTATATTAAAAAAAGATTTCATCAATGCATTTGACAAAGTATCTATGACAGCAGGTTGGATGATTGTGGTTGAGTTAGGACGGGGGTCTCCAACCTCTGGTCCGTGGACAAGTACCGGGCCACGTCATGCCAGCAACCAGTCTGCACAAACAAGCAAAGCCCCATCTGTGGGATGCAGGCAGCACACAAAACCACGCAGCCTCCGGTCTGTGGAAAAACCTCTCTCCACGGAACTGGTCCCTGGTGCCCAAAAGGTTGGGGATCTCTGAGTTAGGATATATAGTGATCCGAAAATCATATTCAGATGCTCATTTAATCATGATTCTTTGTGAAACTAAAGTGAGATACTGAATTCAGTGCTGAAAACTTCAGCCTGGGTCTGACACAATGCAAACTTTTTTATTAATGTCTTTGATGATGGGGTAGAGGGAATGCTCTTCAGATCTGCAGATGACCCAAAATTAGCTGAAATAGCGGATGCCTAGCCTAGAAGATACAGATAAAATTGAACATGGATGTAATAGCTTAGAGAAATGGAACAAAAGGACAGAAATAAATGGAGACAACGAAAAGTCCTTCATGCATCTCAGAAATAAGATGTGAGATGCATAGCTTGCTAACAGTACCTATGAAAAAGATTTTGCAAGAGTAGCTGAGTGAAAATTAAATTTGGCTCAGCATGACATCACTACAAAAAAAAAAAAAAAGCAAATGCAGTTCTAGGCATCATTAAAAGCATTGTTCCCAAATCAGAGAAAGTAATGTATTTGACAAAAGGGATATTACTCTTTGTTTTTTATTTCTTCACTTATCCTTGTTTTTTCTCCCTCTCTGCCTCACCAGGTTCTGGGCCATTTCCAGGACTGATTGACCTATTTGGTGGAGCTGGAGGACTAATCGAATTTCGAGCTGGCTTATTGGCTAGTAAAGGCTTTGCAGTTCTGGCTTTGGCTTTCTTTGCATATGATGATTTACCACAGACTCTGGAAGTAATAGATCTGGAGTATTTTGAGGAAGCATGCAGACTGCTCTTGAAAAATCCTAAGGTGTGCATGAGATTATATCTTTTCTTAAACTTCTTGTTGACTCTTAGGAAGATCCTAGAGTTTATTCTCTATTTGTTATGCAGAATACTTCATACAAACTAGCATGCTATGCACCTGCCAGATATGCAAGCTAAAGGGATTTTGGGCCTGACAAAGCACAGCACAGCATAGATCAGTAGCATCCTTCCTGAGGGCAGAAGGATGAGAGCAGCGGTGCATTGCCACCTTTTGTATGTGCATTGTGATACATTGCTGACCCCTCAATGCTGCAATGCTCTTTTGTCATTTTGTGGACACACCCATTACAGTATATCCACCCTCTCAGTTTTCATTAAAGCATACAATTTTTTTCCTTAGGCTTCTTTATGTGTAGCTGAAAAACATGCAAAAATATGCAATTAAGAGTCATGCTTAAAAGTGCACTGCTTTAATAAAAGCAGCAACATTTTTTTCAGGCTTCCTTCCTTCCTTCCTTCTGTCTATCACATCTCTTGTCTTGTATTGGCTGGCTGGCAGAAAGAGAAGGTGACAAAGTTCATTTTTGAATGTGTAGATCTGCAATAATATAGCATGTGCATTAGTATGTCATTTTTTATAACTTTGATATCACCCCTCATTGCTTTAAGGAAGAAACTGATTGAAACTTTTGTATGTCTCTCTGTATTTGCTCCTCCAGGTAAGAGGTCCAGGACTTGGAATTATTGGTTTATCCAAAGGAGCAGAAATTGCATTGGCCATGAGTACCTTCTTAAAGGAAGTAGTGGCTTCAGTGTGCATCAGTGGTCCAACAATATTGAGTACACCACTTCACTTTCATGATGTCAGTATCCCTGGAGCTTCCTACCCAGGTGAAAAGATTCGCATTAATGAAATGGGATTGGCATCCGTTTACTATTGCTTGGGACATCCTCTGGATGAAAAATATGAAGTGTCTACCATTCCTGTGGAGAAGGCCCAAGGGCACATCCTCTTTGTGGTGGGGGAAGCTGACCAAAGCTTCAATAGCAGGGTGTTTGCTGAAGCAGCCCTGGCTCGAGCGAAGAAACATGGGAAAAATCATTGTAGTCTGTTGTTTTATCCAGGGGCTGGACATCTGATAGAACCCCCTGGATCTCCAGTTTGCTTTGCCTACCCAATTCAGTTTTTTCCCTTGCCGATCCAATGGGGAGGGGAAGTGAAGCCTCATGCTAAAGCCCAGGAGCACTCCTGGAATGAGATCCTGAATTTTTTTAAGTTTCATCTTGGGCCACTTCAGAATAGCAGTTTATGATAAAAGAAAGGCCAGATTGTTTAGCTTCCTTTAGAATTATGGAGTTGGAGGGAGCCATTGAACTCCAATCTTCTACCCTGTGCAGAGGTTAAAGTTAAGACAACTCCTTTAGATGAAGGGGAGTCCTCTAGCTCTTCCACTGATTAGATCCATTGTTGAACTGCTGCTTGGTGTTAGTAAATTTTTCAGAACATTCAAACAGAGTCTGCCTCACTGTTTAGATGTCCCACAGTCTGAGAAGAAAACAGATGTTAGCATTCTCTGTGGGCTTCTTAATGAATGCTACTATATTCTTCCTTCCGTTCTTTGTTTTTCATAAAGCTACACGCATTAAGATTCTTCATTCTGCCTTCAGAGAACTTACTTGCCATTCTCTGAAACTACAACAGTTTCTGTGAATTCTTAAAGGATGGAACATCTCCTCCTGAGATTTGGAATTTATATTTCTTCTGGTGCAAAGGAAATTACATTTGCCCTTTTTTAATATAATCACAGTGCGATGTCATAGTTTTCAATCAACAACTATTCTAAGCTGTTTTTTGTTTGTTTTTTGAGATATTAGTGTCAAATCAAATATCTTCGATCCCATAAATATGCATCTGAATTCTGCTTTCTAAATGCTTAATTTCAATTTCGGTTCTCTTAATTTTTGGAAATATTGGATTCATAGAAGAAAAAATAAGAGGTGACACTTGGTGGATCTGTAGATACATCAAATTGAGACAGAGAGAAAAAGGCTGATGCAATATTGTAGCACTCGTATACAAGCAGTAATTAAGCTACAAGCAGAAAAGGGATATCAGGCAATGTATTAAAAGGAATGAAGCAAATGAATTGTATTAACGAATAGAAATAAGCATAATTGAGTATTATTCAAATAAGAGTGATAGTGAATGAAATTAAGAGTGGTGATAATACTTAGAGAATAGTATATGTATATGTATTGTGTGTAGTGTTATAGAAATATATATATATAAGAGCTGTTAAGCATATTATAAATTATACTATATAATAGTGGGATAAGGAAAGGTATAATTCTATTTGTAATCTTATTTTTACCGTTAACCCTAAGAATAATGTTCTATAAAGGTATTATAGTCATATATATATAGTCATATATATTGATACATAATTAGAAATATTATATATATATATACTTTTTACTATATTATATATATATATATATATATATATATATATATATATACACACACACATACATATTTAAGCTTAGACTATATAGATTGAAAACCATCTTGATCAACAAAAACAACTTGCAATAAATTGGTATATGTGAATATGGAAAAATATTATTTAAGTAATAAAAACAACAACTAAAGTAGGCAAAAAAACAGCTACAAATCCCACACCTATAATGGCCTCTCCTACAGATCAAAGAATGATAGTGACCATGTTGGGGAAAGAAAAAGAAAAAGCAGAATTGGCAATGAACCCTCAGGGCATGCAGATAACACTACAAACGATTCAAGAAATAATGATGATGACCCAGGAGGAAATAGCAAATAATCATGAAGAAATGAAAATACATCACAAAGAAATCAAGAATGATATTGGAGAAATGAGAGACAAAAGTAAAAACATGAATGATAAGATAGGGAGTATACAACAAACAATGATGGAAAATGAACAAAGAATTCAAAAAGTTGAAACAAAAATGGAGCAAGCTGATAGCAAAATAGAAAGGATGGAACAGAAATCCGAGCAAGTAAATAGGGAGTTGATTGATTCTATTGCCTTCTTGGAAATGCAAAAAGCTTTGTTCTTTCTAAGATTCCAAAATATTGTAGAGGAAAAGGAAGAAGATTTGTGAGAGAAGATGGCGGAGATATTGGCAGAGATATTAGGAAAGGACAAACAGGAAACAAGAAGAGACATAGACGAAATATATAGAGTATATACAAATTATGCACGAAGGCATAGATTGGTGAGAGAGGTGCATATAAGGTTTACTAGAAGATCAATAAGGGATGAAATATATACAAAAACAAGAGATGAACCAATAATATATAAGGGTAAAGAAATAATTGTATTAAAACAAATACCACATAGAATACGAAATCAGAGATGAGAATACCAATTTTTAACAACTCAATTAATTAAATATAAATTATGTTTCAATGGTTAATACCTGAAGGTATATTTCTAACATGGCAGGAAAAAAAATATAAGATAGATACACTCAAGAAAGCGCGGGACTTTTATGAATGTTACTTTACGCAGGGAGAAGAACAAGAAAGTAGGGAAGAATCAGAGAGTAAAAGTCAGGACAAAGATTTATTAGAGGAAGTTGAACGAGAAAGAGAAATACAAAAGATACAAGAAAGAGAAAAGTTAGAAAGAGAAGGAGCAAAAGGAAGGGTAATAGAGACAAGAAGCATAAAAAAAATAGACCAAGTAAAAAATGGGAAACACAATTAAGCTCTTCTCTGTAAACATTAATGGTTTAAATATACCAAGAAAAAGAGCACAAATGTTTAACAAATTAAGGAAATTGGATGCAGATGTGATATGTCTTCAGGAAGTTCATATAAAAAAGGATTATAGAAAACTACTAGAGAATGTAAAATTAGGAACAATATACACAACAAGAAAGGAGGAATTGCTATATATGTCAAAGAAAAAATAAAATCAAAATTAATATATTCGGATGAAGAGGGGAGAATTTTAATGTTGGAAATAGAATTAGAGCAAAAACTAATCTTATTAACGGCAGTATAGGCACCAAATAATAATCAACATGAATTTTTTTAAAAAGGTACATAAGAAGCTAGTGGATCTGGATTATGAAAGTATTTGTATGATTGGGGATCTAAATGCAATAGTTGATGTTAAAAAAGATTATAAGAGTAGTAAAAAGAATAAAAAGAAGAAAAATATATTACCAAAATCGTTCTTTGATATGGTAACAGAACTCAACCTTCAGGATATATGGAGAGAGACACACATGTCAGACAAACAATATATGTTTTATTCGTATCCACATCAATCTTGGTCTAAGATCGATATGGCCTGGGCAACAACAGAAATACAAAACAGGATAGAGGAAATTGATTGGGCGGATCATAACCCAATAATAATAAAATGGAAAGGCCAGAAACAGAGAAAAAGATGGTCAATGAATCAAAGACTGTGTAAAGATAAACAATATATACAGATGCTAGAAAAGGAGTTGACATTATTTTTTCAGGTAAATAAAAAGGAAGAGACATCAACACAAAATTTGTGGGATACTACAAAAGCTTACATTCGGGGATTGACAATTGCATACAATTCTAAGATAAATAAAGATAGGAGACTTCAACAAGGAAAATTACAAGAAGAACTTAAAAAAATAGAAGGTGACCTACAGAAGGATCCACAAAACAAAAAGATAAAAGAAAAATGGAATATTATAAAACACAATATTAACCTGACAACACAAAAAGAAATGGCACAGAAAATTAGGATGGCGAAACAAAATTATTTTGAAAATGCGAATAAAACTGGTCAATGTTTGGCCTATAAATTAAAAAAAGAAAAAAGCAAAAGAACAATACATCAATTACAAGATGGAAGTGGAACAGTACAATATAGACGGGAATAAAAAAAGAATATAATACAAAACCTCTTTTCAAAGCTATACCATCAGAAAGATATAGCAGATGATAAAGTCAAACAATATATAGAGGCAGCAAAAATGAGAAAAATCACCGAAGAACAAAAGGAAATGTTGAATAGACCAATAGCCACAATAGAGCTAGAAACAGCATTGAAAAAAACAAACAAACAATAAATCACCAGGCCCAGATGGAATTCCAGTTGAGTTTTATAAAAATACACAAGAGTCACTACAACGGATAATGTTGGAGATGTATAATGAGGTGCTGGAGGAGACGAAGATACCGACAACTTGGATTGAAGCAATCATCACCCTCATTCCTAAGGAAGACTCAGATCTGCAACAAATTCAAAATTATAGGCCGATTTCTTTACTGAATACAGATTATAAGACATTTGCAACAATAATAGCAGAAAGGATTAAAAATTTTTTGAATAACTACATCCACCCAGATCAAAATGGATTTCTACCAGTGTTATGTCCCGAGCCTTGCAAACGGCTCGGGCGTTTGCAGGCAGTCCCGGGCAGGTGCAAAGCTGCCCGGGACCAGACAGGCTGTCGCCAGTGCCATGCGCATGCGCGGGTGCTGGCGCGGGAAAAGTATCGCATTTACCCGGGAAATGTCTATATAAGAAGTTGGGAGGTTTTGGGAGCTGCTGAAGCCATCTACTTGTAAGCTGAACGCAGAATAAAGAAAACTGAGAACTTCAACTGCTTCTCGTGTCTGCTTCCCGCCACGGACTCAACACTGGCGACGAGGATGGGATTGCCTTACACCGCCTGGAAAGGAAGAAGTGTAAGCTTACCCAAGTGAGTCCTGAGCGGCGGAACGGCGTCGACTCGGCAGCTACCCACCAATCCAGTGCGCATTCGGGGGTAGGCTGGCTGATAGACCCGTCTCCTGAAGATGGCAAAAATCGGAAGGCTTTCGGAATTCGACGTCTCACATCCAGAGCGGTGGGAGTCATACGTAGCCAGGGTGGAGAACTACTTCAAGGCAAACCAAGTGAGGGAAGAGAGCTTGAAGGCTGCCACCCTGCTTTGTATTTGCGGCCAAGATGCCTTCGACATTGCAGGAAACCTTGCAGCACCTGTTCCAGTAGAGTCTGTAAGCTACGCAGATCTGAAGAAGCTACTGAAGGAGCACTTCCACCCCAAGATGTCCGTCATCGCATGGCGCCACACCTTCGAGCAGAGAGATCAATGGCCCGGTGAGTCGGCCAAAGAATTCATCGCCGCATTACGGAAGGCCACCAAGCACTGCGAGTTCAAAGACCTCGAAGAACGACTGAGGGACCGATTCGTGTGCGGGTTAAGGCATCGAGATCTACAACAGAGACTTTTCGCTAAAGAAGAATTGTCCTACCAAGATGCCTTAAGGGAAGTCACCGCAGAAGAAGCAGCAGGCGGCGCTGTCAAGAACATGCGGCCGATCAGAAACAGTCCAGAGGTTGCATCCGTGCACCAGGAAGACGCCCAAAGAAACTCCGAGGAGGATCCGGACGAGGAAGTCGACCGTCTCCACCCCACGAAGGAAGAAAAACAGAAGGGAAGCTCTCCAGCTCCGCTCAAGTGCATCGGCTGTGGAGGTCGCCACAGGAGAACCGACTGCAAGTTCTGCTCCGCTACCTGCCGGGCATGTGGCAAACAAGGACACATTGCAGCTGTGTGTCTGGGCCGACGAAAGGTACAACCTCAGGAAGAACTGCGCCTGAAAGGTACCAGATTCCCCAGCCAGAATAGGGTAGGGTTTTGCGCTTCGCGAAGAAGCATCCTTAGGACAGGCACACACAAGCCCATTAAGAAAAAGCTGTCACTCAAGGTGAAGCTACAAGGGGTTCCATTATCTATGGAACTAGACACAGGGTCTGCCTTTTCAATTATCTCCTTGCATACATTTAGGAAGATTTGTTCCGTAGTGGAACTCAGGCCAAGTTAAGGCCTTCTGACATTGTGTTAACAGATTTTCAAAATTCAAGAGTGTGTGTTAAGGGGGAGGCCACCCTTAACGTGCAATACAAGAATTTTGAAGGTCCACTAGACTTATTAGTAGTAGGGGTGAACGAACGAGTCTCATAGGACTCGATTGGTTTGAGGCCCTGGGGATACACGTCACAGGACTCAACAGCTTACAAACACTCGACCTACAGGAAGTCTGCAAAGCATTTGCAGATGTTTTCAGCCCCCAGCTGGGCACATTCAAAGGACCCCCTGTGTCCTTAAAGCTAGACCCCACTATCACTCCCATTAGAATTAAAGCAAGAAGGGTCCCTTTTGCTTTAAAGAGTAAAATTGACACTGAGTTAGACAAACTGATTCAACAGGGAATCCTAGAACCTGTTGATTCCAGTCCTTGGGAGACCCCCATTGTCACGCCTCTAAAGGCAAATGGGGACATTCGCATTTGTGCTGACTACAAATGCCCTCTGAATAAGGCATTGCAGCAACATGCCTATCCTGTTCCTGTGGTCAGTCATATTCTGGCCTCCCTCAAGGGGGGGGCGCGTTTTTGCAAAGCTTGACCTAGCTCCAGCGTATCAACAGCTGCCTGTTGATGATGCTGCTGCTATAGCTCAGACTATTGTGACCCACAGGGGAGCCTTTAAGGTAAAAAGGCTGCAGTTTGGAGTGAATGTCGCTCCTGGGATTTTCCAAAGCGTAATGGAAAACACACTGCGGGGCAGACCGGGGGTTTGCCCCTACTTTGATGATGTCTTAATTGCAGGAGACTCCACACACATTCTAGCTGAAAGGCTAAGAGCTGTTCTGTTAAGATTCAGGAAATCAGGCCTCAAGCTCAACAAAGACAAATGCAAGATTGGGGTGCCTTCTACTGAATTTCTGGGGTTCAAAATTGATGCTGCTGGGATTCACCCTGCTGAATCCAAACTGACTGCTATTTTAGAAGCACCTATGCCAAAGTCCAAGGCCGAACTTCAGGCCTTCCTGGGCCTCCTGAATTTCTACAATTCTTTTCTTCCACAAAAAGCTAGTGTAGCTGAGCCTCTTCACAGGCTACTAGACAAGCAAGCAGTGTGGCAGTGGTCACAAACACATGAGGGTTGTTTTAACAAAGTCAAGGCTTTGCTCACTTCTAACAGTGTACTTGCACATTTCAACGAGTCCCTTCCTGTGTGCATCGCTTGTGATACGTCCCCTTACGGGGTTGGAGCTGTCCTGAGCCACCTCAGGTCTGATGGACCTCAGGTTCCTGTTGCATATTACTCCAGAACATTGTCTTCTGCTGAGCGCAACTATGCTCAGATAGACAGGGAGGCTCTGGCTGTTGTTGCTGGAATTAAAAAATTCCATGACTTTCTATATGGCAGGCACTTCACGGTCTTCACTGACCATAAGCCTCTGCTGGGACTGTTTACCACACGTAAGCAGACTCCCCAAATCATTTCCCCTAGAATGCTTAGGTGGTCTATCTGTTTGTCTGCATATGATTTTTCCTTACTCCACAAGCCTGGAAAAGAAATGGGCCATGCTGATGGCCTCAGTAGATTGCCTCTGACAGTAGTAGAAGCTGACCCTGCGCCAGCTGTCAACATTCTATCAATCCAAGCCTTGCCCGAGCTCCCTCTTAGTGCCAGGGATGTTGCCGCTGAATCAGGTACAGATCACACACTTTCACGTGTCCGTTCCTGGGTTTTGTCCAGTTGGCCTGAGCACTGCCCTAGTCCTGAGTTTCAGAGTTTCTGGTCCAAAAGGAACGAGCTGTCCCTTTCTCAGGGTTGTCTGCTTTGGGGAAACAGAGTTGTCATTCCCACCTCCATGAGGACTAGGGTCTTAGAATCCCTCCACGAGGGTCATCCTGGCATTGTTCGTATGAAGGCTCTTGCACGCAGCCACTTGTGGTGGCCTGGTTTAGATAAAGGTATTGAGGCTAAGGTACACGCCTGCCACCTGTGCCAACGATCTCGCCCAGAGATGCCCCAAGCTCCTGTGCATAGATGGGAGGAAACACAGTCCCCATGGTCTAGGGTGCACATTGACTACGCTGGGCCCTTTCAGGTCCAGTTCTTCTTGGTCCTTGTTGACAGCCATTCAAAATGGCTTGAGGTTGTGCCTGTCTCATCCACCACCACTGCAAAGACTATTCAGGTACTGAGGGGGATTTTTGCTGCACACGGGCTGCCAGATGTCATTGTGTCCGACAACGGCCCTCAATTCACTTCCTCCGAATTCCAAGCTTTCTTACAGGCAAACATGATTCGTCATGCCACGTCTGCACCCTTCCACCCGTCCACCAACGGTATGGCTGAACGTATGGTGCGCATCACAAAGGACGCATTGAAAAGACTCACCTACGGGGACTGGCATCACAGGTTGGCTGACTTTCTCCTTTCTTATCGCACCACACCGTCCACTTCTACAGGGAGAAGCCCAGCTGAACTTCGTTGGGGGCGTCAACTTACTACTAAACTTGACCGGTTGCATCCGGACAGACTGCCTTCACCTACCTCACATCCTAGGGCACCTAGACAACTACATGTGGGTGCCCCGGTTTGGGCTCGCAATTACAGGCCTGGTCATACATGGGTCCCCGCTTCTATTTCCAGGGTCACAGGTCCTCTCTCCTACGAGGTAGCCCTGGACAACGGTCGTGTCCTGCGTCGGCACATCGACCAACTCCGCCCTCGGCGGGACTTTTCAGATGAGACTCCTGGGTCTTTTCCAGGGGGGGAGGGGGACCCTTTGGAGCAAAGGGAAGGGCACGAGCTGCTGCCCATCTCCACTGATGGAGCTACAAACGGCCCATCCCAGGGTTCCGCGAGAGCTCCGAACAAGAATTCTACGAGCCTACCTAATTACCAGGCATCCACGCCTACTCCAGCCAGGGAGTCACCCCGGGGGCATACTCACTTTCCACACACATCACACAGCACTCCAGTCACGGAGGATACCCGGGGGCATCCCAACAAATCATTCCCCGCAAGAGAGCTGGCACACAATCCCCAAGGTTGGCCTGACCTTACCCCAAATTCTACAGGGGGTCAAACATACAGGGAGGTGGTCGAGGAACCAAGTCCCGACTACAACACCTCTAGCCCAAATCAGGGAGTAACTGAGTTTTGGAAAGTACAGAAACCCACACAAGCCCGGACACAGAATGGGGTTCAGGGAATGGACAGCCTCCTGACAGGTCTTGGATGGACCTAGGAGGTTCAACAGAGACGCCCAGCAGTGGCTATCACTTCAAGGGGCCCGAGGTTCTACAGCTAGGCAGGTCAACCAGGTCACAAAGTGACAGAAGCCCTGGCCTGACGAGCCCGGTGGGCGAGCAAGCAGGCCAGGCAGCGGGGCACAGTCCTTGGAAGGCACCAAGGCAAAATAAGGAGAACAGGCTCACATCTCCCTCCAGTCAGGGAACTCATGCTAGTAACCCAGAGCTGAGAAGGTCACAGAGAGCAAAGAAGTCTCCTAAATACTTAGAGGATTACATAACATTGCTGGCTAAACAAAAGCCAGGTAACGATAGGAGCACTGAGAAGCAGAACACTGCATAAAATAAATGATTATATGTTGGTAGTAGTTTTAGCCCGGGGGAAAGGGGTGTTATGTCCCGAGCCTTGCAAACGGCTCGGGCGTTTGCAGGCAGTCCCGGGCAGGTGCAAAGCTGCCCGGGACCAGACAGGCTGTCGCCAGCGCCATGCGCATGCGCGGGTGCTGCCGTGGGAAAAGTATCGCATTTACCCAGGAAATGTCTATATAAGAAGTTGGGAGGTTTTGGGAGCTGCAGAAGCCATCTACTTGTAAGCTGAACGCAGAATAAAGAAAACTGAGAACTTCAACTGCTTCTCGTGTCTGCTTCCCGCCACGGACTCAACAACCAGGACGACAGATAAAAAATAATATGAGGATAATAATGAATACTTTAGAATTTTATGAAGTCCATCCTGAAAGCAAGCTACACTGGTGTTTCTTGATGCCCAGAAGGCATTTGATAATCTGAATTGGAAGTTTATTATAACACAATTGCACTATATGGATTTTGGGACAAAATTTGGAAAGATGGTTGAGAAAATATATACTAAACAAACAGCTAGGGTAATTATAAATGATGAAATGACAGAAAAAATTGATATAACCAAAGGAGTAAGACAAGGATGCCCACTTTCCCCTCTTCTATTTATTTTATCATTAAAAATACTCCTGACAAAAATCAGAGAGGACCAAGAAATAAAGGGTTTAAAAATTAAGAAGGAGGAATATAAGGTCCAAGCCTTCACTGATGATTTGGTATTTATTTTGGAAGATCCATTAGAAACCGGCCTTAAACTGATTAAAAAAATAGAAGAATTTGGTGAGGTAGCCAGACTTAAGATTAATAAGAATAAATCCAAATTAATAACCAAAAATCTTACAAAGGCACAGGAAAGTGAACTGGAAGATAAAACAAAGATAAGTATAACTAAGAAAATAAAATATTTAGTGATCTGGCTTACAGTAAAGTGTTCCTCGATTAAGGAGGATAATTATGGTAAAATATTACACCAGATAAGAAAAGATTTAAAAAATTGAGAAAATCTACAAATTTCATTTTTAGGGAGGACTGCTACGGTCAAAATGAATATATTGCCAAAAATATTATTTCTGTTCCAAGTTATTCCAATAAAATTAGGGAAAACATTCTTTCAAGAATTAAATAAATTGGTCACTAAATTTATATGGCAAAGGAAAAAACCCAGGATTAAATTAAAACTCTTGCAAGATATGAAAGATAATGGGGGATTGGCGTTACCAGAGTGAGAAACATATTACCAAGCATCGAGCCTAATTTGGCTAAAAGAATGGATGGAATTGAAAAATACCAGAGTTTTAACAATAGAAGGACATGACTTGCAAGCGGGGTGGCATGCATTCCTATGGGACAAAAAATACAAAATACACAGATATTTTCAAAGACACATAGTTAGGAATGCATTGCTACAGACTTGGGGAAAAAATAAAACAAAAACATTATATAAGAATTCCAATGTGGTTATCCCCAACAGAAGCCCTGAAACACCCAAACCTACTGGATATAAATAAGATAATTAGATACAAGGAATTAGTAAACAAACAGGGAAATCTGAAAACAAAACAAGAATTGGAACAAGATATAGGCAGAGAGATTGACTGGTGGACATTTACACAAATTCAATCTAAATATAAAGAGGACAAAAAATATATATGAAATACAAAAAAAGCCAGAAGAATTGGATAAAATTATACATGGAAGAGAAATAAAATTAATTAGTAATTTATATAAATACCTATTGAGATATAAAATGGAAGACGAGGTTGTCAAAGATACAATAATTAGATGGGCAAAAAATTTCAGATATAATATAGAATTGGAGAAATGAGAAAAAATATGGGAAATAAACATAAAATTGACTATGTCAGCAGCATTCAAGGAAAACCAGTTGAAGATGTTTTACAGTTGGCATCTTCCACCAGCAAAGCTTGCCAAGATGTTCCAGAACAATTCGCCAACATGTTGGAAATGTAAAAAAGTACACGGAACATATTATCGTTTATGGTGGACATGCCCAGTTGCGAAAAAATACTGGACTAAAATAAGAAGAAATAATAGATCAACCCGTAGACTGGAAACCAGAGATTTTTTTGCTGGGTATTTTAAACAGAAAATATAGTAAAGAAATACGGTACTTAATTCTACATATAAAAACGGCAGCAAGAATAGCATACGCACAGTTCTGGAAAAATGAGAATATACCATCAGAGAAAGAAGTGATAAGGAAAATCCTGGACTGTGCTGAGATGAATAAATTAACAAAAGAGATAAAAGAAAAGGAAGACACAGAGTACTATTTAATATGGAATAAGTGATATGACTGGTTGGAGACTAGAAATAATAGAGGAGAATAAATATGGAAAGGTCAAAAGTGGAAAATGTGTGTATAATAATGTATAGTAATAATAATATGTATTATTTTTAGTATGAAGTATAGTATCAAGGAAGAAAAATGCAAACAAGAAACAACGGGACAACAAGGACAAATATATCTAAAGAAGAATAAGGGGGGAAATGTGAATAATACAAGATTACTGTTACGAAATTGCTGTTAAAAAAAGGAGGAGTACATACTGTGTGTGTATGTGTGTTATGTTGTGTTTTGTCTTGTTTTGTTGGTTTAAAAAATAAAAATTTATTAAAAAAAAGATTCTTCATTCTGCCTTCAGAGAATTTACTTGCCATTCTCTGAAACTACAACAGTTTCTGTGAATTCTTAAAGGATGAAACATCTCCTCCTGAGATTTGGAATTTACATTTTTTCTGGTGCAAAGGAAATTACATTTGCCCTTTTATTTATAATCACAGTGCGATGTCATAGTTTTCAATCAACAACTATTCTAAGCTGTTTTTTGTTTGTTTTTTGAGATACTAGTGTCAAATCAAATATCTTTGATCCCATAAGTATGCATCTGAATTCTGCTTTCTAAATGCTTAATTTCACTTTCGGTTCTCTTAATTTTTTTTTTACCACCAGTTTATTTACCTATCTAGATAATTCAGGATTTTATTTCTATTCAGCTCTCAAGCAGTTTTATGTCATCTGAAAATTTGGCAGTAATCATAACCACAAAAAAGACCATTCACAGGGTTTCCTGATCCATAGTTTGTTTGATCCATAGTTTGTTGGATAAGCCATTGCTGCCTGATTAACATAAAATGCCAATCACCCAGAGGATACAAAACATCATGCTTTTTTGGTTCACAAACCATCATACAACAAAATGTGATTTGCTTGGATTTGCCTTAATGTGATGTGGGAACTCATTGTCAGCCCCAAGGAACCAAGAAGGACACAAGGAGCTACTTCAGAGTATTTAGAGTGTTCCACTATCTGCTCAGAACCAGTGTGGGATTCAGCCAGTTCGCAACACTTCGGCAGAACCGTTAGCTAATTTTTTGTTGCCCAGACCCAGAATGGACTTCCGGAAGTGGCACCCACACAGAGAACTGGTTGTTCACATATTTGAATCCCACCACTGGTCAGAACCTATCCTTCCATCCCATCCCACCCCCACCCCCCTGCCATCACAATTGATGACATTTCTTGGATGAGAAACAAAACGTTTTGTTCCTTCTTCCTCAAGGAAAAAACAGTCCAACTGCTTTTTGAAAAAACACCTTTGAGACAACTATGACCTGGATGACTGAGAATCTCTACAGGCATTGAGCTATTTCAGAGTGCTTTCTTTACTATTGTTCACTGTTGTTTCTGTCAATAGACAGACATCTTTCCAGACTACAGTACTTCTCTGTGTGACTATTAGATTTATCCTGTGAACTACTAGGGCAGTGCTGGCAAACCTATGGCACGGGTGCCAGAGGCGGCACTCAGAGCCCTCTCTGTGGGCACGCGCCCCAGTCCTAGGCCTTTAGCTGGGTTTTATAAAACCTTTTCGCTTTAGGCCTCCGCCACCGTGTGCAAAAAGAAAAAAAGATTCAATCAGTCAATTTCAACTTCTGGCAGGAAAAAAAAGTTCTTGCAAAGTTGGAATTGATTGATTGAACTTTTTAGTCCCACCCAGTCTGCTATTACCACTGCACCCATGCCCACCCAATTGGCCACACCCACCCGGCACTCAACGATGCATAAGTGGGTTTTGGGTTGCAGTTTGGGCACTCAGTCTCTAAAAGGTTCGCCATCACTGTACTAGGGAGAGTCTGCCTTTGCCCTTTTCCTACATACTAAAGATTCAGACATGTTGTCTCTTTGCTCTCTCCTGCGATTCTGGACTACATCCTACCATCCTCAGACTAGATGAGAATATCCTTATGACATTTCGTGGATTCTGTAAAGTACATATCAGAAATATAACTTTGTAGTAAAGGGCAGGTTTCTATTTGTCGTGTGCTTCCATAAGATTGATTGGTATTTCAATCAACTATAAAGTGCACAACTATAAAATGAAGTCAATAATGTTTTTTTTTCCTATTCCTATCCCAAAGAAATCTTCAACTATCGCTAGGCTAACCCACTTACTATATAAATAACAAAAAAAGGCTTCTCAACCAAAACCAAAGTTAACTGTTCCTATCTTATATTAAATTATGAGAGTTTATTTCATTGCATGGATCAGTTCCCATCTTAGCAGCACCTAATTGTCCTTGGAAGCCAAATATAGTTGGACCTGATTATTACCCAGATGGAAATTTCTAAGGAAAAGTTTTGGAAACAGGGCATACCTCATTCTGAGGCAAACAGACACCAAATACAAAAAAATCAATCATACTGAGTGTCAAAAAAATAAACTGACCATTGTCACACAAATGTGGAGTGCAATGGATGACTTCTGGAAATAAGCCTATGTGTTGAAGTCTTCTCTTTCTCCCATTCTTGCATATATACAAAAACTGGTGTCAAGAAAACCTGGGGTTATCAATGAAATGTGGTTGGTCATTTGCTGTAAGTTTTCTGAAGGATCTGATTTATGATTGGATGTATCTAGTGATCCATCTAGATGAGAGCACTTTGGCTCATCTCAAAACAAGTTAAGCAGGATAAGTTGTTCTTAGACCTGAGATAGGAGGCAATCAGGAAAATTCAGGGCAATGCAGGTAGTCCTCAGCCTAGGATTGTGTTGAGCCCAATTTATGGTCAGACGTTGTACCAGTCATTAAGCAGGTCATCACATGACCAACTTGATTTTATAACTGTTTTTGAAGTGGTTGTTAAGTGAACCCATTGGAAGTAAATCCCAGTTTCCTGCAAAAAATGTCATAAATTGTACTCACGTGACCACTGGATGCTGCAAACAGCCATAAAAACAGGCCACAAATACAGGCCAGTTGTGAATGGGAGACAGACATTGGAACTTAAAATCCAGGTCATAAGTACCTATTTTTAGGTCTGTCATAACTTTGAATGGTCAGTAAGCACTACCTGTAGGGTTACCTATAGGCTAAACAAAACTTTAAAAAACACCAGAGAATACAGCAATGGTGAATGCTTCTATTATTATTGCCAAGAAAATTAATGAAATGTCCTTTATGTCATTGGCAGTCAAGATCAACTCAAAGGAGATATTCTGGACCATATAGCTCTATGGACTATATAGTTCTATGTTGGAGTGTCTGGCAGTTATTGGGTTAAATGCTATGTATGTTGATGGGTCAGTGGGAGGAGTCTCAAAGGTCATTGGGAGACTTCCTGGACACAAGCCACATGGGAATCTCTTTGTCTGTAAGAAGCATGGGCCATGGAAGGTCACACAATGAGCCTGAGTCATTATAAAGATGGTATGAAGAGTAATATTCTCTTACCTAAAGGGATGATCTAAAAGATGGACAAAGATGTATTTTCAGGAGTATCAACCACAGCATGAATGCAAATAATCTTTCTCATTAAAATATATTTTGTTTATTATAAGATCATTTCTTTTGAGTTAACTATCTGACTGGATTTAAAAGAAAGCACTTTAGTTGTGAGTCAGAATAGTAAGAGAATATTGTTCTTCATAATTCGTGCCATCTTTTGAAAGCAAATAGTAAATTGTTAAAGATTAATTTTCTTCTCAAAGCTGCAGCAGTTTAAAGAAAGAGAATCAATTTTGTTAGCCTTTTTCTCTACATTAACCCTCAAGGAAGTAAAGTAAAGATTCTCTTGATGCCTTTAAAAGCCTGCAAAGCAAAGCCAGCGTGTCTGTGTAAAAGACAGCTTTCAAGGAGTGATTCAGAGGCATTGTCTTGCTAATTCGCTAGTAACTCTGCTTGCTAGCCAATGCTTCAAAGTAAAAAGTGCCTTGTATCTGATTTAAAATTACCTTTGGATCTATTCACAAGCTAATGTTTATAGCGAAGAGAAAAGAAAAAATCTACACTTTTGTTCCTTGCATGAAAAGTTTGAATTTTAACACCAAAAGGAGCTTGGGCTTTATCCCCCTCCTCTCTTTGTGAGTGAATTACGCAGCCTGAAAGAAAGAACTGTTTAATGACTGCTCTAAAATTCAGACAAAAGCTTGGAAAGGCAAGGTAGCCAAAGGCAGACAATTAACTCTTCACTGCCTTCAAAGGGAAAGCGTCTCTCTCTCTCTCAGCTTGCCTGATGCAATAAAGATTTGAAACTTAAGCATTTAGAAATATGTTGAATTTTACGCTTGAAGAATAACAAGCAACAACAAATTTGTTTCTTCTCCATGAGTTTGCTAGCAAGGAAGGCTGATTGCCTTTCAATAAACCCATTCGTTGCTTTAGTAATACAGCACCGGTGGAAAGCTAATCTCCCTTCCCCCCTTAGGAATGCTTGGAATTTCAGCCAGTGTTATCGAATAAGGAGGAATCTAGTTACAGAGGCAGAACCAACCCTAAATAGCATCGCAGAAGCACCCCCTGGTGGTCATGCAAATTTTTTTTTTAGCTGAGTTACAACAGCCACAATTAATTCAGCACACCACAGAGGGAAAGAAAGTACTTCACTGCACTACGCAGAGCAAATCTGTTAGTTAAAGTGCAAGCTACTTAAAGTTATCCCAAGCTACCAACACCCCCTAGAGAGCACAGAGTGAACTTACCAGAAGCATTCACTCACTCACTCAAGCTGAGCACCAAGCTGTTCCAGCTTGAAGGAACTTAGGCAGAAGAAATCAAAGCCAAGTCTCTTTGGCTATTACCACAAGCTCAACAGTGCCAGGTGGGAGTTTTTACCTCTACATTCTCTCAGTGGCCACTAGCAGTAACATGGTAATAGGAAGAATTTGGCTAGCCTTTCTTCAGACGACCCCTAGGGTTAAAGGAGGCACTACATGCAAGCCTTTAACCACACCCAGAGAAGGCCCTTTAGTGGACAAAGGGTGAGCCTCGAAGCCAGAGCACCCTGGTAGCTGACCCACAGCAAGTGACCCCTAGTGGTGAAGGGGTGAACTGCACTGAAGTACCCACAAACTCAGGAGAACGCACCCAATGGCATCTCCACCCACAGATAGCACCTCAGAAGCTGACCTACAAGTAGCGACCCCTAGTGGTCAAAGAGAGAAATTATTCAAATTTTCTTCAAAATCGCTGAGAAGAACACTGAACTTACCCTAACCATGGAGGAGTGTCTTATTGATTTGGATGAAAGGGTTCAATTAACCAGCCTAGTTGAGACACCCCAACCAGCCAGTCAAGGAGAGATGCTGCAAACAGCCAATCTTGAGCTTCAACTTTGCAGAGGTTGAAGCTCAAGCCTCAACAAAGCCAAAAACGTCTCAGGGTCAATACAATCTAAGACAACAAAGAAAGCCACAGCAGCCATGCACTCACATCTGATGGAAAGATGGGAGTCAAACTACAAGCGCCATGAAAGACACTGGAGGAAACTACTCCAACTCTACCAAGAGCCTCAGGAGGAGCTTTCCCCTGTACAGGCAAGTGAATTGGAAGAAGATAAAGAAGATGCCCTTGAGCAATGGAGGAGGTCTGAATGGCAGCTCGAGGACATTCAAGAACAATTAAGAGACTCAACTGTCGATAGTGAGATGCAAAGCCTCAAGCTACTAAACAAGGAGCGTAAGAAGTTTCTAGAGAGCTCACAGGGTTCCCCACAGCCCGAGCCTCGCCAGAGAGGTAGACTGGTTGACAGGGCTGAGTCCGAAGTTTCCTGCTCCTCACATGCACCCTCTCAACGGTTGCATGCAGCTCCATCCCACGTGTCTGGAATGGCCTCATCCTCTCGCCACACATCCAGGGCATATTCCAGTGTGTCCCAACAATCGCATGTCACAGGCGCCTCCCGCCTTTCGAAGGCATCCTCCCATCATAGCCGAGCATCCAGAATTTCACAGGAAGAGCAAATAATCATAGATGCTAAAGCTGCTAGTACAGGAGGAGCAGAAGAAAAAGAAGAAATTGGCAGCTATAGAATTTGAGGAAGCTAAAATAGAGGCCAAGCTAGAAGCTGAAGCAATCAAAATGAAGAACGATTGAGAAGCTGAAGCTGCCAGGTTGAAGGCTGATCAAGAAAATGAAGCAGCTCAAATGGAAGCCAAACGAAAGGCTATAGCAGCTAAAATGAAGGCCAAAAGAAAAGACACCCAAGAAGAACTTGAACTTACTCAAAGCCAAAGAGTTATGGCAGACAAAATGGCTAGAGCGGAAGGCCTTCAGAGAATACTCCAGAACACCACTTTCTTACCTAATAGGGAACAACTGGAAAAGGAAGAGCGTCGTAGCCGCACACAGGTTTACATGGACAACCAAAGTGCATTCCAGAATGCACAGGCAAGAGCGCCACAGCCAGCCACAAGCCCCCCAAGACTGAGTAGGGGAACAGAGGAATCTCAACGACCAGATGCGGCGGCCAGCCACAGAGTTGATGTCGCGATACCTAGGTCACAAGATCTCCCCACCATTGCCACCCCATTGAACCCTCTAAAACCACACCTACAACACTGCACGCTTGTGACAACCAAACCTATTTTGGTAGCAACAGTGTTCCAACCGCACCTAGAACAACACTGCATGCTTGTGACAACCAAACCTGTTTTGGTAGCAACAGTGTTCCAACCACATCTAAAACAACACTGCATGCTTGTGACAACCAAACCTGTTTTGGTAGCAACAGTGTTCCAACCGCACCTAGAGCATCGCACGCTTGTAAAAACCAAACCTGTTTTGGAAGCAACCGTGTTCCAGACAAGCAAGACTTACTACAATTTAGCTTTGTCCATAAAGGACAAACAAGACAAACAATGCCCCCAAGACTGGGAGTCATGGAGCATACTCCCAAAATGTCTCCAAAGCATGCAAGTGCAGCGCACGTATGTCTCCAGCTCACCTGCCCCAGTGCAGAAGAAAGAGTTGTACACTTCCTTAGATGTGTCTACGAAGGTGACTGCAGCCTTAAGATACGTCTCACTCTACAGCGGGGAGAGCCACACTTACATTATCTTGTTTGCAACCATAAGATGCATCAGAGTCTACAGCAGGGAGTGCTACAGTCTCAGTGTCTTCTTAGGGAAAGCGAGACTAACAATGCAAGAAGGCCACACCGTACCAAGGTTACAGCTATGTGGCACCACTTTGGCTGTAAAGCTGACCAACTTGACAGCAAAGATGTTGTGCCTTGAACTACAGTCCACCACCTTCTACACAGACAGCAAGGTGATGTCAAGCTACATCTGCAAACAAAGCGGACACTTCTACGTCTATGTAAGCAACAGAGAGAAAAGGATTAAAACATCCTTAAGCCCTGAACAATGGCAACATGGGCCAACAAATAAGAACTTTGTTAACCAAGTGAAGTGCCCCAACCTTGCCACACAGATAACAGAACTGATCTGGCTAGAAAGTCTTCAGCTCTTGGCCTGTCCAAATAGACAGAAGCCACATAGACCAAAACATTATGCACTTCCAGCTTCAGATCAAAGTGCCAACCTTCAACCTCAGACACCCAGTAAACATCAACCAATCCGCTTCAAAACCCTGTCTAAATGGAGACACCTGAAATTAGGCATAGTTTTGATTATCTTGATCGCTTATCTCAGCACCCCAAGAATTAGCTTTGTAGGAGCCTGCAAGGACTTACTGCCTTTCATGGACTCCATGTCATTAAATACACCAACACCCACACATGAAGTCCTCACCCTGACGACAACAGTAGCAGCCCTCTTCAATACTCCACCGGTGGTTCCAGACCCTTCGGTTTTTGAGTATCCTGAGTCTTCTGCTCAAGCTGTTGTTCCTGATTCTTCACTTCCAGCTGCTGTTCCTGACCCTTCAGTTCCAGCTGTTGTTCCTGATTCTTCAGCTCCGGCTGTTTCCAGATGTACCTGAGTTTCCAGATGTTCCTGATCCTGAGTTTCCAGCTCCAGCTGTTCCTGAGTTTCCTGATGTTCCTGATCTTGATTCTTCAGCCCCAGCCATTCCTGTGTTTCCAGATCCAGCTGTTTATGTCTTTCCAGATTCTTCAGTTCCTGAGTATCCTGTGAACCCAGTTCCCCTCATTCCCGAGAAGCTTGGGTTCCAGTTTTTTCTGTTACAGATTTGGTTCCAGTTTCCTTCACAGGAAGAAGACCTTGTCTCACTGGGAGACAAGACTGCATACCAGAACTATTGGCCCATGGAACTTGCACACCGGGCCCACTCACTTGACGAACTAGTTTGCCCAGCTGAGGTCCAGATCGTAAAGCCACGTGAGCCAGGTCGTGACTCAAAGACACTTGTTCCTGGCTGATCACCAATTTGGTCCCGTTGCTGATGAAGACTGAACCAGAAGATTAAACCTCAAATTATGTATTGTCTTATGCATTGTTTGATGTAATATTTGCCTTTTTTCATAATTGTGCATGTTTTATATTTACCAATAGTTATGCATGTTTGATACCAAGTTTTTACCTATTTAGTCACAAGTTAGTTAACAATGAGTATTGCATGCCTTGATGCTATGTTTTTACTATTTTAGTAGTGGAAATATAAATTTCCAAGCGGGGAGTATTCTGGACCATATAGCTCTATGGACTATATAGCTCTATGTTGGAGTGTCTGGTAGTTATTGGGTTAAATGCTATGTATGTTGATGGGTCAGTGGGAAGAGTCTCAAAGGTCATGGGGAGATTTCCTAGACACAAGCCACATGGAAATCTCTTTGTCTGTAAGAAACATGGGCCATGGAAGGTCACACAATGAGCCTGAGTCGTTATAAAGATGGTATGAAGAGCAATATTCTCTTACCTAAAGGGATGGTCTAAAAGATGGAAAAAGATGTATTTTCAGGAGCGTCAACCACAGCATGAATGCAAGTAATCTTTCTCATTAAAATATATTTTGTTTATTATAAGATCATTTCTTTTGAGTTAACTATCTGACTGGATTTAAAAGGAAGCACTTTAGATTTGAGTCAGAATAGGAGTCTTTATTTTTTTATAGGTCAAATGTTTTTATTTTGTTTTCTACCCTTTGATCTTTTTGCACAATGAACTTTAAAATATCAAGATAAGGCAGTCAATTTTGAAAACACGATTATAAGTATCATGATTAGGAAAAAAGAAAGGGACAAGAGTGGAAGATGAATAGAGATATTTGGATAGATGTCTTTAGAAAAAAAATAATTGTAGAATTAAGATAATAACTATAGTTGTTTTAAGGAAACACAGCATTATTATCTTAATTCTATAATTTATTTTGGTGCCCAGAAAGACAAATTACAGATAGCTGTGAGGATGAAAAGCCTAAACATAAAAGTTGGTGAAAGTATCATTTCAGTTATCTGAAAATGAAAATTCACCCTGTTATAAATTTGTTAAAGAGATAATGTGCACAAGTCAGAAGCTTTAATTCTTGCCTTAGAGTGCAAAAAAAAAAAAAACCCCTCTGTGAAGCAATGAGGGTCAGCTCTATCACTCCCCCGGTGTCCCACAAAACTAAGTCAGTGGCTGCTTGACTCTGCTCATTAATAGTCTAGGGAAGTATAGTCTAATAATGGAAAACATAATACAGTTTAGCTGTTACTGGCTTGTTAGAGCAGTATCTTTTTTTCACCAGTTGGCAGCAGTGAGAATCAGAAGAGAGAAGCAACTTTGTTTGGGTGGGTGAGAAAGATCCGATTTAGCCCACAGCTAGTGAGTGAAGCGGAGTCAAATATCCTGGTTAAAGGCAGATTGGGAACTTCAGGGAGCTCTTGCTGAGTGCACTTCAAGACTGGACAGTGCTATGGACAATGCCAGAGACACCACAGGGCTAAACTGACCAGATTCGGACTGAGAGAAGTATGCCCATCTGATTGTAAACTCTTGAATATTCATTGATAATTGCCCAATCATATTAAGCGGGAAACACTAAAAGGGATTAAACCCACAAGTAAGACACCGTTAACTTCACAAGAGGTCTCAGGTAGTCTTATTTATGACTATACAAGACAGGAGGATTTTGGTGGCAGGAAAGACATATTAAGTGCCAAATTTTAAAACCAAACACTGGGCAAGTTTATACTTTGCCCAGGAGAATTCCATCACGTCCTTTGACAAATTCGTTCTCTGTATTTAGGCTTTTGTGATAAATGTTTGGATCAGGATTAACTATTTCCATTTTCCTTGGGTTATGTTTGCATGACCACTTTTCAAGCTTCCGTGAATTATTTTTAACCTTGTCTATTACATTTCTCTCCTTATCCACCCAGGTAAGAGGTCCAAGAGCTGGAGTCATTGGCTTGTCCAAAGGAGCTGAAATTGCATTAGCCATGGGAACCTTCTTAGAAGAAATAGCAGCTGCAGTGTGCATCAATGGTCCCACAAGTATGAATGGTGCACCCCTCCATTTTCACGATATCAACATCCCTGCTGTTCCCTACTCGGCAGAGGCAGTTCTCATCAATGAAATAGGATTGATGTCCAGTTTCAATGTCATGGGAGATCCTCTAGATTCAGTTCATGAAGTCTCTGCCATTCCCGTGGAAAAAGCCCAGGGTCACATTCTCCTTGTGGTAGGAGAAGCTGACCAAAGTTTGAACAGTAAGATGTTTGCTGAAGCGACTTTGAGCCGCGCAAAGAAGTATGGGAAAACTAACTGTAGGTTATTATCTTACCCTAAGGCTGGACATATGATAGAACCACCTGGATCCCCAACTTGCTTCATCTCTTCTATCCGGGGTAGTACTATACCCACAATAAGGGGAGGGGAGATGAAGTCTCATGCCAAAGCTGAGGAACATTTCTGGAAAGAGGTCCTGAAATTTTTTGAGCTCCATCTTAGCCCAGCTAAGAAGGAAGTGCAGGTTGCATAGGTTCTTTATGAAATAAACCCTACTCACAAGATATAAATTGGGTTCTCATAATGCATATTTCATAAAGATAACTAGATAGGAAGAATCATATATGATGATAAGACTCTGGAAATGCAAAAAAGATTAGTGTTGTTGTCTTGTTTGGTCTGTTGTGACTTTCAGAGTACTTCTATAATTTCTCTTTCAAATAAAATAATGAGTTAATGATAAATATGTTGACTTTGAAATGAATCCTTTGTGTACAAAAATCTCCATAAATTCTCAGTGTGTTGCATCCATTGTTGTAAACAGCTTGTTTCATAAGCAGCTATCATCTGTAGGATTCCTAATTAATCTCAGGGTGGAACATAGATAAATCATGCTTGGTTCTATTGGGATATTGACACATGCATTATAATCAGCTTTTGCACCAGACAAATCTCATGCAGGCTTGAGAATCATGTACATGGATGTGATACATTGAAAGAGGGAATAAGGGAGTGTACAGGGATGATTGATGTCTTCTTTATGATGTAAGGGCTCTGTTGTCTGATTTTCACTGGCTAACAAAGTTTATAAAGCAATGCTACCAACTTTCTAAAGTGTGGCACTTCTGGACGTAATTCTGTGTTCCAGATTGTTGGCCATCCAGCTGCTTGATTTGATCAAATAAAGTGCTGCTTGATCAAGAAGTCTCCGCTTGGGTTATCTGATTAGATTGACATAGTATCTCAAGTTCAAGTAAGGGACTGGGACCTTACATTTCAATACCCCAACTCCTTCCCCCCCTCCCAATAAACCACATTATGGCTTAATGGGATCCTTAAACCTAATCACAGATAGGAAAAGTAGTAACCACCATCACCACCACTGCATCCGCCATCAGTATTGCCATCTCCAGTTGCTCCTCCACTTGCTCAAGGCTGAAAGCAGAGGGCTAAATAGTATATATGTAGTCCTCAACTTACAACTATTCATTTAGTGACCATTTCAAGTTAAAACAGCAGTGAAAAAAGGGACGTATGACAGATTTTCAGACTTACGAACATTGTAGCACCTCCATAGTCATGTGATCGAAATTCAGACACTTGGCAACTGGCATGTATTTATGGTGGTTGGGGTGTCCTGGGGTCATGTGATCACCTTTTGATAAGCAAAGTAAATGGAAAAGCCAGTTTCCCTTGACAACCATGTTACTGCAATGGTTTACCAAACAACAGTGGTGAGGAAGGTCATAAAATGGGGCAAAACTCACTTAACTTCTATCTTGTTTAGCAATAGAAATTTTGTTGGAGTCAATTATAATTGTAAGTCGAGGAGTACCTCTAATGCATCCAGGGCCCGAAGATCTTTGCTCCCGGCTCTCAGAGCAGGAGGGGCTGGAGAAAGCAAGGCTTGGGCCAGAATCTGAGGCAGCATGAGCATGTCAGGTCCCACTGAGCCTGATCCAGTTTGCTGAAATAATTTGACTTTCATATTTTTTATGAGCAGTACATGTTCTGGCTATTGGTACTGTGGAAGATTAGTGAACAGTTAGTGGTGTGGGTCCCTTTTTGCTTTGCACATGTACAAGAAATACCTCTATTTGTGTATACAAATTATCAGGCCCAAACCCAGAGTCAAGACAGTGAGGTCCAATTGAGTTCAGTTCTTTATTTGCTTGCACTTAATGGGCAGAAGTTTGCCAAACTACTTCTAACTTAACTAGATATATCCTGAGAGATCCTAGGGAGAGGCTGCCCTAAACCTCTTCTCCCCCTCCACTTAGGACCACACACTGTCTTAATCCAGGCCTCTTT
This sequence comes from Crotalus tigris, assembly GCF_016545835.1. Taxonomy (NCBI): domain Eukaryota; kingdom Metazoa; phylum Chordata; class Lepidosauria; order Squamata; family Viperidae; genus Crotalus; species Crotalus tigris. Next base: position 893,350 of record NW_024096711.1, read on the forward strand.
CAGGGAAATCTCTGGGTTGACAAAAGTCTCCCCCTCTGCACATTCCTTCACATCAATTGCTCCACACATGCACTTACACACGGCTCCCCACTTCTTTTCCATCACGTTTGCTTTTTCAGGATTCAGTACTGTATTTTGAGGAGCTATAACAAGCCAGCTTATCTGAGAGTAAGATGTAAGCAATAAGTCATCTGCATAAGGTTAAAATAGGGACAAGTTCCTATTTCCCACATTTCCTGGGGAAACAAAATTCTCCTAATTAATACATAGATCAGGGGTCTTCACACTTGGCCCTTTTATGAGTAGTGGACTTCAACTCCCAAAATTCCTCAGCCAAGCACACTGGCTGAGGAATTCTGGGAGTTGAAGTCCACAAGTCATAAAAGGGCCAAGTGTGAAGACCCCTGACATAGATGAAATAGGAGCAGTGTAAGCTCACATCCTTTAGAAATTGTTATGTTGTTGGGGTGGTCAGACGTCCTCCTGGGATGACCCTAATCTGAATTGGATTGCTTGTGTATTAAACACAACCATGATTAAAATCAATAACCTATCTCACTTAACCCATAGCTTGTTTTTATTGATAGAATCAAAAGCTTCACAGAAATCCACAATGGCAACAAAATCCTGAAGGTATTTTTTACATACTTAGTTATCAATTCATGCAGTACAAATTTTTGAGTAGTCTACTCTAAACCTTGCCTGTTACTCTGCAAATACATTGTTTCAGTGATCCAGTCCTCTAATTTGTTAGCTAGATGTTTTGCATACATCTGGCTGTGATGTCAATCAGCCTAATTGGTCTATAATTCCCTGGAGGATTATCTTTTCATATTGGGATCACTAAGCTTGCATTGCAACTCCTCTTGGGGGAATTAGCATGAGGAGTTAATGTTATTAAAAAGTTTAACCAAAATAGGCTTCCATTACTTTTAATGAATCTCCATGGGTATAATCTTCTCCTGAGACAAAGTCAGAATCAGAGGTTCAATTTCTTTTAGAGAGACAGGAACTAGAAAATAAGATTTAGATTAATTAGAAAAATTCCCTGGGTGGGATAGGAAGCAAACAATCTATTGTAATGGTTCTCCCATTCTTTTTTGGATTCTCTAGTAGTTTCTAAAAAGTTCTTACCTTGATCCAAATTGCCATGTCCCCTTTCCAGATTAATACTGTGTTTTTAAATCTATGACAGTCAGGAGGGAGTGCTAAAGAATTATTTCATATGTTTTCTTGTGCTTTAGGAGAACTTTATATTCCTTTTTTCCCCCCTAAGCAGCTCCATGATTACCCATGTGGAATAATTTTCTTTTGCTTTCCTTGTCAAATTGCTAACCAAACAACATGCTTCTTGTTGTGTTCTGAGCCTGCAAGAGCTGAAAGCAGGCTCAGAATTGTTGCAATTGGTCCCAGGCAATCCAAAAGCTGCCCGGGACCAGACAGAGTGGCACCAGCCTTGTGCGCATGCGCAAGGTGCAAAAATGGTCAATTCCTATTGGTTCACACTGTCAGGGTTTCAGGTATTATAAAAGGCCTGTGTGCCTTTTGCTGTTTTTTGGTTGTAGGAGAAGAGTAATAAAGAGCTTGTTGTTTTCACCATGTGTCTTCGTCAATTGCCAACGAACGGAAAACATAACACTGACGACGAAGGTGGGATCCCTGCAAGCAAGGAAAAGGATTAGGACTCACTAAGGAAGTCCTGATGATCGGGAAGACAGCGTCCTGCATTCGCGACTCAGCCTGCCAGTACAGCATCACTGGAGATGAGCTCGGCAAAAGGACCCTTTACCAAATCTTAGCCTGCAGAGCAGGCAATTAGCAAAGACCGTCAAGCTTACGATGTCGAAGATTGGCCGTTTGACTGATTTTGATGTCTCCCACCCAGAGAGATGGAATTTATATGTAGCATGGATGGAGAACTACTTTAGAATAAATCAAATAAGAGAAGATGGCCTGAAGGCAGCAACTCTTTTGTGTGCCTATGGACAGGAAGCTTTTGACATCGCGGAAAATCTGGTGGCCCCTGCACTTCTGGAGTCAGTATCGTATGCTGACTTGAAGAAGATGTTGAAGGAACATTTCCAGCCGAAATTGTCTGTGATCACTTGGAGGCACGCGTTCGAGCAGAGGGACCAGAGGCTGGGTAAATCTGCTGCGGACTTTATTGCTGCCTTAAGACAAACGGCCAGGCCTTGTGAGTTCAAGGATCTGGAAGACAGACTGTGTGATCGCTTCGTGTGTGGCTTAAGGAGCAGAAATCTACAACAAAAGATCTTTGCAAAAGAGGATGTCTCCTTCCAAGACGCGTTAAGAGAGGTGGCAGCTGAAGAAGCAGCAGGCAGCACTGTGAAGGCTTTGCGGCTCACCAGGAACCCTCCAGCCACAGCTACTGTCCATCAAGAGGACGCTCGAGAAGAATCCGAGGTGGATCCTGAAGAGGAAGTGGACAGATTGCATCAGCCAGCAGAAAGAAGGCTGAAGGGGCATCCAGACAAGGCCCCGGCATCTCTTCAGTGCTTCGGGTGCAGAGGACACCACAAGCGAGCTGACTGCAGGTTTCGCTCTGCCATTTGCTGGGCGTGTGGCAGGCAAGGCCACATTGCCTCCATCTATTTGGGTCGCCAGAAGGTCCAACCTCAGGAAGAATTGCTTCAGAAATGTACCAGGGTCCCCAGCCAACACAGGGTGGGATTCTGCGCATCGCGCAGGAGCATTCTAAAAACAGAGACACACAAGCCCCTTAAGAAAAAACTTCACATTAACGTGAAGTTGCACGGGGTTCCCTTATTGATGGAGATGGACACAGGGTCCACTCTATCAATCATTTCACTGGACACCTTTAAAAGGATTTGCAGCAGTAGTGGCCTTCGAGTTAAACTCAGGCCATCAAATCTAATACTCACTGATTTTCAAAATTCTAAGGTCTGTGTAAAAGGGGAAGCCACGCTCAAGGTACAGCATAAGGATTTTGAAGGTTTCCTAGATGTGATGGTAGTTGGGGGTGAACGTATGAGTCTTATTGGACTCAATTGGTTCAAGGCTCTGGGAATCCAAGTAACTGGGCTGCACAACTTGCAAATGTTGGGCCTTGCAGAGGTTTGCAAGGAGTTTTCGGATGTGTTTAGTTCAGAGCTAGGATCCTACAAGGGGCCTCCCATTGCACTATGGTTAGACCCAACTATCACGCTCATTAGGGTCAAGCCTAGAAAGGTGCCTTTTGCTCTCAAAGGTAAGATAGATGCTGAGCTAGACAAATTGCTCCAGCAGGGCATTTTAGAACCTGTAGATTCTAGTCCATGGGAAACCCCCATAGTAACGCCTCTAAAGGCTAATGGGGAAGTCCGTATATGTGCAGACTATAAGTGCACACTGAATAAAATGTTGCAACAGCACGCATATCCAGTGCCAGTTGTAAGCCACATTCTGGTCTCCCTCAAGGGGGGGTGCATTTTTGCGAAACTTGACCTGGCACAGGCCTATCAACAGCTACCTGTTGATGAGGCATCTGCACAGACGATTGTAACTCACAGGGGGGCCTTCAAGGTCAAAAGACTGCAATTTGGGGTAAATGTAGCCCCTGGCATATTCCAAAGTGTCATGGAGAGCACACTTCGAGGTATTCCTGGAGTCTGTCCCTACCTCGATGATGTCCTCATTGCTGGGAAGTCATCTCAAAATTTAGCAGAAAAATTAAGGGCTATCTTGCTTCGTTTTTGCAAAGCAGGCCTTAAACTGAAGCAGGATAAATGCAAGATAGGAGTCACTTCCACTGACTTCTTAGGGTTCAGGATTGATGCCCAAGGCATTCACCATGCTGAATCCAAGCTTTAAGCAATTCAGCAGGCCCCAAGGCCCAAGACCAAAAGTGAGCTGCAAGCTTTCTTGGGGCTTTTAAATTTCTATCACGCATTCCTTCCATATAAGGCTGCAGTGGCTGAACCATTACACTGGCTCTTAGACAAGCAAGCTCCATGGCAGTGGACTAAAGTCCATGACAGGAGTGTCAGTGAGGTTAAGACCTTGCTCTCTTCAAATGCTGTTTTAGTGCATTTCAATGAGCAATTGCCCGTTTGCATCACATGCGATGCATCTCTTTATGGGTGGGAGCAGTACTTAGCCATCTGAAGGCTGATGGGACACAAGTCCCTGTGGCCTACTACTCAAGGACTCTGTCATCTGCAGAGCAGAATTATGCTCAGATTGACAGAGAAGCCTTGGCCATAGTGGCTGGCATAAAGAAATTCCATGATTTCTTATATGGTCGCCATTTCATGGTCTACACAAACCATAAGCCTCTGCTGGGTTTGTTTACCACTAACAAACAGACACCACATATTATTTCTCTATATATGCTGTCAGCATATGACCACACTCTAATTCATAAACCTGGAAAAGAAATGGGCTATGCTGATGGCCTCAGCAGATTACCTCTTAAATAGATAGAGGAAGATCCTGCTCCTGCCATTAATATTCTTTCCATTCAGGAGTTACCTGAATCTCCCCTAAATGGTAGGGATGTGGCTGCAGAAACTGCCACTGATCACACACTCACACGCATGCTGACCTGGGTGTTGTCAGGATGCCCTGACACGTGCCCAGATACTGAGTTCCAAAGCTTCTGGCACAAGAAGCATGAACTTTCCACTTTCAAGGGGTGCCTGTTATGGGGTAGTAGGGTAGTAATCCCAGCCTCATTGAGGTCTAGAATTTTTCTCTCTCTGCATGAGGGACATCCTGGTATAGTAAGGATGAAAGCGCTTGCGCACAGCCATCTTTGGTGGCCTGGACTCGATAAAGCCATCGAGGCTCAGGTGCACGGGTGCCAAGTGTGCCAACAGTCACGGCCTGAAATGTCTCACGCCCCAGTACATAGGTGAGAGGAAACTCAAACCCCCATGGTCAAGGGTGCATATAGATTATGCTGGGCCCTTTCAGGGGCAATTCTTCCTTCTCATCGTTGACAGCCATTCCAAGTGGCTAGAGGTTGTTCCTGTTTCCTCCACTACTACTGCCAGGACCATCCAGGTGTTGAGAGGAATTTTTGCATCACATGGGCTTCCAGATGTCCTGGTTTCAGATAATGGCCCCCAATTTACCTCTTTTGAGTTCCAGGCTTTTCTTCAGACCAACTTGATCTGGCATGCGGCTTCTGCTCCCTTCCACCCATCTTCCAACGGACTGGCAGAGAGAATGGTGTGCACTACCAAGGATGCTCTCAAGAAACTGACTTACGGTAACTGGCATCACAGGTTAGCAGATTTCCTTCTTGCACACCGCACCACAACTTGCACAGCCACAGGGAAGAGCCCTGCAGAACTCTGCTGGGGTCACCGCCTCATCACCAAACTGGACAGGTTGCACCCGGACAGGGTGGCTTCACAGGTGTCACAACCACGGGCACCTAGGAGACTTCTGGTGGGTAATCCGATTTGGGCATGGAACTATGGGCCTGGACATCTCTGGGTCACAGCTGTGGTCTGCAAGGTCTCTGGGCCATTGTCATACGAAGTTGCCTTGGAGGATGGCCGTGTTCTTTGCAGGCACATAAACCAACTGCGTTGGAGACTGGACAGCCACGTTTCTGCTCCTGGCTCTGCTCTGGGGGGGAGGAGGACCATAATATGCATTCTGGGTCACAGGTTCCCAGGCCTAACAGGGCCTCACAAGCTGCTGAGGCTGTTTGGGGGTCATCCCAAGACTCTGCAAGTGCTCCAAGCAGGAATTCCCAAGATAGGGGGTCATCCTGCACATCCGTTATTGCTCCAGACAGGGAGTCACACCGGGGGTATCCACATTATTCAAACATGTCAGATAGTGCTCCAGACAGGGAGACAGACCTGGGGTATCTACATACATCAAACACAGCCAGAGAAAGGGAATTCCAACAGGGGCATTCTCATAATTCGCAAGTCAGTAGCAAAGGAGTTTGCCATGGAGGCGGCTCTTGACTCTGGCACCTCTGGCATGTGCTCCGGGGCTACAGAGTACTGGGGCACTTCCGCCACTCAGGCCTCTCCACCTGCTAGCCTTGGGCTCGAGGGACAGTGTTCCCAAGACGAGTCCATTGTGGACTTGGGGACTTCCACCCCTCCAAAGTACACTGGCTTGGACTCAGAGGGTCCAGCCAATTCCTATTGGTTCACACTGTCAGGGTTTCAGGCACTATAAAAGGCCTGCGTGCCTTTTGCTGTTTGCTTGGTTTTAGGAAAAGAGTAATAAAGAGCTTGTTGTTTTCACCATGTGTCTTCGTCAATTGCCAACAAACGGAAAACATAACACTTCTGTAGTCTTATATTGAGATATCTTTTATTCCGATACATAATGGGCTGGTTGATTCTGGTCAATTTTCCATTCCATTAAAGAATGTAGAAACTGTGATTAGACACTGTCTAATGTAAAACTTAGGATGGAGTCTTGCAGCAATGCCACTCAAGTTTCCTCTTTCCAGTCTGTTGAAGAACCATGGCTCACTTTACTCTGTGAGGTCATTGGCAGCCAGTTCGCACCACTTTGGCAGAACCAATAGCTAATTTTTTGTTGCCCAGGCCCAGAATGGACTTCTGGAAGTGGTATCTACACAGAGAACCAGTTGTTCACATATTTGAATCCCACAACTGGTCGTTGGTGCTCTCTGAGCTTAATGATTTTCTTGCACATCCTGCTTTCTACTAGCAGTGATGATGTTACCTAGTTGGGTAATGAAATATTACAAGAAAACCTCCAAACTCAGAGAGCAGCAATGACCCCTCATTTCAATCCTGAGCTACAATATTCTCTTTTATTAGTAATTTTACTAATAGAGGAGAATATTTATTTACTCTTTCAGCATGTTTTCCAACCCTGACAGGAATCCACTTAACCTGTAGTAAGCGTGTTTGCTATTCAAAATGTCATGGAATTCTTTGTCAAATATTTTGCAACCCATGTGCATGTCAAGATATTGAAGAAAAATAAACTTTTAGTTTACCTTGAACGGTGGAGCTGGGGGAATGGGAGAGGATAGAGAGGATAAATGCAATATAAAATATACCTCTGCTTTGCTGGCTGGCAAACATTTTTGTACTTGACGTTACAAGTTAATTGTTACAAGAGAGAGTATCCTGAAACAGTGATAATTTTTTTGACTGGAAAGAAACATAATCTGATCTCAGCCTGCTTGTAGCAACTCTCACATTTTTTTTGTTTTGTAAAACCCAGAGCTAAACAAATCTGTTTTATTAGTAGAAAAGCAGTTCAAGAAAACTAAACAGAAAGACGCTTTGATTGAAAGTATAAGCATATTATGAAATTAAGAATGGTTGCTGTTATGTCCCGAGCCTTGCAAACGGCTCGGGCGTTTGCAGGCAGTCCCGGGCAGGTGCAAAGCTGCCCGGGACCAGACAGGCTGTCGCCAGCGCCGTGCGCATGCGCGGGTGCTGGCGCGGGAAAAGTAACCCATTTACCCGGGAGTTGCCTATATAAGAGGCTGTGAGGCGTTTGGGCTGAGCTGAAGCCATCTTCCTGTAAGCTGAACGCTGAATAAAAGAACCTGAGAACTCCAGCTGCTTCTCGTGTCTGTTTTCCCGCCAAGGACGCAACACTGGCGACGAAGGTGGGATGCCTTGCACTACCTGGAAAGGAAAAAGTGTAAGCTTACCCAAGGAGTCCTGAGCGGCGGAAGAGGAACGGTGTTGACTCAGCAGCTGCCCGCCAATCCAGTGCGCATTCGGGGGTAGGCTGGCTGATAGACCCGTCTCCTGAAGATCCGAAGATGGCGAAAATCGGAAGGCTTGCGGAATTCGACGTCTCACATCCAGAGCGGTGGGAGTCCTACGTATCCAGAATGGAGAACTACTTCAAGGCAAACCAAGTGAGGGAAGATAGCTTGAAGGCTGCCACCCTGCTTTGCGCTTGCGGCCAAGACGCCTTCGAAATCGCAGAAAACCTTGCAGCACCTGTTCCAGTAGAGTCTGTAAGCTACGCAGACCTGAAGAAGCTGCTGAAGGACCACTTCCACCCCAAGGTGTCCGTTATCTCATGGCGCCACACCTTCGAGCAGAGGGATCAACGGTCCGGGGAGTCAGCCAAGGAGTACATCGCCGCGTTACGGAAGGCCGCCAAGCCCTGCGAGTTCAAGGACCTCGAGGAACGACTGAGGGACCGATTCGTGTGCGGGTTGAGGCATCGAGAGCTACAACAGAGACTTTTCGCTAAGGAAGAATTATCCTTCCAAGACGCTTTAAGGGAAGCCACCGCGGAAGAAGCAGCAGGCGGCGCCGTCAAGAACATGCGGCCGATCAGAAGCAGTGCAGAGGGTGCGTCCGTGCACCAAGAAGACGTCCGACGAAACTCCGAGGAGGATCCGGACGAAGAAGTCGACCGTCTACACCCCGCGAAGGGAGAAAATCAGAAGGAAAGCTCTTCAGCTCCGCTCAAGTGCATCGGCTGTGGAGGTCGCCACAGGAGAACCGACTGCAAGTTCCGCTCCGCTACCTGCCGGGCATGCGGCAAACAAGGGCACATTGCAGCTGTGTGTCTGGGCCGACGAAAGGCACAACCTCAAGAAGAACGCCTGAAGGGTACCAGAGTCCCCAGCCAGAATAGGGTAGGTTTTTGCGCTTCGCGTAGAAACATTTGTAGGACAGGCACACACAAGCCCATGAAGAAAAAGCTGTCACTCAACGTGAAGCTACAAGGGGTTCCATTATCTATGGAACTAGACACAGGGTCCGCCCTTTCCATCATTTCATTGCATACATTTAGGAAGATTTGTTCCAGTAGTGGGACTAAGGCCAAGTTAAGGCCTTCTGATATTGTATTAACTGATTTTCAGAACTCAAGAGTGTGTGTTAAGGGGGAGGCCACCCTTAACGTGCAATACAAGAGTTTTGAAGGTCCACTAGACTTGTTAGTAGTAGGGGGTGAAAGAACGAGTCTCATAGGACTCGATTGGTTTGAGGCCCTGGGGATACACGTCACAGGACTCAACAGCTTACAAACACTCGACCTACAGGAAGTCTGCAAGGAATTTGCAGATGTTTTCAGCCCCCAGCTGGGCACATTCAAAGGACCACCTGTGTCCTTAAAGCTAGACCCCACTGTCACTCCCATTAGGATTAAAGCAAGAAGGGTCCCTTTTGCTTTAAAAAGTAAGATTGACACTGAATTAGACAAACTAATCCAACAAGGAATCCTAGAACCTGTTGATTCCAGCCCATGGGAGACCCCCATTGTCACGCCTCTAAAGGCAAATGGGGACATTCGCATTTGTGCTGATTACAAATGCACACTCAATAAGGCATTGCAGCAACATGCCTATCCTGTTCCTGTGGTCAGTCACATCCTGGCCTCTCTCAAGGGGGGGCGTGTTTTTGCAAAGCTTGACCTAGCTCAAGCATATCAACAGCTGCCTGTTGATAATGATGCTGCCATAGCTCAGACTATTGTGACCCACAGGGGAGCCTTTAAGGTAAAAAGGCTGCAGTTTGGAGTGAATGTCGCTCCTGGGATTTTCCAAAGCGTAATGGAAAACACACTACGAGGTATACCAGGGGTCTGCCCCTACTTTGACGATGTCTTGATTGCAGGAGACTCCACACACATTCTAGCTGAAAGGCTTAGGGCTGTCCTGTTAAGATTCAGGAAATCAGGCCTTAAGCTCAGAAAAGACAAATGCAAGATTGGGGTGCCTTCTACTGAATTTCTGGGATTCAAAATTGATGCTGCTGGGATTCATCCTGCTGAATCCAAACTAACTGCTATTTTAGAAGCACCCAGGCCAAAGTCTAAGGCCGAACTTCAGGCCTTCTTAGGCCTCCTGAATTTCTACAATTCTTTTCTTCCACATAAAGCTAGTGTAGCTGAGCCTCTTCACAGGCTACTAGACAAACAAGCTGTGTGGCTGTGGTCACAAGCACATGAGGCTTGCTTTAAAGAAGTCAAGGCCTTGCTCACTTCTAACAGTGTTCTTGCACATTTCAACGAGTCTCTTCCTGTGTGCATCGCTTGTGATGCATCCCCCTACGGGGTTGGAGCTGTCCTGAGTCACCTCAGGTCTGATGGAACTCAGGTTCCTATTGCATACTACTCCAGAACATTGTCTTCTGCCGAGCGCAACTACGCTCAGATAGACAGGGAGGCTCTGGCTGTTGTTGCTGGAATTAAAAAATTCCACGATTTTCTATATGGCAGGCATTTCACGGTCTTCACTGACCATAAGCCTCTGCTGGGACTGTTTACCACACGTAAGCAGACTCCCCACATCATTTCCCCTAGAATGCTTAGGTGGTCTATTTTTTTGTCTGCATATGATTTTTCATTACTCCACAAGCCTGGGAAAGAAATGGGCCATGCTGATGGCCTCAGTAGGTTGCCTCTGCCAGTAGTAGAAGCTGACCCCGCGCCAGCTGTCAACATTCTATCAATCCAAGCCTTGCCCGAGCTTCCTCTTAGTGCCAGGGATGTTACCGCTGAAACAGGTACAGATCACACACTTTCACGTGTCCGCTCCTGGGTCCTGTCCGGGTGGCCTGAGCACTGCCCTAGTCCTGAGTTTCAGAGTTTCTGGTCCAAAAGGAACGAATTGTCCCTTTCTCAGGGTTGTTTGCTTTGGGGAAACAGAGTTGTCATTCCCACCTCAATGAGGACTAGGGTCTTAGAATCCCTCCACGAGGGTCATCCTGGCATTGTTCGTATGAAGGCTCTTGCACGCAGCCACTTGTGGTGGCCTGCTTTAGATAAAGATATTGAGGCTAAGGTACACGCATGCCACATGTGCCAACGATCTCGCCCAGAGATGCCCCAAGCTCCTGTGCATAAATGGGAGGAAACACAGTCCCCATGGTCTAGGGTGCACATTGACTACGCTGGGCCCTTTCAGGGCCAGTTCTTCTTGGTCCTTGTTGACAGCCATTCAAAATGGCTTGAGGTTGTGCCTGTCTCGTCCACCACCACTGCAAAGACTATTCAGGTACTGAGGGGGATTTTTGCTGCACACGGGCTGCCAGATGTCATTGTGTCTGACAACGGCCCTCAATTCACCTCCTCCGAATTCCAAGCTTTCTTACAGGCAAACCTGATTCGTCATGCCACATCTGCGCCTTTTCACCCATCCACCAACGGTATGGCTGAACGCATGGTGCGCATCGCAAAGGACGCCTTGAAGAGACTCACCTACGGGGACTGGCATCACAGGTTGGCTGACTTTCTCCTTTCTTATCGCACCACACCGTCCACTTCTACAGGGAGAAGTCCAGCTGAACTTCGTTGGGGGCGCCAACTTACTACGAGACTTGACCGGTTGCATCCGGACAGACTGCCTTCATCTACCTCACATCCTAGGGCACCTAGACAACTACTTGTGGGTGCCCCGGTTTGGGCTCGCAATTACGGGCCTGGTCATACATGGGTCCCCGCTTCTGTGTCCAGGATCACAGGTCCTCTCTCCTACGAGGTTGCCCTGGACAACGGTCGTGTCCTGCGTCGGCACATCGACCAACTCCGCTCTAGGCGGGACTTTTCTGCTGAAACTCCTGGGTCTTTTCCAGGGGGGGAGGGGGACCCTTTGGAGCAAAGGGAAGGGCAAGAGCTACTGCCCATCGCCACTGAGGGAGCCACAAACGGCTCGTCCCAAGGTTCTGCAATTGCTCCGAAAAGGAAGTCTTGGAGCTTACCCACACAACAGGCACTCACGCCTACTCCAGCCAGGGAGTTACCCCGGGGGCATACTCACTTTCCACACACAGCACACAGCACTCCAGCAACGGAGGATACCCGGGGGCATCCCAACAAATCATTCCCCGCAAGAGAGCTGGCACACAATGCCCAAGGTTGGCCTGACCTTACCCCAAATCCTACAGGGGGTCAAACATACACAGAGCTAGTCGAGGAACCAAGTCCCGACTACAACACCCCTAGCACAAATCAGGGGACACCTGAGTTTTGGGAGAGTACAGAAACCCACACGAGCCCAAACACAGAATGGGGTTCAGGGAATAGACAGCCTCCTGACAGGTCTTGGACTGACCTAGGGGGTTCTACAGAGACGCCCAGCAGTGGCTATCACTTCAAGGGGCCTGAGGGTCTACAGCTAGGTAGGACAACCAGGTCACAAAGCAACAGAAGCCCTGGCCTGACGAGCCCGGTGGGCAAGCAAGCAGGCCAGGCATCGGGGCACAGTCCTTGGAAGACACCAGGGCACAGTAGAGAGAACAGGCTCATGCCTCCCTCCAGTCAGGGGACTTATGCCAGTAACCCAGAGCTAAGAAGGTCACAGAGAGCAAAGAAATCTCCTAAGTACCTAGAAGATTACATAACATTGTTGGCAAGACAGAAGCCAGTAAACAGTGGGAACACTGGGGAGCAAATTGTCGTGTAAAATAAATGTTGTATGTTGATAGTAGTTTTAGCCCGGGGGAAAGGGGTGTTATGTCCCGAGCCTTGCAAACGGCTCGGGCGTTTGCAGGCAGTCCCGGGCAGGTGCAAAGCTGCCCGGGACCAGACAGGCTGTCGCCAGCGCCGTGCGCATGCGCGGGTGCTGGCGCGGGAAAAGTAACCCATTTACCCGGGAGTTGCCTATATAAGAGGCTGTGAGGCGTTTGGGCTGAGCTGAAGCCATCTTCCTGTAAGCTGAACGCTGAATAAAAGAACCTGAGAACTCCAGCCGCTTCTCGTGTCTGTTTTCCCGCCAAGGACGCAACAGTTGCATTCTGGAAAAAAGAAACAGACCTGGGGAAAAAATTAGCAAGCAGTTTCCACGAATCCACAACAAAAGCCAGCAATAATCTGATTAACTTCTTAATGGAAACTTCTTAAAGCAAACATATTCCTTCATTCAAATTAAATTTGGCACTTAGAGAAGTTTAATTCCTCTGAAAGTGTTGGCTTGTCTCGGGAGGTAGAATATGATTATTTCACTCTGCAGTCATTGATTTATGAAGCAGCAGACTCTTGAAAGCAACACTGGAAATTCTGAAATTTTGCAAAGTTGTGGAAGAATTACCAATACTCCAAAAAAAAAAAGGGCATCTTTAGTACTGTACAGCATAATTGGATCGATGGTCCCTGCTTCCAAAAACTTTCAGCAAGATCCATTTCCACATAAGTTTAACAGACTCACTTCCCAGGAAAGGCATTGGAGAGTAGAAGTCTGACATAACTAACAGACATGTAAAAGTTCACCAGATTCTAGCCCCACATTATTTGAGAAGAAGCGGAACTATAGATAGTGATGGTTGGAAGTTCCTAGTAGCAATATTTAAAATGAAAGAATGTTTCATCCCTTGTGACTTCACATTGTAGAAAAAACAATCTAACAATCCAACTATGTATGAGCGGACATGCGGTGAAATGAGAACATTGTGATAATAAATGCAAGGATCATGGGAAATATGTATAACTCTCTCATGCTGTAAATCTATGTCTTTTCTCTCACACCTGAAAATTTCCTCCAGAGAAGGTGATCATTTTTCCTTTTTCAACATTAATTTTTTGCCCATCTTTTCCAAAGTTTGAATCCTCCTTTCTTTAAGAACGTTAGAAACTCTGGTGGTAATTACAACTGTGTTTATTAGCATTTAAGCTTTTAGCCACATATCTAGTGGTCACCTGCATTTTTGCAACCCAAATCATGACTGGAACAAATATACCAGACATATTAAATGGAAATAGTGCGATCATTTACCTCAGTGATGTTTTATTGGTATAGACATGTTTAGGGTCAGGATGGAATTAAGTTTAACATTAAAGTTAATGCAACTTAGAATAAGGCAGAGAAAAGCAAAATAAACTAGAAAGTAAGTGATGTGACCATATCCCCAAATGGTACAGATTATAAAATATTCCCAGAGGGTCTCCAGTTATTGTCACTGACATGAAAATATATTTTATTGGGTCACTCTTGTAGTTTTGCTATGAAGTAAAATTGACAATACAAACACTTCAAATTGCTCTTTTACTATCTATTTGATTACAAGTAACAGTACTTACCTGGCCAAAACTCAGTTATTTTTAGACTTATTGACAGTATTTCACACTACCCTAGACCATGAATATGTACTGGAAGGAATACAGTAAACAACATCCTACCAGTAAAAAAAATAGAGGCTGAAACACTTATTTCATTTCAGAGCTAATAATATTTTCTTCTTCCAATCTTTGGGCTCTGTGTATCACAAAAAGGAGGAATGAGCAGATTGCAAACTTTGAAAGTTTGCAGAAAGACAAAAAAAGATTCAAGGAAAAGGAGAAAATTGGGTATGAAACCTAAAACTGCCTAATCCCAGATTATCCCAGGCATTAGTGCTCAAGAGGAAGAAATATGGAAAGCTATGGGTGACAAGAAGCATGGTGTGGAGTACTTTGAACAGGATAACTGTACATTATAACAGTGCAGGCTGTTTAATTTCTTTTTTAAAAATCCTATAAACATCATAAAAATAATTAAACTTGCACCTTTCATAACAAATCTCTGGTTTGCCTCTAGAGTGTATTTTTTCTTTAAAAAACTGTGGTGTATAATAGGATGAAATTCAACTGGAGAAGCTATTCCTATCTTGCTAAATTTCTATTTGCCCTAAAAAGTTCAGAGAAAATGAAAGCATGCAGTCTCAGAAAAGGGGGCAGCATAAGAAAAAAAAATGTAAAGAACTACTATGACAGAACACCTGCTACTAAAGTCTATGCAAAACTTAGTTTAGATAGCCCTACTTAATAATTTGGTGAAACTGGCTTCCAAGTTAGTATGTGTGGGATTGTTTCATTCTCTAATCAGCAATAATTTCTAACATGAATTGTTTTTACCAGCCCAGCCTAAGAATGGATGAGAGAAAAAACTGGGAGGGAAGTGCTTATTGGATGAATATTGTGTATGTTTCTTTTTTGGTTGAGTTTTGTTCTTTTGACCCTGTCCCTCATTTGGCCTCTGCAGATCCCCAGCTGCAGACACTGCTGGCTGAATTTTCCTTTCAGCCAATCCATCTCCACCCTTGCTCTTTTATAGTTTCAGTTCTCCCTCCCTCCTGTTTTTACCAGCAATAGCAGCTTGCTGGTGCAGCATTTGTTTTTTTGGCCGCTACAACCATGGGGTGGGGTTGTAGTGGCTCTCTAGGTTTAGTAATCCTGGTGATTCTGAAGTTATGTCACGGGCAAGCAGACCTTTGGAAAGGTGACACTGAAGCCATCCAGTATCGGTATAACTGTGGAGTCCATGGTTTGCAATTGCTTGTGTTCTCCAGTCATGGCCAAGAGGTCCAACTTAAAGTTTTGGGTAAGGACAATAGTCTGTTTTCCTGCAAAATACTAAATTGGAGTCGTAACATCTCTTGTAACAAGAGGACACTTGTGGCTGTAGGGGACTTTATGCTTACAACACATAGTAACTCATTTTAGGGTGGGTGTGGTGGCTATGCCTATATATTCTGTACTACCAAGCAAAAGGAAGCTAGTCAATTTTCTCCCTGTGAGTGGAAAGTTGATATAAAGTTGACTCAAAATACCTAGTTGCCATTTCTACAGGTTAGAATAGATGTAGGTTTTCCTAACAACTTGATGTTCTAGGAGGGAGAGCCATGTTGGTTTAAAGAAGCCAACAGTCTGAAGGAGCCTGGCAACATTTCCTCACTAACAAACTTTATTAAAAGGCATAACCTTAAGCCTTCTTTCACCTCTCATATGTTATTCTCAGTTGTTTATTGGTTAGGGTCACCCAGAGAGTATTGTGGTTAGAGGGATTTAAACCCACATTGCCCTGGGTCTTATATGACATGCTAATTGCCCTACACTGATTTTCAGAAACAATTATAGTAAAAAGAGCAGGGGAAAAACAAGCTATTGGCAATCCATGGTTCACAAGCAGCTTTCTTCTAATATAATTTTGGCTAGATAATCTGGTGTGAAATATTTAATAGGAGCAGGAAATCTTACAAACAAGGAAATTAGAACACTAGGAAAGATTAGCAACTTGTATGAGTGTGTAAGAAGTCCGCAATCCTTGGGGAGTAAAATTGGAGGTTTAGAAAAGTAAAGCCAGGAAAGCTATTGGCAAAACTTGGCTTTTAAAATGAAGCTTATTGCTATGACTTGCTAAGATTTCTGTAGTTCCTTTCTTCATATAATTTAATCTAGCATCTAATTCTTGCAGAATTTGCTTTGAGATGAATGCCTCCTATAAGAATGTCAGCTTAGAGACTATGTCTTAATTCACATATTGTAAACTTGGATTACCTAAATGAGGTTTATCAAATAAACTATAATTGGTTGGTTCATACAATGAACTATGATTTACAAATCCTCATGGCTGGGATTAGCCATAAGAACAAACAAACTAAATTTTGACTATTGTAACCTCCCAGAATTCTCCTCTTGGTATGCCTATTGGGGAGAATTCTGTAAATTGTAATCCAAAGTTTGTTTTTGTTTAACTGTACTGTAGAGGAAACTCAAAGATTCCATGGAATCTATAACAAACACAAATTTCAGAAATTCTTTAATCTGCTTCTAGCCTTTATATCTCTTCAGTAATGGTGTGGTGCGGTTATGAAGACCATGTAAGTAATCCAAAGAAGACATATTTGCAGAGCCTATTAACGCTACTATCTTTGGAATCTTTTTGGATAAATAGCATTTATTAGTTAATGCATTAATCTTTTGTCAACAGATGAATCCGGGAGAATCTTTGAAGTTTCCAACTGTTCTAGCTGTGATCACTGGATCACGTCACATAATAGGACTATTGCCTTGTCTGTTGGCTATGGTGGATGCCATGTAATAAAGAAGGTGAGACTTCACTAGAAAATGCTGGGAGGGGGGGAGCTGTAGACTTATATTGTATTTCTGAATTTCTACTTAGAAGAGTTTTTCCCAATCTTTCTTCATCAGATATTTTTGGCTTAAATTTGCACCAACAAAAAACAATATTGGCTGGAAATTAGGAGAACTGCCTTCCCAAACTTCTGCAAGGTCCCAGACTGGGAAAGGCAGAAATATAATTTATGTAGACATCTGGGTCTGCATTTTTTTCCAAACAAATTCAAGAGCAATGTAAAAAGCATAGGGAATAATATCTGAAGCACAGAAGTTAGAGTTGCTACCAAAGCAGACAAGCAGGGCTTGAGTCCATTTTAATTTAATTTAATTTAATTGGAGAAAACATGTCAGACAACCTTCTCCCTAATTAGCATCAAGGTAAAGTGAAGGAGGGGAATTCTGTTACTATAGTATTATGTTTCAGACTATTCAGAATTTCTTAGTCTGGCCTACATTATAGGACCTACAGGTCACCTTTAGGCTCCCTTTATTCACATATTATAAACAGAAACAAGTTGTGTTAAATCAGTGGAAGGGAAATTCCATTCTTGCAAGCTAAAAGACGGGAGAGGTCCCTGCCAATTTTACTGTTAAAACATTTTCTGAGAATAACTGGCTGAAGCAGAGCAATTGATGTAATAACGCCCATTATTTCTAAGATTAGCTTGCCAACTAACTTAAGGAGCTTTTGAATATGGGACTTGTGTATTGGTCCTACTTTAACAATATTCTGTGACAACTCCCCTACTGGCTACAGGAGTTAGGAATTGATATAGTACCTCTGAAAAGCATCTGATTCAATAAAGTGTTCTAACTAATAGTTCTTATTGATAAAGACAGCTTAATCCACCAAATCATTCAATGCTTTTTACCCCTTTACTCCTCGAAGATGAATGGCAGGTAGTTCTTGGTTAATGACCCTAGCGCAGGCACCCTGGCTGAGGAATTCTGGGAGCTGAAGTCCACAAGTCATAAAAGGACCAAGTTTGAAGACGCTTGCCCTAGCGGGTGGCTAAGTGGCACACTTGTAATGTGAAATATCACGTGACCATGCTGACTTGCGACAGCACTTCCGGATGCAGCCATTAGCAAATCTTTATGGGCCATTTAGCATGATGTGATGTCATCTGACTGGAACTTGTGATTCCCTGCCAGCTTCCCCATTGATTTTGCTTGTCAAAAGCTGCTGTGAAGGTGACAAATTGTGATCACATGACTGTGGGGCGTTGCAACTGTCATAGATGCAAGCCAGCTGTCATGCACCTGAATTGCAGTTGCATGACTATGGGGTTCTGCGATAGCCACAACTTTGAGGACCAGTCACAAGTCTCCTTTTCAGCACCGTTGTACTTGTCAGCAGTTGCTGAACTACTGTGGTCAGCACTACCTACTCTGTTAGTGCTGACCACGAACAAAAAAAGTCATTAGTTACAATATAAGCCAGCTGTAGTATATTATTCTAACATTTTGGATTAACATTTTCCTAGGATGGCACACATCATTTGAAGATCCGTTTAGAGGAACTAACAAGGAACCGAAGAGTCTTTGCTGCTCATGACATCAACATGATCTGCCCAAAGCCACAGGAGCATGTCACAACCCCAAAGAACAACATGAGCCATGTGAAAGAGCCTCAACCTGCTCTAGTGCAAACAGGAGGGTCCCATCTAGGCCAGGTTTACCATGGGCAGTCCCGCCCTAGTGGTTTTCTCCCACTACAGCCCAGTCAGGTGCACCTGGGGGAGTCGCAGCTTGGCCTAGTGCATCCAGGGCAATCCCAGACCGGTCAACTTCTCCCACTTATGCCTGGCCAAGTACACCCACTCCAACCTGGGTTATTGCAACCAGATGCATCCCAAACAGGTCTGGTGCACCCAGTCCAGCCTGGAGAGGTGCGCCCAGGAGAGTCCCAACCTGGCCTTGTGCGTCCGATCCAGCCAGGACAGGTGCGCCCAGGAAAGTCCCAGCCCAGCCTCGTGCGCCCAATGCGCCCCATCCAGCCAGGACAGGTGCGCCCAGGAGAGTCCCAGCCCAGTCTCCTGCGCCCCGTCCAGCCGGGACAGGTGCACCCAGGGGAGTCCCAGCCCGGCCTTGTGCGCCCAATCCAGCCAGGACAGATGCGCCCAGGAGAGTCACAGCCTGGCCTCGTGCGTCCCATCCAGCCAGGACAGGTGCGCCCAGGAGAGTCACAGCCCGGCTTCTTGCATCCCATCCAGCCAGGACAGGTGCGCCCAGGAGAGTCCCAGCCCAGCCTCATGCGTCCCATCCAGCCAGAACAGGTGCGCCCAGGAGAGTCACAGCCCGGCTTCTTGCATCCCATCCAGCCAGGACAGGTGCGCCCAGGAGAGTCGCAGCCCAGCCTCATGCGTCCCATCCAGCCAGGACAGGTGCGCCCAGGAGAGTCACAGCCCGGCTTCTTGCATCCCATCCAGCCAGGACAGGTGCGTCCAGGAGAGGCCCGGCCCGGCCTTGTTCATCCCATCCAGCCAGGACAGGTGTGCCCAGGAGAGGCCCGGCCCGGCCTTGTGTGTACCATCCAGCCAGGACAGGTGCGCCCAGGAGAGTCACAACCTGGCCTCGTGCGTCCCATCCAGCCAGGACAGGTGCGCCCAGGAGAGTCCCAGCCCAGCCTCGTGCATCCCATCCAGCCAGTACAGGTGCGCCCAGGAGAGTCACAGCCCGGCTTCTTGCATCCCATCCAGCCAGGACAGGTGCGCCCAGGAGAGGCCCGGCCCGGCCTTGTTCGTCCCATCCAACCAGGACAGGTGCGCCCAGGAGAGGCCCGGCCCGGTCTCGTGCGTCCCATCCAGCCAGGACAGGTGCGCCCAGGAGAGTCGCAACCTGGCCTCATGCGCCCAATGCGCCCCATCCAGCCAGGACAGGTGCGCCCAGGAGAGTCCCAGCCCAGCCTCGTGCATCCCATTCAGCCAGGACAGGTGCACCCAGGAGGGTCCCAGCCCAGCCTCGTGCGTCCCATCCATCCAGGACAAGTGCGCCCAGGGGAGTCCCAGCCTGGTCTCCTGCGCCCAATCCAGCCAGGACAGGTGCGCCCAGGTGAATCCCAGCCTGGCTTCGTCCATCCCATCCATCCAGGACAGGTGCGCCCAGGAGAGTCACAACCTGGCCTCGTGCATCCCATCCAGCCAGGACAGGTGCGCCCAGGAGAGTCCCAGCCCAGCCTCGTGCGTCCCATCCAGCCAGGACAGGTGCACCCAGGGGAGTCCCAGCCCGGTCTCATGCACCCGATCCAGCCAGGACAGGTGCGCCCAGGTGAATCCCAGCCTGGCTTCGTCCATCCCATCCATCCAGGACAGGTGCGCCCAGGAGAGTCACAACCCGGCTTCGTGCGCCCCATGCGCCCCATCCAGCCAGGACAGGTGCGCCCAGGAGAGTCACAGCCCGGCTTCTTGCATCCCATCCAGCCAGGACAGGTGCGCCCAGGAGAGGCCCGGCCCGGCCTTGTTCGTCCCATCCAGCCAGGACAGGTGTGCCCAGGGGAGGCCCGGCCCGGCCTCATGTGTACCATCCAGCCAGTACAGGTGCGCCCAGGAGAGTCACAACCTGGCCTCGTGCATCCCATCCAGCCAGTACAGGTGCGCCCAGGAGAGTCACAGCCCGGCTTCTTGCATCCCATCCAGCCAGGACAGGTGAGCCCAGGAGAAGCCCGGCCCGGCCTCATGCGTCCCATCCAGCCAGGACAGGTGCGCCCAGGAGAGTCGCAGCCCGGCCTCGTGCATCCCATCCAGCCAGGACAGGTGCGCCCAGGAGAGTCCCAGCCCAGCCTCGTGCGTCCCATACAGCCAGGACAGGTGCACCCAGGGGAGTCCCAGCCCGGTCTCATGCACCCGATCCAGCCAGGACAGGTGCGCCCAGGTGAATCCCAGCCTGGCTTCGTCCATCCCATCCATCCAGGACAGGTGCGCCCAGGAGAGTCGCAGCCCGGCCTCGTGCACCCCATGCGCCCCATCCAGCCAGGACAGGTGCGCCCAGGAGAGTCCCAGCCTGGTCTCCTGCGCCCCATCCAGCCAGGACAGGTGCGCCCAGAAGAGTCCCAGCCCAGCCTCGTGCATCCCATTCAGCCAGGACAGGTGCATCCAGGAGGGTCCCAGCCCAGCCTCGTGCGTCCCATCCATCCAGGACAGGTGCGCCCAGGGGAGTCCCAGCCCGGTCTCCTGCGCCCAATCCAGCCAGGACAGGTGCGCCCAGGTGAATCCCAGCCTGGCTTCGTCCATCCCATCCATCCAGGACAGGTGCGCCCACGAGAGTCACAACCTGGCCTCGTGCATCCCATCCAGCCAGGACAGGTGCGCCCAGGAGAGTCCCAGCCCAGCCTCGTGCGTCCCATCCAGCCAGGACAGGTGCACCCAGGGGAGTCCCAGCCCGGTCTCATGCACCCGATCCAGCCAGGACAGGTGCGCCCAGGTGAATCCCAGCCTGGCTTCGTCCATCCCATCCATCCAGGACAGGTGCGCCCAGGAGAGTCGCAGCCCGGCCTCGTGCACCCCATGCGCCCCATCCAGCCAGGACAGGTGCGCCCAGGAGAGTCCCAGCCTGGTCTCCTGCGCCCCATCCAGCCAGGACAGGTGCGCCCAGGGGAGTCCCAGCCCGGCCTCTTGCGCCCAATCCAGCCAGGAGAGGTGCGCCCAGGAGAGTCCCAGCCCAGCCTTGTACGCCCAATCCAGCCAGGACAGGTGCGTCCAGGAGAGTCCCAGCCCAGCGTCGTGCATCCCCTCCAGCCAGGACAGGTGCACCCAGGAGAGTCCCAGCCCAGCCTCGTGCGCCCGATCCAGCCAGGACAGGTGCGCCCAGGAGAGTCCCAGCCCAGTCTCCTCCGCCCCATCCAGCCAGGACAGGTGCGCCCAGGAGAGTCCCAGCCCAGCCTCATGCATCCCATCCAGCCAGGACAGGTGCACCCAGGAGAGTCCCAGCCCAGCCTTGTACACCCAATCCAGCCAGGACAGGTGCGTCCAGGAGAGTCCCAGCCCAGCCTTGTGCATCCCATTCATCCAGGACAGGTGCGCCCAGGGGAGTCCCAGCCCGGCCTCGTGCATCCCATCCAACCAGGACAGGTGCGCCCACTCCAGCCTGGCATAGTGCATCCAGGTCTGTTACAACCTGGCCTAGTGCATCCAGGGCAGTTCCAGCCAGGCCTGGTATATCCAGGTGAATCCCAACCTGGCCAGCTTTTTCCACGCCAGCCTGACCTTGTTCACCCACTTCAGCCAAGCCATGTTAATCCAGAGGAATCCTTCCCTGGGCCTGTGCATCCAATGGTCATCCAATCTAGTGTAGGTAAGTGAATTTTATCTTTTAATTAAAATGTTTATTATTGCCAGTATCATAATGTGCAATATAAAGCACATACAATCACTCCATAACCAGAGTAACTTTGGTTTCTGGCTTTATGTTTTTAATTTAAGAATGTGGAGGTCTTATCATATGGTGAGAAAGTGTTTACATACATACATACATACATACATACATACATACACACACACGTGTGTGTGTGTGTGTGTGTGTGTGTGTGTGTGTATTATTGCTCTATATTGCTTTTCTAGTTCTTATTTTCCTTATTTATATACTACTAAATCCTGTGTGTCTGTAACCTTTAACTGGGTGAAATGGCCTCACAGGGCAAAATATTTTCAACCAAATAACCTCGAATGGGCTAACTTACAGAATACATCCAAAATCTGGGACCCATGACTCCTGTGGAATTGAAATTTGGCAAGTTTTATAAAACATTTCATGACATAAAAATTATCAAAGTATTTTATGACATAATACATACAATACATATGACATCATGAAACATTGCATACGTCAGCTTCTGATGTTTGACTGCTATACAGTTGAACATGGGCTACTTTCAAGGGAGATACATTAAGAACTCTTGATGTCCATTGGAAGCTCTGCTATTTTTTAAGGCATTGAGGAATCTAATAAGGAAATATCTCTGAAACAATCTAACAAGTCACAGGACAAGTCTAGTTGTCTTTATCTTTAGGTATAAAGACCTTCCAGTTTTCAGTTTCTTGTGTATTACTGGCCTTCTCTTTGTTCCGTGAATCACAAAATTTTGTGATGCTAAGCTCATACATTATGACCTTATATTAAGACTAAAACATTATGTTTTATTTACATGCTTCTAGTCATTAAGGACTAATTTCCCAAACAATGCAATTTCTCTTACTTCCAGGTCGCCCTCTAACTCAGCAGCAATGCCAGGTTTCTTCTGGGAGAATATCCTGTGCAGATGTACAAGGACCAGCAGCTTGTCATCAGACTGGATGTTGTTATGATGCTATGGATCCGGCGACTCCATGCTACTATGGCAACACAGGTAAAAAGTAAAAAGTAGTTAATGCTGAGCCTGGGATCCAGCCATTGCTGTGCTTTGAAACTAAAATGTCATTTTCCTAAAAAGAGGATTTGTGTGCAATAGTATGATGAGACTGGGTGAGAGAATTATCACTCCTGCCTTTTTCCGAAAATAAACAGACACGCACACACACACACACAACAAGAGAGTTCTTGATCTGTTCCGCTTGTAACTTCTGCACTTTGTGTGTTGCAGTCACTGTTCAGTGCCTTCGAGATGGCTACTTCATCTTGGTAATCTCCAGGGATATGTTGGATTATCCAATCATCCTGGAGAGTGTTAAGCTCTCCTATGCCCAAGCAGGTTGTGGTCCAGTCAGGAAAACAGAATCTTTCCTGGTCTTCCGCTTTTCTCTCACACAGTGTGGCACAACAATTCAGGTGAGGATGCAGTCCAGGCAAGTGCTCTTGAAGGATCTTTGACTTAATTACTAGACCATATAAAAATGGCTGTGTTTGTTGTCCTTCTAGGTGACTGGTGACAAACTGATATACGAAAACCAGCTCGTTTCTGGCCTTGACATCCTAAGAGGGCCAGATGGCTCTATTACACGAGATAGTACCTTCATGTATGTTGAGCTTGCCATGTACCGATGAGATAGTTCTCCGTTTAGTTTTAAGATATGAATATTTTTAGTCTTCTAAATTAAGTTTTACATATTAGACCTTGGTTCTTTAGCTTTTGATTTATATAGTTATTTTTCCAGACAATTGGCCACGTTAGCAGATTGGAATGGGAATGGAAATCCAATTATAGAAGGTTCCCCACTTTTGGCATAGATTGGTTGTGGACTGCCTTTAAAGTACATAGCTGGCAAACTAAGGTTAATCTTGCATAGCTCTTCTTTCCAAAGAATCCAACAGTTTAAGTGCAGCTTGATTCACGTTTGTTTAGACTGCAATAAATAATCAGGTTATAACAGAGGTTTGTTAATGCAAAGCCTTAGGAAGGATAGCTATCTACCAAAACTAAGATTGATTTTGAACATTCTAGTCAAAGGAAATGATTTAGCAGGAAAATCTCTTGTATTTTGTACATTTAGGCTTCATGCTCGTTGTATCTACAATGCTACTGATTTCCTGCCACTTCAGGTTGAAGTGTTTTCACCTCCCAGCCCAGCTCCAATTTTCCAAGTAGGACCCCTCCGGCTTGAGCTGCGCATTGCCACAGGTACATCTGCCTTAATGTCTGATATCAAGTCCGCTAGGCATCTTCTCTCTCTGAAAAACCACACAGCCGCATTTTGCCTCTTGTCCCCAGACTCGAGCTATACCTCATACTACTCAGATACACAGTATCCTATTGTGAAGATCCTGAGAGAGCCTGTGCATGTGGAGATTCGCATCCTACAGAGACTGGACCCATCCCTAGTTCTGGTTCTCCATGAGTGCTGGGCTACTCCAAGTTCAAATCCCCTTGAGCAATTACAGTGGCCAGTGCTAGTAGATGGGTAAGTCAATAAAAAAGAAAAACATTAATTCTCATAGCATGGGGGGGGGGTGTTTCAATGGCAATGTTTTACTTATCTTATTTAAAACAAGTTTATATCTAATTTAACCAATGTGACTCTGGGTGACTTACAAGAAAATTCAGCAAATCTGATTAAAAGCCCATAATACATAAACCAGTTGATAATAATGAAATAATAAAATGTAGATCCAAATAGAAATGAAATTATCATGCAACTGGGCCTTCAACACATCACAATCCCATGGCTTAGAGAAAGAGCCATGTCTTGACAGCCTTTCTAATGCATTTTCTTCCCAGGTGCCCGTTTGAAGGAGACAATTACAGAACCCAGCTAGTACCCATGGGACCTGCTACATCAGATCTTCGCTTTCCTAACCATTACCAGCGTTTCATCATTTACACATTCACATTTGTGGATTCTGCCCCTCAAGTGGTGCTAGATGGCTGGGTAAGAAGATAAACAAAGCAATTGCTTATTGTGTTCAGTTTTTCCAATGAAATTACCTTCTAAGACAGTACGGGATAATGTGCCACCATATGCTACCGAATGTAAAGGGGGAAAATATAGTAAAGAAACGTTGTGGTTGGGTTTTTAATACTAGTACAGATCACACATGTTGCTAAGCAGCAGGTCTGAAATAAATCTCTGGAGGGTATTAACCTGAATTTTTTAATGGGAATTTTGGGGTGAGACGAATATATTTAGTTGTGATCATCTTTTATTACATATCTGTTTAAGAAATCTTGTTTCTTGGAGACCTTTATCTAAAGAACTGTTAATGGAAGCTGTGCATATCTTATACCTAAAGAGAGATGGAGCAAATATACAATACCTTAACTGTTAGGGCACTGCCCATTGTTTGCTTATTTGGGTAAATAAAGGAGGCTGAAGATGTCTTTTTTTTTTTTTAGCAAGGCATTAATGAGTACATATTTTGGAGATATATCTTAATAGAAGTTATAATCTCATGTGAGTTGAAATTAACTAAAATGAGATCCGACAAGATTGAGGTTGGTCTACTCTGTTAAAGGACTCATGCTATATCTTTTCTAGGTGTACCTTTTCTGCAGCGTATCTGTTTGCCATCCGTCTGATAATGATTCCTGCAGGGTTGCATGTCAAATGCCAGTGGCTTCAAGTAAGTTAGAATGCTTCACTGCCACAATTTTAAAAGACTTTTCTCTCTCTGCTTAGTGGTTCACAAGGCACATAACATATAAAATAGCTATGGTAACATAAATATATCTTGAATGCATGAAGAAATCGAACATGATCTAGTTTAAGGAAAGGCTTTTAAAATCATTTTCAATAGTTTAGTATTGCTCATAAACCCAACTAGTTCACTGCTTAGCCTCGCTCAAAATTTTGTATGAGCGAGGAAGACCATAAGAAGCAATTGTCCCATTCTATTCTGCCTTGATCAAACCCCACTTGGAATACCGTGTGCACCTCTGGACATTAGTATAGAATAAGACATTGATACATTGGAACAAGTTCAGAGGATGACTGTAAGATGGCAAGGGGATTGACAAAAACAGTCTCATGAGTAATAGTTAGAGAGGTAGTACGTTTTGCCTGTAGAAGAGAGGACTGAGACGAGGCATGGTAGCAGTTCTCAGATATATCAAAGGTAGTCATATAGTGGAGGATAAGCTTGTTCTCTTTCACCCCAGAGGCAGAGGGCAGTGCAAGAATCAGAAGGACATAGATTGTTGTTGTTGTTGTTGTTAATTGCGAAGTCGTGTCCGACCCATCGCGACCCCATGGACAACATTCCTCCAGGTCTTCCTGTCCTCTACCATCTTCTGGAGTCCCTTTAAATTCACACCTACTGCTTCAGTGACTCCATCCAGCCATCTCATTCTCTGTCGTCCCCTTCTTCTATTGCCCTCAATCTTTCCCAGCATTAGGCTATTCTCCAGTGAATCCTTCCTTCTCATTAGGTGGCCAAAGTACTTGAGTTTCAACTTCAGGATCTGGCCTTCTAAAGAGCAGTCGGGGTTGATCTCTTCTAGGACCGACCGGTTTGAACGCCTTGCAGTCCAAGGGACTCGCAGGAGTCTTCTCCAGCACCACAGTTACAGGTTGTTAAATATTAAGAGGAATTTCGTGATGGTGATCATGATTCCAAACCAATGGAATGTTTCCACGTGATGTGACATATTGCTCTTTACTGAAGGTTTTCAAATAGAAGATAGATAGCCACATGTCCAAAATGTTTAGCAGTTCCTCCACTGAAGGACGAGTTGGACTAGCTAAAGTTTTAAGAGCTCTTCCAACATTGATTAGGTGCATTTTAAGTTAAAAAAAGCTCTGGTTCTGAAACAAATTATTGAGGAATTCTACTTCTTTCTCTCCACTCAGCACATTACTAATTAGTTTTTTGTTTTGCCTGTTAGCAATGTGTACGAGAACAAAGCCTTTGATCTCATTGCCACTAAATTGTATTTTCATTACCAGTTTTGCCAAAGGCTTTTAGAAAATCCAAATATTGAACACAAGCACGGTTATTTTCATTCACTTGGAGGTTATTTTTTTTTTAAAAAAAATCAAATATTGGTAAAGCAATATTTACCACTGTAAGATCCGTGCAGATTTTTCTTTAGTAGGGCTTATGCCTCTGTGTGCCTCAATTAATACTTTTTCATTGAATAGTGTTTTCACCACTTTGCCTGATATTAAGCTTACTATGTTATAATTTCCTGATTCTCCCATGGATTCGTTTTTTTAAAAAAAATGTCATTTGTATGTTTAATTGATAATATTTCTTTAAAAAAATTATTTACATCCCACCTTTATTATTTTTTTTATATAAATAACTCAAGGCAGCAAACATACCTAATGCCCCTGCCTCCTCTTTTTTCCCCAGTAACAACTCTGTGAGGTGGATTGAGCTGAGGAAAATTGTCTTTTAAATTCTTCCTTTCAATTTTTTTCTTCAACAATCCCCCCCCCCTTTTTTTTTTTAGAACTTTCCCCTTTTGTAATTAAATGGAAATATATTGCAACCTGCTGGGAATTTATCATTTCTATGTATCTTACTGGAGATCTTGTCCCCTAAATCTTAGGAGGCCGTCGATTTTTGAAGGAGGAGAATGAGACAGAATCCTTGGACTTAGTAAGCACTTATGGAGCTGTAATTTTTCAAGAGAGTATTCATGAGAAACAAGTCAAGTGGGAGAGTGGTAAGTAACTGCAATAATGAGGAGCCAGGAATTAAAATAATATATTTAGCATACTCGATATTTTCCTTAAAACACTAACCTCAGGTTACTACATTCCTTTATAAAGTGAATGCTTGATATGCATAGCCACTTAAATAGGAATATTCATAAGTGAATATTGGTAAATGGGCACCAGCTGACAGTCCTGAAGCTGTTACATTATTATTACAGAAAAATCCAAGCTGTAAGCATCCCCTTCCCCTCAGTCTTTTTACCTCAAATTGGGTAATGCTGATAGAATTTGCTAATAATTTGGATCTCAAACCACTGTCTATTTGGACATCATTATAGTTTATGCAGTGCTATTTCTGTGGCCCCTACAGAATAATCATAACATAGCAAGAAAAATGTTTTTTCAGTAGCCTGGTCAAGTGGCAACTGCTTTGTGAAATGACAATGAGTGAATTACAAACTGTTTTCTCTTATCCACAGATGTGATCTCCAGTGAAGACCTGACTCTGGTGCTTTTGGTGGTACTACCTATCATTGGGATTATCCTATTTATTGCTGTGCTAGTGCTCTGGAAGAAAAAAAGCATGATGACAAGCTCTAAATTTGTACAGAAAATATATAAATAAAGCTATACACAGTAGCTTATAAAGAGTCTCTTGATATTTCATTTCTTCACTGACTAGACAGAAAATCGGCCATTTAGTGATTACTTCCAGTAATTCAATTTTTATGTAGATGTTAGCTATCTTTACATTGCTACATTTATGAATGCAAGAAACCCATTTTTTATATCAAAATTATGCTTTGTTCCCTCTTTTATTTTATGGATCCTCTTTTAAAAACTATGCCCTTACACTAATACTGCATGTGCAAAGAGACAATCTCTTATTTTAAATAGATTCCTGTGTAATATCCTCTAAGCTTATTGCTAATGCTTCAATATTACTTCAAGAGGAGGGATGAAACTAAAAGTACTGGCTATATTAAATGAAGCATGGAAGAGAGATTCTAGAAAACTTTTCTGGGATTTATTAAGTGATTTCCGAGAAATAAAAACATAGTGAATTATTGCTGGTTATAACTCATGTGAGTTATATGAGTTGCAGATTTATAAACGTGCCCTGAGATCATCTGCATAAATGCAACAATGGGAAGAGAAGAGCAGCATCTATTTAGGGGGCAAAAATGTCTGGTAGTAAAGCAACTCTTGCTTTCCCATATTTTCCAGCTCATCCATTTTTTATGTCTTTCAAAACAGCTTCCGAACTACATCACCCGAAGCGGATGGCAAACCACACTTTTGTCGTATCTTTGCTGCCATTGATGTTGCATGGGGATGTTTACCTATCTTTGGAATGTGCTTCAGCTTCAATTACAGCAGAGAGAGGCCTTTATTCTTGGAAACCCCCTTTGTCTACACCATTACATTTTTGTTTTCTGTACAGAAGCAAAAAAATATCAATGCAAAGATATAAGCTAGTCTAATATTGTTTTAAAAATGACAAAAACTTTCAGGCAGGGTTTTGACCTAGAGTAGACATGTCAAACACAAGGCCCGGGGGCCAGATGCGGCCCGCGAAGCCATCCTGGAAACAGTGAGGGAACGGCCCCCGCTGCCTTGGCCCTGGCCCAGGCCAGCCAAGAGCCAATGTACAATTTTGTGGTGGCCATCTATGCTGAAATGCATTCAGTCTTAGCTCCACAAGGCCGTCTGGAAACAGCAAGGAACCAACCCCTGCTGCGTCAGCCCCACCCCCTGGGTGCATGCTGGGGAGGTGTCACCCTTTGTGAGGAATGAAGAAATGGACCATGCCTTGGCGCTTGCCCTGGTCCCACCCCCTTCTGCCAGAGACCCTCAGATCTGTCCCACTCCTGCCCAGGCCCCCACAGGCACTCTTGACGCGAACGATGTAGTAGGCCACACCCATGTAGTAGGCCACACCCATCCAGTAGGCCACACCCACCCTGGACATCACGAGGGCAACCACTGCTGATGCGGCCCTCAATGAAATTGAGTTTGACACCCCTGCATTAGAGGTACTCCTCGACTTACAATTATAATTGACTACAACAAAATTTCTGCTGCTAAACAAGATAGCAGTTAAGTGAGTTTTGCCCCATTTTATGACCTTCCTCCCCATTGTTGTTAGGTAAATCATTGCAGTAACACGGTTGTTAAGGGAAAATGGCTTTTCCATTTATTTTGCTTATCAGAAGGTGATCACATGACCCCAGGACACCCCAACCACCATAAATACATGCCAGTTGCCAAGTGTCTGAATTTTGATCACATGACTATGGAGGTGCTACAATGTTCGTAAGTCTGAAAAACTGTCATAAGTCCCTTTTTTCATTGCTGTTTTAATTTGAAATAGTCACTAAACGAATAGTTGTAAGTTGAGGACTACCTATATACTACTTAGCCCTCTGCTTTCAGCCTTGAGCAAGTGGAGGAGCAACTGGAGATGGCAATGCTGATGGCGGATGCAGTGGTGGTGATGGTGGTTATTACTTTTCCTATCTGTGATTAGATTTAAGGATCCCATTAAGCCATAATGTGGTTTATTGGGAGGAGGGGGGAAGGGGTTGGGGTATTGAAATGTAAGGTCCCAGTCCCTTACTTGAACTTGAGATACCATGTCAATCTAATCAGATAACCCAAGTGGAGACTTCTTGATCAAGCAGCACTTTATTTGATCAAATCAAGCAGCTGGATGGCCAACAATCTCGAATGCAGAGTTACGTCCAGAAGTGCCACACTTTAGAAAGTTGGTAGCATTGCTTTATAAACTTTGTTAGCCAATGAAAATCAGACAACAGAGCCATTACATCATAAAGATGACATCAATCATTCCTCCCTTATTCCCTCTTTCAATGCATCACATCCATGTACATGATTCTCAAGCCTGCATGAGATTTGTCTGGTGCAAAAGCTGATTATAATGCATGTGTCAATATCCTAATAGAACCGAGCATGGTTTAACTATGTTCCACCCTGAGATTAATTAGGAATCCTACAGATGATAGCTGCTTATGAAACAAGCTGTTTACAACAATGGATGCAACACACTGAGAATTTATGGAGATTTTTGTATACAAAGGATTCATTTCAAAGTCAACATATTTATCATTAACTCATTATTTTATTTGAAAGAGAAATTATAGACGTACTCTGAAAGTCACAATAGACCAAACAAGACAACAACACTAATCTTTTTTGCATTTCCAGAGTCTTATCATCATATATGATTCTTACTATCTAATTATCTTTATGAAACATGCATTATGAGAACCCAATTTCTATCTTGTGAGTAGGGTTTATTTCATAAAGAACCTATGCAACCTGCACTTCCTTCTTAGCTGGGCTAAGATGGAGCTCAAAAAATTTCAGGACCTCTTTCCAGAAATGTTCCTCAGCTTTGGCATGAGACTTCATCTCCCCTCCCCATATTGTGGGTATAGAACTACCCAGGATAGAAGAGACGAAGCAAGTTGGGGATCCAGGTGGTTCTATCATATGTCCAGCCTTAGGGTAAGATAATAACCTACAGTTAGTTTTCCCATACTTCTTTGCGCGGCTCAAAGCTGCTTCAGCAAACATCTTACTGTTCACGCCTTGGTCAGCTTCTCCTACCACAAGGAGAATGTGACCCTGGGCTTTTTCCACAGGAATGGCAGAGACTTCATGAACTGAATCTAGAGGATCTCCCATGACATTGAAACTGGACTTTAATCCTATTTCATTGATGAAAACTGCCTCTGCCGAGTAGGGAACAGCAGGGATGTTGATATCGCGAAAATGGAGGGGTGCACCATTCATACTTGTGGGACCATTGATGCACACTGCAGCTGCTATTTCTTCTAAGAAGGTTCCCATGGCTAATGCAATTTCAGCTCCTTTGGACAAGCCAATGACTCCAGCTCTTGGACCTCTTACCTGGGTGGATAAGGAGAGAAATGTAATAGACAAGGTTAAAAATAATTCACGGAAGCTTGAAAAGTGGTCATGCAAACATAACCCAGGGAAAATGGAAATACTTAATCCTGATCCAAACATTTATCACAAAAGCCTAAATACAGAGAATGAATTTGTCAAAGGATGTGATGGAATTCTCCTGGGAAAAATATAAACTTGTCCAGTGTTTGGTTTTAAAATATGGCACTTAATATGATGTCTTTCCTGCCACCAAAATCCTCCTGTCTTGTGTAGTCATAAATAAGACTACCTGAGACCTCTTGTGAAGTTAACAGTGTCTTACTTGTGGGTTTAATCCCTTTTAGTGTTTCCGCTTAATATGATTGGGCAATTATCAATGAATATTCAAGAGTTTACAATCAGATGGGCATACTTCTCTCAGTCCGAATCTGGTCAGTTTAGCCCTGTGGTGTCTCTGGCATTGTCCATAGCACTGTCCAGTCTTGAAGTGCGCTCAGCAAGACCTCCCTGAAGTTCCCAATCTGCCTTTAACCAGGATATTTGACTCCGCTTCACTCACTAGCAGTGGGCTAAATCAGATCTTTCTCACCCACCCAAACAAAGTTGCTTCTCTCTTCTGATTCTCACTGCTGCCAACTGGTGAAAAAAAGATACTGCTCTAGCAAGCCAGTAACAGCTAAACTGTATTATGTTTTCCATTATTAGACTATACTTCCCTAGACTATTAATGAGCAGAGTCAAGCAGCCACTGACTTAGTTTTGTGGGACACCAGGGGAGTGATAGAGCTAACCCTCATTGCTTCACAGAGGGATTTTTTTTTTTTTTTGTAATTTAATATAAGATATGAACAGTTAACTTTGGTTTTGTTTGAGAAGCCTTTTTTGTTATTTATATAGTAAGTGGGCTAGCCTAGCGATAGTTGAAGATTTCTTTGGGAATAGGAATAGGAAAAAAAAACATTACTGATTTCATTTTATAGTTAAGCACTTTATAGTTGATTGAAATACCAATCCATCTTATGGAAGCACACGACAAATAGAAACCTGCCCTTTACTACAAAGTTATATTTCTGATATGTACTTTACAGAATCCATGAAATGTCATAAGGATATTCTCATCTAGTCTGAGGATGGTAGGATGTAGTCCAGAATAGCAGGAGAGAGCAAAGAGACAAGATGTTTGAATCTTTAGTATGTAGGAAAAGGGCAAAGGCAGACTCTCCCTAGTAGTTCACACAGGATAAATCTAATAGTCACACAGAGAAGTGCTGTAATCTGGAAAGATGTCTGTCTATTGACAGAAACAACAGTGAACAATAGTAAAGAAAGCACTCTGAAATAGCTCAATGCCTGTAGAGATTCTCAGTCATCCAGGTCATAGTTGTCTCAAAGGTGCTTTTTCAAAAAGCAGTTGGACTGTTTTTTCCTTGAGGAAGAAGGACCAAAACGTTTTGTTTCTCATCCAAGAAATGTCATCAATTGTGATGGCAGGGGATGGGGGTGGGACGGGATGGAAGGATAGGTTCTGACCAGTGGTGGGATTCAAATACGTGAACAACCAGTTCTCTGTGTGGGTGCCGCTTCCGGAAGTCCATTCTGGGCCTGGGCAACAAAAAATTAGCTAACGGTTCTGCTGAAGTGTTGCGAACTGGCTGAATCCCATTACTGGTTCTGACCAGATAGTGGAACACTCTAAATACTCTGAAGTAGCTCCTTGTGTCCTTCTTGGTTCCTTGGGGCTGACAATGAGTTCCCACATCACATTAAGACAAATCCAAGCAAATCACATTATGTTGTATGATGATTTGTGAACCAAAAAAGGAAGCTAAACAATCTGGCCTTTCTTTTATCATAAATTGCTATTCTGAAGTGGCCCAAGATGAAACTTTAAAAAATTCAGGATCTCATTCCAGGAGTGCTCCTGGGCTTTAGCATGAGGCTTCACTTCCCCTCCCCATTGGATCGGCAAGGGAGAAAACCGAAGTGGGTAGGCAAAGCAAACTGGAGATCCAGGGGGTTCTATCAGATGTCCAGCCCCTGGATAAAACAACAGGCTACAATGATTTTTCCCATGTTTCTTCTCTCGAGCCAGGGCTGCTTCAGCAAACACCCTGCTATTGAAGCTTTGGTCAGCTTCCCCCACCACAAAGAGGACGTGCCCTTGGGCCTTTTCCACAGGAATGGTAGACACTTCATATTTTTCATCCAGAGGATGTCCCAAGTAATAGTAAATGGTTGCCAATTCCATTTCATTAATGAGAAGCTTCTCACTTGAGTAGGAAGCTCCAGGGATACTGACATCATGAAAGTGAAGTGGTGTACTCAATATTGTTGGACCATTGATGCACACTGAAGCCACTACTTCCTTTAAGAAAGTACTCATGGCCAATGCAATTTCTGCTCCTTTGGATAAACCAATAATTCCAAGTCCTGGACCTCTTACCTGGAGGAACAAATACAGAGAGACATACAAAAGTTTCAATCAGTTTCTTCCTTAAAGCAATGAGGAGTGATATCAAAGTTATAAAAAATGACATACTAATGCACATGCTATATTATTGCAGATCTACACATTCAAAAATGAACTTTGTCACCTTCTCTTTCTGCCAGCCAGCCAATACAAGACAAGAGATGTGATAGACAGAAGGAAGGAAGGAAGCCTGAAAAAAATGTTGCTGCTTTTATTAAAGCAGTGCACTTTTAAGCATGACTCTTAATTGCATATTTTTGCATGTTTTTCAGCTACACATAAAGAAGCCTAAGAAAAAAAATTGTATGCTTTAATGAAAACTGAGAGGGTGGATATACTGTAATGGGTGTGTCCACAAAATGACAAAAGAGCATTGCAGCATTGAGGGGTCAGCAATGTATCACAACGCACATACAAAAGGTGGCAATGCAGCGCTACTCTCATCCTTCTGCCCTCAGGAACGATGCTACTGATCTGTGCTGTGCTGTGCTTTGTCAGGCCCCAAATCCCTTTAGCTTGCATATCTGGCAGATGCATAGCATGCTAGTTTGTATGAAGTATTCTGCATAACAAATAGAGAATAAACTCTAGGATCTTCCTGAGTGTCAACAAGAAGTTTAAGAAAAGATATAATCTCATGCACACCTTAGGATTTTTCAAGAGCAGTCTGCATGCTTCCTCAAAATACTCCAGATCTACTACTTCCAGAGTCTGTGGTAAATCATCATATGCAAAGTAAGCCAAAGCCAGAACTGCAAAGCCTTTACTAGCCAATAAGCCAGCTCGAAATTCGATTAGTCCTCCAGCTCCACCAAATAGGTCAATCAGTCCTGGAAATGGCCCAGAATCTGGTGAGGCAGAGAGGGAGAAAAAACAAGGATAAGTGAAGAAATAAAAAACAAAGAGTAATATCCCTTTTGTCAAATACATTACTTTCTCTGATTTGGGAACAATGCTTTTAATGATATCTAGAACTGCATTTTTTTTTTGTAGCGATGTCATACTGCTGAGCCAAATTTAATTTTCACTCAGCTACTCTTGCAAAATCTTTTTCATAGGTACTGTTAGCAAGCTATGCATCTCACATCTTATTTGTGAGATGCATGAAGGACTTTTCGTTGTCTCCATTTATTTCTGTCCTTTTGTTCCATTTCTCTAAGCTACTACATCCATGTTCAATTTTATCTGTATCTTCTAGGCTAGGCATCAGCTATTTCAGCTAATTTTGGGTCATATGCAGATCTGAAGAGCATTCCCTGTACCCCATCATCAAAGACATTAATAAAAAAAGTTTGCATTGTGTCAGACCCAGGCTGAAGTTTTCAGCACTGAATTCAGTATCTCACTTTAGTTTCACAAAAAATCATGATTAAATGAGCACCTGAATATGATTTTCGGATCACTATATATCCTAACTCAGAGGTCCCCAACCTTTTGGGCACCAGGGACCAGTTCCGTGGAGAGAGGTTTTTCCACAGACCGAAGGGTGCGTGGTTTTGTGTGCTGCCTGCATCCCACAGATGGGGCTTTGCTTGTTTGTGCAGACTGGTTGCTGGCATGACGTGGCCCGGTACTTGTCCACGGACCGGAGGTTGGAGACCCCTGTCCTAACTGACATGTCACTCAACCACAATCATCCAACCTGCTGTCATAGATACTTTGTCAAATGCATTGATGAAATTTTGATTATAGAATGTTGTATCTATAGCATTTCCATAATCTATGAAAGAAGTTAATAGAAAGTAAAGCTTAGTCTGATCCATGCTAACTTATAGTGGTGAGTAGTAACAGACTCTCATAATTGGGGCGGTACACGAATACTGTGAATTAATACTATTGCAAATAAGTAAGCTTCAAGTATTTCTTATCATTTGCTATTTCACATTCCCTAAAATATTTGAAAGATAATGATTTGACCAGATCATCAGCAAGTTCTTTCAGTGCTCTAGGAATCATCTAGGCCAAAAGATTTGGTTTAAAGATTCCTTTAAAGCCAATAAGTGTTCCCTGACTATGTTAGTGTCCCATGGAGTACTTATCTGCTTCTCAGGAAAGACTAGGCCAAAGAATGAAATGTCTAATTCTCATAGCTCATTTACAAATTATTGTTTTTTCTTTGGACATAATGATGACAAGTAGCCTTTTCTTGTTCTTAGCATCTTTCCCTAACTTCAGCTGATTCTCAGCTTTAGCTTTCCCAACAACATCTGTGCAAATCTGGGTGACCTATTTGTTCCCTTCCTTGTGACATGACATGCCTTTCTAGTTTTTATATGCAACTTTTTCAAAAAGTGTTGAAATCTTTACTAAGAATTGTGCATGGGCACATGGTCTCTTTTATCAGTACTATGATCCAACTTGAATAAAGGAAAACAGTTTGTGCTCATATACAGTAGTGGCCAAAATTGTGGAAACCTTTTGGGAAAAGTGTGCAGAAGAAATGCCACCTTTGGTTAAGTTTCCACCAATTTTTCTTTTAATTTCTTTATAACTGTAGCCTTGTTCACTTAACAATACTATTTTACATCCCTTTTTGGGCAACCAGTCAACTCTTTGCACCATTACTTTAATTTTATTACGTTTTACAAGCTCACTAAATGAAAGGGAAAAAAAATCCAATCAACTTGATAGCGATCACATAACACACTGACAAATGTCCTCCTCTCAGCTTCAATACATGACATCAATACCTGAATCCTACTGTAATCTGATTGGCTCATTGCCAAAACAAGATGACACCTGATTGTCTCTCTAAACACTCATGCTCATTGGCTACAATCAGATGAAGGAAAGTGTTATGTCCCGAGCCTTGCAAACGGCTCGGGCGTTTGCAGGCAGTCCCGGGCAGGTGCAAAGCTGCCCGGGACCAGACAGGCTGTCGCCAGCGCCGTGCGCATGCGCGGGTGCTGGCGCGGGAAAAGTATCACATTTACCCGGGAAGCGTCTATATAAGAAGCTGGGAGGTTTTGGGAGCTGCTGAAGCCATTTACTTGTAAGCTGAACGCAGAATAAAGGAAACTGAGAACTTCAACTGCTTCTCGTGTCTGCTTCCCGCCAAGGACTCAACACTGGCGATGAGGATGGGATGCCTTACACCGCCTGGAAAGGAAGAAGTGTAAGCTTACCCAAGTGAGTCCTGAGCGGCGGAACGGCGTCGACTCGGCAGCTACCCGCCAATCCAGTGCGCATTCGGGGGTAGGCTGGCTGATAGACCCGTCTCCTGAAGATGGCGAAAATCGGAAGGCTTTCAGAATTCGACGTCTCACATCCAGAGCGGTGGGAGTCATACGTAGCCAGGATGGAGAACTACTTCAAGGCAAACCAAGTGAGGGAAGAGAGCTTGAAGGCTGCCACCCTGCTTTGTGTTTGCAGTCAAGACGCCTTCGACATCGCAGAAAACCTTGCAGCACCTGTTCCAGTAGAGTCTGTCAGCTACGCAGATCTGAAGAAGCTACTGAAGGAGCACTTCCACCCCAAGATGTCCGTCATCGCATGGCGCCACACCTTCGAGCAGAGCGATCAACGGCCTGGTGAGTCGGCCAAAGAATTCATCGCCGCATTACGGAAGGCCGCCAAGCACTGCGAGTTCAAAGACCTCGAAGAACGACTGAGGGACCGATTCGTGTGCGGGTTAAGGCATCGAGATCTACAACAGAGACTTTTCACTAAAGAAGAATTGTCCTACCAAGATGGCTTAAGGGAAGTCACCGCAGAAGAAGCAGCAGGCGGCGCTGTCAAGAACATGCGGCCGATCAGAAACAGTCCAGAGGTTGCATCCGTGCACCAGGAAGACGCCCAAAGAAACTCCGAGGAGGATCCGGACGAGGAAGTCGACCGTCTCCACCCCACGACGGAAGAAAAACAGAAGGGAAGCTCTTCAGCTCCGCTCAAGTGCATCGGCTGTGGAGGTCGCCACAGGAGAACCGACTGCAAGTTCCGCTCCGCTACCTGCCGGGCATGCGGCAAACAAGGACACATTGCAGCTGTGTGTCTGGGCCGACGAAAGGTACAACCTCAGGAAGAACTGCGCCTGAAAGGTACCAGATTCCCCAGCCAGAATAGGGTAGGTTTTGCGCTTCGCGAAGAAGCATCCTTAGGACAGGCACACACAAGCCCATTAAGAAAAAGCTGTCACTCAAGGTGAAGCTACAAGGGGTTCCATTATCTATGGAACTAGACACAGGGTCTGCCTTTTCAATTATCTCCTTGCATACATTTAGGAAGATTTGTTCCGGTAGTGGAACTCAGGCCAAGTTAAGGCCTTTTGACATTGTGTTAACAGATTTTCAAAATTCAAGAGTGTGTGTTAAGGAACCTGAGCAGCAATCTGAGGCATTAGATTTGGTTTCCGCAGGGATGATAGAAGTGGCAAAGCAACGCCAAACGGAGGCTAAAGAGCAGAGGATGACTCGTGCAGCTTATAAGCGTAAAGAGAAAGAGCAACGTAAAAAAGAGCCCAAAGAGAATTCTCCTGGAAGTCCATCACCGCCGGTGGGAGGAGCAAGACCCAAGAGTTATGCAACACATGCAGCTCTGTCAGAGTTTGATGGTGTCTTCTCCAGGCTGCGTGCCAAGGGAGATGGCAAAGTTTTTGACCTGGAATGTTAATGGATTGAATTCTCCTCAGAAACGGAAAAAAATCTTTTATTATTTGAAGCAACATACCAATGATGTTATTTGTTTACAGGAAACTCATATTCTACTTAAAGATCAGAAATATTTAGTTAATGCTCGTTTGGGATCTCATTTTATATCTCCTGCACCTGGGAAGAAAGGGGGAGTTGTTATATATGTCAAACAAAACCTGCCAGCTTGTCTGGTAGAATCAGATCCCCAGGGGAGATATGTGATGATTGAACTTGGTATTTATGGTAAGAAAGTACTTATAGTTGGACTTTATGCTCCAAATCAACAACAGGAACAATTTTATAAACAGTTACACCAAAAAATAACTTTGCTTGATTATAGATCAGTGGTATTAATGGGTGATTGGAATGGTGTCTTAGACACACAAAGGGATAAGAAAGGTTCCTCTCCTTTTCTTAAACAAGCAAGGCTACCTAAAGCCTTTTTTGATATGAAAGAAGACTGGGAATTAAGGGACTATTGGCGGGAACGTAATCAAGAGGAGAGAGACTTTACTTTTTTTTCTGACAGACACCAATCTTTTTCAAGAATTGACTTTTTCTTGATTACCACGGATTTGTATAATAAAGTAAAGAATGTAAAGATTTTTCCTAGATCACTGACGGATCATAGTCCAGTTTGGATGGAGTTGATTCAAGAGAAAGAGGAAAGAAGATCCTGGAGAGTTAATGAAAATTTGTTTAGACAAGAGAAGAATGTTCAAAAACTAAAGGAGTGTTTAAAGGACTATTTTGCTTTGAATATGTACAAGGGGACTTCAATGTCAATGGTATGGGATGCAGGTAAAGCATTTATGCGCGGTGTTTTGATAAAAATGAATAATTTTTATAAGCGAAATCAGATTCAGAAACGTAGAGAACTTGAAGATGAAATTAAACTAAAAGAAAGGGCTTTGATTCTAAATCCTTCTGATGAAAGTACTAAAGAATCTGTAAAGTTATTAAGGTCACAATTTAATATGTTGATAGCAGATCAAGCTGCAACCAATTTATTATTTATGAAACAAAATACATTTTGTAATGCTAATAAGCCGGGGAGATGGTTGGCTTATCAATTAAGAAAGAAACAGAGACAGAGAATAATAGAGAAAATAAATTATAAGGGTAAACTAGTTTCTCAGAAGGAATTAATTAAAAAATCTTTTTTGGATTATTATCAAAACCTATACAAATCTACTAATGTACAACTGTTAGATATAAATAAATATTTAGCTGAGGCAAGTTTTCCTAAACTGACTGAGGATCAGAAATATGAAATTAATGGTTTAATCACTAAGGAGGAAATCGCCTCAGCAATTCAACAATTGAAATTAGGGAAAGCACCGG
Source organism: Crotalus tigris (assembly GCF_016545835.1). NCBI lineage: Eukaryota > Metazoa > Chordata > Lepidosauria > Squamata > Viperidae > Crotalus > Crotalus tigris. The sequence continues at coordinate 933,540 of NW_024096711.1, forward strand.
GTACGGATGGGTTAACAGCTGTTTATTATAAAGCCTTAATGGAGGAGATGATTCAACCATTAAATGATCTTTTTAATGGTATCCTACAGGGTTTAGAGATTCCTCCTTCATGGCGTAGTGCTTTTATATCATTGATTCCAAAGGAGGATCAAGATCTTACTTTACCAAAAAACTATAGGCCTATATCTCTTTTAAACGTGGATTATAAGATATTTGTAAAAATTTTGGTAAATAGGCTTATGAGGGTGGTGCATCATCTTGTGCATAAAGATCAATCAGGGTTTATAACAGGAAGGTATATGAAAAACAATGTTAGACAAATTATTAATTTACTAGAATACTTAGATAAGAACAACCAAGTTTCTGCAGGGCTCATATTTTTAGATGCTGAAAAAGCATTTGACCAACTGAATTGGCATTTTATGCTAAGAGTAATGGAAGAAATGAATTTTGGTGAAAACATATTACAAGCCCTTAAGGTAATATATCAAAAACAAACAGCACAACTTATTGTTAATGGAGGTTTGTCGGAGGTTTTCACAATAGAGAAAGGTACTAGACAGGGGTGTCCTTTATCGCCATTGTTGTTTGTTTTAACATTGGAAATATTATTGATTAAAATTCGAGAGTCTCAGGAAATTAAAGGAATATATGTTAATAAAAAAGAATATAAGTTGAGAGCTTTTGCGGATGACTTGGTTGTTACTTTGTCGCAACCTGATTATTCTGTAGTAAACTTATTACAGTTGATTCACCATTATGGTTTGGTCTCGGGTTTTAAGATTAATGTAAATAAGACTAAAATTTTACCTAAAAATATGTCGAGTCAGGAGAAGCAGATTTTGGTTAACTCGACGGGTTTTGAGATTGTTAATAAGGTAAAATATTTGGGGGTGATGCTGTCTGTTTCTAATGCAAAATTATTTAAAAACAATTATGAAAGGTTGTGGGTCGGGGTACAGAAAGACTTGAAGAACTGGGAAAAGCTGCAATTATCCCTCATGGGAAGAATTGCAGTGATAAAAATGAATATTCTACCCAAGTTTCTTTTTTTGTTTCAAATGTTACCAATTTTGAAAAATGAGATTAATTTAAATGAGTGGCAGAAGGGTCTCAATAAATTTATTTGGGCAGGGAAAAAACCAAGGGTTAAGTTCAAAATTATGCAAGACTTCCGTGAGAGGGGTGGACTCAAGGTACCAAATTTGAAATTATATTATGATGCGGTGGTTTTAACATTAATTAGTGACTGGGTAAATTTGACAAATTCTGAGATACTTTATCTAGAGGGATGGGATTTACTTTATGGGTGGCATGCCTATTTAATATTTAATAAAAAAATAGATTGGGCTTTTAAATCTCATATTTTAAGAATTTCTTTACTTAGGATTTGGAGAAAATATTATAAAAGTGATTTTAAAGTACCATTATGGGCTATACCTTGGCATGCGATAGAAGGAATAAAAAGAGGGGTTAAAATGGATATGGTGTCTTATAGACAGTTACTTAAATGGGATGGACAAAACTGGCAATTAAAATCACGGGAAGAATTAGCACAAGAAAATTTTACTTATTCTTGGTTCCAATATAGGCAACTACTAGATAGATGGAAGATGGATTGCAAGGTGGGTTTTCTTAGAGAAGATGAAAATCTTATTAAGCAACTGAAGGATCAAAGACAAACCCACATTAAGAGAATTTATGGGGTTTTAGTTGAATTGGACTCAGAAACGGAACTAATTAAAGATTGTATGATTAGATGGGCGCAGAACTTTGGTGAGCCAGTTTCATTGGACACCTGGGAAACTATTTGGGTGAGAAATGTCAAATTTACTCAAGCACAGAATTTAAGGGAGAATTTTTATAAAATGTTTTATAGATGGCACCTTGATCCACAAAAAATGTCTTATATGTACCCTGACGTGCAACCTAAATGCTGGAGATGTGGTTACAAGGAGGCTTCTTATTATCATATTTGGTGGTCATGCAGAGAGATAAAAGCATTTTGGATCAAAATATGGTGGAATATCCAGAGAATTTTTAGAAGGAGGGTAAAATTTACTCCGCAATTATTTTTGTTAGGTATTGTTACAGATTGTGATACAAAGGAGGTTGTATTGATGTTAAACTTGATCACAGCCGCGAGGCTGTTAGTTGGACAATATTGGAAGAAGGAATCTTTGCCTACATTGCAGGAATGGTTTTTTAAAGTAGCTTATTTGGCGGAAATGGCAAAGATTTCGGCTTTCTTAAAGCAACAAACGCAAGAGAAGTTTTTTGCTATCTGGGACAAATGGATAAAATTTATACAATTTAGATTGGGTATACAAAAATATTATATAGCTTTTTCATAAGTTTTATTTTTATATATATTATAGATATCTTTTTTATATATATAAATATAGAGTTTTTAATTTAATTTTTATTTTTTTTTTTTATTATTATTTCTTAAGCCTATATTCTGCTCTGGGAAGCTCAGGGGGGGGGAAGGGAGGGTTTTTGGGAGGGGTGTGGGGTGGGGTTTTTTTTTTTTTTTTTTTTTTTATATGTATTGTTTAATTTTTTTTTTCTTTTGTATATGTTGTTTTTTGTTCTGTATTGTTATTGTTTTTTTTTGTAAAATTTATAAAACTTTTAATAAAATTCAAGAGTGTGTGTTAAGGGGGAGGCCACCCTTAACGTGCAATACAAGAGTTTTGAAGGTCCACTAGACTTATTAGTAGTAGGGGGTGAACGAACGAGTCTCATAGGACTCGATTGGTTTGAGGCCCTGGGGATACACGTCACAGGACTCAACAGCTTACAAACACTCGACCTACAGGAAGTCTGCAAAGAATTTGCAGATGTTTTCAGCCCCCAGCTGGGCACATTCAAAGGACCCCCTGTGTCCTTAAAGCTAGACCCCACTGTCACTCCCATTAGAATTAAAGCAAGAAGGGTCCCTTTTGCTTTAAAGAGTAAAATTGACACTGAGTTAGACAAACTGATCCAACAGGGAATCCTAGAACCTGTTGATTCCAGTCCTTGGGAGACCCCCATTGTCACGCCTCTAAAGGCAAATGGGGACATTCGCATTTGTGCTGACTACAAATGCACTCTGAATAAGGCATTGCAGCAACATGCCTATCCTGTTCCTGTGGTCAGTCATATTCTGGCCTCCCTCAAGGGGGGGCGCGTTTTTGCAAAGCTTGACCTAGCTCAAGCGTATCAACAGCTGCCTGTTGATGATGATGCTGCTATAGCTCAGACTATTGTGACCCACAGGGGAGCCTTTAAGGTAAAAAGGCTACAGTTTGGAGTGAATGTCGCTCCTGGGATTTTCCAAAGCGTAATGGAAAACACACTACGGGGTATACCAGGGGTTTGCCCCTACTTTGATGATGTCTTAATTGCAGGAGACTCCACACACATTCTAGCTGAAAGGCTAAGGGCTGTTCTGTTAAGATTCAGGAAGTCAGGCCTCAAGCTCAAAAAAGACAAATGCAAGATTGGGGTGCCTTCTACTGAATTTCTGGGGTTCAAAATTGATGCTGCTGGGATTCACCCTGCTGAATCCAAACTAACAGCTATTTTAGAAGCACCTAGGCCAAAGTCCAAGGCCGAACTTCAGGCCTTCCTGGGCCTCCTGAATTTCTACAATTCTTTTCTTCCACATAAAGCTAGTGTAGCTGAGCCTCTTCACAGGCTACTAGACAAACAAGCAGTGTGGCAGTGGTCACATACACATGAGGCTTGCTTTAACAAAGTCAAGGCCTTGCTCACTTCTAACAGTGTACTTGCACATTTCAACGAATCTCTTCCTGTGTGCATCGCATGTGATGCGTCCCCTTACGGGGTAGGAGCTGTCCTGAGCCACCTCAGGTCTGATGGAACTCAGGTTCCTGTTGCATATTACTCCAGAACATTGTCTTCTGCTGAGCGCAACTACGCTCAGATAGACAGGGAGGCTCTGGCTGTTGTTGCTGGAATTAAAAAATTCCACGATTTTCTATATGGCAGGCATTTCACGGTCTTCACTGACCATAAGCCTCTGCTGGGACTGTTTACCACACGTAAGCAGACTCCCCAAATCATTTCCCCTAGAATGCTTAGGTGGTCTATTTTTCTGTCTGCATATGATTTTTCTTTACTCCACAAGCCTGGGAAAGAAATGGGCCATGCTGATGGCCTCAGTAGATTGCCTCTGCCAGTAGTAGAAGCTGACCCTGCGCCAGCTGTCAACATTCTATCAATCCAAGCCTTGCCCGAGCTCCCTCTTTGTGCCAGGGATGTTGCCGCTGAAACAGGTACAGATCACACACTTTCACGTGTCCGTTCCTGGGTTTTGTCCGGTTGGCCTGAGCACTGCCCTAGTCCTGAGTTTCAGAGTTTCTGGTCCAAAAGAAACGAGTTGTCCCTTTCTCAGGGTTGTCTGCTTTGGGGAAACAGAGTTGTCATTCCCACCTCAATGAGGACTAGGGTCTTAGAATCCCTCCACGAGGGTCATCCTGGCATTGTTCGTATGAAGGCTCTTGCACGCAGCCACTTGTGGTGGCCTGGTTTAGATAAGGATATTGAGGCTAAGGTGCATGCATGCCACCTGTGCCAACGATCTCGCCCAGAGATGCCCCAAGCTCCCGTGCATAAATGGGAGGAAACACAGTCCCCATGGTCTAGGGTGCACATTGACTACGCTGGGCCCTTTCAGGGCCAGTTCTTCTTGGTCCTTGTTGACAGCCATTCAAAATGGCTTGAGGTTGTACCTGTCTCTCCACCACCACTGCAAAGACTATTCAGGTACTGAGGGGGATTTTTGCTGCACACGGGCTTCCAGATGTCATCGTGTCTGACAACGGCCCTCAATTCACTTCCTCCGAATTCCAAGCTTTCTTACAGGCTAACATGATTCGTCATGCCACGTCTGCACCCTTCCACCCGTCCACCAACGGTATGGCTGAACGTATGGTGCGCATCAAAGGACGCCTTGAAAAGACTCACCTACGGGGACTGGCATCACAGGTTGGCTGACTTTCTCCTTTCTTATCGCACCACACCGTCCACTTCTACAGGGAGAAGCCCAGCTGAACTTCGCTGGGGGCGTCAACTTACTACTAAACTTGACCGGTTGCATCCGGACAGACTGCCTTCACCTACCTCACATCCTAGGGCACCGAGAAAACTACTTGTGGGTGCCCCGGTTTGGGCTCGCAATTACGGGCCTGGTCATACCTGGGTCCCCGCTTCTATTTCCAGGGTCACAGGTCCTCTCTCCTACGAGGTAGCCCTGGACAACGGTCGTGTCCTGCGTCGGCACATCGACCAACTCCGCCCTAGGCGGTACTTTTCAGATGAGACTCCTGGGTCTTTTCCAGGGGGGGAGGGGGACCCTTTGGAGCAAAGGGAAGGGCACGAGCTGCTGCCCATCTCCACTGATGGAGCCACAAACGGCCCATCCCAGGGTTCCGCGAGAGCTCCGAACAAGAATTCTATGAGCCTACCTAACTACCAGGCATCCACGCCTACTCCAGCCAGGGAGTCACCCCGGGGGCATACTCACTGTCCACACACATCATACAGCACTCCAGTCACGGAGGATACCCGGGGGCATCCCAACAAATCATTCCCCGCAAGAGAGCTGGCACACAATCCCCAAGGTTGGCCTGACCTTACCCCAAATTCTACAGGGGGTCAAACATACAGGGAGGTGGTCGAGGAACCAAGTCCCGACTACAACACCTCTAGCCCAAATCAGGGAGTAACTGAGTTTTGGGAAAGTACAGAAACCACACAAGCCCGGACACAGAACGGGGTTCAGGGAATGGACAGCCTCCTGACAGGTCTTGGATGGACCTAGGAGGTTCAACAGAGACGCCCAGCAGTGGCTATCACTTCAAGGGGCCCGAGGGTCTACAGCTAGGCAGGTCAACCAGGTCACAAAGTGACAGAAGCCCTGGCCTGACGAGCCCGGTGGGCGAGCAAGCAGGCCAGGCAGGGGCACAGTCCTTGGAAGGCACCAAGGCAAAATAAGGAGAACAGGCTCACATCTCCCTCCAGTCAGGGAACTCATGCTAGTAACCCAGAGCTGAGAAGGTCACAGAGAGCAAAGAAGTCTCCTAAATACTTAGAGGATTACATAACATTGCTGGCTAAACAAAAGCCAGGTAACGATAGGAGCACTGAGAAGCAGAACACTGCATAAAATAAATGATTATATGTTGGTAGTAGTTTTAGCCCGGGGGAAAGGGGTGTTATGTCCCGAGCCTTGCAAACGGCTCGGGCGTTTGCAGGCAGTCCCGGGCAGGTGCAAAGCTGCCCGGGACCAGACAGGCTGTCGCCAGCGCCGTGCGCATGCGCGGGTGCTGGCACAGGAAAAGTATCACATTTACCCGGGAAGCGTCTATATAAGAAGCTGGGAGGTTTTGGGAGCTGCTGAAGCCATCTACTTGTAAGCTGAACGCAGAATAAAGGAAACTGAGAACTTCAACTGCTTCTCGTGTCTGCTTCCCGCCAAGGACTCAACAGAAAGCTACCTGATATCAACCTAAGCAAGTTGTGCTTCCTTTTTCTGGTTATTTGGCTATAACGTTTCATAGAATACAGTATAGATAATTGAACAAACTTTGTTGCATTACATTCTTGATTAAATTATCTTTCCATTGATGTAAAAAAGATGTTGATACTCTAGAAAGAGTACAGAGAAGAGCAACAAAGATGATTAGGGGACTGGAGGCTAAAACATATAAGGAACGGTTGCTAGAATTGGGTATGTCTAGTTTAACGAAGAGAAGACAAGGGGGGACATGATAGCAGTATTCCAATATCTCAGGGGCTGCCATAAAGAAGAGGGAATTAAGCTATTTTCCAAAGCACCTGAAGGCAGGACAAGAAGCAACGGGTGGAAACTAATCAAGGAGAGAAGCAACCTAGAACTAAGGAGAAACTTCCTGACAGTGAGAACAATTAATCAGTGGAACAGCTTGCCTCCAGAAGCAGTAAATGCTCCAACACTGGAAGTTTTTAAGAAGAGACTGGACAGCCACTTGTCCGAAATGGTGTAGGGTTTCCTGCCCGAGCAGGGGGTTGGACTAGATGACCTCCAAGGTCCCTTCCAATTTTACTACTACTATTATTATTATTATATATAATTTTATGGTACTACTCAAAAAAAGTGGTGTTATTAGCCATCAAACCTCAAAAATAGACTTTTCTCAAAAGGTTTCCACAATTGTGGCCACTACTGTACACAGAACAGCCAATCTCTGTACAAAGCAGAGATGCAGATGTGGAGAAGGAGATCAGATCTTTCAATCTAGCAATAGCAGATGGATACTTCAGGAATTTTAATATTAGAAATCAGTGTGGGAACTGCTAGGGGTACCAGGAAACAGGAAATTTGGGAAGATATGGCATTTATCAATAAAATATAGATGAAGACAAACTTGTGAAAATGGTTTCCTGGTCTGGCTGATCTCAAAGGGCTAACAAATTCTGAGATTGCTCATTTGTGCTCATCAAAGCACAAATCAATACTGCTTCCATGCTGGCTAGGCAGTCTAGGCACTAACACCCTAAATACATTTGGAGGCACCATCCGTTGCATGCAAGAGGTTGAGGCAATAAAGGGAAGTGGAAAAGAAAACAGAATTCAGTTTCCTTACCTGGAGGCAAGAAGAGGGCTCCCCGGACCCGGCCAGACTTAATTGGGATGCGTTCCACTCCGGGGGCTGCGTACCATCGTTCCACAGTGGAAGTAGCCAGTGGTTCATGCGTGGGCAAGGGCACAATCACAGTAGAATTAAAGAGACTAATCTGAACATAGAAGGGGCTGCCTGTCACATCACGTTTGAGCAGCCTGTGGAACATCTTCTCAGCCTTTAGAGTGTAGAAGAGGCCCATGGACCACACACCTGTATAGTTGCCTCCCAGAGCAGAGGCCTCTGCCACATCTACTTCTCCATTCTGATTGGCTTGGTAAAAGGCTCTGGCTGTATACTTCACTCCCCTTTCATCTGTCAGTGATGCATGTAGGGTCACAAGCTGGGCAGGCGCCAGACCAGAGGCATAAATCTTCACTGGCGAGTCAGCAAGGGAGACTTCAGGAGTGACACTGAGGTGGACCATAGCTGCCAGTACCTGGGGAAAGTCAGGCTCCTAATCATATAAATTTGGGACTTTTTCAGTCTCCTTATCTCTCCCCTCTTAAATCATGCTGGTCCTCAATCTGTGGTCAAGGTGTCATCTACACTGCTCTGCCAGTCCTATGTTGCAATGCTGAAGTATTTCAGAGGTGCCTGTTTCATTAACTTGTTCAGACACTTCTTAATCCGAGAACCCAACACTAGAACCTATTGGAGGATTTCATAAATGCTCCTATGTTTTGGGGAGGGGGTGACATCAATTGAAATGCATCTCATTTAACCAACTGTGGATATCTTTTGTGAACACACATCTACAATTTCCTACTTTGAAATTATTGGCATCAACCGGTTTATGCCACAGATCAGTTTGCAAGATTATTAAAATGTTGTTAAAACCAGCAGGCAGGAAAAGGAACAATAAGCAGCTTTGGATACACACCTGTGTGAGATCCTCTTTCCACAGGCAGTTCCAAACTTGATGATTTTGCAGTTCACTATGAACTTCCCCAAACACTATGAATGTTTGTTTAGACAGCTAAACAAACTTTCCTTTAAGCCAGTGGTTCTCAACCTGTGGGTCAGGACCCCATTTGGGGTCGAACGACCATTTCACGGGGGTCGCCAAACAACGCAGTCCGCCATTTTTTTTTCCCTTTTCCTTAGCTGTGCTACTCCCTTTTATTCTATTGGCTTTTGAAAGCCAATAGAATAGACTCTCTTGAATAGAGTCTAATTCTATTGGCTTTCAAAAGCCAATAGGAATTGTCCAGGCTGTCTCTGCCCTGCTGAGCCCGCCAAAAGTCCCATTCTGCAAACGGTGTTGCACCAGTTCAGTAGTCCTACCGGTTGAATAGTCCTCGACTTATGACCAGTTGGGGGTCATGGCATTAAAAAGGTTGAGAACCACTGCTTTAAGCTAACTCCCTCCCATGGAGCAGAAGAGGGGAGGAGAAGGCAAAGCTTGTCAGGATTTTGCGCACCTCCCCTCCCCTTCCAGCTCAAAGTGAGCCTCTGGATTTGCCTGATTACAGAATCAGCTTCACACAGCCACATTCTTTTCTCTCAACCTGAATGGAGAGTGCAATTCTTTGTCTCCAACCCACAACAAATACAATACCTTTCAGTTCCAAACTTTTCCAGAATAAAGGCTTGCTCTGCCAGCTGACGGCTAAGGAAAAAAAATAAATAAACTTTGAGCAGAACTCGGAACTCCTTTCCACACTCTTCTCTGGAGCAAACAGCACCTTAAAGAAGAAGAACCAGAGAAGATTTTGGAAAATAAGGAGCTGGATCCGCCCCATTTGACTCGAACTAATTCTCAGGGTGATATAAAAGTTGGAGTGGAATTTAATAGACTGGAACAAGCAATTTTAGAAAAAATCAGGAACAGCAAAGTACAGTATTCTATTTGTTACTGTTTTCTGCACAATCATTTTAAGGAGTAGTTAAATAAATAATGCTTTCTTTTAACCCTTAAATGCCTTAAAATATACTGTACCCAAAACAAGGCAGAATTGCTTAAAACACTTTCTGTAAAACAGATAAAACTCCACAGTTACGTGCACCAAGAAAGTAGAGACTCCAAAAGAGTGCAAATTTCAGACCAAAATCAGTATTTGAAAACATTACCGCCTACCCAGCCAGACTAATGAATCTCACCAGACACATTGTGCATCTGAGGGCTTTAATGCCAAAAGAATCAAGCTACCACCAGGAAACTATATTCTCAGTAAAAATCTGTACTGTCTAAAAATGGTCCATCTAGCCCAGACATGTCAAACACAAGCCCGGGGGCCGGATGCGGCCCGTGAAATGGTTTCATGTGGCCTGCGAAGCCATCCTGGAAACAGTGAGACAACGGCCTCCTCTGCCTTGGCCCTGGCCCAGGCCCGCCGGGAGCCAATGTACAATTTTGTGATGGCCCTCTATGCTGAAATGCATTCAGTCTTAGCTCCATAAGCCCCCTGCTCGCATGGCCTGAGAGGAACAGTGAGGATCCTCCAGTGGACCATGCCTTGGCACGTGCCCCGGTTTCACCCCCTTCTGCCAGAGACCCTCAGATCTGTCCCACTCCTGCCCAGGCACCCACAGGCACCCTTGATGCGAATGATGTAGAGCTGGCCATGCCCACCCAGTAGGCCACACCCACTCCATCCATGCCCACCCAGTAGACTGCACCCACCCTGGCCACACCCATCTATCCCCCTGAGAGCAACCGGAATGCTGATGCGGCCCTCAATGAAATTGAGTTTGATACCCCAGACCTAGAAAATGAATTTGTGTGGATACCCTATCTGCAAGAATAAAACTAGAATTTTATTAGGGTTCAAGTTGATGAGAAAGAGATACACCCAGCTGGCTTTGTGCCGAACAAGCAGTGAAAGGGGGGGAGAATTGTAATGGGAGAAAAAAATCTAACAAAATTAAGACTACATCGTCCCCTCCACAGTCTTTTGAATATGACCAAGGTCAAATCTAAATTCCTTTCTTTGCCTAATCGCCTATTTTAATGGGAAGGATGAGCTCACTGAATTGTTGCCTAGTTGCTGAAATCTGGGTTTGCTTTACAGACACCCACCCTAACCAAAGTTAGGAAAAGGGAGGGGAAAAAACCCAACCCAGCTTGTCTACCTCCCTAAAGGGAGAAGTCAAGGCTCCCTGCCTCAGCACGAAAGTGTTTGGCAGGATTTACTGGAATGGTTGCCCTGGAAAAGGCTTTGTGGCTCAGACAGGCCTGAGGCTGCTTCGGTGAACCGAGGCAGCATTTTAATGCCTCTGCTAAAGCAATAAGAGTAACCCCACAATTTAATGAAACTTTACTCTTTCCCTCAAATGAGAGCTTGCTCCTCCCTGGGTTAGCTTCCCCTGATGGAGCAGCCAGTCAACCAGGAGAGATTTCTGAGGTTGACAATCTCCCCCCCCCCCATCTCAGCCCTGCCTGGTTGTGAGGGGGCTTCTTGAGGTGGGGGTCTCACCTGGCCTCATGAAGGGCTAGTTTTTCTGGCAGTGTAATGCTGGCAATAAAGTGGAATAATAAAGAATAATGAAAAATAAAGTAGAATAAAATGGAATAATAATAATAATAATAATAATGAAAAATCACTAAAAGAAAAATGATGTGTCTGCATAGTTACTGGAATAAAGCTGTGTAAGCAATCTGTGACTGACCAAATACGCATGACATTTAGAAACATTGTATGAAGCAAAACTCTCTTCATTGTATGCCTGTGAGAAACTAACCGAAGGAAATACAATGTAGATTTCTATGTGAACTTCTTTGTTCCTGAGAAATGGAAAGTATAAAACTGTAGTTTGAACCCACCCTCTTTGTTCAGAACTGCTGGTTGTTAATTGCTTCTGAGCCTTGCACAAAATAAATCTCTCTGCTAACACCCTCTGGAATTCCTAAAAGTCTCTTACGTTTTTCTACAAGAATTCTGGCACCCCCAGATGGGACTTTTAGGAAGAGGCCGTTGACCTTTCAGATGGACTTCCCTGGTGGAGAGCGCCTCTCCTAACGACGACTGCTCCAAGCCGGCTCCGTGGCTTTTGTCTACGGGGAGACCTCGACAGGAAGGGAGGGAACACACCCACCAGCGAAGCATTTCAGTCAAGGATCCATCGAGGGTATCAGACGGATCTTTAATCCTGGGAAGAGTCTGGAAACGCCTGCAAGCAAGTATTGTAAAAGGGGAAACCTGATCCCTTTTGGATCAGAAGAGGGGACTGATCACCCCCTAGAAGACAAGGCGGCATCCTTAAGTCTTCAATAGGTAGGATTGTGTGGGTGGTTAAACCATCGCTGTTCCTGCAGAGTGACCGTTGGAACGACCAGCGCCTCAGGTCGATGGTAGTGTATTAGAGAGAAATGGGAGGTAAACAGTCCAAGAAGGGCGTTGGCCAGATGCCTCTTTAGTGTATGTTAGAAAATTTCAAAAAGGTTTTTTCTAGGGATTATGGGGACCCAAGACCAAATCCAAAAGAGTCTGTGAATCTGAATGGACCACCTTTGGCGTAGGGTGGCCCAAAAAGGAATCAGCGAATCCCGAACTCATAGCACGGGTTCATCAAATTGTGACTGGAAGTGGTCATTGGGACCAATATCCCTATATCGACCAGTGGCAGATCAATATTGCAGAAAAGCCTCGATGGTTAGCAAAGTGTCAGATAGAATGTGCTAAAATATATTTGGCAAGCCAAAAAGCCAAGCCTCAGACAAAAGCTAAGATTTTCAGCCAGGAAGACAGGGAGGAAATTGCCAGACCTCCTCCCTATGTTCCTAGAAGAGAAGAAGGGAGAATACATCAGCAAATATCACCCCCCTCGGTTGAAAGAAATGAAGTCCATCTTCAACCAGAAGCCAGTGTGGAAAGAAAGATAAAAGAAGATAAAACAGTTCTTAAAAAAGAACAGGACTTAGATAGCGATGAAAGCAAAACATCAGTTTCTAGTCGAGCTAAAAGTAAAACAGGGGTCAAAACAGAAGAAATTATAGCCCCTCTAAGAGAAGTTTTGGTCCCTGGACCAAATAACACCAATATTACAATGCTCCAGTATGTTCCTTTTACAACCACTGATCTACTAAATTGGAAACAGCAATTTGGGCCATTTTCAGAGAAACCTCAAGAAATAATTGATTATTCTCAACTATTATTCAAATGCATAACCCCATGTGGGATGATATGCAACAGCTTATTTCTACTTTACTGGATTTGGAAGGCAGAGAAAAATATAGATTAGGAAAATTGAAAGTACTGATCCGTCGACAGGCGAAAAGAGATACCAAAGCTGTAGAACAAAGACCAGACTGAAATGCTAACGATATGCAGCACCAAACTTTGTTGCAAAATTACAGGCTTTTGTGTTTAGAAGCCTTGAGTGAAGTAGCAATCCTTCCAGTTAATTATGCTGCTGTAACTAGCGTTTGGCAAGAAAAAAATGAACCATCAACTGCTTTTCTCAGCCGACTGATAGAGGCTTATAAAGTAAACACAGGTCTTGATATGGAGTTGGGACAAAATCACCCATTCCTAATTGAAAGATTTATTACCCAGAGTGCCCCGGACATAAAGAGAAAGTTACAGCGCACAGAGGGAGCATTAGGCAAGAATATAGCAGACATTATGGAAATAGCACAAAAGGTATTCCGTAACCGTGAGAAGGAGGAAGAGCGTAAATCAGATCAGAAAGAGAAAAAGAAAGTTGAAATGTTAGCAGTGGCATTGGGGGGAATGCATATTGGACCCAACCAATGTGCCATCTGTAGACAGGAAGGACACTGGCAAAGGGAGTGCCCCCAGAGAAATGGCCAACACAGGGTACAATCTTGCCAGCATGGAAGAGGACGAGGACGAGGATTTAAAGGGACTTTCCAGAGAGGCTACAAGGGAAGCTTCAAAGGAAGAGGGCATCCAGCCTACCCCAGTCAGACAGAAGAAAGAGAAGAAAACATGATTGGCTTAGCTAACGTGGAATGGGGAGACTGAAGAGGATAGGGTTCTATGGCCCCACCCCTGGAGCCCATTGTTAAAATACGGGTGGGAGGACAGATTGTCCCGATGTTAGTTGACACAGGAGCCACCAAATCTGTCCTAAATAAATCTATTGGCAAGCAATCAAAACAGACCATCCAAATTCAGGGAGTATCTGGAGAAACTCAATCCAGACCACTTGTGGAACCCCTAACATGCCAAGTGGGACAAGGAATCATTAAACATCAGTTCCTATATGCCCCAGAATGCCCCATTCTGGTATTAGGGAAAGACTTGCTTACTAAATTGAAAGCGACCATATCATTTGACCATGGAAAACAATTAATGCAAGTGCACCACCCAGTGGAAGAAATATGGCGCTTGATGATAATGACAGAAAAAGAAACAGGAAATTCTAATTGGCAACAATTTAATGTTCCACTCCTGTGGGCAGAAAACAACCCCCCTGGATTTGCAAAATGTGCCACACCCGTTATGGTGGAACTAAAGCCACAGGCGCAGCAGTTAGAGTGCAGTACTGCAGGCCACTTTAACTGACTGTGTTCAGCAGGTCAGCGGTTCAAATCTCACCGGCTCAAGGTTGACTCAGCCTTCCATCCTTCCGGGGTAGGTAAAATGAGGACCCAGATTGTTGGGGGCAATGTAAATATATATATACATTGCTTACTGGTGTATACCGCTTAGAGAGTGCTTGCACTTAAAGCGGTATATAAGTCTCATAAATAAATAAATAAATAAATAAATAAATAAATAAATATCCTGTTAGAGTGCCTCAACGATATTGTACTCCAGAGGCTGCAATTGCCATTCAAGAATTAATCCAAAAATACTTGATAGCAAAAATCATTAGAAAAATTCAGTCACCCTGGAATACTGCAATTCTACCTGTTCGTAAGCCCGACGGACAGTGAGACTGGCACAGGATCTCCGCCCCATGAATAAGTTGACCCTAACCCTACACGCAACTGTTCCTAATCCATATAGTCTTTTAAGTACAATACCTGCATCTGCTAAATGGTTTTCAGTTGTGGACTTAAAGGATGCATTTTTCACCATACCCTTAGCTGAGAATTGTCAGCCAATTTTTGCGTTTGAATGGGCTAATCCAAAGGCACAAGTTAAGACTCAATATACCTGGACTAGGCTAACACAAGGCTTTAAAAATTCACCAACTTGCTTTGGTCAAGCTTTAGCCCAAGATCTGGCATATCTGAAGTTAATCAAAAAAGAGGATTGTTGTCTTCAATATGTAGATGACATTCTGATAACTGGACAAAGCAGGGAGGATTGCTTTGAAAACACATCCAGATTGGTCCAATTGTTACAAGACTATGGCTACAGAGCATCCAGAAAGAAAGCACAATTAGTTCAAAAGACTGTAATGTATTTAGGCTATGAACTATCACAGGGACAAAGAACTTTGGGCCCCCAGAGAAAGCAAGCTGTGTTACAGATTCCCATACCCCAAACAAAACAGGAAGTTAGAGCCTTTTTGGGAATTACAGGCTTCTGTAGAATTTGGATTCCTAACTTCGTTCTCACAGCTAAACCATTATACCAAGTTTTAAGGGGACCAGAAAAGGAACCTCTTTTGTGGCAACAAGAACGGACCCTAGCAATGGAATACCTTCAGCAGGCTCTTACCACAGCACCAGCTCTAGGTCTACCTGATATATCTAGGCCGTTCTCACTTTATGTCGATGTGAGACAGAATGTGGCTTTAGGAGTTCTTACCCAAAAGCAGGGAAGTTGGAACCGCCCAGTCACTTATCTGTCAAAACTGCTGGATATGGCCTCGCAGGGTTGGCCACAATGTTTAAAAATTCTAGCAGCAGTTGTACTGTTACTACAAGAGGCAAATAAGTTAACCTTTTCAGCTCCAGTGACTGTTTATACTAGTCATGCCCTGCAGACAATTATTGACAATAAGGGACATTTATGGATCAGCAATCAAAGGATGCATAAAATACAGGCCCTTTTATTAGAAAATCCACAAGTTACACTGCAACAGTGCTCAGCTCTCAATCCAGACACTCTAATGCCAATACCAGATTCAACTATGCCTATACATAACTGCATGCAAACAATAGAACTACAATATTCTTGCAGACCTGACCTTATGGACCAACCCTTGCATAATCCAGACTTTCAGTGGTTTACTGATGGATTCAGCTTTATGGATCAAGGAATTAGATACTCTGGTTACACGATTGTTTCTCAAACTGCAACTGTAGAGTCAGCACAGTTACCTAGCCAAGCAAGTGCACAATTTGCAGAATTGTATGCCCTAAGCAAAGCATTAGAAATAGCTGCAGGAATGACTTTAAATGTATATACAGATAGTAAATATGCATTTTTGACTATCCACGCACATGCAGCAATCTACAAAGAGAGAGGATATTTGGACTCCACAGGCAAGATTATCCAATATGCAACTTTAATTAAAAGACTTATTAAGGCAGCACAATTGCCACCCAAAATTGCAATAATCAATTGTCCTGGACATCAAAAAGACTCAAGCCTTATTACCCAGGGCAATAGGAAGGCAGACAAAGAAGCCAAAAGAGCTGCATTGGAAGGCCTCCCCCCCTCCAGTCAGATGTCACTAGGTTCATGAATTTAGACACCTACTTAGAACAACTTGATCCTACATATATGAAGGAGTTGAAGCAGGATGTACAAGCCAAACTAGTTAAAGGCTGGTACACCCTTCCCGATGGGCGCATTGCTGTTCCTCTGGCGCTTGCTCACCCCCTTATTTTTCAAGCCCATAAGCAACATCATCTGGGAAAAACTGCATTACTACAGCAGCTTGAACGATTTTTCTATCTTCCCTTTGCTTCTTCGCTAACAGCTCAAGTATGTTCGCAATGTTCCATTTGTGCCCAAACCAATGCACACCAAGGACCGATAGTACCACCTGGTAGACAACCAATTGCTTATTTTCCAATGGACTATGTCGTTGTTGATTTCACTGATATGCCTAGGAGTAAGAAATATGTAGCCCTGTTAGTAATAATTGATACCTATTCAGGATGGATTGAAGCCTTTCCAACTGTAAATAAGAAAGCTATACAGGTTGCCAGAATATTTCTAAAAGAAATTATTCCTAGATTTGGTTGCCCTTCTAGGATTTCATCAGATAATGGCCCTGAATTTGTACACCAAATTAATAAGGCTTTAGCCCAAGCATTAGGAATTAAGTGGAGATTTCATTGTGCCTTCCACCCTCAATCGGCTGGAAGGGTGGAACATGCTAATCGCACAATTAAAACACTTATTACCAAATTTTGTTTGGAAACTCATCTCCATTGGCCAGATGTTTTGCCTATGGTTTTGTATGCAATCAGACTGCCCCCCCGCACTAAATTACAACTTAGTCCTTATGAGCTCATGTTTGGCCGTCCCCCTTGTCTATTTAAACCTGACAATCAAGGCTGGCCGGACTTGGCTCATAAGGGGGGAATAGATCAACAGAAATTGTTACATCAGTTACAGCTTCATAATTTGTCCGTTTCAAATTTGCGCCATTATATGATGGAACAACCCCCTCCAGTGGTCATGGCAACACATGGGTTCAAACCAGGAGATACGGTATGGGTAAAGTACTGGAAATCAGACCCCTTGAGCCCAAGATGGAAAGGACCGTATACTGTTGTCATGTGTTCTCCTTTGGCAGTGAAAACCTTGGAGGGAAAGTCCTGGATCCACTGGAGTAGATTGAAAGCAGCTGCACCTGCAGATCCAGTAAGTTACAAGGTGGAGAAAACTGACAAACCTTTGGTGTTGAAATTTACAAGAAATACACCCTGTCGAACCCTACCGGCAATGGGTTCTCAATACATGGTGTGGACATCACAACCCTGCTGAGACACCCTGGAAGCTGTCTCTCTACGCACAGTGGAAGATATGAGGATTCTACAGCTCATAATATTTGTTAGTTATTTAACATTAGGAATATACACACACATTCCTACACAAATCAGTGCAATGGCTACACAAGAGGTCATACTGCAGAAATCCTTTAATAGAAAATTATTGAGTAGCACACACAAAGAAAGAACAAAAACCCAGGGAAACCAAGGTTGTCAAAACTGCATCAAGACTACAAAACAAGGAAACCAGATAACCAAGACTTTGATTTATCATACAGTGAAACCAGAAGGGTGCCAAGATAGTTCCCCTGGCTCCTGTACATACAATAGAACTACATATAAAGTCTATAGAAAAGGGATCCAATATCAGTGTTATAATCCAAAGTCTGATCCTGATAGCTGGGCCTTACAAATCAGAACACATAGAACAAGAAGTAGCTATAAGGACCAGGCACTATTAGGGATCTCCCAATGGAAATCCAACCCACACTCCAGTTTTAGCGTCACCTTTGATGTTTATAAAATGGTGCCCACTAGAGATCCTGAATCAGAGGTAGAATAATGGAAGTTTAAGCTGGAAAACCTCCAAAGGGGGGAATAAAGTGGAATAATAAAGAATAATGAAGAATAAAGTAGAATAAAGTGGAATAATAATAATGAAAAATCACTAAAAGAAAAATGATGTGTCTGCATAGTTACTGGAATAAAGCTGTGTAAGCAATCTGTGACTGACCAAATATGCATGACGTTTAGAAACATTGTATGAAGCAAAACTCTCTTCAGTGTATGCCTGTGAGAAACTAACTGAAGGAAATACAATGTAGATTTCTATGTGAGCTCCTTTGTTCCTAAGAAATGGAAAGTATAAAGCTGTAGTTTGGTCTTCCGGTGGTGCTGAGCTGGCGATGGCGGCTACTTTGTAGCGTCCTCCTGAGAAAGTGTTAAAACCACTGAGAACAGCAGGCATCAGCTGTTCCGCGGTTTAAAACCTCCTTCCCGGGCAAAGGGAAGGAGGGGAGTATCACCCTGAGTAGTTTTTCAACCACAGAAGCCTCTGAAATCCCCAAAAGAATCTTTTTTGGGGGGTGAAAAGAGTGCTCTCACGGAGCTCAGGGTGTCTCCGCTTCTCAGCTGTCTTTGTCTCTCGCTGTTTGGGACAAAGCAAGACGCCGCTCCCACCTCCACGATCAAAGAGAACTGGTGAGTTATTTAAAAAGCGGACAGAGCTGAACAGAGGATTTTACCTTTTGATTTTACTTGGACTTTAATTTTAAAGACTTATTTTTATTTTTTATTTTGTTGAGAGGGAAAGTAAAATGGCGATTTGAGGTTGTTTTTTTTTTTTTAAGGGAACGGAACGGAACGGACTTGGTTACTTAATTACTTCTTTTTTACTTTTTTTTCTTTTTCTATTATAATGAATTTTTGAAGGAGGATTTGGGTTTTAGGAGGATTATTTTCCATCTTTTTTGTTTATTTTTCTTTATTTTTCCAAGGGATTTTTTCTTTGTATTTTTCAAGAAGGAGGAAAGAAGAAACAATTTTTTTAAAAAAAAAGATGGCTTCAAAGCGCCAAGCAACTTCCACGGTACCTAAGGTGGCTTCTTCTCCGGTGATATTACCAGCACAACAACCTAAAGCCACACCACCATCTTCTCCTCCTATACAACCACTAACGGTAAAAGACTTGCAAGATGTAATGGGAAATGTTATATCTCAAATTAAAGGAGAAGTGAAAGAGATTTTAGTGGAGAATAACAGTATTTTGAGGCAAGATATAGTTTTGGCTTTAAAAGGACTTGCTTCTGTGGTTGAAAAATTGGATTCTCATGTTGAAGAAGTTGCAGATAAAGTGGAGGTGTTGGAGGAAAAATTTGAAGGAATGGAAAAAAAGATGGAAAATTCACAAGATGAGATTGTTATGTTTCAATATAGAGAGATGGAATTTGCTTTAAGAATCAGGGGTCTGAGAGAGAATATGCAAGAAGACTTGAGAGAGATGGTAGCAAATGATTTTGCTGTGATTCTGGACAGAGAAAAAGAGGAAATATTCAGAGAAATTGAAAAAATATTCAGAGTCAATTCTTGGGTTGCAAAGCAAAGAAATCTGCCAAGAGATGTGGTAATCTACTTTGGGAAAAGATTGGTGCGTAATGAAATTATACAAACTTTTTATAATAAGAGGTTTCAGATTGCTGCAGAAGATATTATAATTTTAAAGGAGATCCCATCTAAAATTTTAAGAAGAAGAAAAGAGTTTGCTTTTTTAGCAGATGAACTTAAAAAGAGGCAGATGCCATTTATATGGGATATTCTGATTGGAATTGTGGTGAGCTATGTGGGGACAAGTTATAGACTTAATACTGTTTTTAAAGCAAAGGAGTTTTATACTTCGGTCCTGGGAGCACACTCATCACCACCTATAATGTTAAAAGCATTGGAAGAGAAGGAGGCAGAACAGCAGTCTGAAGAAGCTGTATTGATGAAAGCTGGAAAACTACAGGCTGAGTGGTTTCAACAAGCTGAGATGAAAGAGCAGAGAATGACTCGAGCTGCACATAAACGTAAGGAAAAGGAACAATAGAAGAAGGAGGTTAAAGAAGTCTCACAAGAATTTGTTTCTGAGCCTGTGGGAGGAGCAAGACCTAAGAGATCTTCGGTGCAATCCTCAATGGCAGATCTCCAAGCAGTCTTCTCTAGGCTACTGGATGATGGAGATGGTAAAGTTCCTGACATGGAATGTTAACAGCCTTAATTCCCCTCAGAAGAGAAAGAAAATATTTTACTATCTGAAGCAACATAATAATGACATTATTTGTTTGCAGGAAACGCATATTATTTCTAAGGATCAAAAATATTTAGCTAGTGCTCGATTGGGATCTCATTTTGTATCCTTTGCTCTTGGGGAAAAAAGGGGTGTAGTCATCTATATTAAGCAAAATTTATCAGTTTGTTTAGTAGATTCTGATCCTCAAGGGAGATATGTAATGATTGAAGTGGGATTGTATGGCAAGAAAATACTTATAGTAGGTTTGTATGCACCAAATCAACAACAAGAACAATTTTATAGGTTGTTACATGAAAAATTGACTTTATTGGATTATAGATCTGTTATATTAATGGGAGATTGGAATGGAGTTCTAGATACATATAGAGATTGTTGGGGGAAATGTAAATATATACATACATTGCTTACTGGTGTACACCGCTTAGAGAGTGCTTGCACTTAAAGCGATATATAAGTCTCATAAATAAATAAATAAATAAATAAGGATTTTCTACTTCTTTTAAACAGGGTAAATTACCTAAGGCCTTTTTTGACTTGAAAGAGGACTGGGAGTTGCGAGATTATTGGCGAGAACATAGTATGGAAGAGAGAGACTTTACCTTTTTTTCGGATAGACATCAATCTTTTTCAAGAATTGACTTTTTTTTTATTACAATGGACTTATATTTTAGGGTAAAGAATGCAAAGATATTTCCAAGGACATTAACAGATCACAGCCCAGTGTGGATGGAACTGGCTACTGAAAAAGAGGAGAGGAGATCTTGGAGGTTGAATGAAAATTTATTTAGACAAGAAATGAATGTTCAGAAACTTAAAGAGTATTTAAAGGAATATTTTGTTTTAAATATGCATAAGGGAACTTCAATGGCAATGGTATGGGATGCAAGTAAAGCTTATATGCGTGGGGTTTTGATACAAATGAATAAGGCTTACAGACAGAAACAGGTGCAAAAACGTAAGGAGTTGGAAGATGAGATTAAATTAAAAGAAAAAGTTTTAATTTTGAATCCTACAGATGAGAAGGTTAAGGAATCTATAAATTTGCTTAAAATGCAATTTAATATGTTAATGGCAGATCAGACTGCAACTAATTTACTTTATATGAAACATAATACATTTTGTAATGCTAATAAGCCAGGGAGATGGCTGGCTTATCAATTGCGAAAGAAACAGAAGTTGAGAATTATAGATAAAATAAATCATAATGGTAAATTGGTATATCAGAAGGAATTGATCAAGAAATCTTTTCTAGATTATTATACACAATTATATATGGGTAGGAAAGTACAGGCTTTAGATATAGATAAATATTTACAAGATGCTCATTTTCCTAAGTTAACAGAAGATCAGAAACAAGAAATTAATGGATTGGTTACTATAGAGGAAATTGTTACAGCAATTAAACAATTAAAAGTAGGTAAAGCACCGGGTACTGATGGACTGACATCAATTTATTATAAGACTTTGATAGATGAGATGATAGAACTTTTAAGGGAACTTTTTAATAATATATTACAGGGATTAGAGACCCCCCCTGTTTTGGGGTAGAGCTTTTATATTCTTGATCCCAAAAGAGGACCAAGATCTTACTCTACCAAAAAATTATAGACCTATATCTCTTTTGAATGTAGATTACAAGATTTTTTCGAAAATTTTAGCTAACAGACTTATGACTGTGTTGAATCAACTAATACATATGGATCCATCTGGTTTCATAACTGGAAGATATATGAAGAACAATGTTAGACAAATTATTAATTTAATAGAATATTTGGATAAGAACAACCAGATTTCTGCAGAATTGATATTTCTAGATGCTGAAAAAGCTTTTGATCAGTTAAATTGGCAATTTAAGTTAAGATTGGTTGAGGAAATGAATTTTGGAGATAAAATTTTACAGGCTCTTCGAGCCATTTATCAAAAACAAACGACACAACTTATAGTTAATGGAGGTTTATCAGAGGTATTTCCAATTGAAAAGGGGACTAGACAGGGTTGTCCATTGTCGCCTTTGCTGTTTGTTTTAACCTTGGAAATTTTGCTGATCAAAATTCGTGAATCACCTAAAATAAAAGGAATAGAAATTAACAAAAATGATTATAAATTAAGGGCCTTTGCAGATGATCTGGTTGTTACTTTGTCTCAACCAACTCATTCTGTAATGGAGTTGCTGCAATTGATAAATCAGTTTGGACAAGTTTCAGGTTTCAAGATTAATAACAATAAGACTAAAATATTGTCAAAAAACATGACCAACTTGGATAAGGAGATCTTAGTTAGACTAACAGGTTTCAAGGTTGTTAATAAGGTAAAATATTTGGGGGTTATTTTATCTGCTTCCAATGCAAAACTGTATAAAAATAATTATGAAAGGCTGTGGTTTAAAATACAAAAGGACTTAAAGAATTGGAAAAAGCTGCAATTGTCCCTATTGGGGAGAATAGCAGCGATTAAAATGAATGTCTTGCCAAAGTTTCTTTTTCTATTTCAAATGATACCTATTCTAAAGAAAGAAGCAAATCTAGATGAATGGCAGAAAGGTATCAATAAATTTATCTGGGCAGGGAAAAAACCAAGAGTAAAACTTAAAATTATACGAGATATACGAGAGGTGGACTCAAGGTACCGAATTTGAGATTGTATTATGATGCTGTGGTTTTAACATTAATTAGTGATTGGGTTAATTTAACAAATGTAGATATACTCCTTTTGGAGGGGTGGGATTTATTATATGGATGGCATGCCTATTTAATTTATAATAAAAAGGTTGACAGGGTTTTTAAGTCTCATATTTTAAGAACTTCTTTACTTCGGGTTTGGAAGAAATATTATAGAATTGATTCAAGAATTCCATTATGGGCTATTCCATGGCATGCAATAGAAGGAATAAGGAAAGGAGTTAAGATGGATAGTATTTCTTATATACAATTACTTAAATGGGATGGTAAAAATTGGCAATTAAAATCCATAGATGAATTAGCACAAGAAAATATTAATTATTCATGGTTTCAGTACAGACAATTATTGGAAAGGTGGAAGATAGATTATAAAGTGGGTTTGCTTAGAGAGGATGAGAACTTGATAAAACAAATTAGAGATCAAAGTCGAACCCATATAAAAAGAATTTATGGTGTATTAGTGGAATTGGATTCAGAAGCAGAATTAGTTAAAGATTGTATGGTTAAATGGGCTCAAAATTTTGATGAACCGATTTCATTAGATACATGGGAGATTATTTGGGTGAGGAATGTTAAATTTACACAAGCGCAAAATTTACGGGAAAATTTCTATAAAATGTTTTATAGATGGCACCTTGATCCACAAAAAATGTCTCGTATGTACTCAAATTTGCAGCCTACATGTTGGAGATGCGGTTGCTTGGATGCAACGTATTATCATATCTGGTGGTCATGTAAAAGTATAAAAGCCTTTTGGATCAAGATATGGTGGAATATTCAAAGAATCTTCAAAAGAAGGATAAAATTTACCCCACAATTGTTTTTGTTGGGTATTGTTTCTAATTGTGATGACAAAGAAATTAATTTAATGTTAAACTTAACTACAGCGGCAAGGTTGTTAATAGGACAATATTGGAAGAAGGAATTTTTGCCTACTTTGCAGGAATGGTTTCTTAAAGTTTCTTACTTGTCTGAAATGGCAAAAATTTCGGCTTTTTTGAAAGATCAATCGCAAGAGAAGTATCTCTTGGTGTGGAAAAGATGGATAAATTTTATACAATATAAGTATGATATTAGAAAATATCATTTAGCTTTTGAATAATTTATATTTAAAGTTTAAGATATTATTTAGAAGTGTAGAATAGTTTTGTTTTTTTTTCTTTTCATTATTTTTCTTATTTTCTTTCTTTTCTTCTTTTTCTCTTTGTTTTTTATATATAATGGAGTTAAAGTACTTAACAATTTGTTTATTGAATGTAATCATATTTGTTTGAGGTTTATTTGAGTTTAAAAGTTTTTTCTTTTAAGTTCTAGTTAACCCTGTATTCAGCTTTGGGAAGAATGAGGGGTTTTGGGGAGGGTTGGGAGGGATTGGGAAAGGAGTTTTTATTGTAAAATTGTAAAAAATTATAAAAAAAAGCTGTAGTTTGAACCCACCCTTTTTGTTCAGAATTGCTTCTGAACCTTGAGCAAAATAAATCTCTCTGCTAACACCCTCTGGAATTCATAAAAGTCTCTTACGTTTTTCTACAAGAGCAGAACAACTATCTCTGCTACTTTAGCAAATGTCAGGAGGTGGGCAGGCTTCACTGTTCACCACCACAAATTGGTGGGGCTGCTTTTGTTCTGGCCCGTGTTTCTTGACATTTGATGAACATGGCTTTCTTTCTGTTCGGCTGAGAGCAAATAGTTTTATTTTGGCCCCACTCTCCCTCAGGCAAAGTTTGTTTGTTTGTTTATTTAAACAAATTTATATAGCCACCTGTCTCACAGTGACTCTGGGCAACATACAGCACTTAAAATCTAGTTTAAAAATCCATAATTTAACACACATACACACCACGCAATCTGGCAATTAATAAGTGCATTAATTGCCAAATAGGCTGTGATCCTGTATATCAAGATGATGATGTCACACAATTATTTAAACATTTAGATATCTGCCTCTCTTATAGTGTACTGTGGGCGTCTCCCATTGAAAAAACACACACAAACAGGTGGAACTTTGATCGCCCTGTTGTCACTGCCACCTTGAATTTTCTGGCCACACTCTGTAGATAGCCATGTAAGCAAAGTCCATATTTATGCTCCTAGTCTGAGTGAAACAGGTTGTCTAAAAGGCAGAAGGGAGGGGAAATGTTTGCAGATCACAAAGCCACAATATCAATTGCTTTTGTGGTCATTTTAATTGCCCAAGGTATCAAACGTATATAAAAACTGAACAGATTTCAGGTCTCTGCCTTTCTAACAGGGAAAAAGAAAAGAAACACTATGACACAGTTAACAGTTGGAAGGATCTAGAACTTTGGTCTTTTTCAGTCTGAATCTTGCAGTTTCAGCATGACCCCTCAGCTATTCTTAGTATCTTCCTGAAGAGCAAAATTGCTCAGCAGTTTGCCTAACTTGCATATAGATCTCCAGAATGTTGCTTGCTTTTGAGAATAACTAACCTGAGTTTGGTTTACTGTACCGTAAAAAAATGAAATAAAAAAAAATTATGTAGATAGTCATGAAGCAGGTCTCACAGATGTTGTACACATACACATTGTTGTTCCTTGTTTCCTGTGCCCCTTGGACAATATGAGCATTGTGAAAATGTGCATTTTCTAAAGTTTTTTCTAAAGTTTTTCTAGGTAGCACAGCAAGTCCTTTCAGCTGTTTTCTCAGCAAGATCTGTTGCCTCAGAACTAAGGAGAAATTTCCTGGCAGTTAGAACAATTAACCAGTGGAATAACCTGCCTCCAGAAGCTGTGAATGCTCCAACACTGGATGTTTTTAAGAAGAGACTGAAATTGTATAGGGTTTCCTGCCTGAGCAGGAGGTTGGATTAGAAGACCTCTAAGATCCCTCCCAACTCTGTTATTCTGCCTAATACCAAGATGTAGGTAAATGTCTATTTACTCCTTTTGTCTATGCCTCTCAAATTTTGTTATTTCATAAGCTGAACATATTATTTCTGTATGAAAAGTTCTTTCTTTCAGGACCGATCCTGCTATTATACAAAGTAAGACTATAAGAAATCCATCATGGCCTAAGATAAGACCTCTTGTACTGAATGAGTTAAAAGTGTGTATCACTAAGATATATTACCAATAAACAATACTTAATAACATAGTTATACTAAACTTGGATGCCAATTTCCCACTTGGTATATTCACAATCCCACTCCAAAGATTCTGTATTGCATAGTGTTTCTTTTCTTTTCTTTTTCCCTGTTAGAAAGGCAGAGATTCTGCTCCTAGGAAGACTAGGAATGCTCCAATTGCCATTATCTTAATTTATTGAGATCTTTACCCAGAATGAAATTAAAGTGATTCCACTGGCTGATCCTTGGCAAAAGATGAAAGCACCTTTTGCAAATCAGGTCCTGGTCCACATAGCATATTACTGTCTATTGTAATAAAACAAATAGCAGATTTCACATTTCAAAGCAGTATGCATGCTCCCTATTTGAGGCTGTATTTCAAACATTCCATTTTAATGAATGGCTACGAGACTCTACTGCCTTCAGAATGTGCCTATAAATTGAATACTATCTTTAAGGAATTCATCATCAAAATTGCTGCACTGTGATACTTTCTCATGCTGTGAGAAATTCAAAAGCTGTTATGTATAAACATTTGTAATAGAGCCAACCTGTGTGTGTTGGCAAAATGTAGTTCAATATACAAATGTTTGAAATGTAAGATACCACCCAAAAGCACATTGTTACAGTTGAATATTGTTTTTTAATGAAACTAGAGAGCAGCATACAAAAAACTGCACATCTCCCCAACCTTTTCTTCATCCTCATCTCTGCCACTATCCCTACTAGAGAGTCAGCAGTGCATGGGTTTTGACTAAGTATTGTTACAGTTACAGATCTACATGAAAACCAAACACAGAGGAAAACAAATATATTTAAAACTGTGGGCAATTTTCCATGCTACAGAAAACTGACATCAGCAGCTATAATGTACATGATGTTCCATCAGTCCAACACCCCATGCTTATCCCATAGTTTTTCATTACAGCAAAGAATAGGATCCGGATGCTTTGCATCCTAGAAACAGAAGCTACAGGCTGTAGAACTTCAGGCTTCTGTCCATGCCTGTGGAAGCGAGGAACTTAGCATGATGCCCGAAGGCTACTCCTGTTGTCAGCCCACTATGCTCTGTAGAAAAAAGACAGGAGAGTCAGATGAGATATTTTTCACTCTATGATTACCACTTCAAAAAAACAGAAGGGAGCAGAAATAACCAAAGTGCTGATGCTAACCACCAGTACAAAAGACAGTACTGTATAGTATCTCTGGAGAGTGATACAAAAGCCAACAATCTCATACCTGTGAAATGAAGAACTTCTGTCCATTGTTTACAGATGAACACTTGGACATCAGTACCACCCAGGGCCAGATAGGTACCACTCTGATCAAAGATGAGAGACTTCACCTAAAGAGGAAAGGCACAGAAAATAGGTTTCTAGAAGCAAAGCATTATATGTTCACATGCTCTAGGACAGTGGTGTCCAACCCCCTGTCCGTAGGCTGGCAACAGGCTACGGCATGCCAACAACCGGGCCGTGCAAATGAGCGAAGCCCCATCCATGGGAGGCAGGCAGCACACAAAACCACGCCCCCTCTGGTCTGCGGAAACATCTTTCTCCACAGAACCGGTCCGTGATGCCCAAAAGGTTGGGGGTCTCTGTTCTAGGACATCTCCGAAACCATCTACTTTGACTAAATCAACCCAGCCAATACAAATATGCCATAAATCCCCACTTTAAGGGAAATGGGATCCATGAAACAACCTTTTCTGCTACAAATCCTACATTCTGAGTTTGCCTCCCAATGCCAGGAATGGTGCCTTCCCTATCAGGAAATACTGCTCTTCTGCAGAGTCTTCCTGGAATAAATGTTAGTCTACGTCACAACTGAAGATAGCCAGTGATTATTTGGGAACTACTATCTGTTACGGTTTGGATTGTTTTGTATTGTGCTATAACGTAAGCCACCTAGAATCTTTAAAAGCAGCTAGATGAATTCTGTCAGAGGAGATTTCAGTGGCTATATTAAAATACAGAGGGCTCAAAAATGTACAGCTGACAAACAAAATGCAACTAGACAAACCTCAAAGTTATTATCCAGCTGCAGCGTCTTGAAATTCTTCAGCTTGCGGAGATCCCAGAGTTTGACTGAGGAGTCATCAGCAGCAGTGGCCAAGTAGTAGCCATTCTCGGAGAAGGCAATGCTAGTAATGGGACCAGAGTGTCCAGGGAAGTTTGCGACATTAGTCCGTTCCTGAGGAAGGCAAGTAATTAGTGCTAGTAGAGTGATGTTGTACCCTCCAAAGAAATACAACTCATGTCTCTCCCCTGCCTTTGAGATCACTGTCCTTTCAATAATATTCCTGTATAATGTTTTGAGCTCAACGTGACATTAACAGCAATACCTAGAAGTATACATACTTCAGATAGATAGATCAGATTTCAAGAGATTAAAAAACTGAAAGAAAAAAATGATCCTTTATACATCATCATAACAAAAAAAAATTACTTTAAAAACAGATATGTCACCTCTCAAAAGAAATGTTTTCCCAGAACACTTTGCATAATCATTTAGATATTTTGAAACAACCTTTTCACAGATTGTACCACTTTTAGGAGATGACAGTATTCAAGTACCACCAGTGTTTAGCAAGGTGTCAAAAACTTGATGACTAAAAAAAAAAAAGATTTTGGGTTTTACTGATTAGATTGATTTGTTTTTATACAAATGGTAGCTTATACTATTATGGCAAAGTTGACGTTCGATGTTAATGCTTCATTCTACTGCAAAAGAGGAAGTTGGAAGTCAAAGCTTTTTCTTTTCTTTCTCCCTTCTCCCCCTTATTTTTCTTTCCCCTGTTTCTCCCAACTGTGTCCTACTATTTGCTTTTGTATTTTATTCTATAATCTAATAAAATGTTACAAACCATTAAAAAATGGAAAAAAGTTACCAGTTTTAATTTCTTTGGTGGCAGTTCCTTTCTGAATCACTTTCCCTTTGCACTGATGAATGTATAAAAAATGTATCCATATTTATTAATATGTTGATCTTAGTGGTCAGCAGGCTGGTCGGCCCTTCTTCCTCTGATCCTCTCCTCTCTCTTTCTCCTCATTGTGTGCTGGGCTCTCTTTCCACAACCTCTTCTCCCTCTCTCTTTCTCCTCACTGCCTGTCTCACAAAAGCCACTTCTCCCTCTCTTTTTCCGTCTCCTTCTCTTTCCCCACTGTCTTTTTTCCCCCTCTCCCTCTCCTGTCAAAACCTCCTCCTTTTATATCCTCTCCTCTCTCCCACCTCGTCCTTTTTTTCCCGGCTGCGCTGGAAGCACCGATCAGTGCGTAGCCACGCGCGCCAACCCTGGAGCCTCTGCCTCACCCCAGTTGCTCCAGCTGACTCTCTCACCCCAAGGCCTGTCTGCTGCTCTCGGTGATAACAGGGGCTGCCGGAAGCACCAATCAGCTAGAGCGGTGCATGCTGATCCTGGGCTCTCAGCAGAGCCCTGGAAACACTGCAGCTCCAGCTGACTCCCCCCCCCCAGGTCTGTGTGGCGCTACCGCTGCTTCAACTCATCAGCACTGCCACTACTTCAGCTCATCCCCCCCAGGTACACTTGTCTAGATCACGTACCACCTGCCAGGTGCTGAAGTACCGCCAGTGGTACCTGTATCATGAGTTGAAACACCCTGCCTTAAAAAACCAATATAAATATAAACATAATTGTTGCTAATATCTTTCGATTCAGAAGAATGATTATATTTCATGAAGGTAGGAATTATCCAAACTGTTCCCCATCTATATCTACATCTTTTGAGGAGGAGCATTTGACATGGCCCTCCTTAGTCTTTTCCCCCAACAAAAAAGAAGCCAAGGAGAGTTCCATGCTCTTTAACATTAGCGTAAGAACTTTCTAAATAATGGTATATATACCAACCATTTGTATTTATTCACAAACATATTAACCAACTATATAAATCAGTAATGATCTAGCTCTAGTTAATATACTGATGTATTAAATATTCCATTTCTCATTCAAAACACCTAAAGGATAAGAATACTTTAGAATATGCATGGTCAGTGTCAGCAAATCCTTAATAATCAGTCTTGCAAAGTAAAACTTTCCAACATTGTCATAACACAAGCCAATTCTTACCTTTAGGTCCCAGATCTTAATCTGGGAGTCCATTGTTCCTGTCCCAAAAATAAGTCCGTCAGGGTGGAACTGAGCACAGGTGAGAGCTGCAGGAAAAGAATATTGGATCACCGCGTAAGTGAGGGAGCTCCAACCAGGTTATTCCTACACAGATGCCAAACACATTGAGACTACACTCACTCCAGCAACTTTCACAGAGTGCTAAATTTAGATTTTAAGTGTAAAATCCATACCACAGCCAGAGGTTTCATCTGTGACCTTGGTGAGAACACGGCCAGTCTGGATGTCAGAGAAAGCCCAATACTATAAAAAGAAAAGGTGTGAGATTGTGTATAAGCAGTTGGCACCAGGAGATTGTGACTTTCATTATTGTTTTGTTGAATTCTTATTTTTTTAAAAAAAAATCTAGGCAAACAGATATTCTGGATTCACTCTCACCTGGTCATCAGAAGAGCTCAGAAGATAATCGCCAGTTGCATGGAGACTAAGCCCTGTGACAGCACTTTCGTGGGCTCGTACAACCTGTACACAGGAAGCGCCAGAGACTGACCAAATCCGGATAGTGGCATCTGGAGATGCTGAAAACACCAGTTCCTGGAGGACAAGAGATGCCATCGCCTCAAATACCAATTCTGTAAGACCACGTGTAAACCCGACTCCCTCAACTAATGTATGAGAAAACCTTGCTAATGGTTGCATAAATATAATCAGTCTGAGATTTTCTCATGGAAAAATCCTGCAGAAAATCTAGAGCTCTTACCTGGGATGGGTGGAACACGACGCTGGTGACCTTCTTTGTGTGACCTTTCAGGGTGGCCAGGATCTGTTCTGAGCTCTTGTCAAAGACAACAACATTTTTATCAGCACCACCTGCGAACAAGACAAAACTAAGAAACCAGAGCAGCTCAGCAGCAGAATCTATTAACAGAAAGCGTTCTTCAGTGGTTGATTTAAAACACATATTACTGGCGTAATATTGCAGTAACATTATTACTAGTGTTTCATGGAAATAGACTTCAGCAACACAAAAATGAATTGTAAGCTACTATCCTTTCAAATATAAACAGGGAGCAATAAACAGCACTCTGGGGGAAAAAGGAAGCAGAAATCTTAACATACCTG
Source organism: Crotalus tigris (assembly GCF_016545835.1). Taxonomy (NCBI): domain Eukaryota; kingdom Metazoa; phylum Chordata; class Lepidosauria; order Squamata; family Viperidae; genus Crotalus; species Crotalus tigris. The sequence goes on from NW_024096711.1 coordinate 964,784, forward strand.
TTAGGATCTTGTTGGTGTCAGAAGGACACAGGTCAAGAGCAAGGATGCCAGGGATACTGGCACTGTGCAATCCCTGTTTAAAAACACAAAAGTATTGCAATTAGCATTCCAAGCCTTCTCATTTTATTCACTGACCAGCAAGCAACATAGGTTTTTTACAAAAGGTGGGTGCCTGTGTGTGTGTGTGTGTGTGTGGAGAGATATTTGTTTGTGTTTAGTCCATATTTCTATTTGATGATGCTCCTAAAAACTAAGCAGTGTTTATCCTGGCAAGCTGTGATAATTATTCTACTTCAGACTTGCAACATTAGCAGAAAAAGCAAAAAGGAAATCCAGCAACAAGGCAAAATAATTGTCCAAAGAAATGAAATAGCGGAACCAAGATTGAAATTACAAGCAAAACATGAGTAGTATATCACTGGATTTGGTAGTAAAGACCAAGATTCAGTGCTACGTTGATGTAGAGGTAGCAGGTGCATAGAAGAGGTTCCGTTTTTTGAAGAATATATAATCTCTCAGATAATCGAGAGCACAACAATATCTAAAATGTAGAGAACTATCATTAATTTAAATGTGTTCCCATCAGACAGCAAAGAGGAAATTCACTAGCAGTGTTAAAGAGATTTAGCAATTTTCGGGACTCTTAGGATAATCTTCTCAATCGATCATGTATTTACCACGTGTGAAGCCACCTGTCGGTATCTATTAAGTTCTTCTGGTTTCACCAGCTCCTCTGGCACAGTCTTCCCTCTCTGTCAAAAGAAGAAAAGAAAACTCACTTACCAAGAACACAAACTACCTAGGACAAGCAATTGGAACTCTCTTAGCAGTTATTCTGCTAAGAGAATTTTTATGCATATCCCAGAATCAACCGATTCCACAGCCAAGTTTACTAAAAAGGGCACTTGCCTTTTTCCGCTCTGTAGTCAGCACTGTGGCTTTGTCTTGAAGCTGCAAGATAGAAAAACATTAGGAAAATTAGAAAAACTATGCCATAATCGTGTACAAAGAGGCTGGAGATAACATTAGACATAGCAGTTTTAATATAAAATTGAAGGCACAGTGATATAGGATAGGCTAAAAGTGTGTGTTTCACGCATAAAATCACCCCTTGAGAATGAAATGAACCACTTCAAACATTTTCAAACTTTTGTAAAATCCCTGAAACAGGCAATTTCATGCTTGAAGTTAGGTGTTTTGCAAAGTTGCATATTCAGACTGATTCAAAGGAAACCTTTTTGCACATTCCTGCTACAGAAATGGCACAATCATTTCTATGTATTTAACACTCAGGTCAAAGTATTATAACTGTTTATCTGTAGTCCTGAGCCCAAAACATTTCTTACTTTCTGGATAATCTCTGGGGTCATTCCTGCCAACTCTCCTAGATCCATTGGTTCACCGGCACCCTGGAAAAAGAGCAAATAAAGCATTTCAGTTCAGAGAAAGAAGACACAGCATGAAAAGAATTATGAAATTACGTGGAACATACCATAGGATTTGGTTGTGAAGAGGGTATAGCTTGGGGAACAATGAGGCCGGCCTGGGGTTTCAGAGTTGCCAAAGCTGGGAAGAAAGAGATGATTTGGCAGGTTTAACACAGTTGGCATAATGGGGTGTTTTCTTGGACACCATTAAAAAAATAAAAATAAATATTCTGTGCTGTACCTTCTCTTGCAGCAGTCACCTCTTTGGTGAGACGAGCAATGACACGGCAGGCAGCATCATGCTGGTAGAGTGCATGAGAAAGTTCCTGGCGTGTAGTCTGAAGCTGCTGGCGCAAAGTGAAACTGTGTAGCATGACGGCATCCTGAAGGAAGCAATTTCACACATTAATATTGTATGGGGCGATATCTGGACATGCTGGCTTAATCAGTAACTGCGAACATACAGCACGCCAGCAGATGCAGCCCATTAATTTCTGCCTTGGTCTTTCCACTCTTGTGAACAGGAAAAGCAAAGTGAAAATGGATAGCTTTCATAACATCTGAAATCAACCTATTGATTTGTTTTTACCAATCCCTTGTTCTATGAGCACAAAATCTGATTCTGGATGTTACACGAGTGGCAGAACTTACTTGCTCACGATAAAATATGAATTCTGGATTACTGTATGAAAATATATATATATATATACCCATTCATCTTGTAGGGCCTTCAGGATAGCTGGAATACTGGTAGCAGAAGGAGGCTTAGGCCGAATTGGGTGGGCAACTGTGAATGAAATATATACAAGCATTAATTCTAGAGAACCCCAATATTTACCTTCACAAGTCTTTAAATCATGGCTAGGACAATTTTGTCAACTTTAATTTTAGTGAATTATTTTTTGCCTATTGTTGTGGGGTTTCTTCCAGTGTGATCCAGCTGGGGATAGGATTGAAGACTATGGATGGCATTGGAAAAGCAAAGCTGCTAAATTCATTTCTATTTTAAAACCAAAGGAGCTGAAAAAATCTGCAAAAGAGACACATGTTTTATAAAAATCTGACCACAGACATTGATATAATTATAGTTGGAGACAGATTTCAAGCAAATCGGATGGAAAGCGCAACATAGAAACAATGGACAAAGTACAAAGTGAGAAAATGTGGATGTAAACAGAGGTGGTATTTTTGATTAGGAAGAAGTGCCAGATATACATTTTAATCAAGTGTTGCTTTGGTTAGGGAGATGGGCAGCATATAATTTAATAAATGAGATGTATACATATAGCAAGTTTTTGAAATATTGTTGTAAATGGATCTGTTGAACAATCCTCTCCTTAAACCTGGCCCTGATATTTCGGAATTGCTTTACATCTTACAATAAACTAACAAATATTTTCAAAACTTTCATACAAGGTTGTAAGAGATCAGTCAGATTAGGTAGTCTGCATTCAAGGAAGTAATTCTCCTGATCTTCCTTACCTTTGATATCTAGCAGCTGTTCCTCAGACAGTGGCTGGTTATTTACTGGATCAGTCCCATTCTCTGCAATATACTTTTCAATCAGTCTTCGCTCATAAACATGATTTGAGACTGGAGACAGACAGGGATGCTCTGGTACCTCATTAGAAACTGCAAGAAAAAAGGTGGAGGTAGAGAAAAATGCTGGATTTAGTCATTTACAAACAATAGGAACAATTTTTGACAGGCCTGTCTTCTATCAATAATATTAATATGTATCTTTCCTTTTGTTTTGAAAATATTAATACAATGTAACAAACTATGCTATGGGATCCTTGGTGTTTCAGGCTGAGCCTCAGCAGTGCTGCCAAGTACCACTGTTCAGGAGGCCTAGATAATGGGCAGCAGAGATACATAATTATTTGTCTTTTATTCATTCGGGATGGGACACATAGCAGAATCAAGTTAGGCATTTTCTAAATTTTTGACACACCAAGCCCAAAGGGTTCATTATCACTGCACTGACAGATTAAAATACTCATAAAAAGATATGCTTAAAAACTTTCAAACCCATTAATAATTGTGTATACCAGTATGCTACCAGTAAATAATGTTTACTGGGGCCCTAATACATAAGTAGCAAATTCAGGTATACTGTACTTTAAAAGTTTGATGTAAGATAACACAGTTTAACGGTTAAGTCAGTAGATCATAAAACATTTTAAAACTTAATTTTATGAATGTATTGATATTTGTTTTGCTAGCCAGAGTTAAAAATTTGCCTTTGCCACTGTAATTTTAGAAATTTCCTCCGAGAATGTTAAAAATTTTAACATATTCAAAAATATATCTCCCTGGTCTCAATTTTAAAATATGTGTATTTATATCCTGCCAAAAATTCTTGCAAAAATCACAATGCAGTAAAATACAATCCATTGTGTCAAGGTCAGTATATTGACAGGGACAACCTTTGAGTGATGGGAATCTTGACCAGTAAAATTGCTGGAATAAGGGAATCAGATGTTTAGAAATCCATTGCAATGTAATAGTCTGGATGCAGCATAGCTGAAAATTATCAAGCATTGTTCAAAGTATTCCTATGCAGAACACATTATATTAATGGGGGGATAAAATATATGTTACTATTAGCAAACAGGATACCCTGAAAAATAGCAGTTTGTATATTAATGTCAGTTGTGCAAATGCACTTCTGGATACCACTAAAGTGTAGACATCTATATTCAAGTCTGAATCTGAGATTACATGGAAAGTGCAGACCTGAATTTTCAAGAGCAGCATAATCCTATATAACACAGATTAAATATCTAATGCTTAGTCTGTACTTTGAGTGATCGGGAATACAGTATCTTTGTTTTGTGTTGATTAAGCCTCAATGAATAGCAAGATTCTTTGAATTTCATTGGAAAGAAGAGACAGGATTTGGTATCGCCAATTATTGGTAATACTGTTTCCCCAAATTCCAGACGTTTTATACATATGTTAAATAGCATGGAGGGCAAAATACTGAAGAAAGCCATAAAGCCATACTAAAGGTACCAAACAGGAATCTAAATGCAGACACATCATGAAACACTGACCAATTTCCATCCATTTCTTCTGATATATACTAATACTGAAAGTCATCAAGAAAACAGATGTATGAGTCCATTCCCCCCATCCTGGTTTTCAACAAACAGAATGAAGGTAACTAAAATCAAGTCCTTTACTTAGGCCCAAAATGGAGCTGGATAATTGATATATTGCAGAAATCCTAAGAAAGTTATGTAGGCATTTCTCCCTTTGTGGAAAGCATAGATTAAATGGTAGACATGTTTAAAATAGATAGGTGATTGGGAATAAAACAAGTATCTTCTGTAAACCATATTAAATTGTCTTTGGATATAAAGATGTATAGAAATAACAGGACCTTGCACAACATTTACCTTCACAGGATGACTACAAACAGTAATATTCAGTTAAATAACAAATCCCAAATGAAGACAAGTAAAAAGTTGGTTTAGTAAGATCTTTTTAAAATCTACTATTAAAAATATATGTTATCTATGCAAATCAGACTCACAGACATTTCTTAAAGCCTTAAGATGCAAATGCAATGTATGCCCACATCACCAAATCTGTAATTTATATAAATAAAATGTAATCACACAAACGAAAATATGATTGGAACAAAAATATACAAACTTTCCCTTTAACAAGCTAAAGGAGGGGGGGAAATAAAAAAATAAAAAAAGAGATAAGATATAGAGACAAACACACATTTCTTCACTGAAGAAAAACAAAATGAAAGGCTAGAGATGTGGGACGCCTACAATAGTTGATAGCAGTATTTCCAAAAAATTACTGCTTCCAGAAGACCCCATTATTTTTAAAAAATGTGATCAATTAAAAAAAAAGCTCCCTAAGATGTACCAAACTGTGAAGAAGGGTCCCCCCCAACACTGAAACGGAATACTGAATCCGTTCTTTGATGCCCCGTCTTCTGGAGGGGGGGGGAGGGAAGAGAGAAAAAGGTCTTGGCTTTCTTTTCCTGTCCTGTGACCACCTCTCAGCTCTACCTGCAGTTTACAACAGTGACCATAATACGATCCCACTGACTGTGAACATTACAAGCCCTCAGGCAGAGCAATACTCGGAAACTGTCATAGTTAACCACCAAAGCTGCTGCTGCTGCTGCTAAAAGGGGAGCCTGCCCCTCTCTCTCTCCCTCTCTCGAGCCTTCCCCCTCCGTGCGAGGCCGCAGCTGTGCGGGAAGGAAGAACGGGAGCCAAGGAGAAAGCGGGTCACTCACTGGAGCATATGAGAGACATGGCGCGCAGTATAATCCCCCCGTGGATGTTGTAATATTACAATCCTCAGTTTAATCCTTATGGCTGCTTCGGGGGGCCACGAGGCCAAGGAGGAAGATTCGCCCTCCCGGAGTGCGCCTCAGCTTTTTTTAAAACGGCACCACACCGCAAGCCACGAATAGCGCGCGAACCTCCAGCGCAGGCCGGAAGCGGAATTTCTCCTCTCTCTCTCTCTCTCTTTCTCAGGTCCCGTTGAGGAACAACCTCCACCGCGTGACCTAACCCTCCGGCGAAAACAATCTACTTCCGGATCCTGAGGACCCGGGAAAAACTACCATTCCCGTCATGCACTTGTTCGGCATAACTCGGGTCTCGAAATATAGTATATATAGCTGGAAAAATAGATTTATTGAGGGTCAGTTGCCAAGCTGCAAACAATGAAGAAAGCAAAACAAAACAAAAAAGTACCTATGTAATATTTCTAGTCAGACTTGGAAAACAGCAGTAACCAAATTACTTTTCGTATGAAATTTAGATGACCTGACTCCTGAAAACTGCCTAGAGAAGTTTGTGCAGTTTTCTTGGGAAAATTTCTTCTATATTCAAAAGGATTCTAAACAGCTTATTCAATATAATATATTATAATGAGTATCTAATTGATAGAAATAAAGTATAAATTGATGTTTTTTCCTTGTATGAATGACAGTTATAAATTCCTACAAATTTCAAATTGTCATATAAACCATTTTCAAATTGTAATATAAATCATTTTCCAAATGTCAAATCCAAATTTTCTGCTTCTGTTTTTTAAAGAACAGATTCTCAGCTAAACATCAGACTCCTGATTATGCCAACAAATATTCCCAATTCAGTGTAAGCTGTATTTTGTGTAAATTACGTGAAAAGGTTTTCCCATAACAGAATAGTTATCACAAAAGCCTCTTGGCTTCTCTGCCTCCACTTGGTCAGAAACCAACTCTGCAGGATCCTTTCAGTATAAAAGTTTATACTTGTGGTCATTCCTCTTTCACTCAGTGCATAGATGGTGGGAGGATGAGACTGGTGGTGAAAGCATTGCCATGCCAATAAAGTGGTAAAAGAAGTTCATCCTTTTTTAAAGTATGCTGCCCAGGATAGAAAACTCATCCTGGAAAATTTTTCATCAGAAATCAGCCTACTTCTATTTCATTCTCTAATGACTCTCATATTTTTAGTCACTATATCTTCAAATCTACTACTTCAGCTGGGCAAGCTCTTAATTTAGTGCCTAACTCTTCTTGCAGTTTGGTGTGGCAAAGTATCCTCATGTACTTTCCATGTGTTTCACAGTCATCGGTTAAATCTGCACCTCATTATCACTGCTTGATTTAATCCCAATTCATTTCAGCACTAGAGGGGTCTGCAGCTTACCATTTGCTATGTAGCCCAGGAAAAAGACCATATTCTTTATGGTAAATTAACTTGTAGAATGCTTGATAATAGGTACTATAGAATTCATATTTGGTGTCTTTGCAGAATGTCTTCTCTGATTTGATCAGTTTCCTCTGGAATCTCTTCAGCCTTACTTCTTGTGACTTGAATTGTAAGTGACCAAGTTATTAGCAGAATGGGAAACGAAAGAGGTTAAGTATATCTCAATGTATCAGTATCTAGGGCAGTGGTTCTCAACCTTTCTAATGCCGCGACCCCATAATACAGTTCCCCATGTTGTGGTGACCCCCAACCACTTATACATCACCGGGTGCCAGGGGCATGGCCAAAGAAAAGGGGGAAAAATGGCGGACAACCTTGTTTGGCGACCCCCGTGAAATGGTCGTTCGACCCCAAATGGGGTCGCGACCCATAGGTTGAGAACCGCCGTACTAGATGTTTTAATGTCCTATGACAGTTCCTGTGTGCAAGTTCTCAGGAAAATCCTGAAAGTATGTTTTGAAGAAAACAGTGTGCTGGGGCTGTGGTAATATAACACACTTTCTAGGATTAATTTAACCAGTTTGTTGAGTTATTTCAATCTTCTGGCCTAACCCAATTATCCATAAACTAACCACAGAAGATGGCTTTGCCTAAAATGTTAGATTAAAACATGGTTAACTACTTTGTGGCCTTTGTTTTAGCCCAATATAACCAAGTGATGCTTAGAACAATAAATAAAATGTACATGTTTATATATTTACGAAAGAAATGAAACTAAAATGAAAGTATTTGGAAATAAGAGGCCCAGAGAAAAGAGCTGCTCAAAACCACACTGATATCTAGACACAGAAAGGCACCTTGTGCAAATCAGGTCCTGGTCCACATAGCATACTACTGTCTATTGTAATAAAACAAGTAGCAGATTTCACATTTCAAAGCAGTGTGCATGCTCCCTATTTCAGGCTGTATTTCAAACATTCCATTTTAATGACTGGCTACCAGAATATTCTGCCTTCAGAATGTGCCTATAAATTGAATACTATCTTTAAGGAATTCATCATCAAAATTGCTGCACTGTGATACCTTCTCATGCTGTGAGAAATTCAAAAGCTGTTATGTATAAACATTTGTAATAGAGCCAACCTGTGTGTGTTGGCAAAATGTAGTTCAATATACAAATGTTTGAAATGTAAGATACCACCCAAAAGCACATTGTTACAGTTGAATATTGTTTTTTAATGAAACTAGAGAGCAGCATACAAAAAACTGCACATCTCCCCAACCCTTTCTTCATCCTCATCTCTGCCACTATCCTTACTAGAGAGTCAGCAGTGCATGGGTTTTGACTAAGTATTGTTATAGTTACAGATCTACATGAAAAACAAACACAGAGGAAAACAAGTATGTTTAAAACTGTGGGCAATTTTCCATGCTACAGAAAACTGACATCAGCAGCTATAATGTACATGATGTTCCATCAGTCCAACACCCCATGCTTATCCCATAGTTTTTCATTACAGCAAAGAATAGGATCCAGATGCTTTGCATCCTAGAAACAGAAGCTACAGGCTGTAGAACTTCAGGCTTCTGTCCATGCCTGTGGAAGCGAGGAACTTAGCATGGTGCCCGAAGGCTACTCCTGTTGTCAGCCCACTATGCTCTGTAGAAAAAAGACAGGAGAGTCAGACGAGATATTTTTCACTCTATGATTACCACTTCAAAGAAACAGAAGGGAGCAGATATAACCAAAGTGCTGATGTTAACCACCAGTACAAAAGACAGTATTGTATAGTATCTCTGGAGAGTGATACAAAAGCCAACAATCTCATACCTGTGAAATGAAGAACTTCTGTCCATTGTTTACAGATGAACACTTGGACATCAGTACCACCCAGGGCCAGATAGGTACCACTCTGATCAAAGATGAGAGACTTCACCTAAAGAGGAAAGGCACAGAAAATAAGTTTCTAGAAGCAAACCATTGTATGTTCACATGCTCTAGGACAGTGGTGTCCAACCCCGTCTGTAGGCTGGCAACAGGCCACGGCATGCCAACAACCGGGCCGTGCAAATGAGCGAAGCCCCATCCATGGGAGGCAGGCAGCACACAAAACCACGCCCCCTCTGGTCTGCGGAAAAATCTTTCTCCACAGAACCGGTCCGTGGTGCCTAAAAGGTTGGGTGCCTCTGCTCTAGGACATCTCCGAAACCATCTACTTTGACTAAATCAACCCAGCCAATACAAATATGCCATAAATCCCCACGTTAAGGGAAATGGGATCCATGAAACAACCGTTTCTGCCACAAATCCTACATTCTGAGTTTGCCTCCCAATGCCAGGAATGGTGCCTTCCCTATCAGGAAATACTGCTCTTCTGCAGAGTCTTCCTGGAATAAATGTTAGTCTATGTCACAAATGAACGTAGCCAGTGATTATTTGGGAACTACTGACTATCTGTTACGGTTTGGATTGTTTTGTATTATACTATAACAGTGGTTCTCAACCTGTGTGTCGGGACCCCATTTGGGGTCGAACGACCATTTCACGGGGGTCGCCAAACAACGCAGTCCACCATTTTTTCCCCCCCTTTTCCTTAGCTGTGCCACTCCCTTTTATTCTATTGGCTTTTGAAAGCCAATAGAATAGACTCGCTTGAATAGAGTCTAATTCTATTGGCTTTGAAAAGCCAATAGGAATTGTCCAGGCTGTCTCTGCCCTGCTGAGCCCGCCAAAAGTCCCATTCTGCAAACGGTGCTGTACCAGTTGAGTAGTCCTTGACTTACGACTGGCTGAGTAGTCCTTAACTTATGACCGGTTGGGGGTCGCGGCATTAAAAAGGTTGAGAACCATTGTACTATAACGTAAGCCACCTAGAATCTTTAAAAGCAGCTAGATGAATTCTGTCAGAGGAGATTTCAATGGCTATATTAAAATACAGAGGGCTCAAAAATGTACAGCTGACAAACAAAATACAACTAGACAAACCTCAAAGTTATTATCCAGCTGCAGCGTCTTGAAATTCTTCAGCTTGCGGAGATCCCAGAGTTTGACTGAGGAGTCATCAGCAGCAGTGGCCAAGTAGTAGCCATTCTCGGAGAAGGCAATGCTAGTAATGGGACCAGAGTGTCCAGGGAAGTTTGCGACATTAGTCCGTTCCTGAGGAAGGCAAGTAATTAGTGCTAGTAGAGTGATGTTCTACCCTCCAAAGAAATACAACTCATGTCTCTCCCCTGCCTTTGAGATCACTGTCCTTTCAATAATATTCCTGTATAATGTTTTGAGCTCAACGTGACATTAACAGCAATACCTAGAAGTATACATACTTCAGATAGATAGATCAGATTTCAAGAGATTAAAAAACTGAAAGAAAATAAAATTAATCTTTAGTGCGTCGCAAAAGTGCTTCCATTTGCTTTAGGTGATACAACATAGTGATAACTAAAAAAAACTGTTATGTCACCTCTCTAATGATTTTCTCAAGACACTAGTTTACACAATCATGTAGATACCTTAAATCTTTGTATTGAATCCATCAATAAAAATATAAACATAATTGTTTCAACTATCTTTTGATTCAGAAGAATGGTGATTATAACACATGAAGAGTGGGTTTATTTCAAGTTATCCCCTTCTTTGAATCTACTCTTCTAGGAAAGAGGAATATTTGACATCACCCTCATTCTTGTCCTGCAACTAGGAAGAAGCCGAGTTCCACGTTCTTATAGTTTCAGCATGAAAACTTTCTAAACAATGGTATATAACAAGGCCATATCTACTTATGAACAAAAGCATTAATTGACAATCGAAATAGTAGTGATATTTCTGAGTTCATATTTCAATTCATTAACATTAATTATGTGTTCCCAAAAGTATGCATTGCAAGGCTTTAAAGCATAAAGTACTCGAGATAAAATATAATGCTGAACTTAAAGCAACAGATAATCTTATGAATTTAAAACCAGATAATACAGCAGATAAGCAACAAATAAAACTATGTAGGGTGTATTACTAGACTTCTGGGTTATTTTAAATCTCCAAGCTCTAGTTAATAGCTTTAGAGCATTTGTCATTCAAAGCTCTAAAAAGATAAGGATATTTTACAATATGCATGGTCAGTGTCAACAAATCCTTAATAATCAGTCTTGCAAAGTAAAATTTTCCAACATTGTCATAATACAAGCCAATTCTTACCTTTAGGTCCCAGATCTTAATCTGGGAGTCCATTGTTCCTGTCCCAAAAATAAGCCCATCAGGGTGGAACTGAGCACAGGTGAGAGCTGCAGGAAAAGAATATTGGATCACCGCGTAAGTGAGGGAGCTCCAACCAGGTTATTCCTACACAGATGCCAAACACATTGAGACTACACTCACTCCAGCAACTCTCACAGAGTGCTAAATTTAGATTTTAAGTGCAAAATCCATACCACAGCCAGAGGTTTCATCTGTGACCTTGGTGAGAACACGGCCAGTCTGGATGTCAGAGAAAGCCCAATACTATAAAAAGCAAAGGTTTGAGATTTTGTATAAGCAGCTGGCGCCAGAAGATTGTGACTTTCATTATTGTTATGTTGAAGATATTCTGGATTCACTCTCACCTGGTCATCAGAAGAGCTCAGAAGATAATCGCCAGTTGCATGGAGACTAAGCCCTGTGACAGCACTTTCGTGGGCTCGTACAACCTGTACACAGGAAGCGCCAGAGACTGACCAAATCCGGATAGTGGCATCTGGAGATGCTGAGAACACCAGTTCCTGGAGGGCAAAGAGACGTCATTGCCTCAAATACCAATTCTGTAAGACCACGTGTAAACCCGACTCCTTCAATTAATGTATAACAAAACCTTGAAACTGTTGTGATTCCTCGCCAGCCAATGGACCCAGCAGCTGAATCAGAGGAATCAGAGGAGGAGAAGGAGGAGGGGCCTGGAGTGACATCAGAGTCAGAGGAAGGCTCTGAGGAGCTTCCAGACTTACAGTCTGATGAGGAGCCCCTCTACTCACGCTCAGGCTGAGTTACAGCTGTGCTGGGAGGCTGAGATAGACAGTGATGACACACAGCTGGAAGATATCCAGGATGCACGTAAAGGCAAACAAAGAGAGTTGGACAGAGGAATGCAATGGGGTGGCTCCAAAGGCAAAGGAGAAGGCATTGGGAAGCCACGCCTTGGCTGCATAATAAAAGGGAAGGTGTGGGAGGTGCTGGTTGCTGAAAGCAACCGTTTGTGTTAAGGAATCAAGTTTCAGTGAACTGTGTTTTGTTTGTCTTGGACATTTACACAGGTCTGTAAATAATAAAAGAGGATTGGTTTTTTTCCTGCGATTCCAGCCTGCTTGTTGGAAGAGGGGTTTCTCCTTATGAGCTTAACAAGGACTCACATAGGCTGGGACAGAACAGAAACCTTGCTTATGGTTGTATAAATATAATCAGTCTGAGATTTTCTCACAGAAAAATCCTGCAGAAAATCTAGAGCTCTTACCTGGGATGGGTGGAACACGACGCTGGTGACCTTCTTTGTGTGACCTTTCAGGGTGGCCAGGATCTGTTCTGAGCTCTTGTCAAAGACAACAACATTTTTATCAGCACCACCTGCGAACAAGACAAAACTAAGAAACCAGAGCAGCTCAGCAGCAGAATCTATTAACAGAAAGCGTTCTTCAGTGGTTGATTTAAAACACATATTACTGGCGTAATATTGCAGTAACATTACTACTAGTGTTTCATGGAAATAGACTTCAGCAACACGAAAATGACTTGTAAGCTACTATCCTTTCAAATATAAACAGGGAGCAATAAACAGCACTCTGGGGGGGAAAAGGAAGCAGAAGTCTTAACATACCTGTTAGGATCTTGTTGGTGTCAGAAGGACACAGGTCAAGAGCAAGGATGCCAGGGATACTGGCACTGTGCAATCCCTGTTTAAAAACACAAAAGTATTGCAATTAGCATTCCAAGCCTTCTCATTTTATTCACTGACCAGCAAGCAACATAGGAGGAAGCTTTTACAAAAGGTGTGTGTGGAGTGTGTGTTAGTGTGTGTTTAGTCCATAGTTTTGTTTGCTGTTAGATGTTGGATTTTGGTAGTAAAGACCAAAATCTACTGTGAAAATGACGATGCAGAGGTAGCAGGTACATATTAGAAATTCTGTATTTTTGAAAGGCCCAAGTATATATAATCTCTCAGACATTCCAGAACCACAGCAATATCTAAAATTGTAGAGAACTATCATTAATTTAAATGTGTTCCCATCAGACACCAAAGAGGAAATTCACCAGCAGTGTTAAAAATTTTTAGCAATTTTCGGGACTCTTAGGACAATCTTCTCAATTGATCATGTATTTACCACGTGTGAAGCCACCTGCCGGTATCTATTAAGTTCTTCTGGTTTCACCAGCTCCTCTGGCACAGTCTTCCCTCTCTGTCAAAAGAAGAAAAGAAAACTCACTTACCAAGAACACAAACTACCTAGGACAAGCAATTGGAACTCTCTTAGCAGTTATTCTGCTAAGAGAATTTTTATGCATATCCCAGAATCAACCGATTCCACAGCCAAGTTTACTAAAAAGGGGCACTTGCCTTTTTCCGCTCTGTAGTCAGCACTGTGGCTTTGTCTTGAAGCTGCAAGATAGAAAAACATTAGGAAAATTAGAAAAACTATGCCATAATCGTGTACAAAGAGGCTGGAGATAACATTAGACATAGCAGTTTTAATATAAAATTGAAGGCACAGTGATATAGGATAGGCTAAAAGTGTGTGTTTCACGCATAAAATCACCCCTTGAGAATGAAATGAACCACTTCAAACATTTTCAAACTTTTGTAAAATCCCTGAAACAGGCAATTTCATGCTTGAAGTTAGGTGTTTTGCAAAGTTGCATATTCAGACTGATTCAAAGGAAACCTTTTTGCACATTCCTGCTACAGAAATGGCACAATCATTTCTATGTATTTAACACTCAGGTCAAAGTATTATAACTGTTTATCTGTAGTCCTGAGCCCAAAACATTTCTTACTTTCTGGATAATCTCTGGGGTCATTCCTGCCAACTCTCCTAGATCCATTGGTTCACCGGCACCCTGGAAAAAGAGCAAATAAAGCATTTCAGTTCAGAGAAAGAAAACACAGCATGAAGAGAATTACGAAATTACGTGGAACGTACCATAGGATTTGGTTGTGAAGAGGGTATAGCTTGGGGAACAATGAGGCCGGCCTGGGGTTTCAGAGTTGCCAAAGCTGGGAAGAAAGAGATGATTTGGCAGGTTTAACACAGTTGGCATAATGGGGTGTTTTCTTGGACACCATTAAAAAAATAAAAATAAATATTCTGTGCTGTACCTTCTCTTGCAGCAGTCACCTCTTTGGTGAGACGAGCAATGACACGGCAGGCAGCATCATGCTGGTAGAGTGCATGAGAAAGTTCCTGGCGTGTAGTCTGAAGCTGCTGGCGCAAAGTGAAACTGTGTAGCATGACGGCATCCTGAAGGAAGCAATTTCACACATTAATATTGTATGGGACGATATCTGGACATGCTGACTTAGTCAATAACTGCGAACACACAGCATGCCAGCACACGCAGCCCATTAATTTCTGCCTTGGTTTTTCCACTCTTGTGAACAGGAAAAGCAAAGTGAAAATGGATAGCTTTCATAACATCTGAAATCAACCTATTGATTTTTTTTTTTTTTACTAATCCCTTGTTCTATGAGCACAAAATCTGATTCTGGATGTTACACGAGTGGCAGAACTTACTTGCTCACGATAAAATATGAATTCTGGATTACTGTATGAAAATATATATATATACCCATTCATCTTGTAGGGCCTTCAGGATAGCTGGAATACTGGTAGCAGAAGGAGGCTTAGGCCGAATTGGGTGGGCAACTGTGAATGAAATATATACACGCATTAATTCTAGAGAACCCCAATATTTACCCTCACAAGTCTTTAAACTGTGGCTAGGACAGTTCTGTCAACTTTAATTTTAGTGAATTATTTTTTGCCTATTGCTGTGGGGTTTCCTCCAGTGTGATCCAGCTGGGAGTAGGATTGAAGACTATGGATGGCATTGGAAAAGCAAAGCTGCTATATTCATGCCTTGCTATTTTAAAACCAAAGGAGCTGAAAAAACCTGACCACAGACATTGATATAATTATAGTTGGAGACAGATGTTCAAGTAAATCGGATGGAAAGAGCAACATAGAAACAATGGACAAAGTGCAAAGTGAGAAAATGTGGATGTAAACAGAGGTGGTATTTTTGATTAGGAAGAAGTGCCAGATATACATTTTAGTCAAGAGTTGCTTTGGTTAGGGAGATGGGCAGCATATAATTTAATAAATAAATGAGATGTATACATATAGCACTTTTTTGAAATATTGTTGTAAATGGGTCTGTTGAACAATCTTCTCCTTAAACCTGGCCCTGATATTTTGGAATCATTTCACATCTTACAATAAACTAACAAATATTTTCAAGACTTTCATACAAGGTTGTAAGAGATCAGTCAGAGTAGGTACTCTGTATTCAACAAAGTAATTCTCCTGATCTTCCTTACCTTTGATATCTAGCAGCTGTTCCTCAGACAGTGGCTGGTTATTTACTGGATCAGTCCCATTCTCTGCAATATACTTTTCAATCAGTCTTCGCTCATAAACATGATTTGAGACCGGAGACAGACAGGGATGCTCTGGTACCTCATTAGAAACTGCAAGAAAAAAGGTGGCGGTAGAGGAAAAAAATCACTAAAAGAAACATCTTCTGTAAACTGTTAAACTGCCTTTGGGTTTAAAAATATACAGAAATAACAGCAAGACTTCCCAATATATGGAAACTCACAAGATGGTTACAAACAATTAATATTCAGTTAGAATATCAAGTCCCAAAAGAAGATAACAAATCATTGATTTAATAAGATCTAAAAAAAAACTACTGTTGGAAATGTTATTCATGCAAATCAGATGCAAGGCATTTCTTAAGGTCTTAAGATGGAAATGCCATGTATCCCCACATCACAATCTGTAATTTATGCTATTATAAATGTAGTCAAACTGAGAATGTAATTGGTAGGAAAATTTAGAAACAAGATAGAGAAAAAAATAAAAATAAGAGATTAAATGTCTTTCATCTGAAAATATCTTCACTGAAAAGAAAATGAAAAGTTGATAGCAGTATTCGTGAAAAAGACCTGTGTTAATCTAAGCTAAATATGAGCAATGAAAAATCACATAGTTGCCAAAAACCTGAATGTAAGTTTAATCTGTTTTGATGGTAGTTTCAAATTAGGTTGTTACATTCTGATTCAGGTAGCTCTAAAATATTGTGTCCATTTGTGGACCCCAAAAACAAAAGATTCAAAGTAATGGCACAGGTAGAGGACAACAAGGAAATCAGAGGGCCAGAAATGCTTATGAGACACTGAAGGAATTGGATATGTTTAGCTTTGAGGGGGGGGGGGAAATAATTGGTTTAAATAATACAGGTCAAGAACTGATGCCCATCATTCCAAAATGCAGGACAAGGAATAATGATCTTAAATTGCAGAAAGGTGGATTCTAGCTGAACAGATGAATACAGGAACTAATTATTTAGAGAGGTACTGGCTCCCCTTCACTGGATTTATACTAGCAAGGGCTGGATTGTAATTTGGAATTGATGATTAATTTGCATTCTCTGTGAGGGAGATGATGGTTCAAAAATGTGAATATAACATTCCTGCACTGAGCAGATGTTTGGCCTTGATAGCTTCAATAGCCTCTTCCACTTCTATATGGATTAAGTATTTGTACAGTTCATTATAACCGAATTCAGTTTCTGCCATCAATTTAAAAAAAAAAAAACTCCCTAAGAGTTATAATTGAGACATGCAAGCCTCATCTTCATCTAGGAACTGTTCAGAGACCAGGTACCAAACTGTGAAGAAGGGTCCCCCCCCCCCCAACACTGAAACGGAATACTGAATCCGTTCTTTGGTGTCCCGTCTTCTGGAGGGGGGGGGAGAGAAAAAGGTCTTGGCTTTCTTTTCCTGTCCTGTGACAACCTCTCAGCTCATACCTAGGTCTACCTGCAGTTTACAACATTGACCATACGATCCCATTGACTGTGAACGTTACAAGCCCTCAGGCAGAGCAATACTCGGAAACTGTCATAGTTAACCACCAAAGTTGCTGCTACTGCTAAAAGGGGAGCCTGCCTCTCTCTCTCTCTCTCTCTCTCTCTCTCTCTCTCTCTCTCTCGAGCCTTCCCCCTCCGTGCGAGGCCGCAGCTGTGCGGGAAGGAAGAACAGGAGCCAAAGAGAAAGCGGGTCACTCACTGGAGCATATGAGAGACATGGCGCGCAGTATAATCCCCCCGTGGATGTTGTAATATTACAATCCTCAGTTTAATCCTTATGGCTGCTTCGGGGGCCACGAGGCCAAGGAGGAAGATTCGCCTTCCGGGAATCCGCCTCAGCTTTTTTTTAAAACGCCACCACACTGCAGGCCACGAATAGCGCGCGAACCTCCAGCGCAGGCCGGAAATGGAATTTCTCCTCTTTCTCTTTCTCAGGTCCCGTTAGAGGATCAACCCGCGCCGCGTGACCTAACCCTCCGGCGAAAACAATCTACTTCCGGATCCAGAGGACCCGGAAAAAACTACCATTCCCGTCATGCATAACGTTCGGCATAACGCGGGTCTCAAAATCAATAAATAAAAATTCACGTACCTATCTAGTCATGTATCAAGTCAGCAGGAAAAGTAACAGCAAAAGTAACCACATTACTTTTCATATGACCTTTAGATGACTTCGAAAGACTGGAATCAGCCCTTCGCTGTGTTCGAAACTGATTGTTGGCGATAGACCAAAAACGTCGATAGCATGCCCAATTCGGAGGCAGAAATTGCCATAAATAGTTGAAGATTTAGGCGACAAGAACATTTCGGAGGCTGACCATTTTCAACTTTCATCGCTGCCATAGAAACGTTTGGAAGCATTCCAGTGTTATGAGCGCATAACAAGAATGCACAGATAATTTATTTTTATGTTGCTCTTTTTCATTTACTAAGCAGATGCCTTATGCCACTTCAATTATTCCGATACCATGCACTATGCAGTACACATAATCATCGCAATCAAATACAAATAATAATAAAAGGAACCATCATATACCAGATTCAATAATCACAACCTATGGATCTCTGGCCACTCCCGCTACCCGCCCTTGGGGCAAGTTTTCACAGGCTTTCCATAAAGACAGGGAAGGCGCGGGTCTTATTTCTGAAGGGAAGGCCCTCCGTGGGAAGAGCGAACCCCCGCAGATAAGCTTAAAAGAGATTCCGTGTATTATATCTTCCAAAATAAATAATTACAGGAGTACAATTCTGAGCATGCTCCTGACTAGGATTTAAAGTTTTAAACCGTCTTCCGACGCTGCTTGGACTGCATTTCCCAGAAAGTAGTTGGACTTGGAGGCCGGAGCTATTTTTTGAATTTCTCCCGAGGGAGAGGAAAAAAAAATTTGTCCATACCGCTGGAGCTGCCATTCCACTCCTTTTCTTCAAGCTCAGGACAAGGTAACTATCCACCCAACTTTCCTCGGCGGCGGCGTCCGGTCGCCAAGCTGCGGGTCGCCTCGCCATTCTCTCCTGCATGGGATCTTCCTTTAATGCAGCTCACCTGAAGTTTGCGGGGGGGGGGGGAAGAAGCAGCTTCTCGCTTTCAGATGAGCTGACGAGAGAGTGGAGATCACCTTCTATCACGCGCTGCTCACGACGGCTGTTGCGGAAAATTTTGTGGCTTTCCTGTAGGTTGTGATTAAGCCGAGAAATGAACTTTAAAAAAAGAGAATCGGATCTTGTTCAGCTTGCTAGAAAATAAAGGTGGCGGTGGAAGCGGCGTGGATTATATACACGGGTCCTGAGATTGGTTATGCATTTGTTCTTATGTTTCTGGAAACAGGCTATAATGATAGAGACACCAAGAGTGTATAGAAGATTAATTTGGCTTGGAATTGCCTCTTTATTTGGAGTAGTTTTTTAAAATCTATATCCGGTAGTTTGCCTAGAGTAGGTAAACTCTATTTGTAGAGTTGGAAGCTTTTCCGAAGCAGACTTTAGACTTGGGAGATATGATTCGTTTTCTGGGTGAATCTGGAAATTCTGACTACTGAGGCTTGAAACAAAGCAGCAATTTGTGTAAGGGAACAGTGTGGAGTGCTTCTGAGCACAGGCTGAGCCATAGACTTTATTGTAAATACCAACAATTTCACATCCCTTGAATTCTCGATTGTTTTAATAAGAATCTGGGGGGTTTGCTGGGGAGATGCCATAATTGTGAAGCAATAGAAAATGACAATACAATCAGCATTTGCATTTACCACCAGTTACGCAATTTTGTCTTCTCTAAGCATCAAGTAATAACCTACATTTTCCATGCCGTAGTTACACCATGTTGGCTGAACAAGCACTCTGGGGAACTAATATTTAAAAGTATCTGGAAGTTCCAATTAGTGTAAACAGTTGCAGCTTGGTTGCTGTCTAGTGCTATGACATCTAAGCTGAATGATTGCTTACTGTGCCCAGTTGAAGGTGTCACCATTAACTTTTAATTCTCAAGCTGTGTAGGACCTGATTTTCAAAAGCCTTTCCTCTTACAACCCTGTCTGGGTACAAACATGGAGAGAAATATGCTTTATTTTAATCTGTTTTTTTTTAACCATACTTGCAGAAAGACAGTTGAAGACAAACACCGGAAAGATGATTGGAGGGAAACTTAACTTATGGAGTTGCCACAAGATGATGCTTACCTCATTCTTGAGCATCATTGTGTTGCTGTCTTTCATGAACACCTGTTTTGCCAGTGCCCAACACCATCAAAGATCATCTTGGGAAAAGAAGCGTGTGGAACCTGACTTTTTATTTGAAATGACTGGTACTGTAAGGAAGGCACTGGAGAATTTGATTGGTAAAGAGAACTTTCGGATGCTGAATGAGGTATGACAGCAGCGCTGTCCTTATTTTTATATATATGTGGAAAATAAGTCACATACTTATGACATGAGTGATACAATTTGGGAAAATATATAGTTACATAGTTTTCTAGGAAATTATCCAGAGATAGAACACTCAGTCATGCTGTTTAAACAAAAACTTTGTTTACCAATAGTTAGTATATAATACGTCCATAGCCTTCATATTGATTTTTGAGTCTTTTCAGTTTTTCATAGGAAGAAATATTTCAATATATTATTTCCTGAGCACTATTCAGGATTGATTTGTATCCCGTTTTTTTGTTGTTGTTTTTTTGCTTAAAATAGCTCAGCTTTTCTTTACACAGACACACAAAAGGACATAGGAAATGTCTTGTACTGCAGTTTTGGTTAGCTGATTGCAGTTTATGAACATTCTTGATGTCCCCCCCCCCAAGTGATGATATGTAATAATTTGCAAATGATATTCAACTCAGTAAATATTATATTTGCAAAGAGTTAATATAACCATAATCAATTTTAATATACGTTATGGTTTATAAATGAATTCTAAATTGTACAATCACATTCTCCTGCTGCTGCAATTCTTCTTTCCCTCTCCTCCACCATCAAATATTTTACTTGAGTCTTTTCCCTCATATTTCCTCCACAAGCGTTCATCAGCTCTTTAAGTAGGATATATTTTGAGAGTGCAGTGTACCCGAAATGTGGAAGAAAAAATATTCTCTCTCCATCTTACTCCTAAAACCCTTTTTATCTTGTGGGTGGGGGGTGTGCATGTACACACGCTTTAAAAAAGTCAGTCCTGAGCTCTGGAAACTGCCTGCAGAAGTCCCTACAGTTTTCTTGGGATGATTTTAGAACTGGTTTCTTCTATATTCAAAGGGATTCTAAACAGCTTATTCAGTATAATATATTATAATGAGTATCTAATGGATGGAAAGAAAATATAAATTGATTTGCTTCCTCACAGGAATGACAGTTTAGTTTCAGATTGTAATACAAATCATTTTCTGAACGTCAAGTCCAAATCTTATACTTCTGTTTTTTAAAGAACAGATTTTCTGCTAAGTTTTCAAACATCAGACTCCTGATTATGCCAACAGCCGAGGTGGCGCAGCAGTTAGAGTGCAGTACTGCAGGCCACTTTAGCTGACTGTGTTCAGCAGGTCAGCGGTTCAAATCTCACCGGCTCAAGGTTGACTCAGCCTTCCATCCTTCCGGGGTAGGTAAAATGAGGACCCAGATTGTTGGGGGCAATGTAAATATATATATACATTGCTTACTGGTGTACACCGCTTAGAGAGTGCTTGCACTTAAAGCGGTATATAAGTCTCATAAATAAATAAACAAAATGTGATCCACTGGAGAAGGAAATGGCAAACCACTCCAGTATCTTTGCCATGAAAACCCCATGGACAGTACTAAAAGGAAAAAGATATGACGCTGGAAGATGAGCCCCTCAGGTCGGAAGGTGTCCAATATGCTACTGGGGAAGAGCAGAGGGCTAGTACTAGTAGCGCCAGAAAGAATGAAGCGACTGGGCCAAAGCCGAAAGGACGCTCAGCTGTGGATATATCTGGTGGTGAAAGGAAAGTCCGATGCTGTAAAGATTTTTTCTCCATAGGAACCTGGAATGTAAGATCCATGAATCAAGGCAAGCTAGACGTAGTCAAAAAAGAGATGACAAGACTGAACATCGACATCTTAGGAATCAGCGAACTAAAATGGACAGGAATGGGTGAATTTAACTCAGATGACCATCAGGTATACTACTGTGGGCAAGAATCCCTCAGAAGAAATGGAGTAGCCTTCATAGTCAATAAAAGAATAGGAAAAGCAATACTGGGATACAATCCCCAAAATGACAGAATGATCTCAATTCGAATCCAAGGCAAACCATTCAATATCACAGTAGTCCAAATCTATGCCCCAACCACTGGTGCTGAAGAGGATGAAATTGACCGGTTCTATGAAGCCCTACAGCACCTTATAGAATTAACACCAAAAAATGATGTCCTTATCATCATGGGGGATTGGAATGCTAAGGTAGGAAGCCAAAAGATAACCGGAATAACAGGCAAGTTTGGCCTTGGAGTACAAAATGAAGCAGGGCACAGGCTAATAGAATTTTGTCAAGAGAATACGATGGTCATAACAAACACTCTTTTCCAACAACCCAAGAGACGGCTCTACACATGGACATCACCAGACGGTCAACATAGAAATCAGATTGACTATGTGCTCTGCAGCCAAAGATGGAGAAGCTCTATACAGTCAGTAAAAACAAGACCAGGAGCTGACTGTGGCTCAGATCATGAGCTTCTCGTTGCAAAATTTAGGCTTAAATTGAAAAAAGTAGGGAAAAGCACTAGGCCACTCAGGTATGAACTAAATCATATTCCTGATGAATATACAGTAGAGGTGACAAATAGATTTAAGGAACTGGATCTGATAGACAGAGTGCCTGAAGAACTATGGATGGAAGTTCGCAACATTGTACAAGAGGTAGCAACTAAAACCATCCCAAAGAAAAAGAAATGCAAGAAAGCAAAATGGCTGTCTCAGGAAGCTTTGCAAATAGCTGAGGAAAGAAGGGAAGCGAAAGGCAAAGGAGAAAGAGAAAGATACACCCAATTGAATGCAGAATTCCAGAGAGTAGCTAGAAGAGATAAGAATGCCTTCTTAAATGAACAGTGCAAAGAAATAGAAGAAAACAACAGAATAGGGAGGACCAGAGATCTCTTCAAGAAAATTGGAGATATGAAGGGAACGTTTCATGCAAAGATGGGCATGATAAAGGACCAAAATGGCAGAGACCTAACAGAGGCAGAAGAGATTAAGAAGAGATGGCAAAACTACACAGAAGAACTATACAAGAATGAGCTTAACATCCCAGATAACCACAATGAGATGGTCATGACCTCGAACCAGACATCCTAGAATGTGAAGTGAAATGGGCCTTAGAAAATCTGAGCAACAACAAAGCTAGTGGAGGTGACAGTATTCCAGCTGAGCTATTCAAAATCTTAAAAGACGATGCAGTAAAAGTGCTACACTCAATTTGCCAGCAAATTTGGAAAACTCAACAGTGGCCACAGGATTGGAAAAGGTCAGTTTACATTCCAATTCCAAAGAAAGGCAATGCCAAAGAATGTTCAAACTATCGCACCATTGCACTCATTTCACATGCTAGTAAAGTTATGCTTAAAATCCTACAAGCTAGACTCCAGCAGTATGTGGATCGAGAACTACCAGAAGTACAGGCAGGATTTCGAAGAGGCAGAGGAACTAGAGATCAAATTGCCAACATACGCTGGATCATGGAGAAAGCTAGGGAGTTCCAGAAAAACATCTACTTCTGCTTCATTGACTATGCAAAAGCCTTTGATTGTGTGGATCACAACAAATTGTGGCAAGTTCTTAAAGAGATGGGAGTACCAGACCATCTCATTTGTCTCTTGAGAAACCTATATGCGGGTCAAGAAGCAACAGTGAGAACTGAACACGGAACCACTGATTGGTTCAAAATTGGAAAAGGAGTCCGGCAAGGCTGTATACTGTCGCCCTGCCTATTTAACTTATATGCAGAGCACATCATGAGAAAGGCAGGGCTAGATGAATCAAAAGTTGGAATTAAGATTGCCGGGAGAAATATCAACAACCTAAGATATGCAGATGATACCACCCTAATGGCAGAAAGTGAAGAGGAACTAAAGAGCCTCTTGATGCGGGTGAAGAAGGAGAGTGCAAAAGTTGGCTTGAAACTCAACATTAAGAAAACCAAAATCATGGCATCCGGCCCTCTCAATTCCTGGCAAATAGATGGGGAAGAAATGGAGGTAGTGACAGATTTTATTTTTCTGGGCTCCAAGATCACCTCAGATGGGGACTGCAGCCAAGAAATTAAAAGACGCTTGCTCCTGGGGAGGAAAGCTATGGCAAATCTAGACAGCATTCTAAAAAGCAGAGACATCACCCTGCCAACAAAAGTACGCATAGTCCAGGCCATGGTTTTCCCAGTTGCAATGTATGGCTGTGAAAGTTGGACCATAAGAAAGGCTGAGCGCAAAAGAATTGAGTCCTTTGAACTGTGGTGCTGGAGAAGACTCCTGCGAGTCCCTTGGACTGCAAGGCGCTCAAACCGGTCAGTCCTAGAAGAGATCAACCCCGACTGCTCTTTAGAAGGCCAGATCCTGAAGTTGAAACTCAAGTACTTTGGCCACTTAATGAGAAGGAAAGATTCACTGGAGAAGAGCCTAATGCTGGGAAAGATTGAGGGCAATAGAAGAAGGGGACGACAGAGAATGAGATGGCTGGATGGAGTCACTGAAGCAGTAGGTGTGAATTTAAATGGACTCCAGAAGATGGTAGAGGACAGGAAGACCTGGAGGAATGTTGTCCATGGGGTCGCGACGGGTCGGACACGACTTCGCAATTAACAACAACAAATAAATAAACATATGCTCCCAATTCAGTGTAAGCTATTCCAAAGTTCAAAAGTAATGTCATAGCTGGTGACCGTATTTTGTATAAATTACATGAAAGGATTTCCCCATAGCCTTAGAATAGTATCACAAAAACCGCCTGGCTTTTCTGACCCCACTTGGTTGAGAATGAAGTAGAGTTTACAGGGGAGAAACCAATGCAGATGGAGTTCTGTGAGAATAAGGTCTCAGTTCTGCAAAATCCTTTTGAGTATAAAAGCTTGTGATCGTTCGTCTTTCACAGACACTTTCACTGCATAGATGGTGGGAGAATGAAACTGGTGGGGAAAGCATTGCCACGCCAATAACTTTGTAAAAGCCATTTATACTTTTTTAAAGTATGCTGGGCAGGATAGATGTCTTATCCTGGAAAGGTTTCCTTTGGATTTCAGCCTACTTCTATTTCATTCTCCAATGGCTCCGATACTTTTAGTGGCTGGTATCTTCAAATCTGCTACTATATCAGTCAAGCAGGCTCTTAGTTTTCTGCATGATTCCTAACTCTTTTTGCCATTCAGAGCACATGTGCTTTTATGCTTTCCATTTGGTTTACAATTTTAGTCATCTGTTAAATCTGCACCTTATTATCGCTGCTCGATTTAATCCCAACTCATTTCAGCACTGGAGGGAGCTGCAGCCCTACTATTTGCTATGTGGCCCAGGCGATCCCCTTTATGGTAGATTGACATGTATTTTTTATTTGGTCTCCTTGCAGAATATGTCTAACCTGCTTTGGATAGTTTCCTCTGGAATCTCTTCAGCCTTATCTGTTGTGGCTCGAATTGTAGGACAGTTTCTTACATCCTTTGGATTGGCTGGTAAGTAACCAGGTTATTGGCATAGTGGGGGGGGGGAGATGCAAGTTAACAGAAGAAGTTAAGCATGCTGCAATCTAACAGTTATCAGGGGACACAGTCCTATTCTTACTTTAGTCCCCCTTTCAATTTTGTGGAATTGTCTTCCAAGTAAGCAAAGGAAGGATTGTGATATTAAATGTGTGCCTAAACTGAATCACTACTGAGTGGGAATCAGCATGCTTTTTTTTGCAGCAAAAGCCCATCTGGTTTGGTTCCTATTAATCTTAGACTAGTAATGTACCGTAGCATGTGTATTGTTGTTAGTATTCATTCAGAAAGTTATTAGTTTCTTCAAAGAGGTAAAACCAAACTCCTAGCGATCAGAAGATACCCATGTGGTTTTCTTGGTGACAAGATACTATTCATCTTCCTGATAGCCCTTTCTTTAACAGTTCAATCCTGGGTAGTTTTTTTTTTGAGAGAAACCCAAGTTGAGCCATTTAAGTTTGCTACTAAGTATTCCCAAATCTTAAGCTATCTTGGGAGCTTTTGGGGTGGCCTAGCCATTCCACTGGTAAATCCCATGCCTTTCTCTGGTTGCCATTTTTTTATATACCTTTCTGCTAATCTGGAAGAAAAGCCTTTTTCTTCCCTCCCTATAGGCTTTCTTACTGACATCCTCAATGCTTTTCTTTTTGGAAAATGTGTTGCTGACCAGTTATATGGCTGAGAATGTTACATTGGCATCTTTTTGCCTTCATCATAAATGCACTTTGTCCTGAGTCCGTGGGGGGGGGGGGCATTTTCCAGTAGGAAAGGTCCACTGGGTTTAGCAGAGTCAGTTTCCAAATACAGGATGCTCAGGATGTAGTCTTGTGTCTTTTCTGAACTGATAATGTATCTAAAAATATATTTAAATATGAATATGTCTATTGCAAAAACAATACTATACCCTGCCCAGATCGATGAAATTAAAGGTAACTTTGTTGACATTTGTATATCTCAGAAAAGCCAATTTTGGTTTATTATAAATGAGCATGATTGCTAATAATTTGATGCATCTTAGCTCTTTCTCATCTCAGAAATAACAAAGTACACCCAGCAATCTTCATGATTTATTCAGCATTATATCAGAATTAAGGTCTGTGATTGGTTCCTCCATAACAAGTTAGAATCTGAAGTTAAGAACAAACATTGGCTTGCTATTCTCTTGTAACGGTTGAGATTTTGTTATGGGAGTAGGTTTATAGTACTGGACTTTAGTCAAATTAGAGTTTGAGTTCATTAAAGCTTTCAGTTAAAATTAGTGCCAGGATAGTGTCTGAGAGCACTGTTTTATGCCTTAGATTTAGATTACAGTTGAGATTTTTTTAGAGATTCAGTTTACAGTATTTATTTGCACTGGAATTATGGTAAACTTAAGGTATGGAATGTTTAAGGTTACATTGTAAGTATTACTATAAGGGCCAGTATTAGCATTTTTATGGTTAGCTGTAATTGTCATAGCACGTCCTGCTATGTAGCCCCTTTGGGGCAGTGGCAGGATGTTTCTGGGAGGGATGCCAATGTAGCAGGAATATTTTCTTCCAGGAGGGTCACCCAAGACATGGTGGTCATGCCAGCTGCCCAAGAGATAATATCAAAATCCTGAATGAGTTCTGAAGGCTGGAACTGGCTGGAGAGGAACAGACTCACTCTCAGTCCTGACAAGATCAATTAGCCTTGGTCTTAGATAGGTTGTACCTTCACAAGACTGTTGTGCTATCTAGGGATTGCCCTGAACTTTCAGCTGGGAATACAGATGGAAATTTTATGACAATAGCAAAGGCATCATTTCATATTACAGTATGCAGGAGAAGGCAATAGTAAATCACTCCTGTATTTTTTTTAACAAGAAAATCACATGGCTAGACAATATAATGTGATTGATAATATAGCACTGGGAGATGGGCTCCTCAGGTCGCATGCCATTCAACATGCTAAAGAGGAACAGCACAAAGAAATCAAATTGATTATGTTTATGAGACAAAAAGGTGAAAGAGTTCAGTTATAATAGCAAAGACATGGCCAGAGGCTGACTGAAACAGATTTGAACTGCTCATATTTAAATTTCAAGTAAGCTAAAATGGAAGAACAAAGCCAACTGGTTTCTATGATATGTTCCTGAAAGCTAATCCTTTTCAAGAATTCCAGGAATCTCTTTGATGTCCTGGACTTCACTGATAGGGAACTAAAGAATGAAATCAAGTAAATTGCTAGGGGTAAATGTGTAAAGAAGCTGCCTAAGACCAAAAACAGAGGAAACCAGTGTCAAAAGAGTAAAATTGACAAGTCAAAGCCAATAAAGATATTACTGTATCTCAGAACAAACTTAACAGCTATTAGAAGATATAACAACATCCGTGAAGAGATTAAAAGTAGAAATAGCAAAACCAAGGAAAGTCTTGATTTCTAAATGCAGGAGATTCCAACCATGAATTGGTATGATGTGGTAGTACTTACTGTACCACTAATTTTTAACTGTAGTCCTTGATGATTAACACTAATCTTAACACTAGCTTAATCTTATCTCCCATGCAAATATGTGCTGTAAAATCCATACTGCTTCTATAGGCTTTTTTTTTTCTGTAGCCTTTTGGAACCCCCCCCCCCAGGGCAAGGGATGTTTTATCTTTAATCTAAATGGGATTACACTTTTTCTTTTGGGATTGATATGCAAGTTGGGGGTCTTGTTGGACTCACAGCTCCTGCTCAACATTGTGTGGGTTGAACAAGTAGAAGCCAAGGCTAAGAAAGCCTTTCAACAATTCCATCCTGTGTGCCAATTGTGTCATTACCTGGACCAGGAGACCTTTCAGACAGTCACTCACAATTTGATTACCTCACATATGAATTACCACAATGTACTCTATATGAGGTTGCTCTTAGAAATTATTTGAAAATTGCAGCTGGTTCAGAATGTGGTGGCAGATCAATTATGGGCATAACTTATAAGTCTGTGTAATACCTTTGCTCCTTGAATTGTACTGATTGTCAGTAGACTTCAGGACACAATTCAAGGTGCTATAAGCCCTCCATGGCATAGGTTCTTGTTATCTAAAGACCATCTGTCTTTGGTGACCTCTGCCCAGCCTCTATGATTGGACAGAGTTGCCATGCTAAAGATCCCATCCACAAAGCAGTGTCATTTGATAAGACCTAGGAAGTGTGCATTGTTTGTTGCTACACTGTTCCCCCCCACCCACCCCAGAGTTATGTGGCTCCCACCCTGCCTTTGTTCCAAAGAGTTCTGAAAACATGACTTTTTTTCCCCCGGCTTTTGGTTAGAGTAAGAAGCTGGTCTTGTGGGTCTGATTGCCTTTCAATGTTTGCTTGTCTACCAGAGTTTAAAAGTATATTGTATGATTATTTTTACTGTATGTCAGCCAGATATGGGATAGTACCCTAATCCTTATAAATTTCAAAAATGAACTCATATAAATCTTAAGACTTGTTCAGATATGAGGTTAATCATTCCATGGATTGAAATGTCCTTGAGTGTTTGCATCAGTGCTGAGAGGGGAGCCAACGGACGCCCCACCCTCCTTGTTCACAATGAGTCAAAGAAGCAGCCCAAAGCTTAATAGGCAAACAAAGATTTATGCCCATAAAATGCCCGCCTGCTGCTCTGTGCATACTGGAATTAAGCTACACCACGAGGTAAGAAAGGAGGAATTTGTTTGAACTGTAATACTTAACACTTGAGTGTAAGTAGCTAGTAAGCATGTTTCTTTCCTGCATGCAATAGCACTTCCTCCTAAACTACCGGAGAGGTAGACCATCCTGGCGGAAAATTTGACTTAATTCACCTGGGGTATCACGTGGGAAAGACTGCCGTAGTGCTACATTGGACTGAACATATTGCTATTTTCTTTTTTTGTTTCAGGAGATGGATTAACACAGTTTCTGAAACTGAGCCCTGACCAGGTTCAGGCACTGCTGCTCTGGAGCCTGGCTGCCCTGATTAGCTATTGGGTGCTCTCACTGCTGTTCAGCCTGTTGCTCACTATCTTGAGCCGCATCATGTGGAGCCTCAAGTTTCTTCTCTTTGGAGGCTGCTTTGCATTTATTGTGTTTACCGTGCCTGACCGTCAGGTACAGGTTTTACTTCTATTGGCCTTGCTGACTCTCTATGTCTTGCTGGGTTGGTTGAGTGGATCCTATCGCTCTGGTGCAAGGCTGGAGGCTAAAGTGCACAGCTTGGAGCGCCAAGTGGAGGAACTGCAACGCCGGCAGAGACGGTCTCCCCGATATCTGGATGAAGAATAAATTTCAGGCAGGGGGCTGACCACATTTCCTCCAAGAAGCAGCTGCATTTCCCTCCTCCTCTATCCCTTACATTACTTCTTTTTCAGTCTGTCGATGTTCCTGGATGGTATCTTTTCCACCCACTACTATTTAGGAGGCTGGAAGTCCTCCCTAAGAAAATGATTGCACCTGACCTACTATAGCTTTTCAGTTGGTAGTGACATTTAGAAAAGCTCTTTCTCTACTTTTGTCTCGTTCTTTTCGTTCCCCTTCTCGGGCCTCCTTTTCCTCACTCTGTTTTTCATTTGACTCACGGCAGCTTCTTTAAAGACAACGGGCCTGGTAACGAACAATGCTTATTTCTTACAAGAAAAAAAAAAGCAAACCAGAATTTCATGATTGGGGATAAGAGAATGAGAATTTACACAGTTCACCACCGGCCCTTGGACATGATTATTCTACACTATCATGCTCATATTTATAAAACTCAGTGCCTCTGGGAAAGTTAAGGATGACTACTCTGTTTGTGGTGCTCCATGCAGCAATCAGAACATTGTGCATGTTGAAGTTGTTTTAATACAAGCCAAAGATGCCTTTTAAAAGCAAGTTTACATCATTTTCTTATGCATGCCAGTGCTTTGTGTGAGATAATTTAAGACGGTTCTGACAAGTGGTGTTTACCTGCTGATCCAGAACAGAGATAAGCCATAAACAAACAATCAAGGGAATATACACAGGCCTTCCCTCCAAATTGAATTTATACTGCAAGTAAGCAAAACCATAAATTCAGACTTCTTTGCCTATTGGAGAATGTACTGTTGTTTACAGTACATATAAGAAAATGTACTGTTAACAACATATTGTTTGCCTTTATATATATATATTTTAGATAATTTGAATAGTTTGTTACTGTTTTCCAAATAAAAGCTATCTAATCACATCCCATTGTCCTTGGCTGCTTTTTCAGGTCCTAAAGGGAGGAAATACACAGGTATGTAAGCTGGATTCAAAAAGGATTGTGGATATACAGATTTATATTGGTATCTTTTTCCTCAGTGCAGAATCTTGTAGAGTGAACTTCTGACGATGGGGGAAGATAGTGGTTTCTAGTTTGACTTGACAAAAAAAACATTTTTTTCAACAATTATGCTACAGCCATACATACCTTTTGCACACCCTGAGATTAGATAGAATTGGAATGGGGTGAGGATCACCTTTCAGGGTAAATCTGTTCCATGTACAGGGTAAATGTAATCATCATCATCATCATCATAGGCGCCTGGGGTGCAATCCCAAAACAACTGGAGCACCACTTGAACACCATTGGCATTGACAAATTTGCTATTAGTCAATTGCAAAAGGCGGCCTTACTAGGAACTGCTTCCATCCTGCGACGATATCTGCAATACCATCAAACCTCCACATCTGCCTATCCCAGGTCCTGGGTAAGGACTCCATAGGTAGACAAAATGCCAAATCCAGTCTAAACATCTGGCTGACTGTGCGATGATCAATAATAATAATAATAATAATAATAATAATAATAAAGTTGGAAGGGACTTGGAGGTCATCTAGTCCATACCATTTCAGACAAATGGCTGTCCAGTCTCTTCTTAAAAACTTCCAGTGTTGGAGCATTCACTGCTTCTGGAGGCAGGTTGTTCCACTGGTTAATTGTTCTCACTGTCAGGAAGTTTCTCCTTAGTTCTAGGTTGCTTCTCTCCTTGATTAGTTTCCATCTGTTGCTTCTTGTCCTGCCTTCAGGCACCTTGGAGAATAGCTTGACTCCCTCTTCTTTGTGGCAGCCCCTGAGATACTGGAACACTGCTATCATGTCCCCACTCATCCTTCTCTTCATTAAACTAGACATACCCAATTCCAGCAGCCTTTCCTTATATGCTTTAGCCTCCAATCCCCTAATCATCTTTGTTGCTCTTCTCTGCACTCTTTCTAGAGTCTCAACTTCTTTTTTACATCATGGTGACCAAAACTGGATGCAGTATTCCAAGTGTGGCCTTACCAAGGTATTGTAAAGTGGTATTAATGTCTCACATATTAGGTGGGGGTATAAGCATGCAATCACAATACAACATCATACAGTAATAGCAACAGCACTCAGACTCATATACCACTTCACAATGCTTTACAGCCCTCTCTAAGTGGTTTACAGAGTCAGGTCTGCTCATTTTATACAGGGTCATTCTATGAAATATTCAAGGAAGTTTATTTTTAAGAAGCTCTCCAAAGACTTTTTGTACTAGTGTGTAACTTTTCACTAAGCCTGTGCCATTGTGTAATGCAGGCTAAATATTATGGGCTGTCTGTACAGGTAGTCCTTGGCTTACGACCTCAACTTGATTTACGACTTCAATTTCTGTTATTAAATGAGACATTTTTTAAAGTGAGTTTTGCCTCATTTTACGACCTTTCTTACCACAATTGTTAAGTGAATCACTGCAGTTGGTAAGTTATTACCCTGTAATTAAGGGAATCTGACTTCCCTTAATTGACTTTGCTTGTTAGAAGGTTGCAAAAGGTGATCACGAGACCTTGGGACACAGCAACGGCTCATAGATTCCCTTATCTGAGTCAGAAGGGCCCAAATGGTAGTAAGCAGACTTGATAAAGAGAAGGAAATGGGTACAGCAAATTTCAAGCCGGTATCATTTTCTACCAGTTCAAGACTAGATGGAAAGCTCTGCTCAGCAATGGGGAAGACTCTTGAGTGTCTTTATACTTTGTCTGCGTGAAAGAAAATATGTTTTGTGGCAAGAAATATAACTAGTAGCTCTGCTGTTCTTTGATGAGTAAGAGGAGACAATCTCTAGAGCAGTGTTTCTCAACCTTGACAATTTTAAGGCATGTGGACTTCAACTCCCAGAACTCCACAGCCAGCATGCCTTAAAATTGTCAAGGTTGAGAAACACTGCTCTAGAGTGAACTGATTTCACATCCAAAAATGGAGCAGTTGGTTTGATGAAAACTTCAAATGGTTAAAAACTGCCGGCCCATAAATAGAGCTCATTTATCTTGATGGTACTTTATTCCAAGAAGCTAATGTATGATTCACTTTAGCCATTCATAATTTTGCCTCGGCAAGCTAAAGACACTAATTGCTCTATTGTTCATTTCTCAAGCCAGCCTCATTCATTGTTAAGTAACAGCTTCTTTGTCATGGTTGTTAGTTTATTAATATAAATTTTATTTACAGGCTACTTTAAAACGTCTGTTGCTAGTCGTGCCAGTGCAAATAGGTCATAGCGGTGATCAAACCACATTCTTAAGCTTGTTATAATAAAGCAATAATTTTTTTCTGTGATTCATATTAGAAAATGTACTGTAACCTGCTTATATAGCTGCACCAGCTAATACCTCTGAGCCTTGAAAGCCTAATTTGTCATACAAGCTCCAACAGAAAAGCTGTCAAGAAGCATAGATGGCTTCTCCCTGTCTGTATCAGAGCTGGTAGCCCTGGGGCCAGGCAGCTCAGGTTTTGCTGTGGAGGAGCAGACCTCTCTCTTTAGCAATAAATTGCTTATTCCCTCATCCAAATTCAATCTCTGCCTCTTGTTATTCTCCTGACTCTAATGGGGCCAGATCTATCTACTACTGTAGTCAAGTAATCACCAACTGCTGAAAGAACGATTTCAGAATTAATTAACTAGAGGTCAGAGAAAAATTCCAGAAGGTCTTCTTCAAGCTTGGAACCAACAAACAAAATAGCAATGCTTTTTAAAAATGGCATCTAGCACTGTTGTACCGCTTCCAAATACAACACATCTATAATTTCTTATAATCTTTACAAAAACCCTGTAAATAAATTGGGAACTATGCTTTCTTTATTTCAGGAGAAGATAAGTTGAAAATGAAAATGAGAGTCTGGATGCCATTTAGTGGAGAACACAGTAGATATGAATTATTAACTGGGGACTTCCAGATTTGTACCTCAGCCTCTAGGCCAGGGGTCCCCAACCCCCGATCCATGGATCAGTACTGGGCCGCAGCATGCCAGCAATCGGGCCGCACAAACAAGGAAAGCCCCATCCACGCCCTCTCCGGTCCATGGAAAAACCTCTCTCCACGGAACCAGTTCCTGGTGCCCACAAGGTTGGGGACCTCTGCTCTAGACTGCTAAACCCTCACACATCAATTCTTCTACCAAGAAGAACATGATCAGAAACATAGGATATTTATCTCCATTTTCTAAGAATAGAGGCTTAGGTTCATGCCGTCCATAAATCAATTTCATAATCAGCAAGAAATGTTATGATCTGCCTATTTATTAGATACCACTGTATCTAATATATAGGGACATAAGAGAAGTGATATTTATAGTACCTAAATGATTAATTGTGTAATTTCACTAATTCTATATCATATTGGCCACTTTAAATAACAATAATGTGGGTAATGAAAAAAAGTTTGGCTTATATTATTATAAGCATGGAGTAGGATTGGACTCATCATAGAAGGCAACAGCTTGGCTAACTTAATAATATTTAACTGTAGCCCCAATTTTATGAAAATTCTATGTTTCTCTTTAAAAATGGAGTTGTGAGTGAGTGGAAGTCACCACATGGAGGTCGAGCTTATTCTGCTTGGCATTTACAAGTAGATAGTTTATTTTCACCTATGGGCCAAGTTTTGAAGAACATCATCCATTCATAAATTTCATATGTTAAACATTCATGTTCTTCTTATGGATTCTTGGAAGCGTGTACTGATGAGTTTACCATATCAGACAATGAAATGTCTGCAAGCAAACTCCCAAATCCAAGAAGTCTAGAGTTCAACCCTGAGGTAGATATATGATATATATTGTTAGATTCATGTTCTTCCATTTTTATCAGGACAACTACTTGGTTTTTATTTAATTAAATATGATTTTTTTAA
Source organism: Crotalus tigris (assembly GCF_016545835.1). NCBI lineage: Eukaryota > Metazoa > Chordata > Lepidosauria > Squamata > Viperidae > Crotalus > Crotalus tigris. The sequence goes on from NW_024096711.1 coordinate 999,322, forward strand.
AAAACAAGTCTTTTCCTAATGTTGGGTTGGGACTACAGCTCTCAGAATTCTTAGCCAGCATGCTGGCTGAAATGCTAAATCAAGCTCAACTCTTTATTAGTCAGATACAATATTTAAGCTCCTCTCATTAGACACTAACTTAACTCCACATTTGTTTTTTATTGAATAACATTCTCTGTCATTGATAAAATCCAGGCAACTTGGCTATTTGAAACTATTATTTGATTAGAATGTGAAATGTCATAATTATGCATTCTATTTCTAAATGGATTACAGATGCAATTAAGCAAAAGAAACCCTGCAACAATAACATGCCAAAGGTATAAATGAGCTCTGTCGTAAGTTGTATTCTTATAAGGGGTGACGGCAAACTTTGGCTACAACAAGTCTTTGTTGCAATATATATATATATAATTATACACACACACACACACACACTCACAAAATAGTCAGGACGTTCATTTGCTAAATGCTGCAATTTTTTATTTGTGTCAACATTAAGCATCATCCATTTACATTTGTTCTTTTCTACCATTTTTGAATTTCATTCCTTTCAGTCAGCTTTTAGCTTTTAACCTTGCATTTAACAGACATTTTACCTTCTGCAGCACTAAATTATTCACTTCACTCCTCTTGTTCTGACTTCTAATTATTTATCTTTGTTAATGATTTCTTATGTTTTGTAGATGCAGACTTTTTTATTGCTTTTATAACCTCTCATTTTCCCCCCTTTCTCTTTCTTCTAGAGCAACCTTTCTTTGCTTTTTCAATTCTCCTTCAAGAATCTAGGTTTGAGGTTGTTCTGACAATTGACTATTTTACTGTTGGTCAGACTCACCAAGGATATTCTGTTAAAAGCAATTTGATATGATACAATAAATGCTGTGCTCTACATCAATCCAAAATTAATTTGCAATTAATAAAGCACGAATTCTGTTGGCTGCAAAGGCAAACTTAGCAACTGGCTTGTGTTATCTTCGTGCCTTTGTTTGCAAGAAGGAGATTTACATGAAATTAATCCAGTCATTGGGGAATAACTTAATGAAGGATGTTAAGAGCTTGCTACCCATATCTCTATAGAAGCTACAACAGAGTACAGTAACACAATGATTCGATATTCCCAGACTGACGGGGGGGGGGATTCTAAAACTTGCCCTCCAGGATAGCTGAGGGCAGATATAAAAAAGAATAAAAGCCTTACTATAGCCTAACTGTAAGCTGGTTATAAAACTGAACCAATGTTTCTGTTTCTGTTTGCAATTCTGCATCTAGGCTCCCTTAGTCTAAGAATGGCCAAAGCCTGCTCTTGTTCCATTGTCAATGATGCCAATTTCTAAACTCCATATCCATTTTGCTAATTCCAGATGGGTTGGAATTGCCTAACAAAATAAGGAAGGTCATGGTAAGAAGTGTGTGTGGGGAGGTTTATTTTGTGGAATTTGTTCTACCTAGAACCTGCAAAGATGTCTCCACAAAGTCACCTGGAGCAAAGTTCAGTCTGAGGGAGACTTCATCTCCAAAACTGTGTGCAAATGATTTGACCTTAGCCAAACACTCCACCATACTGAACTACTTGGCCTGATGAAGCATTCAGAAGATCTTAACAGTTTGCACACTATTTTTTATACTTTTAGTTAGGATCACCAGGTGACAACAAAGAGACAGAGAAAGCTCTATGGCACCTCCTAGTGGTTCTCCAGATTTTTACAACCCAGACAGAGTAGCTTTCATTTTGGTTGGACCTAAGAAATTTTGGCTCATCTGTGGATATTATTATTGTTGTTGTTGTTGTTGTTGTTATTATTGTTATGAAACAATACTGCTTCCTGGTTTTCTCCAATTCTCCCTCCTTCTCTCCCTTCCACTAAAAAGATGTTAACGATGTAGCTTGCACTATATGTTCCAATCATAATTCAGAAGACATAAGCTATTTGAAAGCAATGGACTTTGGCATGCTTTAAGTAGTAGTATGAAAGGCCAACATCCCACAGTTCCTCTCCTCCAATTGGCGGAGTGGGATAGATGCCTTAGGTGGAGAAGGGTAGATGAACAAGGAAGAGAGCACTGAAACCTTCCAGAATGGGTGGGGGCCTATTCAGTCCCTCCCCTCCAGGTTATTCAGTTGCCCTCTGGCTGGTCTTTGTAAGCAAGAAAGGAGGTAGTAGAACTTCTCATGGCTAGCCCTGTAGCCTTTATGTTTTTATTGTATCTGAGACAGTAGGATTAAAGTTGTCAGTCAAAATTTAATAAATGCTATGCTATAAGAGAGAGAGGGTGAATATGAGATCTGAATGGCCCTTAGGTTGAAAAATATGCAGATAAGTCTTTCTGCTACTATCACTCTGCTCTCTTTGCAGCTGGTTCAGGGAAAAAGCATCTGCTAGAAGCAGCAGAAATGAGGTATGCTAATTTGGCCTGTGTGCTGGGCACTTCCTTAATGTAAGTATTCAGAAATAAATCCCAGCCTAGGTAAACAAAGCTGCCTGGATGTGTGAATCCCTGATACGGCAACTGTATTCATTATTAAGTGAGCAAATAGTGCATACCTAGGAGCCTGGGAGTCAGCAAGGAAGTTGTAGCAAGCAACAATCACAGTCAAGGTTTTCTGCTGTCACGACTGTCATTCTGGATGGTTTAATAAGCAAATGGGAAAAGATCATCTTTTTACAAAGCAGAAAACATTCTAAATTTCTTCACTTGATATTTCAGTGTGTTTGACAACGCAAGATTTTGGATAGAAGCTTAGTTAGAAATCATGCATTCAAAACTAATATTAACAGATTAAAAAACAAGTCAGATAGTATCACTGGCTAGGTTCATCCATTATGCCAAATGTACATGCATACACATACACACAAGCATACTCTTTGGCTGAAACTAGCTTTGTGGACCCAGCCACTGTGGTTAGGAAAAAGTGGTTTTTGTCTGGTTTATAAACCAGGTTATAATGCGTAACATTGCAATTAGATGGCATCTCCTTTGAGTCAAGCTAGATTTCTAGCAGCTTCATAAACATGTCCAGTTTCCTTGGTAAACGATGTTACATTGAGTAAAGACTACAATCAGTTTAGTCCAGTGGTTCTCAACTTGTGGGTCGGGACCCCATTTGGGGTCGAATGACCATTTCATGGGGGTCGCCAAACAACGCAGTCCGCCATTTTTTCCCCTTTTCCTTAGCTGTGCTACTCCCTTTTATTCTATTGGCTTTTGAAAGCCAATAGAATAGATTCTCTTGAATAGAGTCTAATTCTATTGGCTTTCAAAAGCCAATAGGAATTGTCCAGGCTGCCTCTGCCCTGCTGAGCCCACCAAAAGTCCCATTCTGCAAACGGTGCTGCACCAGTTGAGTAGTCCTCGACTTACGACCGGTTGGGTAGTCCTCGACTTACGATCGGTTGGGGGTCGTGACATTACAAAGGTTGAGAACCACTGGTTTAGTCCTTATTGGGACTCTTGAGACACAGACATCCTCCATACTAGACATTCTACATTCAACAAGGATTTGAACATATAGATTTTGCACTTGATGACTTTATAGTATATTTAGCTTTAGAGATAGCTTTTGGCCTGGCTGTCAATAGCTTGAGGGAAGGAAACTTATAGAAACTATGCAGGTACACTTCCTTTTTAAATCTCTCTACACTCTCGTACTAGAGAAAGTTTGGATTTTTCTTGATCAAGAATATAGAAGTTATTTGCCATTGTGTTTTTCTGGGATGTGTGGAATCAAATGTAGGACCTAAAGCCAATAATCAAGGCTTACTACAGTGTTTATTAGACAGCACATGCTGGTGGAACTCTCTTCGAAGAATATTGAACAAAGGATGCACTCCTATTTGTACATTTCAGAAAGGCAAGAGAGACTAATGCTTAAGCAATACATGTTCGTAGGTAGAGGATATCAAGTTACTATAAGTAATGGGCTGTTAGTCACTTCCTGTGCCCATTTCCCTTCAGAAACCAAAAGGGAGGAATAAAGCAGTAAAACATTAAAACAGGGAGGAAAATATCTCCATAAATCAAGAACACAGGTCAGTTTGGGGATTCCAGACATAAAATAAAAAAGTTCTCATTGCAAATCTATGGGATTGTTCTAATGAGGCGATGGCCTTATATCTGTATATATCAACTTGATTTAACTGATTTCATTCATCAAAGGACTGATTTTCCCCATAGATGTTTTACTGATTTCTGAGTCTGGGTCGTGATATTTCCTAGTGGCCTCTCATTCAAGTACTGAAGTTAGTTCATCCTTATTGTCAGCAGACAATGAGAGTATATGATTGAGGTAATGGAGCTGAACAAGGGACTTCCCAACTCACCTTAATTGTATCAACTCTCAGTTGAACCAACTGAAAGGGATCCCATCTATCGTTAAGTGAAGTGAATGAGCAGCTTCCCCCCATCTGCCAACTCCTAGAATTAAAGAGTGAGTTGAAACACTCAGGTTATTGAATTGAAGAATTTCCTGACTTTCATGGTATGATGTTTTAGTGGGCCATTTTAATCTCCCCAGATCTGTTTTGATTTAACATGTTTATCATGAAGCCAGTCTATTGTCTTTGGTTTAACAAACCATAATTTAGGACAATAATTGAAACATTGCCACTACGTTAAATATGCAATTTCTTTTAATGACTATTTTGTAAAAACAGCAACCCAGCAATGTAAATGCACAGTGCATTCAAGGAAGGAAATCATAGGAGGAAACTTCCTACAAGCTACATCAAAACCAGATTAACATACATTATTATGTAGTGTATTGTGCCAAACCAGTGAATTATTATTATGTATTGCTAGGACGCTAAAGACCAGTCTTATCCAACTTAATGCCCTCCAGACATAGTGAGGTTCATGATACATAATCCATATTAGTAAGAATTACAAGAGCAGCAGTCTCAACACATCTAAACGACTTCTTCACCTTGAGAAAGGAGGGAGGAATTTCCAAATTTCACTGCAACGGGAACATCCCAGTTGCTGATGATCTTTCTTGATTTAGGAAAAGAGCGGCTTTGCAAAGGACAGCTTGGGGTCCATTGTTGTTATTGTTCTTCAGCCATTCAGTCGCTTCTGATTCTTTGTGACAGACGGGCATCATTTCGTTAGAACTGTCTGTCAGTAAAGTCCTCTTTCAGTTCTTGCAAGCTCCTGCTTAGAACATGAGAGTATCCAGACATCTGTTGGTCTTTTTTTTTTTAATCACAAGTGATATTTTTTTCCCCCATAGACGCGGCTCTTCTCTTTACTTTCTCTCTCCTTTTCTGCCACCGTCGCCGCGATCCCGCCTGGCTCCGATCGCAATCCATTTCTGCCCAAGCCGCTGGCCTCGTCCCGGGGAGGCGCGGCAAACGGGACGGCTGAGTCTCCTCGGCTGTCAACAGAGGCGTTCTAGGACCCAGCAGGCATCCGGGCAGGAGCGGAGGCTCCGCTCCCCTCCTCCGCTCGCCTATCTCTATTGTCTGAGTAGCCTGGCTGCGGCAGCAGCAACATCTACAGCTTCAGCAACTATCGGGACGGACTGCGTTGAGCGACCGGGGCAGCGAGGGGAGGACGCGCACCGACCGGCGCTTACCCGAAGCCGAGTTCTGCAACCGCGCCGGACAGCCAGGTCCGGCGGGGATGGACCTGCGTCCGGCAGCAGCGCGAGTGGGCATCTGAGCGGAGGGAGAGAGGCGGGTCGGGTCCGACAGAATGGGCTCCAGCCGCGCCACCCCCGGGCTCCGGCTGGTCTTCGCGATTCTTTTCCTGCGCGCTCCCAGAGGTGAGTCCCGGTTGTTAGTCTGGCTGACGGCGGTGGAAAACTTCCTAACCTTAAGGGGGCCGATCCTTCCTCGGGAAGGTTTCTTGAGTTCGGGTTCCGGCAGAAGAAGTGTGTGTGTGTGTGTGTGTGTGTGTGTGTGTGTGTGTGTGTGTGTGTGTGTGTGTGTGTGTGTGTGTGTGTGTGTAAAGGGGGAGTCTCTTGTTCCGACGGGAATCAGCCAATTTGGATCTTCGGATCTCGGCCACCTCTGAGACTTGTTGGGTAAGGGAATCCCTTGGCTTCGGCTCCCGAAAACTATCCCGCGTTCCCAGGTGATCACCATGGAAACACTGAACCCATTTGCGCGGCGGCGGTGTGTGTGTGTGAATGTAGACTGAGCAGCTGGGGCTCTCCGCCGTGGGCTCCCCCTCTCGGACTCCTGGGCACGGATCATAAAGAAGGGGCCCTCCGGCGGTTTGCCAAAGCCCAGAGGTTTCCCCGCGGTGTTTTTTTCAGGTTGGACCTCCCCCCCCCCCGCAACCTGTACATCCCCCGATGCTGCGGGATTTTTAATTCTTTTCCCCAGGCAAGTTCCCGCCACCTTCTTTACCTGCCGTCGCGGGTTTTCCCGAGAGCGCTGTTGAGAGCTTGGAGATACAATTCCCTCACCTGCAAGACGGGGTTAAATTTACCTTGAAAGGCAAAGGAGACGTTTGGGATCTCTATGATTCAATTAGCTTCCGTAGTCCACGCCTCCCCCCCCCACCCCCCTTTCAGCAGGGCAGGGTCAATCCCCGTGGAGAGACTCCCTCCTCCCTCCTCCCAGTCTCGAAGAAGGGAAACGGACGCTGCTTCCCTCGGGAAATAAAATTCCCTAGAAAAGCAAATACAGCTGTGCCTTTCTGCTCCCCGAAAATACTCCGTCGGACTCTCCAGCTGGCTGAAAAGCTCATGAAAGATGGTTAGAAAAGCTCTCCAAATATGATTATCATTGACCTAGTTGCTTGCTCTCTGACTTCACTCCATGCATTCTTCTCGTTCAAAGCAATCCAGGAAAAAAAAAATTCAAATCCTCCTTATTTATATTTACAGCTAGTGAGGATAAGTGCTCATGTAGTTACCAACGACATGGCACTTTAAGCAATTTCTCAGGCAACTGTGCTCAGGAGTGTTTTAAGAATTAAGACAAGACCCTAGATTTGGGTAGAGCACCCTTCCCTGCCAAATACCCTCCAGAGGTGCTGGACTACAATATTAATCTTTCCTGGCTAGAATGACCATTTAGCATTGAAGTTCACACATGGGGGAGATAAAGAGGCTCAGAAAAGCTTATGTATTTCCTACCCTTTATTTGTTTCTCTTGTAGTATAAATTTTTACAAGAGCCTAGAGACAACAAGCTATATTCCTGGGTTCTCACTACAGTCTTAATTGATTTCTGAGCCCTCTCTGAAGTCATATAAACAAAAGGTACATAGCCAACCTGGATCCCAAAACCAATGATCAGGATTACATCCGAATATAGTTGCCTCAATAATATTGGAGAATGAAATATATGGGAATGCTTCCCAATAATATTTTCAGCATCATTTTGCACAAAGGTGGCCCGTGTGAGATCGTTGTTCCAAACCATAGATTATATCCTATACTGGTTTGAATTAAAAACATTTTGGGGCTAAGAGCTATTGGGTCCATTTTATAGTACTGAATCAATCCTCCTGGTTCTCTTCTTAAAGGCCAGCTTATAAGATAAGCAGGAAAGTTTATTATTGCCTGAAACCTTGAAGAGGGTGTATTCAATTTGGGGAGAGAGGGATATATTTGCCAGTAATACCTGATTTTGCTGTGATTGTGAAATGGAGAGTCATTTCACCAAAGGAAATTATGTTATGCAAGATGGCATATGAAAGGTTTTTCTTATGGCCAACGGAGGGGGAGAGAAAGCAGGCATTCTGTGGGAGATGGACCTAAAATCTGTTGCAAAGGAGATACTTCATTCTTAACCTGAAGTGGAAGCCTGTGGCTGGATCACCATGTCAAGTTGATGAGGGGAAAATAGATGAAGAAACAGTCATTTGCATAGAAGGGAGGAGAGGTGTCAGAGGTCACAGCTCAGGGGAAGAGGAAACCAGATTGGTAAAGTGTCCCTTGGTCCTTCCCTGTCATACCCCTTTCTGGAACCTAACAGGGCAGAGGGTGATGTCATGGTATCTCTCAACCATCTGCTGCTTCTTCAGAAGGAAATCCTGTAACACACAACCTGGGGTAGCTTTGATAAAGGGCGCCCATGGGGTTCAGCATCTTTTAATGGACTGATTGTTCTCTAGATCAGAGGGGGGGTATTTGTTTTCTGCTCTGCCCTCACATCAGACAGAGGAGCAGGTGGAGATAGCAAAAGAGGTTGTTTTATGGAGGTTGCATTATAACCATTGATACAGATTTTTGTGTGTACATGTGTGTGAGAGAAATTCATTGTTGGACTGAGCACTTTCCCATTGTGCCTCTGGCCACTAACCTCAATGTAATACAGTGAAATCTGGATCCTTTTTTATCCTTGCTCATCTGGCATAAATTGAGGATAGGACCATATAGATAGCCGTTTTAACTCATGGTTGTCTGTGGTCAAAAATGTAGTGATGTAATTTATATTCATAGCCACACAATTTTAGTGAATACATCTCCTGCAACAGTTTAGAAAGCTGAAAAAGCTGTTTAGGAGTTAGTCTAATGTTTCTAGTTTTCAGGGGGAAAACCCCCACATAAATATATTTGGATGTATCTTGTCTTTCAAAACTGGGGGAGGATTCTTCCTATTTTTTGAGCTAAGATGTTGCATTTATAGTAGCTGGATACTGGAGGACAGGGATTGTCAGCTTTCATTCAGGAACAGAAAAACCTCAGATGAGCGAGAATTTGGTAGTCTGGCACTTCGTCTCTACCATGGATTAGCCAAATGTCTAGGGATTCCCACAAGCATCAACTTCTCATGTTGCCCAGTCTCTGGTATTAAGACATATACAATATCTGATTCAAAGCTAATGCATAGATATCAAGACTACAGCAGTCACCAATGATAATCTCAGCCTTAATGACTTTTTAATCAAGCTAATATTCAGTTCCTTGAAAGAAGACTATTATTCTCAGGTTGGCTTTTCAACTGATTTTTAACACTGGTATCCAACTTTGCACATGGATTTGTACCACACCTGAAGTTTAGCATGCATCTTTCACATATTAGAACTTGCCCGATTCTTAATAATAAGGATGGGTTTTTCCTGGTTATATAGAAACTCCTTTTAATTGTTCATGTCCATGGACACAACTGTAATGTTTATGCATTGTTTGATACTTTAATCCAAGAAGTGGCATTCAAAAAGGTAGCAGATTTGATATGATGGGGTATGTAATAATACCACATTTATTTTGTAGGCCATTTAGTTTTATAAATCTTTTATTAACACACATAGAATAACAGAATAATGGAGTTGGAAGAGACTTTGGAGATTTTCCAATCCAACCTCCTGTTCAAGCAGAAGGCCCTACACTATTCTCAGACAAATGGATGTTCAATCTCTTCTTAAAAACCTCCAGTGATGGAGCACTCACAGCTTCTGCAATTCTGCTGATTAATTGTTGAAAGGAGAATTTGGAAGAGGATGTAATTCAGTGAAGCAGTGTGTCTTTCTTTGTTTTGCCCACTTCAATTCCCAGGCCCTGGACTCTGCTAAATACATTGCTCATGCCTGCAGTTAATGTTGCAATATGACTTTGAAGGATGTTGTATTTTCATTCTTACAGTGGAGGACCAAGTGGGATGCTGGATTTGAATTAAGGAAAGTCAGGTGCAAATCTATTCTTTTAGGCAGAGAATTACCTTTCAGATGACCCCAATTTACAGTTGTATTTGGGGAATGAATCAGAAAAATCTTGTGTATTTTTGGAGAAGGAAAGAAGTATCAGTGATAAAAAAGTACAATTTTGGTAGAGCAATTTGGCTTCCTAGAATGCGACCTTTGGACTAGAGTTGAATACCAATTGTCTTCTGAAATTCTCCAGTATATTTGTGGACAGAGAATTGGAGTAAATGATTATCTCCAGAGGAAAGAGATTGTTTCTATCACTTTTTTCAAGAGAAGGATTATCCCTTAGTGATAATAGCTGCACCACTCTACAAAAGCCCTGGAAACCCAGCAGGTTGCAGGTAGCTAAAGAGAAGATAATGCAGCAAAGATAGTTACTCTCACAGAATCTATGGCCAAATTGTAATTAAATATGTCAAGTACACCACACACTACCTATTAGAATTTATCCAAAGTCTTTCCCAGCCTAATGCTTTATTAGAAGCATTAGATTTCAACTCCCAAAATTACCAGCATGCTTTGGGACTTTGGGGTGGAGATCAACACGGTGTTCTGCAAATATTAATCACTTTGTAACTATCCCCTGCCCAGGCAGCAGCCCAGGAAGACTTGAACTAGAGAGAAGTGACCATGAACAGGACAAGAAACAATGGTTGGCAGGTCAAGAAACAATGGATCGAAACTAATCAAAGAGAGAAGCAACCTGGAATTAAGGAGAAACTTCCTAACAGTGAGGACAATTAGTCAGTGGAACAGCTTGCCTTCAGAAGTTGTAGGTGCTTCATAAGAAGAGACTAGACAATCATTTATCTGAAATGGTATATGTTCTCCTGCTTAAGCAGGGGGCTGGACTAGAAGACTCCAAAGTCCCTTCCTCTATTCTGTTCTGTTCTATTCTATTCTATTCCATTCTATTCCATTCCATTCCATTCTATTCATAGGATCCAGAAGATTTTATTTGGTTATATCTGAGTTTCAAAATTCCAGATACACTAGATCAGGGATTCCTAAACTTTTTGCCATGACACTCCCTTAAAAATCCAGACACCAAAATAAAATGGACAAAGAAGACAATACAAGGAAACTTTGAAAACAGTGGATTTATTGTAATAAACTAAAAGATTCTTCATACATTTCCTGGATTTTGTCTTCACCTCCCTAGGGGAGATTCACCTCACAGTTTAGAAAACCCTGCACTAGATGGTGAGAGACCTTAAGAATTTTCTGTAAATCTTTCCTGCCATCTAGGTATCCTTTAGGATGTTTGCATCTTAGATATGGTATGCCTAGTTTTGGTTTCAGCTACTAAAGCTGGATATGTTATTATATCTGAAAAAGAAGAAAAACTCAGGAAATCAACAGTGGAAAGATTCTAAATCACTGGTGTAAAATATGTAGTTCACATTATGCCAATGTTTTTCCATTAGGCCATCTATCTCATATATACATATTCTCCACATGTGGCTGCTTCACTGCTAGGAAAATGCTACCTTTTGCCAGACAGGTAATTCATAGAGCACTTCATTAGATTTCCGTTAATTAAAACAACACCCTTATCAGTTTCAACATTGTTGGAATCTGGAAACATGCCAAAACTCAAAACCCAAGTCTAGTTGAATATTACTGTTTCAAATTATTGGGGGAAGGGGGAGTAGAAACCCTCCAAGAAACTCCTTATTACTCCACTGCGCATCCAGAAAAAAATAAAATGGCTGCTTTGAACAGAAAACCTAAGTGAAACTGAGATGTGATCATAAAATGAGGAAAACTGGATAAAGTACATTACCGAGCGGATAGATAAGAAAGCCAGGACTAGCAATTTTGAACTACAAACATTGGAAGGATCATTTGGTAAATTCATTGTAATCATCAAGTGAGTTGTGAAACTGAGGTTTGTCTGCTGAAATAAAGGGAGTTTTAAGTAGAAATAGCTAGGTAACTGTTGGATAAATTACAAATTAACTTGATCAACCATATTTTGACTGGCACTTATTATTTTTTTTACTCATTTGATTTTGATTATGCAGCCTACAAAGTAAAATCATTGTTCAAGATCACACAAACTGAGCATTACAGTGGTTTTCTTTTATTTTTGTCTTTACCATCAGTTATTTAGTGGTGGGCCAAGGTCAATTTACTATTTGTATAAAATATTTTAACCCATCTTTCTGGATACCTTGTCTTCTCAAAGCAATTTAGATGACTATAAAGGATCTATTGAGGGCAGAGAATGTGGATGAATAATTGAAATTAATTAACAGCTAAGAGTTCCAATTAAAAAAATGAAAAAACAAAATAAAAATGTATCAACATTTAAAAAATTAAACAGGTATAATTGTGTCTTCAGAATTTTGCTTTGTTTTGTTTTTAAAAAGGACATTTAGGAGACCTTTCCCCATGTCCATCAATCTAACAGCACTTATTGATGAGCCAAAGATAATTGGTAGTCTTTTGAGATTGTCAGAATAACAGCATAAGACCATCACCAAAGTGGGTATAACAACATTTATTTGGTAATTCCTTTTTTTTCAAGAGTTAAGCTTTGGATGTAAGCTGTTCTTGCTGCATTAAACCTAAACATAAGCTTAAACCTTTATTTATAGTCATTTTGTTTGGAACAATGTGAGAGATCATACCTCTACTTGCTATCAAAATTCAACATGACAATTTTGGGGAATTCTGTGGATTACAAAATAAGGGGTGACAGATGCTATCATTTCCATGGAAAACTATCTCAAGATATCAGGAAATTACTAGAGATGGAGAGAGGTTTGAAGGTGTGAAGAGCATCATTGAAATTGGTCTTTCACTTCTGTAAACCAGTTGTTGTGCCAGAGTGCTCTGCTCTGTGAGAGGGATCTAGGAGTCCTAGTGAATAACCACTTAGATATGAGCCAGCAATGTGCCACAAAAAAGCCAATGCAGTCCTGGGCTGTATTAACAGAGGGATAGAATTTAGATCACATGAAGTATAAGTACCACTTTATTATGCCTTGGTAAGACCACACTTGGAATAGAAAGAGTGTGGAGAAGAGCAGCAAAAATAATTAAGGGATTGGAGGCTAAAAGATATGAAGAATGGTTGCAGGAACTGGACGTGTCTAGTCTAATAGAGAGAAAGACTAGGGATGACATGACAGCAGTCTTTCAATATCTAAGGGATGGTCACAAAGTAGAGGGAGTCAACCTATTCTCCAAAGCAACTGAAGACAGGATAAGAAGCAATGGATGGAAACTTATCAAAGAGAGAAGCAACCTAGAACTAAGGAGAAATTTCCTGACAGTGAGGACAGTCAACCAGTGAAACAGCTTGCCTTCAGAAGTTGTGGGTGCTCCATCACTGGAGATTTTAAAGAAGAAATTGGACAGCCATTTGTCTGAAATGGTACAGGGACTTTTGCTTGAACAGGTGGTTGGATTAGTTCCTTTCAATTTTGTTACTCTGTTAGTCTCTTCGCATGTCATATTGAATTTTCATGGATAACAGGTACCCCTATCTCTAAATCTCAAGGTATAATTGTTGCTGTATCCAGGGTTGTCTAAAGGACAGTTAAAATGGCAGGCAACTGAAGTCCCATTCCTTTTTAACATCCTTTTTTATCTTATGCATTACACACATATGAAGAGGGACAGGACTACCATATTGACACAATTGTCCTCCCCCTCGCTGTGCCCATATTCTGGAAGATCCATGTGAGAGGTTTATATAATCTTTCCTAACTAGATGTCCGTTTATAAGACTTCTCAACCACATCTTAAGACTTGAAGGGATTGTAGACAGACCTCTTCAGTTATCCTGTATGGGGGATGAACTAGAAGATTAAATCAATTATGGAGGTCAAAATCACTTGCCCTTTCGAAGTCTAAATTGCCATAATAGTTTTTATTATTCAAGAAATAAAATAAAATTTCTATAATAGAGCCTCTTTCCTTACCATACTCTTCAGACATTCCCACTTCCCCTCAAAAGTATACTGGGTTCCATAATTACCAAAAATAACGTTACAATGCAGTTATTCTTCATCTATGTTTTCCCAGCCCCCTGTACTACAGCTTTAGTTGGCTGTAGTCCAGCTCTGGCTACTAGGTATGTTTGAGTCCTGGCTGTTTCAAAGGTTTCTTTCTCACCTCCCAACAGGTTCACATCTGTTTCTTACAAAACAGCTTCTAAAAGAGTGAAAAGGATAGTTTGGAAATACACAGCCTTGATGTTGCTCATTTATTCGGCTTTCATCCCCTTCCCTCATCAGATGTTGCTTGCATTTACTTTTTATCAAGCTATGGGTGTCCAGAGAATTCTGAGCAGGATGAGAATTGAATTTCTAATAGGAAGTGGGAAAAGCAAAATGCAAACACCTGAAATAGAGACAGGATGTTTATACTGTGCCTTTCTGTGAATCATAAAGGCAGATTTGTTGGCCCTAGGTAGTGCAAATAACTACAGCAGGATTTGATTTTTTTTTTGTACTATTGGGTTGCTTAATCTTTTAAAATCCTTCATCCTGAAAACATTTCAACTTCCCCACAGGCAACTTTTGACAAAATAGCATAGCATTATAAAAGAACCAAGGATTTAAAATAGCTAATAGCACAATTCAAAGGCAGTCTCTTGGCCATGCTTAGATGGAACTCATTAAAATCAGCTGGACTTAAATTAGCCCATTGACCTAAATTTCATTTAGTTCAGTAGGCCTGATTTAAGTGTGACTTAATCTGGCCTCAATTCAATCAGAATGTCACAAGAACATAGGAAGGATGTTTTATAGCCTATTTTCACTTATAAGTGGAACATGTATGGGACACCTAAGAGCTAGTATGATCTAAGAGCTAATATTGGGCAAGGATTGGTGAGACCCAGGTTGCATTCTAATCTTAGCCATGTAAAGTTACTGGGTGACTTTGAGCCAGTCATCCTCTCTCTGCATAGCATACCTTGCAGGATTGTCATTTTTGAAATCAAATGAAGGGAAGTCTCCATGTCAGCTACCTTAAATTCCTAATTGTTGATATCTGAATGTTTTTTGTTTAAAAAAACTGTATGTGTAATGCTATCATTTTGTACATTCAATATGCCTCCAGTAACTGATCACAGTAATCTGCAAGCCATTTTCCAAAGAAGTCCATTGTAAAATTGTGCTACAGATTCTTGTTTTAGTGCAATTACAATTAGGCTGCATTGTAGAATACAACAGTAATTCACTTTATAATACAATCCTAAGGATACTTTCTCCAAAGAAGGTTAAGCTTCTTCATTAGGATTTACTCCCTGAACAATACACACATAATTGAGAAATGACCAGTTGAATTCAAGACATCTGTTTATATAAAATTTTAATAGTTATTGCTTACCAATTTCAATATTCAGAAGGTAAGTCCCTTTGATTAGTCAATCAAAATAATGCAATTCCTAAGAGTTAATGTCACATTTGAGGGAACTTCAAGGTTTGCAGAACTACAAGCAGAAAGACTAAAGAGATTTTTGATTGAATTTATATATCCAGATCAAAATGGATTTTTACCAAAGGGACAAATAAAGAACAATCTAAGAATGATCTTAGATACTTTGAAATATTACAAAATGTGTCCAGGGAAACAAATGGCATTAATTTTTTTAGATGCACAGAAAGCTTTTGATAATGTCAGCTTAACAATTTATGGTACAACAATTAAGCTATATGGACTTTGGAGAAAACTATAAATATAATTAAAACAATTTACTATAGACAAATGGCCAAAGTAATTGTAAATGGAGATTTTACAGAGAATTTTAATATTAAAAAAGGCACAAGATAAGGGTGTCCACTATCTTTATTATTTTTTATTTTAACTCTGGAAGTGCTGAATAGAAATGTTAGACAGGATCCAGAAATTAAAGGTATGGAGATAAAAGATGAAAAATATAAATTGCAGGCATTTGTGGACGATTTGGTATTTATTTTAGAGGATACCTTGGAGACAAGCCCTAAATTATTGACAAAGATTGAAAAATTTGGAGAAGTAGCAGGATTGAAAATAAATAGAGATAAGACTAAAGTGATAGTTAAAAATCTTACAGATAGACAAAAAAAATCAATTGTCAGAAAAAACAGATCTCCAGATAGTTAAGAAAGTTAAATACCTGGGGATATACTTAACGGCAAGGTGTACAACATTAAAAGAAGATAATTATGCTAAACTATTAAAACAAATAAAAGCAGATTTGGAAAGATGGAAGAATTTACAATTATCAATCTTGAGAAGAATAGTGACAGTGAAAATGAATATTTTATCAAAACTACTTTTCCTGTTCCAAACAATACCTATAAAATTAGAGATTTTTTTTTTTTTGATGAGTTAAATGCATTGATTTTGAAATTCATCTGGCAAGGGAAAAAAGCCAGAAAAAGACTGAAATTGCTACAAGAAGCAAAAGAAAATGGAGGATTTGGGCTACCAGACTGGGTTCTATACTATCAAGCAGCGGCATTAAAGAGTGGATAACCCTTAGACACAAAAGACTACTATACCTAGAAAGACATCACCTACAATTTGGATGGCATGCCTTTCTATGGTATTGGAAGAAAAAAAATCCATAAATACTTTCAAAATCATTATATAAGAAATGCCTTGCTTTTGACATGGGAAAAGATAAAAATGAAAATTTATATGAAAATACCAGGATGGATCTCGACAATGGAAACGTTTGTGCACCCAAATTTAATCAACTATGAGAAACTTGTGACATTTTGAATACTGATGGGAAATTACAAACTAAAAAAGAACTGGAAGAACAGGGTATTGAGCTGTCATGATGGCCACACTTGCAAATGCAAATGAGATACAAAAAAGATGCTAAAACATATGGTTTTTATAAAGATCAAACAGTGTTTGGCCAGATGCTATTGTCATCAGATGAAAAACTGATTAAGAAACTCTATACATTTTGGGTTAAACCTGAAGATGGAAGATGAACAAGTTAAAGAAACAATGATAAGTTGGGCAAAAAAAATTGGACACAATGTAGAATTAGAAAAATGTTAAAACTTGTGGGAAAGAAAGTATAAAATAATAAGGGCAGCTAATTATAAAGAAAATCAATATAAAATGTTTTATAGATGGTATCTACCACGTGCAAGATTAACAAAAATGTTTAAAAACATGTCTAGTAATTGTTAGAAATGTAGGCAAAAGCCAGGCACATACTATCACTTTTGGTGGACATGCCTTAAAGCAAAAAATTTTTGGTCAAAAATACACATGTGGTTTCAGAAAATATTAAAAAAACATGTAGATTTTAAGCCAGAATTATTTCTTCTAGGTATAATTACAGAGAACTATGACAAAAAGGTATATATTTAATGTTACATGTATTAACAGCAGCAAGAATTGCATTTGCACAATATTGGAAAAACGAAGAAACACCATCAGAAGAAGACATAATTAGGAAAATTTTGGATTGTGCAGAAATGGTTAGACTTACATTGAAAATGAAAGGGGAAGAAGATACAGAATATTTGCAAACATGGGATAATTTCTATAAATGGCTGGAAAAATGGAGTAGAGAGTACAAATGGAAGTTGTATTACTATTAATGTTAAATATGTGAACCCAGACAACACTTTGTTTATTAAGCACTAAAGATTTATAACTATAAAAACTTAATGAAATATTTATTTTAAAAAAATATTTGCAGAACTACAGGGCTATGTAAAAAGGAAGAAGAAAAACTCACCAAAAAGTAAACATTAGATCACTCTCAATATACTTCTTTGAAAGCTTGAAATAATATGTAGGAAATGAATAAAGTAAATTTGTGAATAACTTAAAATATATGAAATCGCAATAGTAGTAACAATAATTTCATTCATTTTTATTTTTTCTTATTAATTTAAGTGTATGTTTATTCAGAAAATTTGTAACCTATTTTTCATTGATAGCAGAATCCAAAGCATGAATAAACTTTGAGCTGTGGTGGCACAGTGGTTAGAATGCAGTATTGCAGGCTAGCTCTGCATTCCACTGCCAGGAGTTCAATCCTGACCAGATCAGGGTTGACTCAGCCTTCCAGCCTTCTGAGGTTGGTAAAATGAGGACCCAGATTGTTGGCGGGGCAACATGCAGACTCTAAACTATTTTGAGAGTGCTGTAAAGCACTATGAAGTGGTATATAAGTTTAAGTGCTATTGCTATTTAAATATAATGAAATATTATCTAGTTTATTTAAATCCTAAAGCTATTAAAACCTGTAACATATGATGGACATTCTAATATAAAGATCATCAATAGCAAAACATGATGATGATGATGATGATGACGATGATGATGACGATGATGGCAATACAGTTACAACATGGTACTCTCCATGGTACTGAATTAGACCAATAGGAGAAGCCATCAGTCATTTGTCAGATTCACCAACTGAATTAAAAATACTCAATGGCTCAGAGAATTTCCATCTTCAATGTACTGAGTGTTATACTGAGTCAGTGTTGAATCATAACAACTATACAGATAGATTTTCATGATGAGAGATCATGGTTGGTTGTTTGCAGAAAGGTATAGTATTTGGGCTGCAAAAATTCAGTCTCTAATTAAACTGCAACAAACAGAGTGGTCCATATCTCTTTGTCAGATTACTGCAGCCAAGATACTGGCTATTCTTGAAGCCATACTTTGTTGTTTGAGAGTGCACTGAAAAACACTGATACAAACTTGTACAGATGAATTATTGTTTCTTTTTTTTTTTTAGCACAACTTTAGAGTAATTGGAGCCAGAGATAGTTTCTTTGGGGACTAGTTGATTATCTCTGATCCAAGTTTTTAAGTTTTTAAGAAGAGACTGGACAGCCACTTGTCCGAAATGGTGTAGGGTTTCCTGCCCGAGCGGGGGTTGGACTAGATGACCTCCAAGGTCCCTTCCAACTTTACTAACATGAACATAAGTCTGAGTTTTTAGCTTTGTCAAAATGAGCTTGAACACATGCTATTACTTAGCCTTTCCCTCCAGGATTGGGAGTGGGAATGGGGTCACAAACGTAAATGTCTATGGAGTGAGGGAGTTACATATCTGATGTTGATGGGCATATTTCTCCTATTTGCAGCGGATTGTGAATCTGATCCTCCTGACTCGGTGTATTTGCCAGCTGAATTAAAAGTACTCAATGGCTCAGAATATTTCCGTCTTCAGCGTACTGACCGTTACTCACCAGGAAATGCTTCCTTCAGCTCTCGCTCAGAGACATTCCTCTTCCTTCATCGTCGACTTGCAGGAAAACCCAGTATCCAGGCTACCTACCTTCCTTTCACTACCCAGCAGGTAAATTAGCCTTATAATTGTTTAGAGATATGCTTCAATATAAAATGGAAAGCACAACCCTTGAGTCATATTTAGAACTTTAGAAACATACAATGGAAACTCACATAAAATGTCCACCATGTGGCCCAAACTGGTGACTTTGTGTTTTGTTACACCCTCTTTTCAGGATTCTCCCAACAGGAGAGGGGAGGGGAGGCAAAGGAGAAAATGTTAAAACATGATTTACAACAAAAATGTAAATTTGGTGGGACTTATGTGATATTACAATGTAATATTTTGACATTCTGATGTCCCTGTGGTTAGGAATGGACACCATTGATGTCACAATCATAGCACAGTGGTTAGAATGCAGTATTGCAGGCTAACTCTACCCACAATCTGGAGTTCGATCCAGACAGGGCTTAAGATGGACTCAGCCTTCCATCCTTCCAAAGTCAGTAAAATGAGGACCCAGATTGTTGGGGGCAATATACTGACATTGTAAAGTGCTCAGAGAGGACTGTAAAGGACTATGGGGTGGTACATAAGTCTAAGTGCTATGGCTGTTGCTAATTTCTTCTGCTTAGTTTTATCTTTTTAAAAATAAATGTTGCTTTTAACAACACAAAAATTTGCAGCCATTGTATTGTATTTCTTTTCTAAAAATGCTTATAGCATCCACATCGGATCCAGTCTCATGCTTGTGAAGTAGAATGATGCTAGAGGCTGCCACTTGGCTTTGTAACTGGCTAGCTTACTATTTATATGTTGTTTAAAAAAAAACGGGGCAGGAAACATTGATAGTTACCAAGTAAGTACCCAAGGGCAACACACTGAAGATTCCCTGTGTAAGAAATGGAATAGGGCTGAATTCCATTCTTCCCTGGATTTATTCAATGAGATTCTATTCTGAATTCAGATTTCCTTTTCTCTCCAGGAATTTCCAACAGATAATTCCCAGTTCACAGGTTTCTCTACTACCTGGGACATCCGTGCTGTATCCATTGAAGGCACAGTATCTCCTTATGAGCCCTACGCTCGTGTTCTTTTTCACCTCCAAGGGCAGGATTGGATGTCAAAACGACACCCCCTGCCTTGCGTCAGCCTGCATGTCTTCCATCAGGCCCAGGCTGTGCATCGGGCCTGCCACCTTCAGGTAGGTAGAGTACCTGAGAGTATGTTTACACTCTCACAAATTGTGGAGAAATTAAGTATATGGCTCTTGGATGCCGTGGAAAATAAAGCTCTGCGGTGGCTGTTTGGCTGCATTCTGTTGAAGACAGTGGAAGTAAATATGTGGAAGTAAGGAAAAATTATGAGGTGCAAGTTGCTTGGAGGTTCTAAGAGATCTGGACAAACGCCTATGTGATAATTTAATTTTACAAGCCTCTGATATGATCTTCATGGTAAAGAGCCATGCAATTAATCCCAGGATCCATGATTCTAGAGCAGAAAAGGTCAATATTTAAGTATTAAATATTAACAAGTAGTTAAATCTTAAATAATAGTATTCTTCTTGTAAACCTCACTTAAAACAGAAGTAGAATTCAAAGCACCTGACTGGTCTGCAGCATACCTTTCTTTTCTCAGATATATTTGTCCTTCTAAACCTTTTTAATACTGCGACCCCCAACTGGTCGTAAGTCGAGAACTACTCAACCAGTCGTAAGTCGAGGACTACTCAACTGGTGCAGCACCGTTTGCAGAATGGGACTTTTGACGGGCTCAGCAGGGCAGAGACAGCCTGGACAATTCCTATTGGCTTTTGAAAGCCAATAGAATTAGACTCTATTCAAGAGAGTCTATTCTATTGGCTTTCAAAAGCCAATAGAATAAAAGGGAGTAGCACAGCTAAGGAAAAGGGGGGGAAATGGCGGGCTGCGTTGTTTGGCGACCCCCGTGAAATGGTTGTTCAACCCCAAATGGGGTCCTGCCCCACAGGTTGAGAACCACTGTTCTAAATCCTCCCACCCCTCACCCACAAATGCCACGAAGGAGAAGGCATGGAGTAATTGCTCCTTTTTTCATCTTACATAAAATGCCTTTCTTTGGGCAAGAAAATTGATTCCAAGCTTAGTGCTGGGATATTTATGCTAGGGTGTATATAATAACAAGTGCCAATTTTTGATGCAGAATCTTTGCTGTTTGTTATGTGCTGATCTCATTGTCCTGAGCATCACTAAAGCTGGTCCTTCATTTCTGACCATTCATTTAACAACCATTACAACAACATTGAAAAAAAGTGACATTGACCAGTCTTTGCACTTGCAGAGGTTGCAGCATCCCTGAAGGTCATGTCATCAAAATTTGGGCTCTTGGCAACTGGCATATATTTACGACTGTTGCAGCATCCTGAGGTCATATGGTCACCATTTGCAACCTTCCCAGGGAGCTTCCAACAAACAAAGTCAGTGGGAGATGCTGAAATCATTTAACTGCAGCAAAAAAGGTCATAAAATGAGGCACAACTTATTTAACAATTGTATTGCTTAATGATAGAAGTTCTGGTCTGAATTGTGGTTGTAAGTTGAGGACTGTTGGAACTCCAAAATGTGAAAAAGAGGAGAGGAGAACAAGAGAATTGTCACTAAAGTGGTAAGACAAATGCTTTCAGAAATCAGTAGATAATTGGGGCAGAGACCACAACTAAGCAGTAAAGCACATATGTCATGTATTTACTCATCATTAATTGGTTCTGGGGGGCATGATGAGTACCAAACAAATTTTTTCCATAAGAAATAATGTAGTGAGTCACAAGGCAGCCAAACTGACAAGTTCTAGCTTGTGCGTTGAGTACCAAACAAACAATAAGTATTGGGACAAAATTTTTGCATCAAAACATGTTGAATACCAAACTTGATGAGTTTCAAAGCACTTGAGTACCAAGGAATCAACTGTACAAGGTTTCAAGTTTGATCCAGCTATTGCAGTCATTAGTGAAAATGTGAGAAAGCTGTGTGTGTGTATGTATGTGTGTGTGTGTGTGTGTGAGAGAGAGAGAGAGAGAGAGAGAGAGAGAGAGAGAGAGAGAGAGAGAGAGAGAGAGAGAGAGAGAGAGAGAGAGAGAGAGAGAGAGAGAGAGAGAGAGAGAGAGAGAGAGAGAGAGAGAGAGATTGGCCTCAGTAGGTGGAATTAGGCAAGATAGACCAGGCCATTACACTGTATAAACTTTGCATAGCTTGAGGGTGAGCTTTACAATGAGTCAATAGCATGTGAGTTTCTCTTTTTTCCTATCTAGGCTCCCCTGGGCATGTGTGTGGTGGAACTAGAACTTCCCCCTCGCTGGTTCTCTCCTCCACTTGGCACTCTTCATCGCAGATCAGAGGATTCAGTCACCCCAACTCTAAGAGCAGAGTTGTACTATAGGTTGGAGGCCACTCTACCCGGGAAAGTACACAGAGAGTGTCCCCATGTGCAAACCCAGCAGAGGCCGCATCCGGGTACAGAAAGCCCCAAAGAGCAGCTGCACTATGTGGGCCCTGTGGATATCAGAGTGATGAGCCCTCCACGGCGGCAGGAAGTGCGGTTGGATGACAATGTGATGGTCCGAGTACCTGACACAGCCCTGCGCCCAGGACAGCTTTTCACTGCCACTCTTATTCTGCAACAGAACTTCACAGCTGATCTGCTGACTCTCCGGTGAGTGACAGTTGCCATGCACTTATCCGAATGGCAACAAATTTTGAATTCAAAAGTCATTTCAGTCACAGTGAACACAATCTTGACAAATAATCATAATTGTGAACAATTAAGTATCATATTGTTTTCAACTGTTTCAAGTTCATTGCACACATTTCTTACTTGTGAAATATACAATGACTCTGAGCTCCTATATTATTTAGCCAACTCCTGTAGGTGAGATTGAAGATGTGAGAGAGTGGGTTGCCTGATTAGTTCATGGCAGAGCTGAGATTTACAGCGGCCTGTGGATTTCTTGATGCCCATTTACTCTCTGAGTTCTCTTAGCCAGGTTTTCATCTCTTCCAAAGATGCTCATCCTTTGAAGACTTCTCTTTGCTCATCCTAACTTTACCACCGAGGCTGTCTACTCTAGAATCTAGATGGTCTTTACTTCTCTCTCTGTATATCTTATTTTTTACTTGTCATTCCTTTCAGAATCAAGGTAAAAAAAGGGTTACAGGTTCTGGCTGCTCGCCCCACCAGACCAGAGGCTTGGACGGCAAAGCTGGACAAGTTCAAGAGTGCCAAACACCACACGGCTTTGATCACTTGTCGTCGTTCTTCTGGCAGTGGGTTGGACTGGAAGTAAGTAGCCTTTGAGGCTCATAATTGTTTCTACAGAACTGCTTGGTTCACCTTGGGATGAGGCATCAGGCAGCACCTCTGAACAGATTGTACTATAATGCATTAGGTGTTTTTCTTTTGAAAGGAAAACTTGCCCTTATCTACATATACCTATGAAGAAAGCACTGAATTAGGACTCCAGTTACTCTGTCTCACCCCATTCCTTGTAAAAGGACAATTCACTTTTTGCTTGAAGGGAAGTTGAATACTGCATCCCTTATGCTGGCTGAGGAATTCTGGGAGTTGAAGTCTACAAGTCATAAAAGGCCCAGGTTTGAAGACCCCTGGGGTAGATACAATCATGGGGGGGGGGGAGGATGAGAAGATAGTTCTTCCCAAAATCCAGCCAATTATATTGAATCTAGAATCATGCTTCCTCCCAGCACCATTCTGTATTTGTTAATATCAGTTCTCAATTCAATTTAATGAAAGAGAATTTGCTTGAGAAATTCTTCTCAAGGAATTGAGCATTTGAGAGAACTACTCAGGCCTAGAATGTCATGTTCTTGATAGTGATAAAGAGATACATCATGAGAGAGACTGTCCCTTCTTTCATTGTACACTTGCCTCTTCAGAGGTCTATAACCTCTCTGGCTTCTCATACTTCCACCAAATTTCAAGAAAAGAGATTCTGGAGGATCTTCTCTCATTAGGCTTTTTCCAACTGGAAAGTGAAGACAACCTGGGAGGCTTCAGAGTGAGGGGGAGATTCAACACAGGAGCCAAGGGTAGCACTGGCACCTTGTACCATTTTCCAAAATAGAATGAGCTCAACAACAGTATCTAAGAGTAAGGTTCAAAACAAAGCAAAATCAGAGATCTATTTTACAGGGAACTAACATCTGAGATAAAAAATGCAACTTCAGTTATGAAAATCATCATTATTGTCATCTTTAATTAGTACTAAAAAGTCTGGCCAAATATCTGCATTATACTATGTTAACATTTATTGATTGATAAACAAAGAAGAGTAGGTAGGCCCAGAGATGTAACTGAAATAGTTCAGCCCTTAAGTCTTTTGTAGGAATTGGGGAGGGGGAATTTTTTTACAAAAGGAGATGTTCTGCTGAAAATTGTGGCTTTGCCATCAAATTTTAGTCCTGCAGTCTCAGAGTACTCTCAGAGTCATAAAGTGGAGAGAGGCTCACACAATCCTTAGGCCACAGATTGCTCATCCCTGAGGCAGGAAATAGGAAAGACATGGAATGCTTGTTAGAGGCATTTGGGTGATTCTGGCACCATCCTTGAATCCTATTATGGAAAAATAGGACAAGAATGGTTGGTTGAGCATAGATCTTGGAAGCATTTCAAACAGCATCTACTCTGTATTTCTTTGCATCGATCATGCTTCAGAGCAGAAAAGATATCAGAAATTGATTTAATAGTGTTGAGTTTCTGGGTTAATAGATAGATAACCTTTATTGTCATTGTCGTAATAGGCTAGGGGCTAATTATTCTGATGTTTCACCAGCAGCTGTGGCTGGCATCTTCAGAGGTGAAAGTGATCTTTTATACTACCACATTTCTTGGTAGCTCAAACTAACTGAGCTCTTGTGTTTGCACCAGAACTAATTTCTAACTGGACTATGTCATTGGTATTCTGGAAAGCCAGTTTCTGATTGGGTTTTTATCCAGAGGAAAATGTCCGATTTGAGGAAGTTTCAGAGGAACTCATTTTTTCATTGGTCTTTGAAACACGCTGCTGTTTATTACCGTATATTCCAGATGAGACTGCTGTAAAGTTTATATGGTGTTGGTTAATTAAGGGAAGTTTTATTTTGGTATGATGTAAAGCTGGAAACCAGGCTTTGTTAACTGTCTTGTTCAAGTTATTGGGAAGTTTATACATTTCAATAGCTTTTCTAAGTAGTCATGCTTGATGATTTGACAAGATTGCTAGTACTTTTGTGTCTTTAAACTGAATATTGTGCCCATTATGTAGCTGCAGATGTTCAGCTGCCATAAAATTTTCATTTTTTTCTAGTCAGCAATATGAGAAATACCTTTTGAAAGTCTGAATGGGTCAGTTTTTTGAACCAGAGAGTGCTATTCAGTTCTTTCGGCTCCATGGTGATCAAGATAAGTGAGGTGGACATATTATTGTTCCAGATGTTCTGTCGTCTCCTCAGTTTTCCCTGGGTTCTCTGATCTCTTGAGTGTTGACTTCTAACCTCTCCATTTAGGGTAGCAGATTCTCCAGAGTTCCTATATTTGGATTTTCTTGTGGAGAATGGTACAGGTGCTCTGGCCGCTACACGCCCTGTTACCTGGCAAGTGGAGTACCCTGGCCAGGATCCTGAGGCTGAGAAGGACAAGATGGTGTGGGAGATCCAAGTATCAGAGAGAGATGTGCGGGCCTTGGTTCCATTAGTAAAGGTAAGGCCTGAAAATTGGTGTTCTTCTTCTCATGGATAACTGGTAGCACTGGATCCTTACACAATTCCCTTGACTCTCTCCAGGAGCAGGAAATTGTGAACACTGCACTCCTCACAGGAATCCCCCAGTCTGTGCCCGTGAGGCTGGTTGTGGTTGAAACAGGAGGAGATGTATCGGAAGTAACACAGCAGATGGGATGTGAATCCTCTAATAAGCAAGTCCTTCAGGTGAGAAACAAATACTGTCATAAAGGGTGTTCTTCTGGAGCAACACTTATTAAGACTGCAGTCTTCTTCTCTGATTGCCAAATTATGTCTCAAATGAGAGTCGGAGTCAGGGTTATAACCCATGCTTAATCACTTCAGTTACATTTTTAGGGTTGCATCCTCACAACAAGTTAGACTTAGTTTTAATCATAGTTAATATTTGTAATTTAGGATGTTAGCAAATTCAGCTGATTCAGTTAGTTTATGACTTAGTTTGTTGTGCAAACAGAGAGATTAGTAATCAAGTACAAACTTAGCTGGAATTCCCATTCCAAATCAGATAGCCTATTTGTGTTCCTTTATATTTCCAATTGTCTACTGTGTTTGTGGAAAAAACAGACCCTACATTATTACCTGGAATGCTTTGAAATCTTGGTTCCTTAATCCATGCGGCTTCTTCTTGATGACACTTCCCCTTAATTTACCCTTTCTCTTCATACATTTTAAGACTTGGCATTCTACTGATCTAGCAAACTCATGCTATATTTTTAGACTGCTCCCATCAGTGGCTACAACTTAGTCTTTGTCCACATCAAATGTTCTTCCTCCATGTTTTCATGCATATACCATTTCTATGAGAAATATAGAATGAAGCAGAGCAATGTTGAAGCTCATGAAAAATAATTATACTTGTATATCCAATGGTAATGGGAGGCTTCCCTCATTTTCTGTGGAGTTTACAATTTTTTTCTTTATATCACCCAAAAGGACTCAATCTCCCACTGATAGAGTATAAGAACTCACAACAATTTCCAATTATGGTTCCATCTTGAATTATTCTAGAGGAAAAGAAAACAGAGAAATCCATACTGGGTTAAGGAATCAGTGTGGGCATTCTTGCTTTCTTCTAACACTTCCTTAGGCCTTTGGATGTACATCTATGGACCTGAATGTATTTTCTAATTCACCTGTAGGTATCAGATGTATGTGATGCTGTCTATGTAGGAGGAAAAGAGAGCCGAGGGGCACGGGGTGTACGGGTGGATTTCTGGCACCGTCGTCTGCATGCATCATTACTCTTTACTGTCTGGGCTCCACTTCTACCTTTGCGTATTGAGCTAACTGATACCTCTTTGGAGCAAATACGAGGCTGGAGGGTGTCTGGCCCAGTGTCTGAGAGGTAAGTGTTATGATTCCAGGAGAGTCACTAACAATGAGTTGAAGGTGTGGCATCCTTCCTCAACTTAACTCCCTGTAGATGTTTTGAGAGTACAATTTCTAGATTCTCTACCACCAAGGCCAATGCTGATACAGAATATTGTGAGCTGTGATCCCCAACTCATCCAGAGGATGTTAAATTGAGGAAAACTGCCTTATGCTTCGTAAATGGGCTAAGTCCTTGCATTTTCTTCTCTGAACAGTCCAGCAGAACCAGAAGAGGGTGGAGAAGAAGCTGAGAGGAGAGCACGTGGCTGTCGGCTCCAATACCAGCGTGCAGGGGTCCGTTTCCTTACCCATTTTGTGGCTCACCCTCTAGAGGGTGGACGTCACCTGACCTATATGCCAAACTCTGATTGGCTGCTGGATGTTTCGCATCTGGTGCAGAAGCATGCTAGAATCCAAGACCCTCGAATAGCAACACTGGAAAGTGGGAAAGTGGTGGTTGGCCGTGAAATAGGAATAACCTCTGTGGAGGTAAGGAGCATGTGAGAAAAAATGGGGGCTGTGGGGTTCCTTGCTGAGTTGGGATGAAATGAGATGAGAAGCTTGCTTAGAGCATGATGATAGTTGTTCAAAGGGATGAACCAGATGCTGTGCACAGGCTGTTGGATGTTACTTTTGTCTCCGGTTTGGGGAAATGGTGGGATGATATAGTGGGTGTGGTTATGAAGAAAGAGGGATGTGACAGCTTTACAAGCAATCTATGAAAGATACTGTACATTGTAAGCATCTCTACTGACTCTATTTGTCTATCTACCTATCTATCTCCTGCCTGCCTGCCTGCCTGCCTGCCTGCCTGCCTATCATCTATCTATCTATCTATCTATCTATCTATCTATCTATCTATCTATCTATCTATCTATCTATCTATCATCTGTCATCTATCTATCAGTCACTGAGGGGAACTCACTCTCCCTATTTGGTCACTTGGCTGGCAAATTAACCATTCAATTAACCATGACTTGATGTTGAGATGGATGAGAAGAGACATTGCAAAGAATACAGCTTCTGTGCAAAGTCTTCTTATGAAATAACAATATATTCCCTATTTTTCTTCAGGTGCGTTCTCCTGTTTCCGATTCTATCCTGGGGGAACAGACTCTGGTGGTGTCAGAAGAGAAAGTCTCAGTTTCAGAGCTGCAGGCCCAGCTGGTATCAGGTCTATCATTGACAGTGTTTCCAGAACCAGGACATCCAAATGTTTTCACTGCAATGTGCCAGGGTCTTTCTGCTCTGCATTCCCTGAAACAGGTGAAGAATTTTTCTAGCCATTCACAACATTATGAATTTAACTTTCCATCCTTCTGTGTCACAGAAGCACTAAATTGCATTTTGAGGGTTCATATCACTTAAGCTAAAGTTAGACTTGATAGAAATGTCATGTTATAATTATCCTCAAATATAGAATCCGTGTGTCTTGTCCTCTCCAAGATTTGCAAAATCTGTTTTATTTGGGTGGTATGACAAGGGATCACTGTATGGTGAGTTTTCTTGCCGTGATGTGCAGCAGTCAAAGAAGAGGGATAGAAATTTGGTAAAAGGGAAGGTGCTTCATTGAGTTGGGTGGCATGATTTACATCTGCTACCAATATGGATAATGATGCCTCTGTTGGTCAACTTGCCCAACCCACCATTACTATTTTAAGGCAACTTGAGATCCCAGTTTTTTTTTTCCTGCAGGAAGCAGTTCTGAGCATCTGGTTGGTATTCAGTGATCACACCTTGGTTCCAGTAGAGCTTTATGGCCGGCGGGATGCATCTGTCTTGTTTTCTTCCTTGAATCCTGATGTAGTATCAGTGCGGCTGGAAGAGGAACATGCTTACCCAGTGATCATTGCTGAAGGCCCAGGCCAGGGGTCCCTCCTGCAGCTCAGCCTACATTCCCCAGACTCTTGCCGCAAGGGGAAACATAAGGCTCCCCTTTCCCAGGGGACAGCATGGCTGGAAGTGAACTTTGGCTGGCACCTCCTGACCACTAAGAGCCCACAGCAAGAAGATCTCCATCTACATGGTAAGGCCCCCTTTCGGCGAACAGAAGGTGCCATGTCAGGTGAAGCAGTGACCGTTGCAGCTATCACAGAGAATGGCAGAGGTTCAAGAAGGCGTGGCCCAGTAGCACGAGAGCCGCCGATGACCAAATTTGAGGGAGCTGGGGTTAGCTCCTATGAGGATATTGAACAAGTGGAAGAAGTGGAGGAAGATGAGATGGTGAAGGCACCTGCAAGGGTGACAGATCTAGAGATTGGAATGTATGTCCTCCTGGGAGTTTTCTGTCTGGCCATCTTTATCTTCCTCGTCAACTGTGTGGTCTTTGTCCTTCGTTACCAGCGCAAGGAACCTCCTGATGCTGGATCAGGTCCAGCCTCTTCTGCCCAGCAGCCTCACAATTGGGTCTGGCTAGGCACTGATCAGGAGGATCTTAGTCGGCAGCTGGATCTGTGCAAGCAACACTGCAAAGACCAGCCTCGGGGCCCTTCTAGTACCAACGAGGGGTACTCTTGCTGTGCAGGGCCAGAAGGAACTTTGGAAGCTTTGGCCTCAGAGGCCCCAGCTCCATTACCAGAGCCAGAAACAGGGGTCTCTGCTAATAATTTGGGCCTGACTGCATCAGGGAACCCAGCACTGACCAGCACCTTGTCCAGGAAGAAAGAGGGCAGGGATGTGGGTGGCCGGCGGAAACGTGTAGAATTTGTGACCTTTGCTTCACCATCTATCTCTGCTCCAAGCCCCCCTGTTTCTGGACCAGTAGTTCAGTCCATCCTGGTAGCCAGCGAAGACGACATTCGTTGGGTGTGTGAGGACATGGGGCTGCATGATCCAGATGAGCTGCGCAGCTACATGGAAAGGATTCGAGGTAGCTCCTGATCTGCCCTAGCCCATTCGTATGGGCAAACCAATAAGATGGTCATCCCCTTAGATGCTCTCCTAGGATCAGTCAGCTGAACTCTCTACCTGCTTCTTTTTAAATAAGGGCTCTCCACAATAGTACACCAGCCTTGGACTAGTTTGTGAGGAGAAAATGAGCCAGAGATATTTCTGCTGCTCTCTGTGTTTGAGTCCCACTTCCTTGGCTGTGTTATCCTTTTCATTCTGGTTAGAGGCATTCTCTCCACCTATTATTCTCTCAGGAGAACTAGCACATTCCTCCTGGGAAGAGAGCCCATGTGTGCTCATTGCTTCTCCCTCTACCCCCTAAAAAAACTTTTAGTAGGTGTGGATGAGGAGTTTGCAGACTGGAAAGTAGCTGAGAGGTAGGCTGGCTGCAATGTACTGTGGAGGTGATCTAGGGGGCTGATCCAAGATCTCACATATTACGTTGACCCTCATTGCCAGTGTGTGTCCATTGTGATGATATGAACAACGAGTGTCTTTCTGTCCTTCCTGTGGTCTGAGCCTGGGGCTCTGCCCCTCCCCCCTCCCCCCTGACCCCTCCCCTAAAGCTGGGCAAGGACAGAGCTCCAGGGAGCACTGGCTGGGCCTTTTCCACCCTGGTTGTGTGCCTGGTGTCCTTAAGAGTTTTTGTACAATCGCTCATATTTTATACCGTACTATTGGGAGGCTGCCAGGCAAGTCCTTTATTTATGGAAGATTTTTAATTCTTACATTGTTAAAAAAAAAAGTAAAATAAATAATAACTAAAAATGAAAGGTGTGTCATTTTTGTGCAGTCTGATTTATTTGTGTTTCCTTGGTAATAGAGAAGTAGTCATCTCTGCTGTAGGGATTAAATCCAAACACCTAACAATTCCTTTAATTTTGAATGTTTGTGGACTTGATCCTAGCCTAGGGCCAGTGTATCATCCCTGTTGCAATTCAAGAGATCTTCTGAATAGCTTGACTTCACTTAAACTTTCTTTATGAGAAGCTATTTGAAACTATAAATACAGATAATTCTTAATTTACAACCATTCTTTTAGCTACTCTTCAATTTACAATAGCATTGAAAAAAGTGATTTATGACTGGTTCTCACACGCTTACAACTCTTATAGCATCCCCAGGCTCACTTGATCAAAATCTGAGCATTTGGCAATTGGCATGTACCTATGATGGTTGCTTTATGCCAAGGTCATGTGATCACTTGTGAATTTCCCAGCAAGCTTCCAACAAGCAAACCCAATGGAGAAAGCCAGATTTGCTAATTGAGTGTGACTCATTTAACAACCACTTTGCATAGCAAAGAGAAATTCTGGTACAAATTTGAGGACTATCTGTAGTATAAAATTAGTTCCTAGCAAAGAACTCTCTATATCAGTGTTTCTCAACTTCATCTACTTTAAGATGCATCCCAAGGCAGGGTTGGCCAGGGAATTCTGGAAATTGAAGTCCATGCATCTTAAAATGGTGGAGGTTGAGAAACATTGCTGTATCTATTAGTTATTTACCAAACTTTGCAACTAGGAGGCAGCTTATAGAAAAGGAAAACACAGAGATAGATTTATGACATGTATTAACAGGCTCTGGTAGGTGGTGGGGAATGAGAATTGCTGAATCAACTTCATGCAGGGTGTAGCATCTAACTAAATAATAGCGCTCAATAAAACTGAGGGCAATAACATATTAGGTGATATAGCTGGTGTTTAAATCACATGACTGATGTATGTTTGGTTGCTGCTTTCCTAAGCTTACTAGCAGTTGCACCAGTTCTCCTCCGGCTGCAGTGACAACTTCCAGGTTCACTATTCGGTCCTTGTACTTTTTCAATGTGTATCGGCAAGAGACCTTTTGGAAATGTTGCTCTTCACATCCTTCCATGCTATATCTGCTAAAATGTTTATCTTCTATGCAGCAATTTCTAGACTTCCTGCATTCTAAAAATTGTCAGCTCTGTGCAGAGCTCTCCCCAGCTGTCTTAACCAACTTTCTCCTTCCTAGGCCTCCTCAAATAAAATAGTAAACTACAGATCATCAATTGCAATTTTTTTCAGATTAAATTTCATGTCACTGCTAAAATAGCTTTATTTCTCATCAGTCCTATATTCCTGGTTATGTCTAATATTATACAAGTGTGGAGAGTGTACAGGATGGTCTTGAAAGACAGAAGGAAGATCTGTTACTAAGGCAACAATCAGACAAGTGTGGCTTGAATCCAGGCCAAAAAAATGGATTTACAAAAGCACCTCAGACAATTCTCCCAGTCCCTTCTCTGTTCACATGAAGATAGAAGAGGAAAGAAGGGAGGCACAAGATTTTGTTACTGTAGCTATTCTAATAAAAGTAGATTTAGGTCCCATTTGGTATCTGTTTTTAATCTGGTCTACTTTACTGGGCTAACAACTGGTGAACTGTCAAGCATGAAGTTTTATAGAGTTAACATTTGAGTTTTAAAAATTCAAGAGCAAATTGAATGCTTGGAAAACTGGATCTGAAATAAGCAACCCCAATACAGTAAATTTAATGTTCCAATCCAGATCAAAAATCTTAAAAGCACATTCATTCATTCATTCATTTTTCACATTTTTAAACCGTCCATCTCCTTCACTTTTATATTGATTTTAACTACTGCATCTCCTTGGTGGACATTTTTCATACCAATTACTTGGGTCAAATCTCTTTTTCAATTCTGTCTCTGAGATTTTGCAACAATACTTGTAATTTCCATTCTTGCCAAAGGAATAATGGATTTCATATCAATTTCAAACAATTTCCTAAAAGGTTTTTGTTGTTGCTGAAGTTTTAAAGATTTTATACATGAATGCAAGAATGCATTTGTCCAAAATTAAAGCCCCACATGTTTTAACTAGTCACTATGTGCCATTCAGTCACATAACTGTAGCTCCCTTTATACATGTCCATATGCATAATACAATATTTCTGTATTATTCAGATCTCACATCCAATAATACTTGGAAGCAAAGGTACCCATGTCCACAGATGAAGGACAATGCATTATTTATTTAAAGAAATAAATGTTGCTACTGGTAATATGCATCTTTAAAACTGGGGTAGGTTGCTGAAAAAGGAACTTCCAGTACATTCCTATTACATTAACAAAAGTTAGCTATAAATACAAGGTTTTGTTTCATAATTTTGATCCCCATGAAGTCTCCATTTGCAAGACTGATATTTGGCTGTAAAGTATCCAAATTACGTGAATGTCTATGTACAAGTATATACAGCATGTATGTCATTCTCCTTTTTTTAAGTATTTAATTTTGCCTCTGCCAAAAATGGTTCAGCTCAAAGGAGATTGTAAGTACTAAGAGGGGCAAGAACCATTTTCATGGATTAAGAAACGATCTATTTAACTACAGCCTAGCTTCCCCATAACTCCACCATTCATATTCAGTTTCTTCTTAATACTTTGAATAAGAAACTGTAGTTTTTAGTACCCTGATTATCTGCCATTGTTGGTAGTCTTCTGGATTGCTTTCTCAAATTGTCATTAATATAGCCTTCATAACATTTGAATCAGTTAACTTTCTGCAACAGCCATAGCACTGAACACTATGATGAGAGCTGGAGAGCATAGGTGCCTTCTTGCAGTCCTGAAAAATGCTATCAGTTGTTCTCTCAGCTGGTGGGTCGCTGTTGACGCTCATAGCAGATGGAGATGAACATAAAGAGGATGCATGTTACCGCCTGAATCCCACCTAGGAGGAAGAAATAATAATCCATCTGACATTTGTTGATGTTTCCTAGGGAAGAAAGAGAGAGCAAAAGAGCCTTTAGTATACAGCAGAAGAAAGATGTCTTCTTGCATTCTTCAGCCTTCACAGGTCCATAAATCCTTTGTGTACAACAGTCTTTTGACAACACATTTTTAAATAATTTTCTGTAGGTCTTCTCCAGTCTACATGCCATTACCAAAAGATGTTCAATATCGCTGGAGAACAGTGAAAACTCTTTGAATGGCTCCTCCATTCTCCTTAGTGGAGGAAGTTCCCTGGGGCTAAAGCATAAGGAAGATGCTCACCAAAATCTTCTGGGCAGTGCATCCAACCATTGGTTGGCAGGGAGAGCAAACTCAGGAGACCAGATCCTAAAAGAGATCCAACTCCAGAAATGAAGAAGAAAAGACCCATGATTGCTCCTTGCATGGATTTGGGAGCTTCAGAGTAGGCAAACTCCAGCCCTGGAAAAGTAGAAAGAATTTGAAGGATTAGCAAGCTAGAGGAGCACATTTAAAGTAGGTCTGAAGGATAGTTCAAGCTTCTGAAGTCATGGTGAGAAAACTCTGTGTTTTTTCATCTTTTGGTGCAACTAGCTGCACTACATTCAGACCAGGAAATTCTGGCTTAATGCCGATATAAGAACAACAGGGAATAAAACCTTGTTTCCTGGCTTACCCGAAATGCTGGCAAAGATTTCACTGATTCCAATGAGTAAATATTGAGGGATTTGCCAGAAGATGGAGAGTGGGGCTGCAAAGTATTCATCTTTCCCAATTTGTTGTGAGATTGTGTGGTTGTTCTTCACATATTGCAGCCGCTTAGTCTCCAGGAAACCTAGATAGGAGAAAAGCATTTAGATCCAGAATACAATTGTGAAGAACGTAACTCACAGTTGAGGCAGATTTTTAAAAATTAGAAAATAAGTGGTCATTTCTTTGTTATATTAGGTATAAAGTATTTACTATAGATATAAAATACTTACTAGACTACCCATGTCCAATTGGGTTATTGTTTCAGAGATATTTCCTTACCCTAAACAGAAACACAATGAACAAAGGTGGCAAAAAAGCGGTGGAAGCAGGAGGATCTTCCGACATCCTGTCAACTTCCCCTTTGAATTTCCATGTGGGAATCTGGCAGGAAGCATTGGAAATCTCCCCTTCCTTTCCTTTCCTTTCCTTCCCAGCAGACAGATAAGTGACTGCTGCTGGATGGGAGAGGGAGGAAGGGATTGTGAGACTGGCTGGGAAATTGTTACAGAACTTTGAAAATGAAGATCATAGGACTGCAGTAGTATAGCCCAGCAATGCAGCAGCAGCCAGTAGCACTGAAGTAGCCAGAACCTCCCCAAATTTCATTCCCTCTGGAATCACAAGTCTTGGATTTACATTCTGTAAATTAGCCCATTGGAGGTACCTTGGTTCAAAAATTATTGCCCTATGATTCTCCCAGTTAAAAGTCATAACAAGAGTTTTAGTATGTCTAACCAACAGTAGTATATCCTGTTTAAAAAGGAACCACATGAAGCACTTCACACTTTAGGATATTCTACAGCCTGATCATCAGCTCAAGTGCACAGCTTTAATTTGGTCCAGAATTTGTTCTTGTTTCAGTCTATGGTACAATTAATAACCATCTCCATAGCTACAATTTGAAAGTATCCATTTTTTTTTACTTTCTCAAGTGTCCAAATTTCAGAACACATAACACCTTTTGAGAACAACATCAAAACAGACCATTCAAAATTTTAACTGGAAAACCGGATACTCTTTTACTCACATCCCCCACTTAAAACACACAAAGAACTAGAAGAAAAGATTATGCTTGGCAAGGATGAGGGAGATGTAGATTTGGTAAGAGATTAATGGAGTTGAAAGAGATCATTGGAACATCCTCAGAACAGCTCTGGGCTTTCATCAGGACAGGTTGGGATGCCAGGCACTTGAGCATTCAGTCTCTTGCTTGGATGCAACCTATTTTCATGTTTGGTGGACTTGTAAAGTTATTAAAGCCTTCTGGATTATGATTTGGTGGAACATTCAAGAGGTTTTTAAAAGGAAGATTAAGTGTACTTCCCAACTGTTTCTTTTTGGAATTTTTGTGGATTTTAATGTTAAAGAAACTATTTTAATGTTGAATTTAATAACAGCAGCAAGATTACTGGTGGGTCAATATTGGAAGAAGGATACTCTGCCTTCTTTAGAAGAATGGGTATTTAAGGTTTCTAATTTAGCAGAAATGGCTAAAAGTTCTGCTTATTTAAAGGACCATTCACAAGAGAGATATTTTAACGTATGGAGAAGATGGATAGAATATGTTCAGAAGAAATATGGAACTACAAAGTTTCACTTATTCTATGAGTAATGGTTTTGTTTATAAACTTATGATGTTAAAGTTTGAAGAGGGTTAAGGGTTTTTATGATTTTGTTCATTGTATAATTAGTAAACTTAAATAGATTATGTTGAATATGTTTGCATAATCCTGTATTTTGCTCTGGGAAGTCGGGGGGGGGAGGGGGTGGGGGTGGATGGGTTGAAGTTTAAGTAGCT
Organism: Crotalus tigris; assembly: GCF_016545835.1. Taxonomy (NCBI): domain Eukaryota; kingdom Metazoa; phylum Chordata; class Lepidosauria; order Squamata; family Viperidae; genus Crotalus; species Crotalus tigris. The sequence continues at coordinate 1,035,467 of NW_024096711.1, forward strand.
CAGATAAAGTAGAAATAGTCTTATTGTATATAATATTAATGTTTTAATTTTGAAAGAGGAACTGCTCGGGCATTTCCCCTGGACCGCATCAAGAGGGAGAAGAAGAAGGTGAGAAGTAAGTAGGAAGGTGAAGGTGAAGGAGGAGAGGGGGGTGAGTGAAGAAAAAGAAGGAAAGAAGTAAGTTGGTTTGAGGTGGGATGCGGTTTGGGGGGAAATGGGCGGGCAAGACCGAATGTGGTGTGTATCAATTTGTTTTATTTTTTATCTGAAGTATTTGTAAGATTGTTATGTATTGTAAAATTGAAAATAAAAATTTTTACAAAAAAAAAAAAAAAAAAGAAAGAGAAAGATATCATTGGAACATCCTCAGAACAGCTCTGGGCTTCCATCAGGGACAGGTTGGGATGCCAGGCACTTGAGCATTCAGTCTCTTGAGAGTATATAAGTATGTTGGCTTAAATGTTAATTATCAAGGTTCTTAATAACTGAGATATAGACCGTACTGTACAGAATAAAGGCATTGTTTCCCTTGAGTCAGGTTTCTATTAACTACTTGATTGATTGACTACATTTTATACTACCAGACTTAAAAAAAAACCTCCTTGTATAAGATACAGTACAAACCTCAAAAAAAAAAGGTTAAAAATCAAGATAAAACAAGATCTACAACAATATAACTGCATTATGATGACTATTCCCTGCACAAATCCTTTTAGGACTACTTTGTTCTGGCAGGCTAACAATGAAGGAAGTAGCCTGATTTTCAGAGGAAGATTATTCTGTAATATGGGAGTTGCAACTGTCCATGAGCCTTCAATGCGTGCACTTTGGATGCCTTAAAAGATGTTGGTAGTGCTGGGTGAACTAGCTACGTCTATAGAGAAAAGGAATACTGTAGGTACTTTGGTGCCAAGCTTTACAAGGCTTTATAGGTCAAAAATAGCACTTTGAATTGCATCAGGAAAGCTACTGGAAACTAGTGCAGTAACCGTTAAACAGATGTTAGCTGATTACAGTAATTTTGATTTGCTGCTGTATTTTTCAAGGAGGCATAGATCTTATTACAGTAAACCAAATTGGGGCAATAGTGTGAACAACTACACAAGTAACATTTTCACACAATACAGAAATGGTTTGCATTGCCTTCTTTTAAGGTGCAGAAGCGAAGGTGGCCAACATTTCACTTTAAAGCTTGTTTGCTCTAATATACAAAGGAGAAAGCAAGAAGATGGAAATTAAAAAAAAACACACAAAGACAAAAAAGAGGAAAGGAAGAAACAAGAGGAAATCGGAGTTGTTGTTTTTAACATTGCATTAAACTTTGACCACATAGAACAATAATAGCCCATCTTTCCTTTATATCAGTAGAGAGCTAATTCAAAAATAGATGAATATGTGTCATTAACTGGTTTCTTTTATATGCCCAGTGAGGCATTGTTTTCCAGGTCAATCTCATAGCCTGCCATTGGTAGACCCACTTTTGATGCCATCTCTGCCTTTCAAATACAACTTGTTCCATATCTGCCATTACTTCCATAACATCTTTTGGACACAGTCTATCCATAGAAGCAAACATTCCTATTGACATTGTTGGTACTAACTTCTGATTCCATTTTTCAAAAGTGTCCTTCAGTATTTTCAATGTTTTAACGTTTTGCATCATTTTATAAACCCCAGTTAATTAGCTGGCTCATGCATTTTTCTTCTTTAATAAAAATCTTTAGTTCCCTCTAGTGTCTAATTTTTAAAATTGCTTATCTTTATTATGTCTTACTAAAAACAAATCTATTTCCTTTGGGAAGGACTCCTTACAAATACAATTAATTCATTTAAAAAAGTGATTAGAAAAGAAAATTCATGAACCTAGTAACCTTTAAAGGGCAAATATCAAATTTGCAAGCAGGATGGCTGTTCTTGTTGTCTTCCAGTTTTCAAAATCTATTGGGGACTGCTTCTTGTGGTCTTGTGAGGAGCAACTATTCAGAGTTGTGGATGATATTCATCTTCCCCAAAACATATTAACAAATGCATAATTATTAACAAATATATGTATATCAACCTAGAATTGGACAATCATGGGACAAACCCATACCATATATCTAAGTATCTCCTCCATAATTTTATATTTGTAGAATTATGAAGTTGGCCGACAGTTTTTTTCTAAATATTTTCTGATGGGTGCAATAAATATGAAAAAAATTATTTTGTTTAACTAAACTTATCTTACAATTATAGGAAACAACATTGTTTATTTAATTTTATTCCAAACTTCTCACAAATAACCAATACTCATCTTAGTAAACCTTTTAAATACTATGCATTTTATATACTGTATATACTGTACATTCAAAATCATTCAAAACAATTTTAGTACTAACAGTCACTCAGATTTTATATGTGCAGCTATTGGAGTTGGATCAAATTATACAATTAGAAGATTTAATTGAATGAACAGTCATTCTGCAGCTTTAGACACTGCAAATTGTTGCAAACTGATTTTTTTTCCCCTTAGGCTAATTATTCTAAGATATTTTTAAAACTTTCAGACAACAAATAATAAACTGATTTTTACAAATATCCACAGAGAGATTAAAGTCTATCAGGAATACATAATAGCTGTTCCAATTAATTGAATAACTTCATAATTTACTAAATTATTATGGTGTATTAATCATTTTTGGTTTAGACTATTCATTCTAAGCAGGATTTGCTAAATTTTCCTCAGAGGCCCATTCATGGCAAAGGCCAATATGATTGTTATGATTCCTCAGGCCAGGCAAACCAGGTCATGACCAAATCATGGCTGGTGTTTCTTGTTTTAATATTTTAGCCTCCTCTGCTTTAGGGGTAAGGAATGTGGGGGTAGTACAAGCTTATGAATGAAGTGCTTACCTGCTAATAGGACTGAGCCAAGGCCAAAGATCATGCCTAGGGCCATTCTCCTCAGTGCTGATGGCAACAGCTTCTTCTTTGCTAGGAATGGGTCTATCACCCGGTCCTTCAGTGGAATGAGGATCAACAGAACCATTACATTGGCTAGAAGGAGCCAGGCATCTGGAAACTGAAGAGAGAGAGAGGGGAAAAGAATGTAAATATTATTCTGCATTGCCCAAACTCTTATAAAGTGTTTGGTAATGAATGAAAGTCAAGGAGTTTCTATGGACTAGAATCTTGGTCTTCCTGCTCCTAGCTCAGCAACTTAACCACAATTCCTATTTGTGTTATTTTTTTGGATCTCTAAGGAGTCAATGAACAAAACTAAATTGTAATATTTATAGATCATGCAGCTTCCAATACTTATGCAACTGCTTATATCGTGAAAGTCCCCTTCTATTCACAGCATCAGGAATGGCTCCTAGAATGATACAAAAGTGCTAGGAAATGCGGATGGAGCTGTAAATTAGTTCAGTTAAATTGTAGTAGAAGTTAAAAATTCAGTTAAATTGTAGTAGAAGTCTCTTAACCACAAACAAATATATTTACCAGCTAGATCAGTGTTTCTCAACCTTGACAATTTTAAGGCATGTGGACTTCAACTCCCAGAATTCCACAGCCAGCATTGCTGGCTGTGGAATTCTGGGAGTTGAAGTCCACATGCCTTAAAATTGTCAAGGTTGAGAAACACTGAGCTAGATCTAAATGCATTGTGTGATGGGAATAAAAATGAAAAGAACCAATTTATTCTCATCTTAAAATAACGAAACTCTTTGGGAAAAAGTTGAAATCATCTAGTTTTCTAGAATCTTTGGTCTCCTACTTATATAGTTCTCTTCTCCTATTTCAGCAATTCCTCTACCACAACACAGTTTGTGGTTTGAAAGAAATAGAACAGTTTCTCTTCCATCTGTGGTAATCAAGGCCTATGATCTTAACTATGACATATGCAGTTGGTCAGGAGGTTTCGTGAACTTGGGTTCTTGGAGACAAGGACAGTTGAAAGTATCTGTTTCACAAAGCTTCATTCCACAATCACTTTCCATCTACCCAACAGAGTTATTTATTTATTAGCACATCTACATTTGGCGGTGGCCCTTTATGTGAGCTGTTAGACACTTAGAGCTTCTCCATCAGAGGGAGCTTTATTATGATTTGAGAGGGGCAACATACTTCTGAATGACTGAACGAAAGCCAAATTTCTTAGAACATAACAACCCAAACCGATTGGCTCACCTGCCCCACAGCTTACCGTATAGACAGTATCTACGGTTGTTGAGAGTGCACTGTTATTCATATGACTGTTTTGAAAGAAGTTGGGAATGGAGAGATGGAGGCCCTGCAAGTAGTAGGTTGACTGCATCTAAAATAAAGTAGAAGGTGGTGTTATTAAAGAAATAAACAAAAAACCTAAATGTTTTTCTATATGGAGCTTTCCTATACTGTAGTAAAATAATGTAGACTAAACCTGGCAACCCTGAGTCATGTTGGATCAATTCCCATAATCCCTCAGCTTATGTGTCCATTGGTTATGGTGGCTGGAGATGATGGAACTGAAGCTTAAAGCATTAGAAAGGCACTTATTTGGGGAAAATTAATGTTCTTATCCTGTATCTTTAACATAGGACTCTATCCATCTTCATAGAATAGTTCTATTTGATTTTCACTAAGTGTTTTGTACAATCATGTTGGTTGTTCTGCTGGCACACCCCTCCCCCCATTTTCTTCCTTTTGGAGTTGTTGTGATTGTACTTTTAGTATTTCTATTTCTAGCAACTCTTATTCATCCTAGTTGTTTCTTCTGATGAGTTTCTTCTACCAAGGAAACATACTTATGTTTACTAAAATCTGTTGAATTCTAAAGTATGCAATCATTTCTTATTTTGGTTTATCACTCTTTCCTTAGGTTTCTTCTTTTTCTGATCCTTTCCTTATGCAGAGTTGCATTTCAACAGACTTCTTAACAGTGAGGACAATTAGCCGGTGGACCAGCTTGCCTTCAGAAGTTGTAGGGGCTTCATCACTGGAGATTTTTAAGAAAAGACTGGACAGCCACCTATCTGAAATGGTATACAGTCTCCTGCTTGAGCAGGGGGTTGGACTAGATGACCTCCAAGGTCCCTTCCAGCTCTATTCTGATTGACATTGAAAATTCCTTTTAGTTCTGTTCACTCACTCCTTCCATCCCAGCTGCCTTATATTCTCTCTACAGTTTCTGCAATAGTCTCTGCTTATTCAGCAGGAAGCATTCAGTTGTTCACAATGAGCAGCTAACAATTTTCAGGACGCATCATTTGCAATCAATAACTACTCAAGAGGTGAATTTTTCAATCCATATGGCTGAGCACACTGTCCCTCAAAACGTACAGCTCTCCTTTCCCCTTTCTGACAAACCCTGTGGTCAAATATGGGGAGAAAGTGCTTAAGGATAATCCAAGGCGGTTTTGCTGTCTTCTTCTTTTCCTCATTCATGTATCTCTTTAGAATAATTGCTTTTAAATTTTCTTCGCAAATGAAATTCATTGCATAACAAGGATTTACAATTCTTTTAAAAAGACTATAGAAAAATACAGACTTTTTTTTTAAATGCACATTTCATTCAGTTTATTACAATCATTTATCAATTTTATTGCTGTGCTATAATAGCCAACAGGCATCTGGGGAGAAATGAAAGTGGCAGGCTTCTCTTTTTCTCTAACTAATCTTTTACAAAAATTTAGAATGCCTAAAACCTGGCAGATTGACAGTATTGAGGTGAATCTGCGTACTATTTATTCAGTGGGTTTAATTTGAACTGTGCTTGGATTGAAGCCTAATTGTTAGCCTTCCTGCTAACAATTGGGCTGAATTTATCTGGGGAAAAAGACCAAGCCATTTTCATGTTCTGCATGATCAGGCTCAGTGTTTCTCAACCTTGACAATTTTAAGGCATGTGGACTTCAACTCCCAGAATTCCACAGCCAGCAATGCTGGCTGTGGAATTCTGGGAGTTGAAGTCCACATGCCTTAAAATTGTCAAGGTTGAGAAACACTGGGCTAGATAGTCTGGGGGATTCTCTCTAAAGATTAAGTAAAATGATGGCTATATCAAATAAATAAATAAACTTGTGGATATGAAGATTGTTTTTTTTACACAGAAAAAAAATCTACCCCAAATTAGCCTTTCAGGGTTCTCCATCCAATTTAAGGTCACAAATATTAGGTGGATGATTTATCCATTTTTTTTAAGAATAAAAAAAATGTGTTTTTACTTCTTAGTATGGGAATCATCTTACTGGCAACAGAATGGAAGCATGGCATGCTTTTTTTTTCTTTGAAAGAATTTCTAAAGGCAATGTTCTTTTGCTAAATTGAATGAATAATGATAGGGAAGAAAAAAAAACACAAAGAGGAATTTCTTTTCCTGGCATGAGCTGAAATCCTTTTTCTGCGTGTCTAAAAGATTGTCTCTTTTTTTTTCTCTCTCTCTCTCTCTAGACAACATTTCAAAGATCAGATTTGTATTGCCACAAATGTGCAATCTACAGAAAGCAGCAACCACACCAGGGTGCACATTTTATATACAGGCTGACAGTGACATTCCAGAATTATGATGTGTTTTGCAATGTTAATTGTCCTTCACCAGAGCATTACTGAAATGGACAGTACAGAGAAATACATGGAAAAGGGGAAAAGGAGGACTGTAGTCTGGTGATGAAGCACATCTTTTTCATATAATAGATGCCAGGTTCAGTCTTTGGCATCTCCTGGAAATATGAAAACAGGTTTTCTGAACCATTGGACAGCACCTAGCATTAGAACACACATCCTCCAACTGGGCAGCATTATCCTTTCCCACACCCTCAAAACTGTTCCTGCAGCTGCCTTTGAGGCTCTGACTCAGTGAGTGCAGGAAGGGGCACAACCAGCCTGCACAAAATTCCACACTTCATAAGGGCAAACCAATTTCAGCCCTCAGACAGAGCCTTGTTTACCCCATGCCCTGCCTTTGGGCACAGCCATACACACACCTGCTGAAACAATATCCATCAGTTCTTGAGCCAGCAGAAAATTATGTTTAGTGTAAAATTTCCTTGGAACCATAATTGTAGCCATCTGGCAGGTTAGCCCACTAACCGGTTGCAGCAGATGTGAAGTGTTCCATAGCTATGACCCAGTTAATCGGTATTTTTAGGGACACATCTGTAAGGCTGAAAGGACTTTTTGGGAGAGAGAGAAAATACAAATGTATCTAAACTGCCCCCTAAAAAAATGATTTGAACGTTTCTGAAGGTGCTACATCTTTTCTGAGGCACCTGTGAGACACAGAATCTTCTAATTGCATTAAACTGCAAAGTAGAAAACTGCATCGGTTTGAATTCCCCTTTTCACTGAAATCAACATCAAGAGCCTTCTCTGGCATTCCCCTGGGGTGAAACTTGCAAATGGAGACGAGAGAATATTTCTAAATGGCCCTGCAGTCAGGGAAGGCTTGCCCAAAGAAGCTGCTTGGTGGCCATTTTTGGGCAATTTTGTTGCTAGGCAACTCCCTTAAACCATTATAATAAAAGGCTTCATCTGATTTCAGCTGGATTTTTGCTGCCATCGTTGCACATCTTCAGTTTTAATAAGTTCATTTTTATGCTATTACTGTTTAATCTTATTGTACAATAGCATGTAGACAAATAGTGGGGAAAGATGGAATATAAATCCCTAAATAAATATGGAGTAAGTGCTTACTATTAAAATGCAAATTAAAACTGGCATCCTCTTCAGGTCCCAGCTAAATGCTCCATCCCAACACACAACAAGCCCCCATGCTTTCCTCTGCTGCTGGCATTATTGCCCACCTGTCAGGGCATCTTCCCATATGAAAGAAGGAGTGCCCTGCAGGGTCGCTACCTGGAAATAAACCATCCAATATGGGATGAGAGTCAGCAGAACTGGCAGGATCTTTGCCATCACTTGGAGGTTAAAGGCGTGTTCATAGGATGACCCTATAGGCTGGTTCCTTTCCCCTGAAAGGAGATTGGGTCTCTCTGCTTCCAGTAGGGGATTCCTTGCCCTGTAAAGAAAAAAGAGAAGAAAAATGTTGGGTCTAAAACACCTTTCCCCAAAATGGAGAGCCAGCCACTAGATCAGCGGTTCTCAACCTATGGGTCAGGACCCCATTTGGGGTCGATCGACCATTTCACGGGGTCGCCAAGCAAGGCTGTCCGCCATTTTTTCCCCTTTTCCGGCGGGTGCCTTACCTCCCTTGGGCTGGGCCAGCTGGTGGCCCAGCCAGTGATCGGCCTGCTCCGTCTCTGCTGCTTGCCAGCTACGCCTCGGCCAGCGCAGGGGGCGGCACCACGCATGCGCGCCGTTCCCGGGCAGGGAAAGTTCTCGACTTACGACCGGTTGGGTAGTCCTCGACTTACGACCGGGTTAGTCCTCGACTTACGACCGGGTTAGTCCTCAACTTATGACCAGTTGGGGGTCGCGACATTAAAAAGGTTGAGAACCACTGCACTAGATGGATTAGAACATAATCCATAGCCAGCTGGAAGCTGGTGTCTAACCACCAGAGGGCACCAGACTGGGAATTATTTCAAGTTGTAATGGACACCCCCCCCCCAAAAAATCCCCTACTTACAACCAGATTTGAAGTTCCAATGTCCGGGGGCCCCACCTGGTCATGCATTTATAGCTGTTTGCAACACCCTGCAGACAAGTGGCTGCAATTTACAACATTTTGGCCAGAAAGCAGCATGCATTTCCAATTTTTGGCCAAAACCATTCCAAACGAACAATGGGTTCGTTTAACGTCTGCCGTATTTGCTTAATGACCCCCACAAAAAAGTTTGTAACATCAGGTCTGATCATACAGTGCCTGCTTTATGCTCATCATGACTTACAACGAAAATTGTGGGCTCTGTTATAGTCATAAATTGAGGACTACCAGTAGAATTGATTGCCTAGGCAAAGAGGATTGAAATCTCATTTCATCCTGAATAATAAGAAAATATTGAGAAGTGGCTCAGGCAGACACCTCTCTAGTTCAATGAATTATAAAAAGGAGGAAGAAAAGAATCATTGCAATCAGCCTGCCTGTGGAGCTTATTTCCTGTCTGATTTACCTAGTACGGCCAACACAGTGATAATGAATTGAACTGGCACTGGGAAGACCCTGATTCAATTCCTAGTCATGGAAACACACTGAGTGACTTTGGGTCAGTCACTTTTCCTTAGTCCAATCTACCCCAAAGGGTCGCTGTTTTGGGGGGGAAATGGGAGAAGGAAGAACTTGGTATACGGCTAGTGCAGTGGTTCTCAACCTGTGGGTCGGGACCACATTTGGGGTCGAACGACCATTTCACGGGAGTCGCCAAACAATGCAGTCCGCCATTTTTTCCCCCTTTTCCTTAGCTGTGCTACTCCCTTTTATTCTATTGGCTTTTGAAAGCCAATAGAATAGACTCTCTTGAATAGAGTCTAATTCTATTGGCTTTCAAAAGCCAATAGGAATTGTCCAGGCTGTCTCTGCCCTGCTGAGCCCGCCAAAAGTCCCATTCTGCAAACGGTGCTGCACCAGTTGAGTAGTCCTCGACTTACAACTGGTTGAGTAGTCCTCGACTTACGACCAGTTGGGGGTGGCGGCATTAAAAAGGTTGAGAACCACTGGGCTAGGGGTTCCAAGAGGAAAGGCAATTACATCTTATAAATAAGTGCTTAAACCTTGTTAGTGAAGTGAGCAATTCTCTTCCCACTAGTCATGTTGTCAGAGAAACCTCATGAGGGAAGGACATTGCTCAGTGATTTGGTTCATTATTTCATCTAGCAATTCTGGCCACTGCTGGGAAAATCTAGAAAGGAGCCACCAGTTTTAATAGATAATGTTTTTCCTGAGCTGGATGGACCACTGAAGGCTCTGACTCAGCCTTCAAACATTGAGTTATGGTATGATGTTTAACCAGTTCATTGAATAAAACACCATTTGCCTGGACCGCACAAAATGTTAAGCCGTAAATGCATTGTCTGGATTTACCCATTGTGATCTGCCAAAACAACTCTGACTGCCTCACCCAAACATATTATTGCCTTTGGCAGTATACAAAGCCTAACAATGGAATGCAGCTTCTTATGTCCCTGGTGAGAGACGAGTCTGCACTACTTCTCCTAATGCAATGTTTTCCCAACCTTAGCAACCTCAAGATATGTGGACTTCAACTCCCAGAATTCCATGTATTTTAAAGTTGCAAAGGTTAGCAAACACTGTCCTAATGTAACCTGCAGATTTCCTCCCCCTTGTTTGATGCCTCTTCTTATACCATTTCCAACAGTAAAATCCTAATAATAGTAGAATAGATCTCTCTCCCAGCCCATGGTTTAACCATGGAGTTTCAATCATCCATATAAGCAAATTGGAAGATGAGAGGAATTAAGAATTCATCACTTTAGGACATTATGGTCCAGCTGCAGGATGAGGTGAGATATACCTTAAGCTGGTAAAATGGGCTACATCTTTTCAAGCTGCAGTTAGGGATTGCCATTTTATAATGCTTCCTCATGTTTGTTTGTTTGTTTGTTTTTTTAAAAATGCTCCGCAAGCAGAAAGCAAAGTTCATTCCTATTTAGACTAGATTACATCCTGTCTTTTTGGGGTGACAATCCACAAGGAGTTCCTTGGATATTTCTTCTGCACCATAAAAATAGTAAAGTCTGTACTTACTCAGGAGTTTTACAATTTCCTTCTCCTGGACATGCACCGAACATATTGCAATTATTTGTCTGTTGACCCCTTGCAGGGACAGTCACAGGTTTAAAGAGGTGTATGGTTCAGTCCTAAATTCAGCAAAGCCACGTTTACTTCAAAGGTCTTGTCCACGCAGATGGAAATGCACTGCTGAGATTCATTCAGTTCCAATGCATGAAGACACTAATCCTGCACAGGCCACCAAAAATATATGGCAGCTGTTGAGTCCTCAGCTTAATGGTGAATAAGCACAGAACATCTCGTAGTGTCAAGAAGCCTTTATTGTAGTCTCTTCTGCTCCGTTACAGCTCTGAGGCTCGCAGGCCTCTCTGCTTCTCTTAAGAATGCTTCCCCGGACCGAATGGCAACAATTGGCGCGCTCCGCGCCTCGCGCATGCACACGAAGCCGGCACCAGCCAGTCTGGTCCCGGGCAGCTTGCAACTGCCCGGGACCATTGCAACGTCCCGAGCCTGCCTTTGCAGGCTCAGGACACAACACCCCTACCCCCCCGGCTAAGACTAATAAACTATATGAATAGTTACACGCGACCTCAACACGAGCGTGGTGTGCCAACCCATGCACCAAATGGTACCGGGCTATTGTTCTGGGGATTAATACCCACTGTCTGTATTTCCATTGTTCCCACAACGGAGACTCTCTCACTGTTTCTGCTTTGCCAGCAGAGTTACAAAGTCTTCAAGGTACTTAGGAGATCACTTGACTCTCTGTGATATCCTTAGACCCTGAGAATCCTCAATTTCATTTTGCCCAGAGGATGACATGAAGTTGCCCCCTCTTTCAGACCCTGGTGGTCCCGATGGACCGTGCCCCGTTGCCTGGTCTGCTTGCTTGCCCACCGGGCTCGTCAGACCAGGACTTTGTTCTCCCAATAACCTGGTTGACCTGCCTAGTTGCAGGCTCTGTGGCCCCTCTATAAAACTGCCACTGTTAGGCAACTCTGTAGAGCCTCCCAGGCCCACACTGGACCTATCAAGGGGCTACATTCCTTTGCTTCCCAGTCCCGTAACGGGACTGTCTGGGGTTTCAGTATTTCCCCAAAACTCAGTTGCCCCCCCCCATCTGTGCCGGAGGTGTCAGAATTGGGATTTGCCTCTCCGACCACCTCCCTGTGTGAATGCCTCCTTCTGGAAACAGCAGCAGTACTGGGCCAACTATACTGTTTATGTGCCAGCTCTCTTCCAATGTTTGAGTTATTAGGATGCTCCCAGTTATTCTCCCTGACTGGAGTACTAAATGGTATTGGTGAATGATGAGTATGCCCCCTGGGTGACTCCCTGGCTGGAGTAGGCACTGGTGCCTGTGTGCTTCCTAGTTCCCATGGATTCCTATTTGGAACAGTTGCGGAACCTTGGAATAGGCCGTCTGTGGCCTCTCTGTTTGGGCCCGGCTGCTGCCAACACTCATCCCTTTGCCCATGGTGGTCCCCCTCCACCCCTGGAAAAGGCCCAGGAGTTTCTGAGGGTAAGTCCAGTCTTGTTCGCAGCTGGTCGATATGCTGCTGAAGGACACAACCGTCATCCAACGAGACCTCGTATGACAAAGGACCAGTAACCTTACATACTACAGCAGGAACCCACAAGTGACCTGGCCCGTAATTACAGGTCCATACCGGGGCACCCACTTGCAGATACCTTGGTGCCCTGGGTTGTGTAGCCTTAGGAGGCAGTCTGTCCGGGTGCAACCGGTCAAGTTTAGTAATCAGTTTGCGCCCCCAGCGAAGTTCAGCTGGGCTTTTCCCAGTAGAAGTTGAAGGTGTGGTGCGGTACTCAAGAAGAAAGTCTGCCAACCTGTGGTGCCAGTCCCCATAGGTCAGTTTCTTTAAAGCATCCTTGGTGATGCGGACCATCCGTTCAGCCATACCATTGGTGGAAGAGTGGAAAGGTGCAGAGGTGGCATGACGAATCATGTTGGTCTGTAAAAAAGCTTGGAATTCGGAAGAGGTGAATTGAGGGCCATTGTCAGACATCAAAACATCCAGAAGCCCATGTGCAGCAAAAATTCCCCTCAGTACTTGAATGGTCTTGGCAGCGGTGGTTGAAGAGACAGGTACAACCTCAAGCCACTTTGAATAGCTATCAACAAGGACCAAGAAGAATTGACCCTGAAAGGGCCCAGCGTAATCAATGTGCACCCTGGACCAAGGTGACTGTGTTTTCTCCCATCTATGTACAGGAGCCTGGGGCATTTCTGGGCGTGAGCGCTGACAAAGGTGGCATGCGTGCACCTTAGCCTCAATTTCCTTGTCTAACCCAGGCCACCACAAATGGCTGCGCGCAAGCGCCTTCATTCTTACAATGCCAGGATGGCCCTCATGAAGGGAACCTAAGACCCTAGATCTCATTGAGGTAGGAATAATAACTCTGCTGCCCCACAGCAGACAACCCTGAAAAGTAGATAACTCATGTTTCTTAAGCCAGAAACTCTGAAACTCAGTACCTGGACAACTCTCTGGCCATCCAGACAAAACCCAGGATAAGACACGAGAGAGTGTGAGATCTGTGGCTGATTCAGCAGCCACATCCCTGGCATTTAATGGTGACTCAGGCAGCGCCTGAATGGAAAGGATGTTGATGGCAGGGGTAGGATCAGCCTCCACTACTTGTAAGGGTAATCTACTGAGGCCATCAGCATGGCCCATTTCTTTGCCAGGTTTGTGAACTAAAGAAAAATCATAGGCTGACAGAAAGATGGACCATCTCAGCATCCTGGGGGAGATGATATGGGGTTTTTGTTTGTTTGTAGTAAACAACCCCAACAAAGACTTATGGTCAGTGTAGACCGTGAAATGTCTGCCATATAAAAAATCCTGGAATTTTTTAATTCCAGCAACAACAGCTAAGGCCTCCCTGTCTATCTGGGCGTAGTTTCGCTCAGCAGAAGACAAGGTTCTGGAGTAATAAGCAACAGGAACCTGAGTTCCATCCGGTCTAAGGAGGCTAAGTACTGCTCCCACCCCATAAGGGGAGGCATCACAAGCGATGCACACAGGAAGAGTTTCATTAAAATGTGCAAGCACATTATTGGATGTAAGTAAGGCCTTAACCTCATTGAAGCTTGCTTCATGTGCTTGTGACCACTGCCACACTGCCTGTTTGTCCAGAAGCCTATGAAGTGGTTCAGCTACATTAGCTTTGTTGGGAATGAAAACATTATAGAAATTCAAGAGGCCCAGAAAAGCTTGTAGTTCAGCTTTGGACTTAGGCCTAGGAGCTTGCATAATAGCCTCTAATTTAGACTCAGCAGGATGAATACCAGTGGCATCAATTTTGGATCCCACAAAATCTGTAGAAGGCACCCCAATTTTACATTTGTCTTTTTAAAGCTTGAGGCCTGTTTTCCGGAACCGCAGCAAGACAGCCCTCAATCTCTCAGCTAAATTTTGAGTGGAATCTCCAGCAATTAAGATATCATCAAAATAGGGGCAAACCCCTGGTATACCCCTCAAGGTATTTTCCATTATGCTTTGGAAAATTCCAGGAGCCACATTAACTCCAAATTGTAGTCTTCTGACTTTGAATGCCCCCCTGTGTGTTACAATGGTTTGTGCTACAGCAGCAGCTTCATCAACAGGTAACTGTTGATAAGCCTGTGCTAAATCTAGCTTTGCAAAAACACACTCCCCCTTGGGGGAGGCCAGAATATGGCTGACTACAGGTACAGGATATGCATGTTGTTGCAATGCCTTGTTTAGAGTGCATTTGTAATCTGCACAGATGCGAATGTCCCCATTAGCCTTAAGAGGCATGACTATGGGAGTTTCCCAAGGACTGGAGTCAACAGGTTCTAAGACTCCTTGCTGAATCAATTTGTCCAATTCAGCATCAATTTTTCCTTTTAAAGCAAAAGGTACTCTCCTTGCTTTTACTCTGATAGGAGTGACAGTGGGGTCCAACTTTAAGGAAACTGGGGGCCCTTTGTATGTACCCAGCTGCGGGCTGAAGACATCTGCAAATTCTTTGCAGACTTCTTGTAGACCTACTGTTTGCAAACTGTTAAGCCCTTTAACTTGTATTCCCAAGGCCTCAAACCAATCGAGTCCTATGAGACTCGTGCGCTCACCCCCAACTACCAATACATCTAATGGACCTTCAAAATCCTTATATTGTACATTAAGGGTGGCCTCCCCCTTAACACACACTTTGGAGTTTTGAAAGTCTGTTAGAACTATATTGGATGGCCTAAGCTTGGCCTGGAACCCACTGCTAGAGCAAATCTTTCTGAATGTGTGAATGGAAATAATTGAAAGTGCAGACCCAGTGTCTAGTTCCATAACCAATGGAACTTCACTTTAAGTGACAGTTTCTTTTTGAGTGGCTTTTGTGTGCCTGTCCTATAAATGCTTCTTCGTGAAGCACAGAAACTGGGGACCCTGGTACCTTTCAGGCGCAATTCTTCTCGGGGTTGTACCTTCTGACAGCCCAGACACACAGCTGCTATGTGGCCTTGCTTCCCACATTCTCTACAGCAGTGGTTCTCAACCTTTCTAATGCCATGACCCCATAATACAGTTCCCCATGTTGTGGTGACCCCCAAGTGGGTGTGGCCACCAATAAGAGGGAGTAGGACAGCTAGGGAAAAGGGGAAAAAATGGCGGACAGCGTGGTTTGGCGACCCCCGTGAAATGGTCGTTCGACCCCAAATGGGGTCCCGACCCACAGGTTGAGAACCACTGCTCTACAGATTGCAGAACGGAACCTGCAGTCGGTCCTCTTGTGGCGACCTCCACACCCGAAGCACTTGGGTACAGCTGAAGACTTTTCTTTGCCTTCCTTCTGCTTCCTTTCTTTGGCTGGGTAGAGATGATCCACCTCTTCTTCAGGATCCTCTTCCGAGCTCTCCTGGACTCCCTCATGGTGCACGGAAACAGCTTCTGAAGTGCTTCTGATAGGCCTCATATTCTTGATTGCCCCACCTGCTGCCTCTTCTGCAGTAACCTCTCTCAAGGCACCTTGGAACAATATATCTTCCTTTGCAAAAAGTCTCTGCTGCAAGTCTCTGTTTCTAAGTCCACATACAGATCTGTCTCTCAGCCTTTCTTCTAAGTCTTTAAACTTACAAGGTTTAGCTGCTCCTCTCAAAGCTGCAATGTATTCTTTAGCTGATTCACCAGCCCGTTGATCCCTCTGTTCAAGAGTATGTCTCCATGCAATAACAGACAACTTGGGCTGAAAGTGTTCTTTGAGTAAATCTGTGTAGGTGACAGATTCAAGAGGCGCAGGGGCTGCTAAGTTTTCAGCAATTTCAAATGCATCTTGACCACAAACACACAGCAAGGTAGCGGCCTTTAAGCCATCTTCTCTTACTTGGTTTACTCTAAAATAGTTTTCTACTCTGGCCACATAAGACTCCCATCTTTCTGGGTGTGTGATATCAAATTCAGAGAGTCTCCCTATCTTCGCCATTTTCTCCTTTGTAAGGAAGGGGTCTATCAGCCAGCTTACCTCCAGCGACGCTGTACTGGCAGGCAGGTGCTGAATTTAATGCCGTCTTCCTAACTGCTCTCAGGACTCCTGGGTAAGCTTATAATTTTTCTTAATTAATTGTAAGGCATCTCATCCTCGTCACCAGTGTTGAGTCCTCAGCTTAATGGTGAATAAGCACAGAACATCTCGTAGTGTCAAGAAGCCTTTATTGTAGTCTCTTCTGCTCCGTTACAGCTCTGAGGCTCGCAGGCCTCTCTGCTTCTCTTAAGAACGCTTCCCCGGACCGAATGGCAACAATTGGCGCGCTCCGCGCCTCGCACATGTGCGCGAAGCCGGCGTCAGCCAGTCTGGTCCCGGGCAGCTTGCAACTGCCCGGGACCATTGCAATATCCCAAGCCTGCCTTTGCAGGCTCAGGACACAACAGCAGCCATAAAACCACCTTGTGCAAAGAAGCTCTGTCTGCCTTACCTGGTTTTTATGGTCACTTTCTGCAATGCTTTGCCACAACAGCTGTTCTGGAGAGCCAAATGCAACATGGTGAGAACTTGACTGCCAGCAGCTGGCTTTGTGACAAAGATGGGGGTAGCCAGAAGGAAGATTACAAGGGCCAGGGCCAGGCAGACAGCAGGAATGGCATAGCCAATCAGGAAATCCACATTCTGTTGGATGAAGGCAATCACCAGCAGCGAAAGCACAGCCCCAATGTTAATGCTCCAGTAGAACCAGTTGAAGAAACGTCGGGTAGCTTCCTGGCCACGGTCTGTCACCTGCAATGAAGAGAGAGAAAAAGAGCGAGAGAGAAAGAGAGCGAGAGAGAGAGAGAGAGAGAGGCTTGATTCTTCTGAATAAGTCCTTAATATGCTGAGCCCTGCAAGTTAGTTGTTTTTCTCTTTATCTCTCCTCTCCCCTTCCCTTCCCTTCCCTTCCCTTCCCTTCTTACATCCAGATATAAAGCGGGCCCAGACTAGTAAACAGCTATATAATTTAGCAATTTTTGTCAAATTATTGGCAAGTGCAGAATGGATATAAAGGGTGTCACTGCTAAAAAAAAAATGAGAATACAAGTAAACCTCTGTCATGTTTTATCCCCTGGGAAAGGAGATGAGTCTATTACACTGCACAAAAAAGTGCAGTTCCTTGCATATGGGAAAGTATGGAGGCCTATAGTTGTTGAATGGTGGGAGGGTATTAAAAGCTTCTTTTTGCAAGTGGCACTGCCCTTACAGCTGGGGAGGAAATAAATGCCACTGAAAATAGGCCCTTAGCCTTGCTTGTACTTTACATAATAGAGTCACAAGTTTGTTTGCATGATATTGCCTTCATATTGTCTACAGATTGTGCATGAAACAACTTTAAATCTTTATTAGATATACTGCCCTTAAAGCAGTATTCCCCCCCCCAACATTATCCCAAGGGCTGTAAAATCTTGCATGCCTTACCACACCTTAGCTTGGAGGCACAGTCAGCTACTGTGGATCTTATCAGAGGCATGCTGGGAAGCAAAGGGACACCCTGAGGTTAATGGGCAACTTCCTCTCCCAGAGTTAGTCCTCTCCGTTAACACTTCCTTTCCTGAGTTCTCTTTAGAGCAGCTATCTCCCCATCTTCCATTCTGATTTGACACCAGCCTCTCCCCCAACTTCCAACAAGACAGGTGACAAAAGAGCAGACCACCGTCATTTTATTTAGAGAAAAGGAAGTATATTTGTTCTAGTCTGCTTAGCCACCCCAGGTCTCTCCTGTTCCTTCTGCTGTATTCTGATCAGTGGATATTTTACCCAGATCTGAAAGGAACAGGAACAAAGCAGGACTGTCGGCAGTGATTGACCCCACAGATACACAGAAATGGCAAGAGGGATCAGTAACAAAATGTGGGTCCTGACACAAATCCCATGGCCTATATACTTCCATCAGACCTCAGAATGCACCTATGGAAATCATTTGATGATGTTATACATGTATTGTCATTTTGGTGTAATATTGGATTGTGTCAATTAGGAAATTATCATTTGGATATGACTCAGAGGCAGGATATTGACACAAGGGACAGTAAATTGCCTGACAACATGCAGTAAGTCCACCGTTCTAATTAAATAGTGGGGAAAGACCCTGATGATTTGAAAAAGAGAGATGAATGAATACATTCAGGATTTTTGAACAACGCAAAAAATTACAGAAGTGCTACACGACTTCTCCTGATTTTCAAAGAAAAAAATATCTATCCTCCTGCTTAACTGCTGTCACTGCTTCCACACAACAGATTAACCATTGTTTTAAGAGAGGTTTACTGTGTCTCTTCTTTTCCCCACTCTAATTTTTTATATTATTATTGTCATATGATCCTCAGGATTCCTCAAGGCTGTTAATCACTCTCACTTTTGCATTAAGGGTGCTGCTACTTTGATTACCTAGCCTAAAGATCATTTTGATGGGAAGGAGACTATCGTGACATCATGATTGCTAATGTTCTTGAGTTCTGGAACTTCCTCCCCCCCCCCTTCCCCAGAGCTTTGCCAGCCATCAAAGCTTGCCTTTTCAGCCCTGGGTAAATTTCCTTTCATTTTCAGAGGCCTTTTCTATCTTTGTCTAATTAAATCAAAATACTATTATGTCTTCCTATAGTCTTACTGCTTTGAACTTTTGAACTTGGCAATAATTTAGAAAACGTGTATCAAAAAATATGGTACAACTATCTGAAATCAGTAAACAGCAAACAATAAAAGACGTTGCATTACATCAAAATATGTTTTTAAGGCAAAACCCTGAGGCTTACTGGGGCAGAACCATCCCAGCAACCCAATGAAAAATTTAGTAATAATTCCAAATTGCTTGCCTTGAAATAAAGAAAGGATAGATCCAAAAGATTATCTCTTACCTGATCGGCACCAAATGGAATGAGGTTGGCTTTGACGGAGCTGATGCCAAGGGCCAGGATCAGTAGACCAGTGTACAGGAGAGGGGCACAATATGGATTTGGCAGCTCTTGTTTACACTCTGAGATGTCACCTTGGCATGAAGGCTGTATTGGGTATGATGGCATCTCTCCACACAACCAGAGGCGCCCCTCCTGTGAGGCCACAGTGGGCAACAGGCATGCTGAGACAAGGTAGAGCAGAAAGCTGAAGATAATAGTCCAGTAGCAGCCTAGGTAAGCATCGGCAAGCCAGCCCCCAATGGGCGAGAGCAGGTAGGAGGCACCTATGAAGATCAAAACTGCCTGAGAAGCCTGGGAGCCACCCCAATTAAAGGTGCTGCTGTTGAGATACAAGAGAAGGTTGGAGACGATACCAAAGAAAGCTGCGCGCTCCAGGATCTCCACCAGCAGCACAGCCAGGCAGGCAGCCTTTCTGCCCTCAAAGGGAGATGGGATTGGCTCACTGAGCTGGGCTTCTTTCTGCTCCAACAGGGGATTGCACTCCCCTTCAGCTCGCCGAGAGGCCATGGTGGAGGCCCAATCTCGGAATCCTTGTTTCTGCTTCTGTACGGATCTTACTTCTTTGCCATTTCTCTCTGGATCTTTCTAGGTTGGCTTTTATTTCCTGATCTGCTCTCTTCTCCAAAGCCTTTTAGTGCTGCATTCACTTCCCCATTTCTCCCCTCTAAGACAAGCATCACATGAGTGCTCATTTCCCTGAAAGGAAACATTCTTATTATGCTGGCCAAGACGGGTTCCTTTTCATGGGACCCTTTATTTTCTCCTGCCCCTTTTGCAGCACCACCCCTTTTGCATCTGCTGTACACACACACACACACACACACACACACACACACACACACAAACAGTCAAACTGCCATTTTCCTGTATGTCTATCAAGGCAGAATCACATGACCACATAGTTTTAGGTAGGATCGGCCCCAAGTGAATTGTCCCTAATGCAATCAGTCAAAAAACCTATACATTTATTCCACATCTTCTTCTGCAAAGATTTTTGCATGTATGGACAAAAAGAATCAAGACAGAGAAAAGATTCCCACAACACTTGAACTTTTATAAAATCCTATAAATGAGTCAGGATAATAATTTAATAAATTAGTTACTTAGTCACTGCCCTATTCACTTCTTTTCTTATAAGAGACCAAAATTTTGATATCCACGCTAATTTATCTCACTTTTGAAGATTGAAAGCTCTCAACAGGTCCATACTATTTTTGAGAAGAATTTTTGAAACATACCTTGCTTTACTCTCCCCCATCCCCAAAGTCCCCTGTGCATCATGGATTGGGTGTGTGTGTGTTCCTGAGAGGGATGAGCAAAGAATATCTGGAGTGAACACCAAGAGTAAATATTCCCAGCAGGGTCACCCAAAGCATGAACATCATCCCAGCAGCTCAGCTAAAGTAAGCGGGCATCGACATAGGACAATGGTGATGTAGGAAGAAGACAGGGTAGTTGATCACTTTAGAGACAATGACAAAGGCAGCAATTCACATTGCATGGGACCACATATGTGAAAAAGGAAGGAAAAAAAAATTAGAAGACAAAACTTTCCCTTCCTCTCCAGTAAGTATAATTGACCTTAACATAGAACTAAAATACCTTAAAATAGAACTAAATACTTGTACACTCTCCATCCCTTACCCTGTTTTCCATAAAGCCATCTCCAGATCTTCAATTTGCCTTATTAATGAGCTATAGCCAAGAAGGGTTAACAGAAATAACAACTGAAATATTTATATTTCCATTTCCATTTGAGCAAATTGCCCCTAGTCTCCCCCTCCAATAACAAAATCCAATGCCAATCAGCAATTAAACATTTTGAAAAATAATCTTACAAATTAATCCATTATACCTTGTGGGAAGAATCCAAAGAAAGAAATATTTTGGGGAATACTAAAAAGGCAGAATATATTTCCCCAAAGGAATAATGGAGAAGATCTTTTTTAAAAGGACAGAAACCAGCCCCAGCCCCTCTCCCCCAAGCAGAAAACTCAGCAGAGGCCAGCTTTTAGAAATGCAAATTAAATAATCCTTTCAGAAAGGTTTGAGCCTTTCTACATACCCGCACCCAAATTCTAAAGACAGGAAACATAATGGGATTAATCCACCAATACCAAAAGGGCACACTCAGACTCAAGTCAAAGTATATGACACAGGAAATAAAAAGCCTCAAAACAAGAAGAACTCCAAACAAAAGCTCAAGAAGGTTTAAAAACCTACCACTCCCAGCTACATGTGGTCAGTTTTCCCAGAGCCATTTTTCTGTCTGGCTCTCTTCTTCAATAAACTGCAACCTTCTTTCTAAAGCAGTCTCCATTTTGTTTATTCCTGGCTTGGACTGGTGAAGATTTTTCCTTCAACAACCTAATTAAACATTACCACAAATAGCTGTCATCATCCAATCCCATTTTTTTTTTTAAAAAAAAAAAAACCATTAGAAGTAGTCCTCAACGTCAACCACAGTTGGAACCAGAATTTTGAGTTGAGATAACCAAGTGACTGAACATGATTCTTTTTACCATTTTACAGAGTTCATTAACCAAATCAGATGGCCATTAAGGAAATCCATTCTTCATTAAGAAAATCACAAAGTCATTAGACCAATCCATTCTCCTGAAAGGGCCTTTTTTGCCGGAAATATGGCAAATAATTGTTACATGACCACAGCGTGCTGCAACTATTTATAAATGCAAGCCGGTTGCTGGAATGGAATCATGTGACTGCAGGAGGGGGCAGAATGACATGTTATGATGGCTGAAAGTGCTTTATGGGCCGTAAAGCATTCCTTCTGAGGCCATTGTAACTTTGGTTATAAATCAAGGACTAACTGTAGACATCACCAGAGATAGCAAACGATTATTTTAATCATAATCAAATAAACCAATTATGTATTTTTTTCTTCTTTCTGCCAGCAATCTTTAATTCCTACAAAGTTCTAACATCTGCTTTCTTGTAGTCTCTCAAAATTATTGTCATCTTTATCAATGTCCTTTTTGTAGTTCCAGTGAAGCAGCTCCAGTAAATTTCTTATCATCCAATATCTATCTATCTATCTATCTATCTATCTATCTATCTATCTATCTATCATCTCCATATTACTCATTTTGTTTATTATTTGTATACCTTTTTATTATTATTTTGGAGTCATGATCCAATTCTAGTTCTAAATCCAGTATTTCCCTCTTTTTTGTAAATTCTAAGCTTTAGATCCACTGTAAAGTCTATTTTGTTTATTCGGTGGGGCTTGTTCCTCTTCAATAAGAGCTTTTGATTCCATTATAGAGTTACTTTGAGAATCTCTTGTACACAAACATCAAATGTTTCTTTTACAATAGATATTTGGTACCCTCTGTCCAAACTTCAAAGTCTTGTTATCAGTTTGTAATGCAAGTCAAGAAATTTTTCTCATGACGAAGGATCCTTTTAATTAATTTCACAGTGTTTCTTTAATTCAAATTAATCTTACCCTTAATCTATTTAAAAATTTTTTTCTAAAATCTACATTGTATCATTCTTTTGCTCTATATTATAAAAAAACCCTCTTAAAACTGTATGTACTCTGTGTGTGTGTTTGTGTGTGTGTGTGTTTATGAATGAATTGAACAAAAAAACTTGCAGTTCTGAAGGTTTTGCAATGTTTTACAAACAGTAAGAAAAAAATGTAAATTCCAAAGTGATTAAATAGATACGGTTGGTGAAAGGGCTCATAGCATGATGTAATCCTGTAACTCACATTTGATTGCAAGCAACCACAAAAATATCAATTTCTGCTGCTTGCTCACCAAAAAGAGCAATCCAGAGTTCATATAGGTGATCTCAAGATCTCTCCTTCATCTGAAGAGAAACCAAGAGACTGTGAGTTCTACTCCCACCTTAGGCATGAGAGCCAGTTTGGTGACTTTGGGCCAATCAATCCAACTCAACTCACAGGTTTGTTGTTGGGAAAATAGGAAGAGGAAGGAATATTGTGTGGTTTTACTGCTTTCGGTTATTTATAAAAATAATAAATGTGGTATATAAATATAAATAAATAAATAACCCAGCTGCCTTTCAGTCATAATGTCTCCTGGGGTTTGTAGAACATCAATCCACCATTCCACATTAAAGTGACTTCAAGAAAGCCAGTGAGTTTCCACACTATGATCTTAAACGTATACTCACCATTTTCAAGAAGAATATCAACAAGTTCTTAACTTCATCGATAGAGAACCAGAGGAATCATGGAATGAACTTAAAGTTGTTAAGGATGAATGTGAAAAAAAAAAAACCCTGCCAAAACTGAAAAAAGGGAATAAAGCAAACTTGATGTCAGAAGAAACTTGTGGAAGCCAAGAAAGACATAAATGTCACTAAGGAACTTAATAAACTAGTTTGGTGTGCTATTAGAAGAAACAAGGAACAGTATTACAAAATCTATAAAGATAACAAAGATGGAAACAAGCATGGAAAAACAAGTGAAGTCTTTTAAAAGAACTCTGAACTCAGAAGAAGTTTTCAACCTCAAACTGGAATACTAAAAGGTATCACTGGACAAATAGTAACTGATTCAAATGAGATCAAACATAAGAAAAATAAATGACAAGCAGCATGAAATAACCAATGAAACAACAGAAAAAAGCATGTGTCTGTAAAGCTAAAAGAAAGGGGAAATATACAATAGATCTCAATAAAAGTGATCGTATCACATAAAATTGAGTTGATGAATCCCTATAGGAGAGTGAAAGTGAAAATGTAATTATAAGCGAAAGGACTAAAATCTGTGTCAGTAAGTATAAACTGGTGTCATCTATATTGCTGTGGATGGATGCATATGAAAAATAAAAATTTAAAGAGATAAGATGATAAGATAAGATGATAAGATAAGATAAGATATAAGATAAGATATAAGATAAGATAAGATATAAGATAAAATAAGATAAGATAAGATAGGATAGGATAACCTTTATTGTCATTTTTATACTGTGGGCACAACGTCACCCATCAAATATGAAATTTAGTTGCCCACTCTCAAAGTGAAACACAAACATGACACACACCTAAACATACTATGAACAACATATGTATTGACCCACATCTCTACATATACGTAGCAAATAAATATTAAATACAGTCCATCTTGAATATATAATGGAAAGAGGAAGCTTGAGAGTTCACAAGATTAATGCTGTATGGAATGAAGCTATGGCTGAATCTGGATGTTCTGCTATGGATCACACGAAGCCTCCTCCCAGAAGATAACAAGGAATACAGGTTGTGAAGAAGATGTGTAGTGTCCCAGATAATCTTATGGACCCTGCTCAAGCAGTCTATGTCCTGGATGGGAGGGAGGGGACATCCAATGATCTTTTCGGCCATTTTCACCACTCTCTGCACTGCCTTCCTGTCTGAAGCAGTGATGCCTCCAAACCAGACTGTGATGCTGTATGACAGGATGCTCTCGATTGTCCCCTTGTAGAAAGTGGTCAGGACAGGGGAAGGAAGATGCGCTTTTTTCATGCTGCGCAGAAAATGCAGGCGCTGCTGTGGCCGCTTCACCAGTTTCTCACTGTTGAGCGACCAAGTCAGCCTACTCGTTAGCTGCACACCCAGGAATTTGATGCTGGTAACCATCTCCACAGATGAATCATTAATGCACAGAGAAGTGTGGCTGTGCCTGCCTTTTCTGAAATCAACAATGACCTCTTTGTTTTTTCCAGTATTTAAAACTAGGCTGTTTTCCTTATACCAGGATGTTGATTACATGTTACGCTCTAGTGAATTTTTGGAAAAATTTCAAATACTCCAGTTGAATGTGACTTGGAGGGGAAAGTCATTCATTTGGTGACATAGATGGATAGAAATAAGGTGAGGAAGTATAGAAAAAGTGATTCAACCATTCAGAGACCAAGAATATATAAAAATAGTGACTAGTAGTGAATATCTGCCTAGAAAGTTTCTTTCTGTTTCAAATATACAGTTTAAGCTACATATCATAGAGATGTAAATAGGAATTTAAGAATACAACTAATTCTAAGAAAAAAGAAAAGTAGAACAATATTAAGAAAAAACCCCAGTGTGAGTCCTGTAAATGTATTATGCAATAATTTCCCAGCTGAATGAATGGAAAGTGAATATACTAGAAAAAGATGAAGAAGCTGCTTACAACACAGTGGAAATTATTATGTTGCAAAATGCAATGGAAGGATGTGAACTTAATGTTAATGGGGAATACAATGAAGAATGCTTTGTGGAATGATGTAGTAAAGGAAGGAGCAGGTAAGAAACTATGCAGGCAAGACAATAACAGCTATAAAAATGAGGATGAGAAAAAGCTACTGTGTAATGTGCATACAGAGGAAAAAATAGTTGCAAAGCATTTAGTGTTACACCTGCTCCCAGGTTCAGCTTATGATCACTCACTCGCACACTCATAACCCTGGTCAACAGCCACACTCAAATCATTTTCAACTGCTCATGGAGGCACAACTGGTTCTTTGGAATACGGGGAGACCCAGTGAATCTAAAATAATAGCAAAAGTTTACTTGTTACAAGATACATACACACACACACCCATACACACAAAACCCCATACACACAGACCAAGTTTTTCTCAACTAGGCTGGCAAGCATTAGCCAGAGGGACACAAGCTGCCAAGTCTGGATCCAAGCACAATTCATAGAGTCGGTGGGCTTCAGGACCCCTTTTATCCCCCCAAAAGTCCTTACTTTGTTGATTGAAGACTGCCTTGTTGATTTTCAAGTCCTGATCTGTCTTTGGGAGCTTCCATGTTCTCAGGCCCAACTTCTTTTGTCTGATTCATGTGACATTTTTTTTTCTTTTATCTCCTTAAGAACTTGGCTCTTTCTTAAATTACCTCCCTGAAAGGACTTCTAGATAAGATTCAGATATGATTCCTGGCTTTTGTCCATCCTGCTTATGTGCCTGCTTCATCTTTGGTATGGTAGCCTTGTCTCACAATAGTCAAAAAAGAATAAGGAGTAGTTCAGAATAAAATATACTGACAAAATACAAAATGATTTGATTGAATAAAATGTTTTGAAAATGGCTGAAAAAAATAAATAAAAAAACAACTTTCAACAGAGTGAATGGAATTAAGAATGAAATGTTTTGGGATAAAACTGAAGCAAAAGAATGCTAAAGTTCCATAGGAGAATGAAAATAGTATGTTAAAGAAGTAAAAATGAAACAAAAGCTATATATGTAAACATCCAATTGATGAAAAACTTTACTGGATGAAAACTGAATGAAAACAAAGATGTACAGTACATTCTGTGACAATGCTGAAAAATAGTACATGGCATATCAACTGAAGAAAGTTGATAAATGAATATGTTTCTCTTATGTGACTTTTTAACATGTGTGCAAATTGTATGCATGCCTGCGCAATGCCCTTATACAAAAGGAAAGGTCAAAACAATGGAGCTGAGGAGGTGTTTGGCATAATTCTAACTGAAAAGGTCTCAGAGGCAGCAACCAACATCTGGGAAGGTGAATCTTAATAATGAGCAGAGAATATGTGGATCAGAAATTTGCTATTCAGCAGGTAATTGAATGCTGTATGAGTACAAGAAAGAAATACATTTGTCTGCTTATGGATTTATAGCAAGGGAATAAGGTTGAAATTATAAAATGTTTTGGAAACTATGGAACTGAATTTTAAATAAGTAAAGAATAAGTAAGATAACAAAAAATAATTTGTAAGTCATTGTACAGTAAAAAACTACATATTACAGTGATTAAAGTAAACTGAGCACAAAGGAAAATATAAAAGAAACTAGGAGAAAAAACTCACTTCAGTGAAAGATTACTTCAATCCTTAAGTTTGTCATTAAATGTAGAAGCAAATTGTTTCATCTTACTTTAAAATATAAAGTCATTGCAAACAATGATAAAGACTAAGTAATTTGAATCCATTCATTAATAGCAGAATAAATTTCCTTCCATAGAATTATTTTCTTTGTCAAACCCCAGACTGGATAAGCTGAAGCTCACAATAAAATGTAAAAATCCATTTTTAGGAGCATAATTCCTCACCACATTTAAACTTTTAATTATTATATATTTTCCCATCTGTCTCATTTTTTTATTTACATTGTTTTTACATTTTTTAAAATTTAGATTCTCTGATTTTCCAAAAGTGGATATTCCAATTCTCCATTTCAATTTGTATGAAATATGCAGATTGGTGATTGAAAGTGATAATTGATAATGGAATTCAAGTAGATGGAGAAAAATGCAATATTTAGCAAATGGCTCACCGTTGGGCAGGGGTGAGGTAAGGATGTGTGATGTTCTCTTGGATGTTTAAGATAAGAATAGAATAACAATAGAAAAGAGCTGGAAGGGACCTTGGAGGTCTTCTAGTCCAACTCTCTGCTTGAGCAGGAGAACCTATATATCTTCTTAAAAACCTCCAGTGATGGAGCGCCCACGATTCCTGAAGGCAAGCTGTTCCACTGGTTAATTGTCCTCACTATTAGGAAGTTTCTCCTTAATTCTAGGTTGCTTCTCTCTTTGGTCAGTTTCCAACCATTGTTTCTTGTCTTGCCCTCTGATGCTTTGGAGAATAGTTTGACCCCCTCTTCTTTGTGGCAGCCCTTCAAATACTGGAATACTGCTATCATGTCTCCACTATTCTTTTCTTTAGCCAAACCCAAGTCCTACAGCCGTTCTTCATATGTTTTAGTCTCCAGGCCTTTGATCATTTTAGTTGCTCTTCTCTGAACTTTTTGCAAGGTCTCAACATCCCTTCTGTAGTATGGTGACCAAAATTGGTTGCATATTGCAGGTGTGATCTTACTAGGCTTTTATAAAGCATACTAATACTTTGTGTGATCTTGATTCTATGCCTCTGTTTATACAACCCAGGACTGTATTAGCTTTTTTGGCTGCTGCTGCATACTGCTGGCTCATGGTCAAGTGATTGTCCACTAGGACTCCAAGGTCCCTCTCACAGGTGCTGTTTTTGAGCCAGGTCTCGCTTAATCTGTACTTAAACCTTTGGTTTTTCCTGCTTAAATGTAAAACTTTGCTTTTCTCCACATTAAAACTCATTTTGTTGGATAAGCCCCATTGTTCAAGTTTGTCAGGATCTTTTTGGACCCTGAGCTTGTCTTCTGGGATGTTGGCTATTCCTGCCAGTTTGGTGTTATCTGCAAATTTGATGACTTCTCCTTCTATTCCATCATCTAAGTCATTAATGAAGATATTTAAGAGTACTGAGCCTAAGAAGGAACCTTGTGCTACCCCACTGCTTACTTCTCTCCATGTGGATGTAGTACCATTTATTTATAGACAAATGCATAAGGAATGTGTGTGATGACTGCAAATGTATGTGTGTTGGGAATGTAAATATACACATACAGATAGTATGTTTAATGACCGTTTGAAGTTACAAGGCCCTGAAAAAAGTGACTTATGAACATTTATCACATCACCATTGTAGTATCCCTATGTCACATGATCAGAATTTGGATGCTTGCCAATTGGCATGTATTTAGGATGGTTGCAATGTTCTGGGATCATGTGATCACTTTTAGAGACCTTCTGACAAGCAAAGTCAGTGGGGAAATCACTTAACATCCATATTACTAACTAACTTAACACCTGAAGTGATTCACATAATAACAGTCGTAAAATGGGGCAAACTGCACTTAAAAACTGTCTTGCTTAGCAATAGAAATTATGGGCTCAATTGTGGTTGTAAGTCAGGAATTATATTGTACGCAAATAATTTTATATTCCTGACTGAAATTCTAAATGCAGTTAATTTTACACAGATGTATGATATAGTGAGAAGTATGGATCTGAAAATTAGTATATCAAATACCAACATAATTGGGTTTGTCAAGAAAATACAAGGACCAATTGCAAAATATAGATAATTCCTGAAAAGCTGGATCAAGTAGAGGAATCTGTGTGCTTCGGCAAAACATTTCACTATAGAGAGAGGAAGAATTGATAAGATCTATAATACAACGAGGCTCATAGCTAGCCTAAAAGCATGGGAAGAGTAGAAGCCAAAGAAAGGGGAGGTGGGCCTCAATCTCTGTGTTAACTAGTCCACCAACAAGTTTTAAATCAATGTTGTAAACCTTAATTAAAAATGCATTTTGCAGTTATATTTAATTTATTATCCTCAAGAACTGGAGTTGCAGTAGTAGTAGTAGTAGTAGTAGTAGTAGTAGTAGTAGTAGTAATAATAATAATAATAATAATAATAATAATAATAAAGTTGGAAGGGACCTTGGAGGTCATCTAGTCCAACCCTCTGCTCAGGAAGGAAACCCTATACCATTTGGAAGCTTTGGAACATAGCTTGACTCCCTCTTCTTTGTGGCAGCCTCTGAGATATTGGAACACTGCTATCATGTCCCCCCTCGTCCTTCTCTTCATTAAACTAGACATAAACTAGGCATTGAATTATCTTGCATCAGTTAATAAAAAAGGGAAAAGATACCAAAGACAAAATGAATATACAGCTTTAATATTCAGTTCACATAACGATTAGTTGGTTCTCTAATTAACTGAGATATAATATAGTGGCTATCAGATTTTTCAAAAAACTATGTCTCTGTTTGTTAAATGAAATGTCTTTTAAGAGTCACCAGAGTTGAAACATATTAATTCATTGACTGATTATGTGTTTTGATTCTCAATATCTTGATACAGATAGACCTTCTTTAGCCCTTTTGTCCCCAACCAAGCCCTTTATCTTTCATGGGTGCACCCATCACCACTACAATCAAGACCATCCACCTTGCTGCTTGTCATCCTTTTCAACTTTCTTCCATCTTTCCCAGCATTTTATAAACTTCTCAAGAAAGCTGTGTCTTCATGTAATATATGCAAAATATGATTATTTAAATCTGGTCATTTGGACCTTCAGTAAGAACTTTGAATTTTATTGATGTGTGATCTGTGGTGGTACAGTAGTTAGAATGCAGTATTGTAGGTTAACTCTAGCAGAGACATTACCCTGCCAACAAAAGTGCGTATAGTCCAGGCCATGGTTTTTCCAGTTGCAATCTATGGCTGTGAAAGTTGGACCATAAGAAAGGCTGAGCGACAAAGAATTGAGGCCTTTGAACTATGGTGCTGGAGAAGACTCCTGCGAGTCCCTTGGACTGCAAGGCATTCAAACCGGTCAATCCTAGAAGAGATCAACCCCGACTGCTCTTTAGAAGGCCAGATCCTGAAGTTGAAACTCAAGTACTTTGGCCACCTAATGAGAAGGAAGGACTCATTGGAGAAGGGCCTAATGCTGGGAAAGATTGAGGGCAATAGAAGAAGGGGACGACAGAGAATGAGATGGCTGGATGGAGTCACTGAAGCAGTAGGTGTGAACTTAAATGGGCTCCAGAAGATGGTAGAGGACAGGAAGACCTGGAGGAACGTTGTCCATGGGGTCGCGATGGGTCGGACACGACTTCGCAATTAACAACAACAGGTTAACTCTTCCAATTGCCAGGAGTTCGATCCTGACCATCTTCAGATTGACTCAGCCTTCCATCCTTCCGAGGTTGGTAAAATGAGGGCCCAGATTGTTGGGGGCAATATGATGACTCTGTAAACCACCCAGAGAATGCTGTAAAACTGTATAAGTCTAAGTGCTATTGCTATCCATTTGTTAGTTTGTTTTAAATTATTATCTATTATTTACTGTCAGGAATCTTCTCCAACATCAAGGTTCAAAAGTGCCAATATTCTTTTTATTCTGCTTCTTCAAGCTCCAACTTTTATAACCATAGAATGTCAAAGGGAAATCCAATGCCTAATGTTTTTGATCTTTGTTAATATAGATATATCACAATAATTGAATAACTATTCTGATGCTGTCATTGTTTTTCTGCTAAGAGCTACTGTGGCATATTTCTTGACTGCTGGTTCTTTAATGTTGATAGTTGTTCCTAAAAAGCAGCAGCTATCTACCACTTCAGAAACTTCACTGTCAACACTGAAGCTAGCTGCTATACCTGCTGACATTAATTTGATTTTCTTTATATTTAATTTTAATCCAATTTTTTTCTATCGTATTACCTGACTTTCATTACTAGAGCTGGCAGGATATTTGCATTTCCAGCTATCAGAGTAATGTCATCAGCAAGTTAATGATATTTCTTCTTCCAATTTTAAACCACGTCCACCTTCTTTTAATCCAACTTCCCTCAGTAACTATTTAGCATATTATTTGAATGAATAAGGAAAGTGTATACAGTCTTGTCTCACTCCTTTACCTGTTTTGCCATGTTTTGTCTGAAGTATGGTTTCCTGTCTTATGTATAGGTTTCTCATGAGGACTGGAAAGTGTTCTGGGATATCCATCTTTCTAAGGACATTCTGCAGCTTGATAACCGCCTAGTATACGATCAAAGGTCTCTCTATAATCAATGAAGTACATTTTGATTTCTTTTTGGTATTCTTTGGCTTTCTCAATTATCCAGTGTGCATTAGCAATAATGTCTCTTATTCCTCAACTTTCCTAAAGCGTGTTGGATGATTCTGAACATTATTTTGGTAGCATGTGAAAATAAGCATAGAATACCACAGTTTGCACATTCTGTTAAGTCTCTTTTCTGACACTGATATGTAGATTGACTTCTTCCAGTCTGTTGTCCATTGTGTTGTTTCCCCAGATTTACTGGCATAGCTTGATTAGCACCTTTACAGGTTCTTCTTCTGTTCCTTGCCATATTTCTATTGATATTCCATTAATTTCTGTAGCCTTTTAACTTGGTAATGACTGGAGTGCTGATCCAACTTCAGCTCCAAGCCCTGAAACATCTTATACAGGGGTCTTCAAAGTTGGCCCTTTTTGTGATTTGTGGACTTCAATTCCCAGAATTCCTCAGCCAGCATGCCTGGCTGAGGAATTCTGGGAGTTGAAGTCCACAAGTCATAAAAGGGCCAAGTTTGAAGGCCCCTGATCTTATAAGTAAAAAATATTTTCTAAGGTATCATGGATGTTGACATCTCTGCAGTTCAGAATTTCAATATATCCCTTCCATCTTTATTTGATCTTTTTTTTGAAACTGTTATTAATTATTGTCCTTTGTCTATCAGTTCAGGGTTTGAACTTTCTGCATTTGGAGGTCTTTTGGAAGACTTTTCTTCTTTCTTTGTATTCGTTTCCATCTTTGATGTCTTTACAAAGCTCGTTTAATTCTGCTTCTAAGAACTCTTTGATATTCTTCGCTAAGATCCTTCCAGACTCCAATATCTTCCTTCTTGGCTTCGGCTTTTCTTTGTGTATTTTTGCCTTTGGGTTCTAATATCTCCTTTGTTTTCCTCTGCTTTTTGATGCTTGCTGGTTTCATTTGAAACCTCTATCCAGGATAGCCTGTCTTTAATAAGAGATTTAGCCAAGTGATGTGCCCTCAGATGTCCTAATCTTTTATTCTGGTCAGTTAAAATTTCATAGAGCATGGATTGAGTGAAATAGACAACAAACAACAACAAAACAATAACAAGTAAAACTGTACCAGTGAAAGTGGATGGTTCCTCTTCTCCATTAAAAAAATCGAAATTAAATTAAAATTCACCCATCTCCTTGCCTCCAAGATACATTGACTTTTATTATGAAAGTGCTGTTAGAGTATCTTGTACCCAGCTTCTTTTGCCTTCCCCCACTCAACAGAGAACAAAATAAATAAAAATCCCAGAAAGGTGCAAGGAATTAATTTATATTTTAAAAAATATTTCTGGTGCTGCCTTAATTCTTGATTCCTTTTTCTAGTTCCCAATCTAGAAAAAATGAAAATCTGAATCCTCATTTAGGATCCCCATTACACAATTAATTTACACTCAGTTGCTTCCTCTACTGCCTTAACTCATCCTTGTTCTCCTCCCCCCCCCCCATTACAGGCAAGAAAATAAAGGTAAAATCACTACTTTTAAATCTGTTAAAATCGCTATTATTTCAGTAAGGCAGAGCCCAGCAGCATGAGAAATATCATGCTAACATAAAAATCTATGATAAAATAAATATGAACACTAAATACATGTTTCTATGATTGGATATATTCTCTGAGTTTGTAATGTCTTATTTTGTAGTCATTAAGTGTATTTTATTCCAAAAATACTGTCCTACATTTCAAGATAGTAGGCAGTGAACTGCCACCTCAGCCAGACAATGTATACAATGAACAATATAAGGTATAAACTCAATACTTTTTTATTTATTTAATTAATTTGTTTGCCCATCTCATTGTAAGGCAACTCTGGGCGGCTTACAATATTCAAATATGCTCTTCCAAATTGTAGATATAATAAAAATTAGGCATTGGCCAGTTGAAGTACCAGTACTCTTCTTTTTATTAACCATTTTGTTTTAACAAGGCAAAGGCATTTGACTAAATTAAACTTAATGAGGCATTTATAAAGGCAGCCATTGCTAGAGGCAGTTAAGTGACAAACTGGAAGATGTATAAATTCAAGCTGGGTATTAACTACAGTGCCTCCACACTTTGGGTGATGAGTAATTAATACATAATCAAAAGTGACATTTGGGGGATAGGAATGAAGCCCTGGGGAGGTAATGTAAGACAGCTGTGTGGTTACAGCAACAATGGACATATGGGAGGGGGTAAGATATAGATGCAGACAATTTTCCATTTTGTGGTGCAGCACATAGTGGGAGCCGGTAAACATAATTATAAGGTTTCATATCTAGCAAATTTCTGCTATGATCAGTAAGGCTGATTTAGCCACTTTGCAGATACATACTTGTCTAGGCAGGCTGCTTTCTCTCTCTGCTTCTTTCTACTATTGCTATTAGACTTTTTAGAGTCAAACAGATTGGAAAATCAGGCATGATGCTTGATAGTTGATTGACTATCTTCCTGCAGACAATCAACAGTTCAATTTTTAAATGTTCTGCTTACAGGTGAATCAATAGTTCTATTTCTTATATCCAAAGTGAGGAAAATATATCAGATTCAAATATTAAACCTAATCATATCTGCTGGAAATAATTTCCTTTGCTGCTGAAAGTTTGATTTCTAGATTTCTAGATCTTTGTCACTGCGCAGCAATATGTCCATCTTTCAGAATAATCAAATTGATCCCCAAATGCCGCAATTAACACTTTTCTCATGGTGCCATTTTCTTCTGATGTAATTCCTGAGCTTTTGAGATGAGTTGTCATCAAATTTCAACTTCCCCCCCCTTAATTCCCCCATGATCTACTAATTGAATGATGGCACTGATTCTTAATTTCTCATTGCCTTTTAAACAAGGTTGCATGCTGAAAGTTTTAAAACAGGAGGAAACTGCCCAGACCTTAGAGTTCTAAAAAAAACAAAATGCCATTTGAGAAGTGTTGCTTTGAAATTACAACCAATTCTTTAAAACAAGAGGAGGAAGACAGAGGCCTAAAGCAAAGCTTGAGCAAATTTCGAGAGACATTTGCTGTTCATACATCTGACTTTAATCTTGGCAGGTACTTTCTGAACTAATTTAAATAAGAAAGATGAAGTGGGTGGGGGAAACCATCTGACATGGAAGCTGCATTCCAAATCATCACTTGGCGAAGGTTGCTCTTTGTTTTGCTGAGTTATGTCCAAACAGCTTGATGCTGAAACTGGGGGCGTATCCCTATTGGTACAAAATCTATACTCTTGCTAGCCTAGAACCAAATTAATGATAGCTGCACCAATAATGAATCTTTAGATAATTTGGCAAGGAAACCATCCTATGCTAATTTAGAGCCACCCGTGTGCCAATATTGTACCCAGATCTGTTTCATGAGGACAGAAGTCAAGCATGTTTACAAAACAGTACAGATTGGACAATATCAGTTACCTGTCGCAGTGTGATTCAAGATACATTGAACATACACTACTTTAGGCTGCATTAGATAAATTCTAGGCTCTCCAGATATGGCAGACAATAGCTTTCAAAACTCCCAGTCAACAAACCCATTGGTCAAACTGGGAGGACAATTTCTGAGTATAATGTATATAGAGTTCTGAGTTCAATGCATATAGAAGTCAATGGGAAAAATTGGGACAGATCGAAGAAAAAGTTGATCCATTTCTTTGCATTCCACAGTAGTCTACTAAATACTTCAAAAAGATCTTTTTCCTCTCTCCAAATGAGACTTTCTCCACTCACAGTGTCAAGACTGGGTAACTAAGGCAACAGATCTTTGAATTCAAAAACAGGCAACCAGCCAGGAAGGAATGCAGAGAAACAAGTAGGCAAAATATTAAATCAGTTTTGTGAATGCCTAGTAGGCAATTGCCATGACTGAGCTAATAGATCACAGTTACAAGCTTCATAGCAGATGGGTGGAATTAAAGAATTCCTTAGCCAGTGTCCTGGCTGGGGAATTCTGGAGTTGAAGTCCAAATGCCTTAAAGCTGCCAAGTTTGAAAAATACTGCTTTACAGGTTCAGATTTTAAAGCCTTTCCTCACCAGTCAAACTTAGCAAAATTCAGTTACTGCTGGCCTACTTCCGTTGTTTGAAATCTTGTTTCTACTTTAAGTCACCTGGGACAAATGTGTGCTGTCCAGTAAGGCAGTACAGATCTTTGAAAAATAGGATTTGTTTTTTTGTAAGGCTTGAGCAAAAGGGCCCTTTTGAAGCAAAACTAAAAAGCAGAGTCCCACTTCTAAACTGCAAAAGGGAGTGGATGAGTTGCTATGCTGAATATTCATTTAGTACATGTCTAGCACATGAACCAAAAACAGAGATTCTGAGATTTAATCCTGAGATTGAAACAAATCACTCTTCAAAACAGACCGCCTTTGTTCTGCTTTGAACTTTGTCAAGCTAATCACTGGCTCTTCACAAGGACTTTACCACAAGTAAATTTTGAGCAAGTCAAAAATCTTCACTGAGGCAAGTTCTGGTCAACACACTCTGGGAGGGGTCAGGGCGGATATATTGAAGGCAGGGATTGGCTGAAACACAACCGGTGGCTCATGCTCCCCACCTTTCTTTTATGTAAGATGTAGCCTTTGTGTCAAAATCACTTGGGCATGAGAATCTACCAATTAAAATCTGGTCCGGTCACATGAATTTAACTCCTTCAAAAATCAGATTGCAGAGAGGCAGAATTACCATATTTATTTTTTCCATCATGGTTCTATGATAAATAGGAAGACAATTGGTTTATTTGTAACATATAAACCAATGGGATTACACTATTTAAATCATGTTTTAAAATTATTTATTATTACATTTATATATGACCCATCTTGCTATCCCACACAACTGTGCGCAGCCTAGGAATGAGAAAAAATTGGTGTCAAGAAACCAGAAGGTATCACTGGGATTTTCAGGCCATTCTGGTGATGCTGTAAATGTTTGAGGAAGCCTTTTAGACATATCTGGCTGAAGTAATTCTTCTTTAAACAACAGCTGTGGGAATACATATGAAGGTGGCATGGGTTATTTTTTATTTATTTGTCCAATGTATATAACTATCCATCTCATCTAGTAATCCTGAGCTCAAATAGAATTAAATAAAAACAATAAAAACATTATAAAAATAAAATACAGGCAGCGGAGAAATAACAATCCAAATCACTAGCAGAACAAAAAAAAAGTGGATCCCTGTACATACTTGTCTAACAAAAGCAGTTGAAAGGACTTTCTGACGTAAGTGCCTACTGTTTTTATTAATTTGTCTTCTGTATGAACATTTATGGGGAAAATGCATAGTCAAAGCCATGATTTGGATGTAGGCAATATAAGACTTGCATATTTTGCTATATGAGTTTCCCTTTGGATATGACAATAGCAAACAAAAAAGTAGAACTGTGGAAGAACAATACACCCAGTTACCAGCATTTGTCCTGAGATTAAAGTCCATCTATTATCATCCAATAATGATAAAGTAAGTGCAAGTGGAAATTCCTAAGGTCCAATCATTGCAACTCCTTGATGCATCTTTCATATTGAGCTCTGCTAACACCTTTTCCTGCTTTCAATCAAACCTATTGTGTTTTTTCTCCATTACCCTTATCATTTCTGCGCTGCAAACTTATAGAAGTTTTGCAGAGAGAGCACCTGTAGCCAGCAGAGGCAGATACTATAACAACAACAACAACAACAACAACGATGATGATGATGATGATGAAGAAGTTGGAAGACACCTTAGAGGTCATCTATTCCAATCCCCTGCTCAGGCAGGAAACCCTATACCATTTCAGACAAATGGTTGTCCAGTCTCTTCTTAAAAACTTCCAGTGTTGGAGCATTCATAGCTTCTGGAGGCAGGTTGTTCCACTGATTAATTGTTCTAACTGTTAGAAAATTTCTCCTTAGTTCTAGGTTGCTTCTCTCTTTGGTTATTTTCCATCCATTGCTTTTTGTCTGTACTGTAATAGCGTTCCATGCACTTCTAAAAACAAGCTGGGAGGGAGGAAGGCAGCAGGCCGTTTCTCCCACATATTGGAGTGTGAGTGGTATCTGGCACTGAGGCACCCTAGAGAGAAAATGGATGGTGAGGAGACAACAGGGTTTCTCATAGTTTACCACTGTTTTGCACTGACCATTGTCCAATGAACAGGTTTGTTCAGGAGCAGATGGACAGAACATATAGAGGTTCAACCTAGCAACATTACAATACAATTGAATGCTCCCCCGTGTGTTCTGTAGTACTGATAAAAATCCATTGGAGGGCAGCATTTCAAAGCTTCCTGGGATTTTGTAGAGAAGACTAGAGGCCAAAGTTAAAATTAAAACTATAGGGTGACACCCTTTACCGGCACATCGTGTTTTCTGATTTCTTTGACTTTGAACAGCAAATTAAAAGCTAGTGCATGGGCAGTCCAGTAGAAATGATATTACAGAAAAAGGAAATCATTAAGGAAGTAGGATTGAGCTGAACTGATTTTATTCAGTACAGCTGAAGGATCTTAAGAAATTGCCAAAAGATGTTTCAGTTTGGCTCTAAGTGCCCATCTTTTTCAGTCAGCGACTGAATAGTTTCCCTTGAGTTTTATAGTGGGGAATGAGGGGATATCAAACCAAAGAGACTATGAATTCGAAGGTTAAAAAAAGACAAAAAGAGGTGGTTGAAAAATAATGCACAGAATTTTATAATTTCAAGATTGACGTCAACAATCTTCATTAAAAAATTCAGCCCATCAAAAGAAAAGGGAATATGTTCATCGTAGAAAAAAAGCAACAGCTAAATTGTGCAGTTCTGAGAAAAAGAGCCAAGATAAAACTATCAAGCCTTTGTATCTCATCGCTTCTCCTGGAAGAAGCCCTAATGCTTTCTTTGTAGCATCTTGATCACCAGTATCATTTGATAAGAGTTTCATTTTGTTTCTCCCTCCACCCTCTGAATGCTCTTGCCTCACTTTGCTGCATTTTTCAGCTTCCTTGAGCTGCAACCCAGTCTAGGACCATATTGACAGTTTCTTGATGAGTGAAACCACAAGTGAAAGAGAGATGTTGCTATATGGAAATTAGTTATAACGTCAGGAGAATGAAATACACAGCTTGCTGGGGGAATTTTTTTTTTTTTGCCTAACTCTGAAGATCTTTGTATTTAATATACACTCAAGAGAAATGGATCTGATGGAGGTGTTCGTTATGGCCCTTTCCCTAATGGCGGTCAGAGAAGGTACCTCTTCATTCTTGCTTATTTCTGCATCTTCATTCCTCTCCAACTTTCTTTCTTTTTTTTCTTTAGCTTTTTCTAAGTAGCTTGCCTTCAGAAGTTGTGGGTGCTCCGTCACTGGAGGCTTTCAAAAAGGGACTGGACAACCATTTGTCTGAAATGGTATAGGCCATAGGGTCTGGACTGGAAGACTTCCAACGTCCCTTCCAATTCTATTATTCTATGTTCTCAAGGACCTTTGGATGAGGCCTCAGCTCAAAGCCAGTATGTCCCTTCTTTTATTATTCAAACCTTCTCCTTCCTTTAGGCCCTGCCTTTTGTGATGAAGTTGTAATTTCTGCAGTTTGTTGGCATCAGCAACACTTTGAACATGAAGCTTAGAGCTGCTGCTTCTTCCCTTCTTTCTTCTGTTCAAGGCAGAAGTGATCCGATGCGATCCCGCATAGATTGCAAGGAAGGGTTCCTGATTAACCCCATTGCCAAAATGGATAGGAATAGATTCCTTTATTCATTTCTTCTGCAGTTCTTCAATGGCCCTCAAATAGCTCCAGAAGTGAAACTGAAAAGGCAATTGAGTAGCCGGTAGATGACAAGTCTCCTAATCTTCTAAGCCCTTAATCATCAATATTATTTCACTGCTTAGATTCCAAACATTACGTCAAATGTTTGCACTAAGAAGAAAAA
This sequence comes from Crotalus tigris, assembly GCF_016545835.1. Lineage (NCBI taxonomy): Eukaryota > Metazoa > Chordata > Lepidosauria > Squamata > Viperidae > Crotalus > Crotalus tigris. Next base: position 1,074,766 of record NW_024096711.1, read on the forward strand.
GTCCCTGCTAGGAAAAGTGGAAGAAGAAAAAGGCTACAGTCTTTAAAAAGTTAATATGTAAAGAGGATTGATGCAGAGCCCGTTTATCACACTACCCCAAATGCAGATTGCAGGGACCTCTGAAGGAGCTGCTTAACAACATAAAAGAAGCTAAATGGTTTGGGGCAAGGACCTATCTAATCCAGCACCACAGCCAACAAACCATTGCTGGAAAGTGCACAAGCAGCGGATTCCAGCAAAGATTCTTCTCCACTCCTACCACTACAGTCTCAATTTGCTCCTGGCTAGGAATTAGCAGTCCCAGCCAGCTCAGTTTTAGCAACTACTCAGTTAATATCTGCTATTAGCTTTATTCACTTGCTATGTGTTTGCTTAATCCTCCTTTAAGAGCTATTTAATTATTTCAGAGATAGTAAATTCCTTAAGGGACTATTTATTTTTGTTCTGAATCTACTGCCAGCTAATTTTGACAGGTGATTCTTAAATAATAATGGTAAAATCAAACATTCAGTTAATTTTATAATCTTCCACCATGTCTCCTCTACTCATTTTTCCAGAACACTAAAAATACTGTATAATAATAAAAAATTGCTCTAAGCACTGAATCTCAATTATTTCATTATCATCCTTTTTCTGAATACAAAGAGACATCTTTGCTCTTTGCACTGGACTGTTTCAGATTTCTCTTTCCTGATAGTTCAGGAGAAAGAGGGAGAAGGAGAGACAGAGACACAGAGAGAGATCTGATAAGAATGAATTTCATATTAAGGCCTTTTGCTTCACTGTTTTATTTTTTGCAGTTGGGAAGGAACCTGGTAGATATGTTCACCTGATAGAATTTTCAGAATTTACATGTATTAGCTATTTCCTACAAGCTTGGTCAATATGTGCTGGTAATAGCACTGGTCCAAATAAGATCACTGGAGGACCTCAAAATTTGCGGTCATTGTAAGAATTCTGTTTATCTCTCCTCTTTGGTTTTTTGTACTTTAATAGTTATCAATCCATAATGCAAAAAGTTACATTATCCATATGCTACTGAATCACAACTTCCAGCAGCTCTAGTCCCCCTGGATAACGGGAGTGGGATATTGGGAGTTACAGTTTGATGGGAGCTAGAAGACCTCAGATTCTCTATATTATGCCGTAATTGCACATTTGTTCTGCATTCCTTTTTTAAATTTGATTTACAAGGTAGAAGAAGAAACCATCTGACTGTGTTTAGGCTGTTAGCGTAGCATGAATTGAATGTAAGAATACTGTCCACCTCTAAGATGTGCGCTGAATGACAAGTAGCAATAGGGCCATTTCAGTATGTGTAGTCTTTTTTAGAAGCTACTTCTAAATGTGATTCCATGGACATTCGTCATGTATGATTCCTTAAGGACAATGGAATAATAAATGGAATAATAAATTAAGTAAATTAAATAATAACTTATGGACAATAAGAGGGGAAATAAACAGAATTCTTACAAAGAAGCAGATTTTGGGATCCTCCAAGAATCTGTTTGGGGATTAGTATCTGGAATAGCATTTGATAACTGGTACAAGGTCAGTCTTAAAGTTGAATGAAGTTCTTTTCGAGCATTGGTTTTCATGATCATGAAAGTTATTATACAGACTGACCTTTGGCCTAAGTGTTAGTCATTTATTTGGGTGTTTTTTGCTTCCTTTGGAGGCACAACTGCATCTTATCAGACTGAGTTATTAAAGTTTATTGCTAGTCTCTTTAGAGGCCTAATGAAACATTACAAATATACATTCAGAGCAATTGGCCATGCTTTCCCACTTTAGGAAACAGAGATTTTAAAGATCTGAATCCAGAAGTCGGGTGTGCTCCTAAAATAAAGGAAACAGTTCAGAACGAAAGGTGTGATGCTGTGTTACACCTTTCAGCTGCTCTGTAAAAAACTCAAGTTGTGTGTCTTGCCCAAGAACAATATTTTTTTATTACCTTCTGAGCATAGTACTTGAAAATATATTTGTGGCATATAATTCTGTAATGAGGAGAACTGCAAACAGTCTTTAATTCGCTCAGGACGATAGGCAAAGTCTCTGCATTTTACAAAGTGCTGCTACCTTCATTACTGGCCAAATTAGAAATTGATGTAGTTTATTACCCTTTTTGCCCTCGTAGTGTACAGTTGATATCTTTTAAAAGTGAACCAACCAGCAAATGAAGAATCTTGATAATTGATTTATTTTGAGAGGAAATGACATTTTTTATCTTTTCACTCCCCTGCTCTTCAGTCAAAAGGAAGCCTGTCTTTCCTTTTCCATTTATAAAATGGAAGAAATTGCCCATTGGCTCCAGCCATTGCTAATAATTGTGAAGGTGGGATAATTCCATCAGAGACTTGTACTGTAGTGCATGCACAAAGTTTCAGTCTGATGTAGCCTTTTCCCCCATGTTAACTTTTATTTCTGTAACTAGTTATGCAGGTACAAAACTATGCATCCCTTATAGTTTGGTCCTGTTGTATTTTATTTTATGGTACCAGATTTGTTTTTCTTAGTTAATTGTTATTAGAAGACAGTACACCTGATCACCTCAACACGCCGGAGAAGTATGCTTCACAACTGCTCTGTAGTCCACCAAATCCCATTAAGCTTCCATAATAATTTGCTGATAATAATTCAACAAACATTTTGAAACATTATAATTCATATTCTTCAAATTTTAGCAAAGTTAACATTACTTATAGATTGTGTTCAGGGTCCATTCTGAATGACTTGTTAAAAATTGGCAGAGGATGAGTCAACCATCTGTGCTTCAAATTTAATCTGCTTTGTAAACTTCAGTTGAAAAAGGTCTAAAGAACTTTGCAAGATTTACCTGGGATAGAAATACAAAGTTTTCAATTCTAACATGGATACAACAATATATTGTTGTAAAAGGAGTCAGTGTTTGAGTGCGTGCTATAATTATTAATTTCTTTAGTCTCTAGGGTTATAATTGTGGTTTGTCCTATCAATGTAAAACTGTTGTTCCTTAAAAATATGGTTGCTTGAGCTTATTAGTCATTGCCTTTTGTCAATACTTGTTTGCTGTTTCCCCATCATTATTTCTTTAAATATTTGAACAACACTCTATGAATGGTTACAACATAGCCTTTTTGCCCTTGTCATATATTATTTTATTCTTACTCAATGGTTGTATAACAGAAATAGTGAGCAAGATTACATGATACCAGTTCCTGCTGCCCTTAATATTAGTGCCTCTCTTTTCTGAACCTCTGAACAAATCGATCCTCTCTTTGAACCATCTTCTGTTTCTTTCAGATAAGGCTAAAGAGATATTGAGAAGGGTTTTAATGATTATTTGTGGGTTTGAATCTTGTTCATGGAGCTACAGTGAAAGTCATTTATCCTTTCAGGCCATTGAAGCATTTTTTTAAATATAACAATAGATATATATTCCTTCCAGGTTTTCTATCTTATATTTATAATTCACTTGATTGGTAAAGCTCTGTCTTTCATTATCAGCTCAAGGTTAGACCAGAAGTTTTGCAATTCTAGTATGTTCTGGGGAAATCTCACTCTTCTAAACCAGTGTTTCTCATACTTGGCAACTTTAAGATGGGTGAACTTCAGCTCCCAGAATACCCCAGTTTATATTGTTTATATATCTGGCTGATCCAATGAAAGAGATTCTCAGAACAGCGGAATACTCTAATACTAGGAATTTATCATGATAGGAGCAGCTGGCAAACAATTATAGTCAGGGTTAAGGCCATATTGGGTCACTTTCTGGTTGCAACTGTTTTTTTTGGAGCACAAGATAGGTGTAAATGCTATGGTTTAATCTAAATGTGACTATATGTTTGTCGTACTTGAGGCATGTAAATAAATTAAATTTATTTACAGTTCAAGACCAAACATCAGCACAGAAGTGCTCAAGGACTGTGGAGATTCAGTGTTATTCTATGTTTGCTCAGTGATCAAAAATCTAGTTTTATATGAGAAATAAAATTCGTATTAGCAAGCTGTGAACAAAAGAAATCAGCTAAGCTAAACTTAGTAGAAATAGAAAAGGAAAGACAGAGATATTTGCTTAAAGAATACTCAGATTTGTATCACTGTGACCCAGTAAAAAGATTTATTTATTCATTCATTTATTCATTCATTTACTTACTTACTTACTTAATTTTTATATTACCCATCTCTCCTCAAGGTGACTCTGGATGGAGAGATTTATATGAAAATCCACCAAAGTAATGGATTTTATCGGCTTTAGGGTACAGCAAGAAATAAATATACATTTATTTTTAATAATTAAATTATTAAATATTAATTTACTAAGATATACATTTCGGTAGACATTCCAAAGGAAATGGATGGTACTTAAGGTCATGCTAGTAGAGTTGCCAAAGATCTTAACAAATATAAAAATATTTCCAAGTTAAGACAAACTCATTGCCAGTTACCTCTTTAATAAAGAAACAATTAGTGATATATCAAAAGTATACAACCTATTGAATGCTGCCTTTTTTTAAAATAGAAGATTAATCCCGTTCTTTAACAATAAAGCTAAAGCAACCTGTTTGGTCTAACGATTAAAGCTACAGACTAGGAGACAGTGAGTTATAGTCATGACTTGAGTATGAAGCCAGCTGGGTGATCTTGGGCCAGTCACTTTCTCTTAACTCTAGGAAAGAGGCAATATCAAACCACATCTGAAAAAGCCTTGCCAAAAAAACTGCATGGACTTTTTCAGGCAGTCTCTGAGAATCAAACGTGATTTCAGGAAAGAAGGGAAAAAACATACAGTTAACCATAATTTGTGGCCCAGCAAAGTTAAGTGTTGCCCCAAGAATTCTTTATTATACTGTCAATATGCCAATGCATTGTGGCAGAAAACAACTATATGTGTTACAGCAGGCAGCACCAAAGACTTCAAGCCATGTCTTCATGCACTTGCCTGATAACCTAGTTACTTCAGAGCAGAAAAGAAGCACATCTCACTGGAAAAAGCAAATTCTTTGTTGCCTGTTATGGAATCTAATGAAATACAGTACTGGCATATGTAAATCTCCTGCTAACTTACCGTAACTCATATGGCCTAATTTAAATGAGAGAGTGATTGTGTGCAAATAATTATATTATCATTTCCTAGGTTTCTGTTTGAAGAATGAAGGGCCTCCAAGAATACAAATATCAGTCATCCATGCTCATAAAATCCTTGACATTTATACAATTGGAAAAAAAACATAAAGAATGATTTAAAAATTGTAAACATTCAATTTCCCATGCAGTTTTGCAAGTGCCTAGTACAGTTAAGTAGCAGTAAGATTGATAATCTCGCAGAAACTTCATTTAACCAGACAAGTCAATGACATGTGTCTTCTTTGCACCTTCTTCAGTCTTAGCTTTACAATTGCTTCTATATACTTAATTCATTAGAGAAGCAATAAAAATAAGCAAGTTGATAATGTGCCATGTCAAATTTTGGACTGATATCACAGTACCATTGAGCCCAAAGAAATAAAGGCAAGCTGACTGATTCAATTGCTCTGTTGCTTACTTAGAATGGGATATAAGGTTCAAAAGGTTATTTAAACATATTTAATTATAAAAATAATAATACAAAAAGTTGGGTTGTGTGCACACAAAATTCTGCCAAATATCAATGTATTTTAAATCCTAAAACAAACCTATTCATTTGAAAATTGCGATTTAATTGAATTTCAGTTCTGCCCAATAAAAGTTCCTTCAAGAAATAGGCCCTTTGGCAGGAAAAAAAAATAGGATTTTTAATTTGCTTTCAGTTTTTTTAAATTTATAAAACAGAATTAGAGATTAGGTGGGTGGGTGGACTCTGAGAATAGGAAAAAAATATTTGATGCTGATGACAATTAAAATCTCCTTATACTGCTTTTGTATATTTAGAATTAAAGAGTTTAAAAGAAATGTGTTCTCATTTCAATCCATATGAATTTATTTACCACTGATATTAATCTAAGTCAACATTCATGTGAGGGCTTGAAGCAGTATAGTTTTCCAGTCTCATGCTTTTCAAAGATGTGCTGATTATGTGCCATTTTCTTTCTTTCAAATTCATGCAAATTTTTCCCCCACCAGGAATCTATTCTGGAACTGACTTAGGAGATGCGATTAATAATTCATTGCATTTCTGCGGAATAAATTTTGATGCAATATAGCAGTAACTGAGAAAATAAACTTCAGAACAACATTAATTTGAATTACGGGAGTGATTTCAACCCAGGAATTTAACGTATTTTCCTTCTTTACAAGCCGTTTGCAATTATTAACAAGGGACAAATTGTTTACAGAAAATAAAACTATAACAAATATGTAGATATACTTACTCATGAGTATTTCAGGAGAATGGCTTTCAAGAGAAATTAAAATATTGCTTAATTAGATTTGTATACTGAGATGAAAGATCAAATGTCAATAATGCAGATTTCTGCTACAGTAATCTGCTGACTACCTTGGTTGATCATGACTGTCAGGGGGGAATCTCAGGTTATTATGAAAAAAATCAAGATGGGCTGTGCAACACATATAAAAGCAGATGAAGCATCAATTTACCATTGTGGTCACCATCATCACATTTTTTACCATATCCTGAGTCCTGTGTAAATTTATGTGCAAGAGTATTCCTGGAAAATCTGTGAGGATTTTTAGTAACTTTTTATTGGACCAGGTCACACAGCAAATACCAAGATAAGTTCTTCAAGATATTTCACTGATCACTGGAAGGTGTTTTGTACAAACATAAAATAAATGCAGATGTTTTAGTTTATCAATAGGACTAGACACAAAGACAGTTTTTTCCCCCATGCCATCACTCTGTTAAACAACTAACTCCACCAGCACTGTCTTATGCCTAAAGATATCTAACCATGTAATAGGGCTGTATTACTATTATTCTTCTCATCTCACCTATTAACTGCGTCTGTTGGTATCTTATGACTATTACTTTGTTGGTTGTATCTTATGATTTATGATTTATCACTTTGTTGCTTGTATATACACTGAGAACTTGTACACTGGAGACAAATTCCTTGTTTGTCCAATCATACTTGGCCAATAAAAAATATTCTATTCTATTCTATTCTATTCTAGTCTAGTCTAGTCTAGTCTAGTCTAGTCTAGTCTAGTCTCTATTCATTTGTATTTAAAGGTACTCAACTACTGTAAGATAGAAAGGTGATAAACTAAGTATTTTGGAATTAGTGTGCAATTCTAATTGCTTGTTTGCTTAATTTGAGATTTCTCTTCTCCCCCTTCCCGCATGATGTTCAAAGGAATTAGCAGAGCATAAACTGCAGCAGAATATATTTCGGCTTTTGATGGTTGCTGTAGTCTGCAACTAACCCCCTAAAAAAATATTAACAGATTTCAGTTGCATTCATTATGCGTCCTTAAAGTATATAAGGAATATATTTCATAATTTCTTTCTACGATGTGGCAAATTGTCTTTTAGTAGTCATTTTTGGAGGGACTCTACTTGTTTTGAAAGTCATTCTGAAGCTTTGTATCTATATGTGTTAATATAATACTCTGGCTTCTAAGTGGGAAACTGTAGCTTTCCAGTTGATGCTGGACTGCACTTTCCTATACTTATATGTAACTTTATAAATAATATTTTTGCTATATAATTATATATTATATGTATTATGTTATAAAATTGTATATAATTCTATAGACAATAATTTCTGGCCATGCTGGATGCAGCTAGTGGATATTGCAGTTTAGAAAGCCACCAATTTTCCAAATCTATGATTACATTTTTGCCATGATCAGAACCAACCATTAGACAACCTGTGACCCATTGGGTCATTGTTTCAGAGATATTTCCTTACAGAGAAACAAAATGATTATGGGCGAGCAAAAAAGCAGTGGAAGCAGGAGTGACGTCCAACTTCCTGGTGGCTTCCCCATTGATTTTTCTTGTAGGAAGCTGGCAAGGAGTATTGGAAATGTCATTCACATGACTGCAGTTGATCATGGCAGCATGGTAACATGACAGCATGGAAGGACTGAAGTGCCCAAACTTTGACAAATTTCAGTTGAATGGGAGTCATGGGTCCCAGATTTTGGGTGCAGTCTTCAAGTTAACCCATTTGAGGTGTGTTGATTCAAAAATTGTTGCCCTATGATGCAGCATTCTGCCCAACTGAAGGTTGTAGACATAAGAGTTTTAGGAGCATTTTGGGAGCTTGCTTATAAGGCCAGCCATTTTTGCGCTCTGCTCATGGAGCGAGTTACCGGTCTACCCACCCCAATTGGCCAGCCAAAATGCCGGCATTTTGCTCTGATGACATCGGCAATTAGCTGACGAAAGCTAAGTGTATTAAACACTTTTGTTTGTATTTTATCCTGGTGTTCGATTGTTTCTTTTAAGTATGAGTATACCCAGGATTTTGCATTTTTAGCATAATCAAGGACATATATATATATATATATATATATATATATATGTTCAGGCAAGTTAACAAACATCAGCCACAGCGTCACTTCAGTTTATTCCAAAAGTAGATGAATTCTATTGATCTTTTTTATCTATTTATTTTTACATCTTGGAATTTTTTTAAAACACACACACACGTTCTGTAAATAATTTGTTAAAGATTTTGAGGCAATTCATAGATTCCTCCATATTTTCTATATGTAGAACTATGCTTTTTTTCAAAATTCATTTCACAATCTGTACAGATTAGATTTAGAAATTGGACCGATTTATTAAATTGCAAATTGAGAACAAATTAATTATAAAATTTGAAATAGATTAGATTATTTCCCATACCCTTACTAACGATTTCTACCATGTTGTACCGTAGTTGTATTACATGAGCCTTATATAGTCACATCCCAATGCCTGGATGAAAACAGCATTACAGACCTAGGAAACTATAAATTTGCTACTAAGGAAATTGGACTGGATTTGATCAAAATTTGAATATCAAATAAACTCAATAGATGGACAAGGAAAAGTGGGGTGGCTCAGAACCAAGATTCTATAAGAGATTCTTTACTTCTGAGCAGTTACAGAAATATTGTTCCCATTTTTCCATTAAAAGCATGGACAGAAAGAGGATTGGAATGAAATGGTTAAGTTGACTTTATTGAATCTGTGAATTTATTAGTGGTCTCCACTCACAAACCTTGGAGAATATCTTTGTTTATGACAGGTTTCCTAAGCTGAAATGTACCTCTCTTGGGGAGATTCAGGCAGATTCTGAGGGAAGTATGAAGTATCTTTTAATTGTACATTGTTACAGTAAATCCAACTTTCCCAAAATACAGGTAGTCCTTGACTTATGACCTCAACTGAGCCCAAAATTTATTTCGTTAAGCAAGACATTTGTAAAGTGAATTTTGCCCTATTTTATGACCTTTGTTGCCACAGTTGTTAAGTGAATCATTGCATTTGTTAAGTTTTTTATGCCTTATTAAAAATAAAGCTTCACTATTCCTATAGGTGTTTGGATTTTTAGGGGAGGTGTGTATATTAAGATTACACTAAAGGGAAGTGTGATGGGAAAAGGTTTAGGAACCTCTGCTTTATGGGGTCTTTGTTTCAGAAGTAGCTCTAGTTTCACAATGTTTCACACCAATTACACTCATCTGTACTTAGCAGTGGAGCTAATGAATTTGGCATGAGCTGTGGGAATATTTAGAATTGCAAATAGTGTGCATGGACCTTGAGTTATCTTGGAATGAGGTATAAAGACTATAAAGGCTGTTCTGATCGCAAACAGCAAAATAACACACAAAAATTGAAAGAAACTATATTCCTTCCATTCAATTGCGTCCAATTCTTAGAGATTGCATGGACTAATCCCTGCAGTTTCCTTAGCAAGCTTTTTCAGAAGTGGTTTGTCATTGCTTCCTTCCTAGGGTTGAGAGTGAGAGAGACCTGGGCCAAGGTCATCCAACTGGCTTTGAGCCTAAGGCAAAAGTAGAACTTGGGGTCTCCAGGTTTCTACCCTGGTACCTTAATCACTACAAACTAGCCCTTGTTATTTTCATTAAGCCAAAAGAAATTTCCAAAAAGGCTTTTTTAAAAAACATTAGTTGGCATAATTTAGACAATAGATTCTGTGTGGGGCTGCATTTCTCTCTCTTTCCCTCCCTCCTTCTTATTATCCTTCTAATGCTGTATAAAAATTAGAATCACTGGATTAAGTCAGCTCCTAAAATAATGGGCATGAGTGTATATGAAGAACAAACAACTAGATAAATGAATTTAAATGCCACCTGCATTTCCATTTAATTCAAATTAAATATTGTTATGATAAAGAGAGCCAATATGGTCTAGTGCAGGGTTAGGCAACCTTGGCTCTTTTATGACTCGTGGACATCAACTGCCAGAATTCCTGAGCCAGCCATGCTGAGGGGAAAGGGAGAGGTTTCCAAGCTGAGCCATGCTGGCTCAGGAATTCTGGGAGTTAAAGTCCACGAGTCATAACAGAGCCAAGGTCGCCTACCCCTGGTCTAATGGCAAAGGCAACAAGCTACAAACCAAGGCACTGGGCGTTGTAGAATTCTAATCCTGCCTTAGATATGAAAGCCAGCTGGATGACTTGGGCCAGTTATTCTCTCTCAGTCCACAACATCAGGCTTGGATGGCAAGCTGGTTCATCAATTGATGTTGCAACTAATGAATAAAAATTCAGTTGATCCACCCCAAAAAAGTGTCATTTTCGCTTGCATAAAAATACTAGTGAAAAAAAATTGTGAAGAGAATTACTTTCCTTCAATATATTTATTTCTTTATGGGCATCTGGAGGGCAGAGAAGACAAATACGCATTACAACATCGTTATATAAATTCTGCCCTCTTTGTACTTGATTTGAGATCTTTTAAGCAGCTATCTATCTATCTATCTATCTATCTATCTATCTATCTATCTATCAAATTATTTGGCTGTCCATTTCAGAATAAGTGACTTTGAATAGCATACAACAATCCAGTAAAACAGTAAATACGTAAGATAATCACTGGATAAAACCATTGTCTAATAATTATGAAAAGGATTAAAAATTATAAAAGCAAAACCAAACCCATGTAGCCACCCAGAGCCACCTATGGTGAGTTGGGTGGCTAAATAAATAAATAAATAAATCTGAGTTATGCCACTGATAGAACATTTTACTATTTTCTTTAAAAAATTTTCATGTTTTCTTTTGCAAGCATTAGTTTACAGTATGTTGTTCGTGCTGTTTCCTAAATAATTGCTAAACCCTGTGATATGCATCTTAAATATTTCACTGATTAATTCTATTTCTTTTCTGCTTTTCTTGACTGCATAGACCAGTGGTTCTCAATCTGTGGTCCACGGACCCTTGGGGGGGGGCGCAATGTCATCACGGGGGATCCACAAAAGCTTGAAGCAATGTTATGATTTAAATCTTGAGTTAAGTCTTGGTGATCTGTCATCATAGTCCATGACCACAAAGAATATTTAAAGGGGGGAGTTCCATGCTGAAAAACAGGTTGAGAACCACTGGCGCAGACCAATAGGTTCTCCTCCACTTGTCCTTAGAATCTGACTCCAGTCATTCCTGATTGTTGGTGATGGTTTCAGCAACATTTCAAGGGCCACAGATTTCCTTCTGGGAGCATCAATCCAAAGAAGGCGGCAGTATTACCTGGTCCCAGAAAGCTAAGTGTGTGCATTACTTGCCACATCTCTCTGGAGCCTAAGATTACTTAAAGCTGCTGTGGGAGAACCATGTTCATTGCTGGTGGCAAAAATCAGGAAAGTCTGGTGGTGCTTTCTCCACTAGCAATTTTTATTAAAAGGCCTAAGCTTTTGTGAGCTGCAGCTTATGCCTTTTAATGAAGTTTATTAATTGGGAAAGGTGCTACCAGACTACTACTGACTGGAGCCCTGCTCCACCTCCAGAGAAAATATTCTGTTTTAAGTTTTTTTTTCAAAGAGAAACATGTATCTCCATCAATCTAAGTTAAAAGGAATATTGGAGGAGAAGATGCCCATTTTCAAGAATATGTGAAAGTATTGATCAAAAAGAAAAGTCACTTGCTTTCTCTTCTCCAGGAGAACTTGTTACTCACTTGATTTTCCAGTCAAAATAATGTAGGATGGTGTTACTTTCAAGGCGAAGATGATGAGGTTTAAGTGACTGTGTCTTAAGTTGATGGGGTCCCTTGCTATTTGATTTTTCACAAGTTTTCAATTGCCTCTTAAAGCAGGGGTCCCCAACCCCCAGGCCATGGCTGGGTGCCAGGCCGTAGTCCTTTCAGAACTGGACCACAGAAGTGATGGATGAGAGCGCATACATGCGAAACTGCATTTGTGAAAGCACCATACCTGCACGAAACATCCTCTCTCCCCTCCCCCACGGCTGGTGGACCCACGGCTGCCACCGCCTCCGTGGGTCCACCAAGGCGGAAAGGTTGGGGGATGCTGTTTTAAAGGATGAAGCCAACCAGATGAAAAAAATAGACACAAAGACTTTTTCATTTAGCAATTTAATTAGTTGTCTTATAAGTAACTGTTAATGTACTGTAAAGTAAGTTACTGTAAACTTATTAAATGTAATGTGTAGTGTTTCTTTAGTCTGGAGGAAAGATTACAGAGAATTACCACTAAGGTGGTAATTTGCTTTAGATCAGTAAATGCTTAATTAGTTTTTAAATAACTGTTAATATAAGCTTTTATAATTGTGAGATTAAATACAACATGCATGGTATTTTTAGGTTTAAAAATGTAAAAGAAATGAACGATTACAAACAAACTGTAGTTAGCAGGCTGATATTGCAATTTGCTTCAGATAAAGAATTTTCCTTCTATATCATTATTTATGCAGTACTAAAATGAAATGAAATGTTTTGCCAATTCTGAGAGCAAAATTATCCTTATATCACACCTTTAAACAAATGAAAATGACGTTTTTAATGTTCCTGCTTTCTATTCTTCCCACAACAACAATCCTGTGGGGTGAGTTGGTGTCAGAGAGAGACTGTCTGGCATAAGAAACCAGGAGGCAGGATAGAGTTTATTCCCATGCAGCCTAAACAAGAATCTGATCTACTAATGGTCAAGGCAAATTGACGGCAGATAAGAATCAAGGGACTTCAAGGGGAATTGGACTTGGGTATCTTTAGGGGACGTAGGGACTCCAGATGATGATGCATTTGACCCTGTCCTCAGGCCCATCTCCTACAGAGCCTGTCCCAGACAGAAGGAGGGTTCAAGCAGGGATCAGTCTGGAATTGCTATTTGCAAGAGAGCAAGGTCTGCCTCCCTCTTGAATGCTATTGAACCTTATCTACTTTTTTTTATCACAGAGGCAAACTGCCAGCCTGAAAAAATTGCAGTGAAATAGGCATTGAGCAATAAAGCAGATAGTTTATACTCTATACGTGTGGATCTGGTTGTTTGTACCTGACGGTTGGGTTGGGAGAGAGTGCCTGGTCCAAAGTCACCCAGCTGGCTTTCATGCATAAGGCAGAACTAGAACTCACAATCTTCTGATTTCTAGGCCAGCATCTTCAACGCTATACCAAACTGACTGGCTGTTAGTCCTCTCCCAATCACACTGGGCTGGAATCATGCGGGCAAGGTGACAAAAAAAATCTGAAAGAACTTTGTATAAATAATACTTATTAAAAAAAAGTTGGAAAGCCACCACTCTATGAATTTCAGCTGTCCAACTTAATTATAGAAAGGATGTTGAAACCTTCTTCAGTTTCATTTTATCCCTGCCCTAAACAGCAGACAACTTGGCCTTCTCTTTTGAACGGCCTGACCTATTTCTATCTGGTTTTGCAATGGTCAGATTTGCTCTCATTTTCTCTGACAGCATCAGAACTAATTTTCACAAATTTCACTTTCCACAATGCATGCATATTTGCATAGTCTGTAGAAATGCCATTCAGGTCATGTCAGTCATTTAAATTAATTTCAGATCATGCATATACTTAGTTTGAGTTCAGATGCTAACACTGCAAAAATTTCAGAATGATCTCCCACTGGGACCTGCTTTGTTGTTAATCAAGAGCGAAAGCATCTGAATAGTAAGGGAGGGAGGTTGGTATAGGAAAATAGAAGCTAAAATCTGCCATGATCTACCTGAAATGAGGAGAAGAAGAAAAAAATTTCCAATTGCTCCTCAAGGGCAGATTCCCGTTTAGCATTAATAGTAATCACACTCAAGGTAAATATTTTACCTTGGATGGATTTCCTCCTGGGCCTTTCTCTTGGAGTTTAATGAAAGTGTGGGAAGCCAGGGAGGCTGCAGATCACTAGGGGAAATAACTATCCTTACCAAAAAATATTGATATTTTTATCAAACCCATGGCCAACATGCAAATGTAGAAATGCAAGAATAGTCCACCCCTAAGAACATCTCCAAAGTTCTTTTCTCCTTTGAAAGAGAGGTCTATCTAAAGGAAATTACTTTTCTTTGCTGATAGGAAACAATAGAAAATAATGGCTTTGCCAAGCTCCTAGTTGGATGGTGCATTTTCTAGAGTTTTTGTATTGTGCAAGATCCATTCATCTTTCATTAGCTAATTTATCCATGTTGCCTGGAGATAATAAGTTATCTATCTATCTATCTATCTATCTATCTATCTATCTATCTATCTATCTATCCACCCATCTCAAAAAAGGGTAACTTTGAATGATTTACCTCTAATAGACATAAACAGATACAGTATTCTTTTTGCGGAGTGTCATTGAAAATGGGCTGAATAAAACAGGGGTATCAAATGGCAGAGAATAACCAATATTCTCTAAAAAAAATTCTTTCATTAAGCTCTGTTTGACACAGCTCAGATAATTTCATAGGTCTTATTGGGGCCTATGGAGTCACACAAAAAGTCAGTTGATTTGGTCATTTTTAAAGAGGTTACCCTCTGAGCCGTTTGCAGAAAAAAAAAACGAGCTCATGATCAATACATTTATTCTGAAGTTAGGTTGCAGGAATTACTGACTACTTAATCAAATGCCGTATTTAATTTTGTAGTACTCTCTCATAATAGATTGGCACTTCATTTTCAAAATAATCTCTGGTTCTGAGCAGCAGGTAAACTGGAATAAAAATCAGAAATGGGAAATATTTAAAATAAATTTCTATTGCAGTTTCATTTTTACTGCGAGCACTGACATTTCATGTAAGTAGATTATGATATGATGATGATGATATCCATTCAGTTGTGTTTGACTCTTGGCGATCCTATAGGGCCAGGTCTCTCCACGTCTTCCAATCTTGCACTGCTTCTTTGGGTTTTTCTATGCTCTGTCAGCTTTGATGGTGTCCATCCACCATGTTCTTTGATGGCCTGGTTTCCTTTTACCGCTAACTCTTCCAAATATAATTTGCTTTCTTCACTGAATTCCCCCACATGGCATGGCCCAAAGTAAGTGAGACCCAGTTTCGTGATTTTGCCTTCTAGTGACATGAACCGGAATTTAACTTGGAACAGGTTAAAATATTTCTTGGGAAAAAAATGACAAGAAATGTTTACAACTTTAATTGCTACATCTTATACATTATTATGTTTTTTTGTAGTTTTAATTATTTATTAATTAAATTAATATGCCACTCACCTCACTCTCTATGAAATGTTTAATATTTATGATTTAATTAATTAATATATTTATATTTAATATGTTTATATGCCACCCGTCTCCCTGTCTAGAGACTCTGCATTTATATTTGGAATGAATAGTTCTTGTGCATCCATTAAACCATTTTCTCAGTAATGTAATTGCTAGCCTCTCCATTTTTTTTTATTCAGCTTGAATGCTAGAGGAATTGAAAGCTTCGATGCATATAAGACCAATTTGATCCGTATTGAAGAAATAGTACCTGCTAATAGAAAAAGCCTTCAAAAATATTCCAAACATGAGATTGGGTTTTTAAAGAGTTTATTACTCAAAATGTACCAAATATTTTTTCTCAAATTTGAACAAGTTTTAAATTAGATACAGGAGCTTTTGTTTAGATTATTTGTGGCTGTTTTATCATTTTAGGTTAAAGATGGAAGTGGTTTTCTATAGTGACATATTGGTGACATTTCACTTTAAATTCTCTTTTAATTTCAGTCAAAGCCAAGCCAAGCGAACCTCCTGCTCTCAGAAATACCAGCAACAACACCACAACTGCAAAACCAGGTAAAAACATGGGAGGGAAAAACTTTACTTAAGAAGAATCTTTTTAAACCTATGGTGTGTTTTTCTCTAAAGATGAGAGGACAAATATTACTTAGCAGGCCTGGAGCCCTGATGCAGAGCATGTAGAAATAAGGAATGACTCACAAGCCTATTTCTATCCATGGTATCAGGGTGTCTATAGGGTAGAGTCCAAACAGTGAAAATAGTGGTGCTGACTATGTGATCAAAGCTCCATCTGTTTAGTATATTCATTGTGGCCAGTTTGATGTTTTGGACCACATACTGCTACATCCCCGCTATGTTCCTCCATTGTTACTGTGTACTCTGTGTACTATGCGGAGAGGTTTTCGTGGATATGATAACATGGTTCACCAACTCTTTGGAGATGCACATGTCAGGATCAACTAGCAAGTAATCTCCTTATTTAAGTTGCACATTGTAAAACTCTACATGTACGAACTCTTTTGAATGATCTTTGCTGCTCTGCTTCTTGGACCAGTTCCTCACTAGTGATTTATACTATTATACAATTTCATCCAACTAACTGAAATGGTTGAAAGCCTTCATTATTACAATTATTTCAGCACTGTAAAGGATGGAAGTAGCTGCAAAATACCAATAAGGAAATGGTCTCAATCTGCCTCTTATCTTTTTTCCCTCCTCAAATCAGCAATTAATTTTGCCCATTGGATAGCTTTCCAGGAGCAGGAGAAGGAGGAGAAAAATAGGGTGGGAAGAGCAGAAAGGGTTTCACTATTATTCTTCTCCACCAGTCACTCCAATCACCTGGGAAGTGGAGAAAAGAAGTGGCTGAAAGTGAAAAGCACACCAGGTTGGAGTGAACTGGAGCAGCGAATATGAGCTTTAATTTGTATTTTAGTATTAAGCAGTTGCTTTTTATTTATTTCAGAGATTCGTATTTCATCCCTCCCCCGTACCTCAGTAACCTTCTATATTACTATATAATGAAGCTAAGAATGAATTTATTCAAATTGAAGCAATGAAAGGAGGGCAAAGAAAAATCAAGTATCGGATATCAGAATAAACCTTTTGATTTTAATAATTGGGGGGAAAATGAGGTTGCCCAGCTACAAAATAACAAAGCCTGTTGGGCAAGCAGCTTCTTTGGGCAAGACTTCAATTGTTGTAGAATCACTCAAAAAGTGACTTTGTTGGTCCTGTGATGTCTTTATACTCCTTGCTATTCCCTCACAAGAGGAATCCCAAGGAAGTGCTTTGGATGTTGACTTTAAAAAAACACAGGTATCTTTCATATTGATCACTCACTTTTTTTACTCAGTTGTTATTTATTCATTACCCATATATTCTTGATTCTTTCTCTTCTGTTTTTACTACATTCATTCTTGCTACTACTTTCCCCTTTGTGCAAGGAAATAGTACAGGTTGTCCTCGACTTACAACAGATGATTTAGTGATCGTTCAAAGTTACAACAGCACTGAAGGTGACTTATGACCATTTTTCACATTTATGACCATTGCAGCGTCTTCATGGTCACATGATCAGAATTCAGAATTGGTAACTGACTCATATAGTATATATGGTATTATGGTTGCAATGTCCCTGGGTCGTATCATCACCTTTTATGAACTTCTGATGAGCAAAGTCAATGGGGAAGCTAGATTTACTTAACAATCATGTTACTAAACAACTGCAGTGATTCACTTAACAATTGTGGCAAGAAAGGTCATAAAATGGAGCAAAACTCACTAACAAATGTCTCACAGTAGCAACAGACATTTTGGGCTCAGTTGTAGCCATAGGTCAAGGACTATCTGTAACTTCACTCTCCAGGCTGATAGGCATAGATGCAACCTTTTGCACAATACTACTAGTTGCTCAGCAGTTCGATAAGCAAATTACTTATGAATTACAATACATTTCAAATTACACTATCCTATATTGGCATATTTGCCATTTTTCAACTTCTCCACAGCATTTATCACCTCCTTTTCATTCATTTATGGTTATGGCTTTTCTGTACTAAAGCCTTAAAGCTGTTCAGCTTCTACTCATAAGATGACTGGAAATGAAGCAGGCTTAAGAAATTCAGAAAATTTTCTGAATTTTCTCTGTTTTGGCCAAGATGATGGCTTGATGCACATGCTAGATTTACCATGAGCCCTGATTGGTGGTGGTAGTGATGGTGGTGATGGTGGTGGTGGTGGTAGTGGTGGTGGTGGTGATGGAGGAGGAAGAGGAAGAAGAAGAGGAGGAGGAGGAGGAGGAGGAGGAGGAGGAGGAGGAGGAGGAAAATTCTCTTTCACCATTCCATTACTGACCTTATAAAAGAAAAAGCACCGCTTCTCATTGGTGAACTTGTAAAAATAATATGACCATAGATGGCAGTGATTGGCGATTGGAGGGAGTGCTCCTGTCACTATACTCAACAGCCAAATGGAATGGAGAAGTTTGTTTTTGCTAAAATGAAAAATCCTTGGACTGACACAAGTTAAAGACACTACTTAGGGATGTGGGAGGAAATGGTATGCAGAGGTTGCCTTCCTAGTGGGCTGGGAGTGGAGAAAGGAGACAACATCATGCAGTCCTTTTCTTGAGAAATGGTCAGTGGACCATCCTCATGCTAAGGCAAGCTGATGATGTTGACTATTGTGTCTATAATTCACATACAAATCTTTAAAAGACTCCTTCATTTTCAATTCTCTGCTTGCTGGCCCTTGTTTATTCTTCTCCACTTCCAAAAGAACCTCTTATTCACTTTGCATTTTCTCTGCTTCTTTTTCTCTTACATTCCAAGTTTTAATGTTCCACATGCCACTGTCATCAGTAGAGGGGTAAGCTTCTTCAGTGGCACAGAGTGAGATATACGGATCTCCAGGCATCTTCCTTCATCTGACTGCTTTATTCTGACCGTTGATGGAAGATAGACTCTTCAGAACAATAGCATCCCAAATATGATGATGTAGCATTGATTTAAAAATCTGCTTGGCCGTCATTGCTTTCCAAAATCCATGTGCATAGAGATCGGATGGAAACGGGCTGACCAATTTTCACTACGTCTGTCCCATCTGCTCCTGATGTCAAGGAATATAATCTGTTTTCCTGTTTGAAAAAGAACTGCTGTACGAGAAATTATGCTGGCATTTTCCAAGAATGCAACCCCTATTTTCAGTTGTGGAGTGGGGCTCAGTGGGTACCTGGGGATCCGCTGGACAAAAATAGCTAAGTGCCCCACTGGGATTCTTCCCAGGCAGAGGCGTCTACCTCAGCAGTGGTATTTGAGGTTACCTGTACTCCATGCACACTCACCTCAGTGACATTTTTTATCAAAGAGGCAGGAAGTCGTGTGGGTGATAGTTTGTGTTTACCCAACCTCACTGATAAGAGGACTGGGGTGGTGGTGGTGGTGAGAATGATTTTTATTTCTTTTTTAGTGACCTTTTTGGAGACCCATTGGGTGGTGCTGGGGATTTCTATCACAGCCTAAACTAGGGTGGTTCTTGGCAGATTCTATTTTTTGATAGAGTTAGTCCTTGACTTATGACCACAATTGAGCCTAAAATTTCTGTTGCTAAGTGAGACATTTGTTAAGTGAGTTTTGCCCCCATTTTATGACCTTTCTTGCCACAACTGTTAAGTTAATCATTTTAGTTGTTAACTTAGCAACACAGTTGTTAGCTGATACTGTTTTTCCCATTGACTTTGGTTGCAAAAGGTGATCACATAAGCCCAAGCCATTGCAACCGTCATGCATATGAGTCAATTGCCAAGTGTCTCAATTTTGATCATGTGGATGTGGCAATTGTCATAAGTGTGAAAAACAGTCATAAGTCACCTTTTTCAATGCCGTTGTAACTTAGAACGGTCACTAAGTGAACTGTTGTAAGGCAAGGACTACCCGTATTATGAAATCCCTAATAGTTAATCCACCTGGGAACATTCGTTTTGTCAATCCCACTGAAGTGTGTGTATGTGTGATAGAAGGACAGTGAATCATTATATACAATTCCCACTTATGCCTTTTCTCCACAATAGTTTCATACCTGCTTAGCTATTAAAAGCTCTGGTAGAAAGCAAAAATGATTGTCACTTACTGCTTTGTGCTCAAGTGCCATCTAATGTAAGGGAAAACATTTTTTAAGCATTTAAACAATTGTCTACTTCTTTGGAAAGGAAGTATGCTTCTGCCTATTGCTCTTAACTGGAGCAGGGGACAAAACACTCTCAAATCCTTAAGACATTCTGCCATCCTATATGCTACATTATCATGAGAATGTCTCTCAACTAAAACTCAGGTTGGAGAGATTCCTCAATGATTGGATTCTGCCGCTATCAGAACATATTTCAGATGGATTCCCTTGTGCTGTTAAAGCCTTTGGTTTCTTTGTACTTAAGATGGCTGGCACAACAAGCACAGAATGAAGTGGATGATGATACCTGAAGAAGAAACAATCGGCTGTAGCATTTCACATTCTCTACATTCTCTGATTGTTAAAAAAAAATAGAGCCATGTTTTTCAACCTAGGCAACTTTTTAAGATATGTCACTTATGCTGGCTGGGGAATTTTGGGACTTAAAGTCCACACATCTTAAAGTTGCCAAACTTGAGAAACATTGCAATAGAGCCAACTTTAAATATTTTTTTCTAATAGGTAGGTTTTTTTTTTAATTAGCAGGAACTTTTGGTGCATGATAGAGCAATCAAAAAGTCAACTGCTTATCATCTGACATGGTGCAATTCACTTTACCGCCACTTCCTTCTGCTGTTAGGTGTAGACACTGATCTTGATGAATGAATATTAAACTCCTGTTATTAAGTGGATAAATGTAGTACCCTGCTATTTCTACTGAGGTAGGCGGTAGAACTTCATTGCATAAATGGAACTATCACTTGCCTGCAAATAGGAAATTAGAAAAGGAGAGTCTCTTATGGTTCATTCACTATGCATTGAATGGTTATAAGATAATATGAAGTGGAATAAAAATAATCTACTATCTTCTTTCAATAGTCACTTAGAGCTTTTCCCACTTGTACTTAACTGTAGCACCAATACACCCTTGCAACATGGTCTTGTTGTGATAATAGCCCCGTCTTGTCCCCAGCCCATGAGTGAGACATATTTAAACACTCCTTAGTTGTATTGTTATTAATATTGTGTTTGTCTCCCTTATTCCTACACCATCAGGAATGTATGAAATATGTTAGGCTTTGTGCCCATTGCCTTAGTGGGAAGGCAAATGATTGGCAGTGACATGAAACAACAATTGTACAGGCAAATGTGTTGTTCTCCACTGCCTCAAGGATTGATAAAGTTTCAAATAGCAGTGGAAAAAAGTCCACAGACTCTAAATAGGCTTTCTGTTTTTAGGCATTCATCCATTTCTTTCAGAAATCTTCAAAGTATTACATGTTTCACACCAGTTTGAGATGGTTTCAGGTAAAGATTTTCATCATGCAATTATCGTGTTTCATACATGTATTTGTAATTATCCCCCAGTTCTTCCATCTTCCCCTGTCTCCAAAAATCTGTCAAAGAAAAGAAATCAGAATAGCTGCATTATGTTTTTTGACTGACGTTGCTAAGAGGCATTCATCTAAAAAGCACCTTACATTGCAAATCAAGTACCTCGTAATAAACGAATAAATTTAGAATAGCAAATCTTGTAGATTTCCTCCAGCTATATTTATTATCTTCCTATTTTTTTTTGAGTCTACAATTGCATGACCACTGATTATCTTTAATATCTCAACTTCTTATCTTGCAGAAATTCAAAAATTACGTCTGATGGATGGAGGAAGCAACTGTTCTGGCAGAGTCGAGTTGGAAGTCATGGGTACCTGGGGCACTGTATGCGATGACAATTGGGACCTGGTTGATGCTGAAGTTGTGTGTCAGCAACTTGGTTGTGGTTCAGCCTTTCGGGCTCTCAGTGGCTCTCATTTCCCAAAGGGGACAGGACCCATCCATTTGGATGAAGTGAAATGCCTGGGAGATGAACAGTATCTATGGGACTGTCTGTCTAATAGGAGCCATGATTGTGGACACAAGGAAGATGCTGGTGTGATTTGTTTAGGTTTGTGAATTTCTGTTGTTTGTGTTTCATGTTTAATTAATATTCAGTGGGGTTCAGGCCTGGATATGGGACATGGATTGCTTATGTTGGTGACCTGTGGCATGACAGTATAACCCCCTGAGCAACATCCAATACCATAGGTCATAGTATCCTTTTGGACTGTCTGCAAGGGGACGTGTGGGGGGCACTATTCTACATGGGTTCTTTTCCTCCCTGAGCAGTTGGTTTCATTACTTGCACTAGTGCAGTGGTTCTCAACCTTTTTAATGCCGCGACCCCAACCGGTCGTAAGTCGAGGACTAAACAACCGGTTGTAAGTCAAGGACTAAACCGGTCGTAAGTCAAGGACTATCCAACCGGTCATAAGTCGAGGACTTTCCCTGCCCAGGAGCGCTGCGCATGCGTGGTGCCACCCCCTGCGCCGGACGAGGCGTAGCTGGCAAGCGGCAGAGACGGAGCAGGCCGACCACGCGCTGGGCCACCAGCTGGCCCAGCCCAAGGGAGATAAGGCACCCGCCAGGCTCCACGCATGCCAGCAACCCTCCCTGCACCCGCTGGCCTTCCACCTCCCACCCCTGGCCCTCTTTTACTTACATTTTTAGTAGTTGTTCAGCAGGGAGGGGTGGAAACTTCCAGACAGCTCGCCTTCGCTGCAGACAACTTGCAGCACCGTTTGCAGAATGGGACTTTTGGCGGGCTCAGCAGGGCAGAGACAGCCTGGACAATTCCTATTGGCTTTTAAAAGCCAATAGAATAAAAGGGAGTAGCACAGCTAAGGAAAAGGGGGAAAAAATGGCGGACTGCGTTGTTTGGTGATCCCCGTGAAATGGTCGTTCGACCCCAAATGGGGTCCCGACCCACAGGTTGAGAACCACTGTACTAGTGGATGGGGAGTCAAGTGTACACAGTCAATGCAAGCTATAAAAAGGCTAATGGTTGGAAACTGATCAAAGAGAGAAGCAATATGGAATTAAGGAGAAAGTTCCTGACAGTGAGGACAATTAACCAGTGGAACAACCTGCCTTTGGAGGTTGTGGGCACTCCATCACTGGAGGTGTTTAAAAAGAGAATGGACAGTCACTTGTCTGAGATGGTATAGGTTCTCCTGCTTGAGCGGGAGGCTGGACTAGAAGACCCTTCCAGCTCTATTCTATTCTAACACTGTCATATGTCAAAAACATCTTAGAAACAACCAATAGACATGCAGCTTACATAGCACAAACTAACTAAAGCCCTCCAAAACATATTAGGTAAACCAAAAGACCCAGTAGCTAAGAATAAAAAACATGAGTCATCTATAACATAGAATCAAAGGACAAACTGCCACTAAATAGGATAGGCAGGCGGAAGACTAGCAGAGTGCATTCATGAACACCAACTATGGTAGCAGTCAGAAGATTATTTAAATTAGCTTTGTAGCTACTTTAATTAAAAATTAGAGGAAGATTTAGTGCCAAATTTGATATGGGTTATTATGAAATGGTTTTGTGAATTTGTTTTATCCATTGGGGAATTGGATTGTCCAATGAAGAAAAATCCTCATGTTTAATAGTGCTGGATACATTTTATTATTTACTTCTGCTGATTACTGGATGTCTGCAGTTTAGCAATTCGATTCCCACTAGCTCAGGGTTGACTCAGCCTTCCATCCTTCCGTGGTCGGTAAAATGCAGACCCAGATTGTTGGGGGCAATATGCTGACTCTGTGAACTGCTTAGAGAGGGCTGTAAAGCACTGTGAAGCGGTATATAAGTCTAAGTGCTATTGTATTGCTATTATCTGAAAGTTTCCACTAATGCTTAGGCAAAATCTTCAGTTTCCTTTGTAATGCTTTTAATCTTGCTTTCTAAAGCAATAGGAGGCACATCTGCTCTGTTCTCTGCTTGAATTTTAAATTAGCTTTTGTATTGGGGTTTTATGGATGTGAAAGTTGAATCATAAGAAAGGCTGAGAAACAAAGAATTGAGGCCTTTGAACTATGGTGCTGGAGAAGACTCCTGTGAGTCCCTTGTACTGCAAGGCGTTCACACCGGTCAGTCCTAGAAGAGATCAACCCCAACTGCTCTTTAGAAGGCCAGATCCTGAAGTTGAAACTCAAATACTTTGGCCACCTAATGAGACGGAAGGACTCACTGGAGAAGGGCCTAATGCTGGGAAAGATTGAGGGCAATAGAAGAAGGGGACGACAGAGAATGAGGTGGCTGGATGGAGTCACTGAAGCAGTAGGCGTGAAATTAAATGGACTCCAGAAGATTGTAGAGGACAGGAAGACCTGGAAGAACGTTGTCCATGGGGTCGCGATGGGTCAGACACGACTTCACAATTAACAACAACAAATTGGGGTTTTATTTTTATAAGCCACCCTGAGTCAGCAAGAACGAGTTTAGTGGCCATATAAATTTTCTAAATAAATAAATACTTAGGCTATCATGTCTTCTTCTAGTCTACTCTTCTCAAGACTAAAAATATGTTTGTCTTTGGGCCATTACTTGTAAGACTTGGTTTCCAGATTCTTCAAATCCTTCTTAAAATGTAGTGTTAAAACTGGATTTGATAATCTGCCTGCAGTCTGACCAATATAGAAGAGAAGTGAAGGATTACTTCTTAAGATCTTGTACACTGTTTCTCTTAACACAGCCAAACACCACATTACCATTTTAAGCAGTTATATTTCACCACAAATCTTTGTCCAGAACAAAAGATGGCACCCCCTCTCCTCAAAATAAAATTGCTTCTGAAATCGTAACTGCCTTATCTTATTAACATTGACTTTAAGCCTGTTTCTCTCCATTGAGACCAATACAGCTCCAGGTCAAGACTTTTATTGCATCACCCACACATTCTGAAGTACAAATGTAATACTGAGTATCATCTGCATATTGTTAATATTTCTGAGGTAAGTCAGGACAGAAAAATGACTCCACGAATGACTGGAATTAGATTTTATTGAGATAAGTTATAGCAACAGAATCTTGAAACCCTGACTGAGTTTTCCTCTCCCTCCCTTTTATACTAGTGAATTAGTGAGTAGTCGGTCTCAGTTTTGTTCTCACACTTTCTCTGTTTCTCAGGCAACATGTTGTTGTAACCATCATCTCAGCTTAGTTTCTCCAAGATCATCTCTATAGATCATTTCCAAGATCATCTCTGCAATACCTTATTCTAAATAGTTGAACAATGTTCCCAGTGGTTTTATGTTACATGATAGGAGAGAGTCTGTGGCATCTCACTACTAGCCCTACAAGGTAAACCAGGACATGAAAGTGACACCACAGGAAGACTAGAACTATGCTTTATTAAGATAGGCTATAATAACAAAATCTTGAGAGTCTGATTGTGTATTTTCCCAGGGAATAGTAAGCATCTTCTAAATATTCTCTCCCCTCCCAGGACATAAAGAATGCTTCTGTCTTTTTTTGTTTATGTAATGCTTTCTGAACATTTGCTTCATCTCTCCAGGTCTCTACAGAAGAGCTCTACAGCTTATCTAATCCTTCCCCCCCCCTCAACTATAACTGAGCACATATACTATGGTCAATGGTATTAAAGGCTGCAGAGGGTCACTCTCCCCCATTTGAAACCTCATCATCAGTAACCTACAAGAGTGACAATGTGGGTTCAGTTCCCAACTTTCCATGCTCAGGTTTCAATGCTGACTGAAAAGGATCGTGTTCAACTTGTGAGCCACTAGGAAAATTAAATTATTTTTACATTTATTATATCCTAGCTGGCCTTATAATTGGGATGTTTTACTATTCAGGTTGTAGGATTTCACATTTCTCTCTTGAATTTCATTTGGATAGCTTTGGGCCCAGGGTTCCATCTGTCAGAATTGTTTTGAATTCTGTCTTTGATTCTGCATTTTGTACTGTTAGTCACTTAGTTCTGTGTCATCTGCAAATTTGATAAATGTCCCCAGGTTGCTTTATTTCAAGTCCAAATATAACACAAAGCCTAAGACAGATCATTGGCATTCTACTTGCATTGGTGCTGATATTTGTTGAGTGATACAAGCTGAGCCATGTATTGAGCATTTGAGGATAATGACTGTTCAATTAACTGTGTCTCTTGCTAACAGTAATATTGCCCATCCTGCACTTAAGGTAACTTTTCACACAATACATGCATTGTTCTGTGTATTGGCTTTGTGTCCCTGTGGCATCATTTGTGTCCCTCAGCTCAGTAGCTGAGCTGATTAATGCTGGGTGTTAGCATTAGCGCTGTGTATTTGAAATTTGAATATCTTTGAAAGGGAGAAGTCCAGCCAGGAATCTGGTTTGCCTTTTGGCACATTGCAGCTCTGTAGAGCTTATGGACTAACCTTTCCTTGTTTACAGAGATCCTTCCTCACCCCATTACTTGGCACTTAGGCTGCAGCCATATTAGCAGATCTTTCAAGGGGAAAGGTGGCTTGAAAGTACTTAAGCCCTCAGAAGAGCTGCCATGATTTTTTGGCAGATAGTCAGACAAATGAAATATGAAGTAATAAGGCTGGAGGAGTACAGGTAAATAATTTCCTTTACCTATATGAAGTGGGGTGGTTTTTTTTATTATTATTAATTTTTGCCACTGCAGGACCTGTGAGTACCCGTGAGCATTCTTGCTCTTTGTTTCCCCACTTGAAGTCAGCAGAATTAAAGGTGTAGGGAAACACTGGATATGCATGAATATGTCCTTAAACCAGGAAAGGAAAGGAAAGGAAAGGAAGGAAAGGAAAGGAAAGGAAAGGAAAGGAAAGGAAAGGAAGATAGAACAGAATAAGGGTAGTAGATAGAACAAGGGTGAATGGCAAATATTAAGTTAAAAGGCAGAGGCATCAATGCCATCTCTTCTGGCTGCTTGCTTATCAGTGCTGTATGATGGTAATTATGATTTTTTTGCTACGGCATATACTTCATACAATGAAGCTGTTTGATTTTTCTGGAAAGGGCTGTTGAAAGTAAAATTAGGTCCAGTTCTAAACTGGAAGTAAGACGTTGGAAATAAAATGGAGGCTAAGATGCTGGAAATAAAATGGAGGCTGGCTGCTTAGGAAAGAAGGTTTAATGATGAGCAGAACCAACAACAGCATGTAGTTCTGGGACAGCTGACAAATTGATTTGATGAGTACAAGGATTTTTAATCTTGTGATTTGGGGGAGGGTATAGTAAAAAGGATTGGGGGGGTACGTTCTTACTGTAGGGCACTTGAGATGCCATTTTGGCAACTGTCTTACCATCACCATCTGCAAATGTCCTAACTGTGTGACAGATTAGCCAAAGTAGCTTGCTTGGAAAGTGAGAAACCGGCTATCATATTAGCTATTGTGGTCTGTAGGAGGTTTCAGATGGCTTTGATTGGAAAGATTGTTTTGCTCCAAATCTCTGGTGTGCTTCATTCCTTTATTGATTCTGATCTATTGATCCATACAACAATGTTCATGATGCAAAACCCATATACACTCTATAATCCTGAGTCCCTAAGATATGTGCTTTCCCTGGGAGAATGCTGTTTCTTCTTAATGTGCACAATTATCTTAGAACAGACATGTCAAACAGAAGGCCCGGGGGTCGGATGCGGCCCGCGAAGTGGTTTCATGTGGCCCGCGAAGCCATCCTGGAAACAGTGAGGGAACGGCCCCCTCTGCCTTGGCCCTGGCCCAGACCAGCCGGGAGCCAATGTACAATTTTGTGGTGGCCATTTATGCTGAAACGCATTCAGTCTTAGCTCCATAAGCTCCCCCCCCCTCATGGCCTGAGAGGAACAGTGAGGCTCCTCCAGTGGACCATGCCTTGGCACTTGCCCTGGTCCCATCCCCTTCTGCCAGAGACCCTCAAATCTGTCCTGCCCAGGCCCCCACTGGCCCCTTTGATGCGAACGATATAGAGCTGGCCACACCCACCCAGTAGGCCACACCCACTCCATCCACACCCATCCAGTAGGCTGCACCCACCCTGGCCGCACACCCCCCGAGGGCAACTGCAGTGCTGATGCGGCCCTCAATGAAATTGATTTGACACCCCTGTCTTAGAATATACAGTCTGGGCAAACTAAGACTCAGTATATCCCTATTTGTCTAAATTTGAACTGGTTGGTAAAGATGATGAAACTTGTGGAGACTGCCAAATTAAGTTCTTTGATTAAAGAAAATAAACAGTGCCTACGTTTATGGTTGACTATACATTTTTATAGACTTTTTGAATAAAATGAAAAAATTGCACTTATGATTTGGGGTTCAGTGATTAGAAAATAAACCTGAATAATACAAAAGAGTGAACTTTCTTTTGCAATCAGGAAGAGATAACTTAGAACTTATATTTGTTGCAAAGGAAATCAGAAAAATTTTCTATTTCTTTATATTGTTTCTGCATTTTATCTTTTGTCTTTTTTCTCTTGTCTCCCTTTACTTGTTATTAGTTTGCATTAGTTTTTATGCTCTTTGTAAAAATTTCAGTAAAAAGCTGAAACTGACCCACTGTTAATTGTTTTCTCTTTTTATTTTTCATAACCTTTTATAATTTCAGACTCACTAGACTTCCGAACGGTTACAGATACAACAGAAAGAGAAACTGTGACTTCAGTCTCCCATCTACCCAGTCTCTGTAAGTGAAATCTCTTTAAAGTACTTCAGTTGCACACAGTGCAATTACTTAAACAAACCTGTTGTAGGTTGCCCACTTATTAAGAGCTCACTATATGCAATTCACTTTGAGTGGTGTTTTTTTTTTTTTCTTTATCAACTATATCTTTTGGTTTAGTCCCAACTCATCTTAGTGGTACAAACAGTCAGAAGCAAAATTCCAATCTGACTGACATTTGCCAATAGACTGAATTAGTACTTCCTAAAATTTGCATTAGAATGATCTCCAGAATCATAAATGCATTTGTATAACTTCATGAATCAATATATTCATTTAATTGCTCTTAAGGTTAAATAAGAAATAAATATACCACTTTAGTTTTACTAATTAAAATTCAATTACAGTTTCTAAATATGTGATACCACATATATCCACTATTGATTGGGTCTTCACAGGCAAAAGCTGGATCAAAGCCCATAGCAAATGTTGACCTCCCACTCTACCTGGGCTGATCTAATTGTGACCCGTGGCTCTACCCATAGTCTCAGAACTTCTGAGTGAAAAAGTTCCCTAGAAGTTATTTTTTATGATGCATTTTGGAAGAAAGTAAAACCTCACCTCTGAGCTGACCTCCTCTGAAGACAGAAAATCAGAGAGTTAGAAAGAACCCTGGATGCCACTAACTGAGCAGCTTTAGTTATAAAGGTCCTAGAAAGAGAAGGCACAACTGAAAAAGGTGGTCCTCCCAAAGAATAAACATGAAAAAAAGGAGAGAGAAAAAGAGAAGAGCCCAGTCTGGAGCTTCAAAGCTGGGGAAAGCGAAAATTTGTTTGTTATCTGTAAAATGTATTGGCTACTCATCTTACCCAGAGTAACTCTGGGTGGCTTACAATCATATATCTGATTGTATATGAACCCATAAAGTTCATATATTGATCTGAAGACAGCAGCTGAATATCTGGCTAAAGGTCAGATAAGTCAATAAGGAGAAATTATTCAACCTATGTTCTTTTTATTGTCATTTTTCTACCAGATAGTTTCATTAATCCATGTACAAACAAGCATAATTAAGATAAAATAAAAAGGAACAATTTTTGAGGAACCAAAAATGAACTTACATTTGTTTATATTGCCCAACAATCTAGGAGAACTTGACCTTTTGATCTTGTATTATCCTTCCAAGTAGCATTTCAATTGTAATAGACACTTTTCTAAACCAAGATAAACTGATAAATGAGTGGAATAAACAACTTGTGTGTCTTCAGATGCTGTGGTTTGGCTTGTCTGTTTCCAGCTGTTGAAAGTGTTTTTTAGCATAGTTTGCAGGCAAAGCATTTGATGGCCCATGCATGGGAACAATTTCATATAAATGCCACAGTTTAATATATCAGATATCAGAATGCAGATGTGTCATGAGTACATGTGTACATTGATTTTATTATGTGCCTATCATGTTGGTCTCATCATGGTTTTCTGTGGGAGCTGCAGGTGGAAATACTTCTATTGCTCAATTCTGAAATTGTCTGGTCTTATTCATAGGCTCTTTCAGAACGTTCTGATAAAATCAATGTTCTTTAATAATGCTTTGGTTTTCCCGTATAATTTATTTTCAGATAAAATCTATTCCTACTTTTTTATTAGATTTCTCTGAAAGCATCCCTTACCCAGCTCCATTCTTAGTCTATGTCCCCAATGTAATATTGGTACTTACAGTCCAGGTTTGTGTGCTTGGTTGGGTATATTATTATAATAAAAGTAGTACCACAACTTTTTATGGGCATCTTTTTCTGACACTGTACTAGAGATTCCTTCTGGATTTTCTGTTCCCTGGATTCTCATTTAATCTGATGGTAAAGAAATTGTTGTCAGATTTTCGATTTAAATAAAGGAAATATTTGGAGAAATTCTCATGGGTGAAGAGTGAGAGTCTTATACTAACTTTAGATATGAGATGAAAGGGAGTAATAATTTTATTACATTAAATAGAAAATAAAGTAAAAGAGATCCAGTTTGGTCTAGTGGTTAAGGCAGCAGGCTAAAAAACAGGAGACCATGTGTTCAAGCCCCACCTTCACTGTAAAAATAATTAAGATGGGATACAAATAAACAAACAGAAAAATTTATCCTGCCTTTTCTCAAACAGCTCAAGGCTGATTACATAAAAAATCTCCCTTCATTTTTCTCTGCAGTGAAATCCCCCTACGCAGTTGGTTTTGCTAAAGGCAGTGAATGGTTCAGTTACCCACACCCAGAAAATTTCCATGGCTAAGAGTGTAGTTCAATTTCACTTCCTCAGTCTCAATTCTGACAGCTGGCAGCCTTTGTCTTCTCATGCTCCAGCTAAATGATGAAGGAAAACACGAGAGAACTCCCACTGAGTATATTCAGATCAGGATAGCTATAATACAGAATGAAAGACGCAAATCACCTCAGCATCCTTGAATAAACTGCAAGCTCCAAAACATCACCCAAAGACCTTTTAAATACCTTTTAAAGCACCTGGGACTGAAGTAGAAAAATAAAAACTTATTTTTGGAAGACAGATTTGGACAAAGTGTTAAGCTGTATATACATTTGCTCATATTAAACAAGAGCCAACCACCTCCACTCTACACACATATACACACTGCTTCAGAAAGCAGTTTTCTTCCTCCATTTTCTCATTTCTATCAACATTTCCATTTGCAGCTTTTACAACTCCTGAAGTCATGAAAACAACATCAACCCATTGGAACCTGCGGATCACCTGCATCGTTCTGGGTTTTCTCCTTTTTCTGAGCATTTTGATTATTATTATTATCCTTCTGCTGAACAGACAGAAGAAAAATGGTATATTTCATATACTGGGGATCACTAGTGCTGGGGGAGAAATAGCTTAGAAGAAATATTTTGTGTTTGTATTAATTAATTAATTCATTCATTCATCATATTTATATAGCTGCATACCTTACAAAATATAATTCTGAATGGCTTACAATAAAAAAACTATAGAACAGTAATATAAAAATAAAGCAATTAAAATATTATGCTTAAAAAGCAAGGAGAGAGCAAC
Source organism: Crotalus tigris (assembly GCF_016545835.1). Taxonomy (NCBI): domain Eukaryota; kingdom Metazoa; phylum Chordata; class Lepidosauria; order Squamata; family Viperidae; genus Crotalus; species Crotalus tigris. The sequence continues at coordinate 1,106,553 of NW_024096711.1, forward strand.
ATATTAAAATGTTGCAAGAACTATGGTGGGGTGGGATTTTTAATGCATCTTATTTAGAGGGCATCGTGTTGGGGTAAACTGTGATTTGAAACATGAGACCAATTGTCTTTTTGCAGAAACAAAGTAATTGTGAAAGATCCCTGCTAAGATTTCATACAGTGAGCAAACAGCAGCATTAGTTCAGGGCTTTTTGTAGGCGTGCCATTTTCGAAAACCTCCATTAGGCTACAATGGAAATTTCAATCTGCTGAAAGAACATGCAGATGGAATATGGACTGATTAGCCAGAAGGCTGAGAGCCTTTCCACAGATATATTTAATGCAGCCACTATTTCTCAGGATCTTTTACATTATCCTGTTTATGATAACTGCATGGTCAGATTTATTTGTATTGGAAGATTGAGATAAAAGAGGTATTTTTTTAATGCAGTACTGCTTATGGTTGTGCAACACTTTGAATTTAATTGCCAAAAGATGCTTTAGAGTTTGAGGGAGTGTAAATGCACCCATGCAGACCAGCTTAAACCAGCCAGGTGAGATAGCTCTAATATTCCAGGAAGGAGTGCGGCTTCTTTAGCATGTTTCACACCATCAGGTGCTCCATTTCTGCTCCAAAACTCCAACTGGAAATCAAAAATCAAAGTGCTGTTCAGCTGTAATCACCTTCAGCCAACTAATGTCTGGCATCTTGTCACATGCTTTTCAACTGAAATAGGCAGCCTAGTGAAGTAGCAAGCATAGTGGGAGTGGGAGACATAGATCTGGGACAGATGCATAAAATGAATGTGATCTTACTATGGATGTGTCCTCTGATAGCAAGAAAACCTGTGGGTGAAAGAAGAGGCAGCGGGCCCTTTCCCAGTAACCCTACATAGTGACCTTTCAATTTGCAGATTGTGTTATTTCCTCTGCTCCAGTATCTGTCCCCGTCCTGATGAATCACACCATGCAGAAGTCAACCACTGAAGGGAATGTCTCCCGGAGCCTCCACAAAATAGAAGGTATCAAAAGCTCTTGCCTGCCTGCCTGCCTGGGTTCTCTTCTTATCTTTACTATCTTTCTTCTCCTCTCTTTTTTCCTTCTGTTTGCTCCTGGACAATTTTTTTTTTTTTTTGCCAGCTCTGATCAATTAGGCTAGAATTCATCAGACCTGGGTGTCCATAGGGGACTGTAGGACACCAGCAGGCAAACAAGCCAACAAAGAACTCTTGGGGTTCTTAGGGAAAATCTGTCTTTTAAAGTTCGTATTTGTCTAGGACGAAAATCTCCACTGTTATCAGCTCTGTCCCCAACTCTCGGCCATCATCATCTGCAAATACTGGAAGTGCGTGTGTTAAATTCAAAGAAGGTTTAACATTCCTTTCTATTAGAACAATGGTTCTCAACCTTTTTAATGCCGTGACCCCAACCGGTAGTAAGTCGAGGACTACCCAACCGGTCGTAAGTTGACTTTCCCTGCCCAGGAGTGCCGCGCATACGCGGTGCCGCCCCCTGCGTCAGACAAGGCGTAGCTGGCAAGCGGCAGAGACGGCGCAGGCTGACCACCAGCTGGGCCACCACCTGGCCCAGCCCAAGGGAGGTAAGGTGCCCGCCGGGCCCCATGCATGCCAGCAACCCTCCCTGAGCCCGCTGGCTTCCCACCTCCCACCCCTGGCCCTCTTTTACCTCCTTTTTTAGTAGTTGCTCAGCAGGGAGGGGTGGAAACTTCCAGACAGCTCGCCTTCGCTTAGAATGGGACTTTTGGCGGGCTTAGCACGGCAGAGACAGCCTGGACAATTCCTATTGGCTTTTGAAAGCCAATAGAATTAGTCTCTATTCAAGAGAGTCTATTCTATTGGCTTTCAAAAGCCAATAGAATAAAAGGGAGTAGCACAGCTAAGGAAAAGGTGGAAAAAATGGTGGACTGCGTTGTTTGGTGACCCCCGTGAAATGGTTGTTGGACCCCAAATGGGGTCCTGACCCACAGGTTGAGAACCACTGTATTAGAGCACTTAGCTTTATGCATGTTTGGGGGGGGGAATTGCAGCAGATCCATTTTTATTTTATTTATTAAATTTGTATGCTCTCCGTCTCCCTTTACAAGGTAACTCTGAGCGGCTTGTGAGTTATAAAGCAAGTAAAAATAATTAAAATGTTAAAACTACACAGATTAAAACATTATTAAAATCAGTATTTGTTTATTTTAAGCATTGATATGGTTGCCCAGCTTAGGCAACGTGATTCTGGAGAGCAAATACAAAAACAAAGAAACAATGAATATAAAAGAAAACAACGAGTACCATTAAAAACTAAGGCAATAAAATAGCAGTTAAAACTAAAATATATTAAAACCCATTTGAATGAGAACTCTGTTCATTCTGATCCGAAAGCCCAGAGAAAGAGGCATTGGTGAAAATAGGAAGTATACAGAAAGGTGCATATTTCATCTTGAAGATGCACCTTTTTAATCATCTATCTTCAATGCTGTATCCAAAGATGTTTTTTTAAAATATAGGAAACGTTTTAGGAATAAATTCATTAATACAACCAAAACAGCTGAGACAAATATAAATTCAATGTCATGTCAAAAAATATTTACCCAGCAGCAAATAAATTCATATAAGCAGGTTCTGTGAACTTTTCTTACTCAACCTGAATTATATAAATATTAATTAAATAATTCCATTTGCTTATTTACAGGACTTATATGTCCACCTATCTCATACAGTGATTCTAGGAGGCTCACAACCATCTATAAAAACATGGCTAAACTGGTAAATGAATACTGCAGAGATGTATCATACAGATCCAATTTAATGTAATTGTTAAGGCACCAGCCTAGAAACTGGGAGACTGTGAATTTTAGTCCTGCCCTAGGAACAAAGCCAACTGGCTGACCATTATCTCTCTCTTTCAGCCCTAGGAAGCAGGCAAAAGCAACCCTCTTTTGAAAGTTTGCCAAGAAAACTGCAGGGATTTGCCCAGGCATTCACCAGGAGCCAACACTATCTCAGAGGCACACATGCATAGGTGTTCGTGCGCGCACACATACACATAATGTAGAATGTATTTGAAGATATTTTTGTTATGATTACAGACACTAGTACATACATAGGTAATGGCCAAAATAACCTGCTGAAATTACTGGTGGACAAAAAAAATGAACCAGAGGAGTTCAAGAAAAATTGTGCTTTGGTATCCACTGAGTTTCACTGGGTTCAGTTGTGCTTAATGTTAATATGCCACAAGTCTCTTTGTTTCAATATATTAGCAGATCTAACTTCATGCTCAGATGACAAGCAGGTTGGTCAATTCCTGTCACAATCAATGAACCAACACTTGGTTGATTTGAAAAAGTGCACCCGGCATCTTCAAGAAAAATGCTAAGAATTAAAAACAAATAGGAGAGATGATACCTTTGGATATTTAGCTAATATCAAATGTATATTTGCATTGTCCTGACACAGCCTATGACAGTGCATGATACAGTAGTAAACAAAAGGTGATAAATGACACCCCTTGATGTGAATTTAAACAGCATCTGATAAAACAATAACAATAAACTTATATAAAGTCCCATCCAGCCAACATAAAAATCATAAAAGTGCTTAACACTAAAAAGAAATTCCTTGATAATCCAACCAGCTTTTCAGAGTTCTCTTGAAATCGGTGTTTCACAATGTTGATAAATTCCTTCAAATGATTTAGTTTTTTGAGAGCCTTGTAATTTTCGTTGATAATGTTTGGTAATTACAGGCAGTCCTCAACTTACAGTAGTTGATTTAGTGGCCAATCCAAGTTACCACAGCACTGAAAAAAGTGACTTATGACTGTTTTTTCACACTTATGACCATTGCCGCAACCCTATGGTCAGGTGATCAAAATTCAGACACTTGGCAACAGGTTCATATTTATGACGGTCGCAGTGTCCCAGGGTCATGTGATCATCCTGTGAGACCTTCTGACAAGCAAAGTCTATGGGGGAAGCCAGATTCACTTAACAGCCATGTGACTAACTTAACAACTGCAGGGATTCGCTGAACAACTCTACCAAGAAAGTTCGTAAAATGGGGCAAAGTTCACTTAACAAATATTTTGCTTAGCAACAGAAATTTTGGGGTCAATTATGGTCATAGGTTGAGGGCTACCTGTATAATCAAGATTTGTTTTGAAATTGTGACTGCAGTCTTTTGAAGAGCCAGTCCTACACCATAGCAGAGTATATTAGATGTTGCCTTTTCCAAACTCTGCTGGTTTCCTCAGACAATTGTTTCTATTTTCTCTTCCATAAACAGAGGTGACCCCTTCACCAGCCCATGAAGACTCTGATTCTGATTATGAAGACTATGATTTCAGCAAGAAGCCCCCTGTGCCTCTCTCTAATTTCTACAGTGAGCAATCCCTCATTATCTTTTGCCCCACTTATACGCACCTGCAGCTGAATGTTGTGTTGCTCCAAAGATCGAGGCAATTTGTGAGATCCCTTTTCTTCAAAACTTAGACTCAATCTTCATTGTAGTTCCCATGATGAAAACAAACCAAGAAAGGAATTCTATTCAAATTATACCTAGCTGCAGAAAAGTATCTTTCTTTCAAACCTGAAGGTGTTCTTCCTGGGTTCAGAAGAAAAAAAAATGCCTTCTTTCCTAAGATAATTGCTTCTTCCCAGACTCTTTACTTTAACCTCAATCTTGGATGCACACAGTCAGAGCAAAACATGTAAAATGGCCTTATTTCCTGGCAATTATACTACTGTCTTTAAGACACATTTCAGACATCAGTGAATAATGATGCAGAATTTATACCTAAATACAGTACAACAATGTCAGACATCTCCATTCTGATTTGGCCCACTGTTCCCAGTGCCAATTATGAGCATTCTGTCTTATAAGTAGTGAGAGTTGCTACAGAAGTGGCAGTGTTTTCCTAGGTTTTTCCCAGCATGCCCTGCCTTCAACCATATAGAGTGACCAAATCTCTTAGTGGAATAGGGGATTTGATGGCTAGCCAGCAGGATGAACATCACAAACACTTAGTTTTTCTATTTTTATTTATAGATAGATAAACTGAAGGAGCATGAGAAGACACTCCTTAATGGCCAGCAGATCTCTTTGTTCATCTGCTGATGTCAGGCCCAGCACAAAGTGACCTAGAATCTGGACCTAGGTCCAGTCTAATTCCAGTCTGTTCACATCAAATAGACAGAATCTTGACAGACTAAATCTATCCTATTCTAACACTAATGGATGTACCCTAAGAGATTCTATAAAGGGACTATCCTAAATCTCTTCCTTTCTCTCCAACCCCACTCTAGACCAAGGCTTTTCAACCAGTGGTATGGGTACCACCTGTGGTACATTGACACCTGGCAGGTGGTACGTGACCATCCTAGAAAAGTGATAGCAGGGGAGGGGAATGAGCTGAACCGGTGGCAGCACCACACAAGCCTTCAGCGAGAGATGGCTGGAGCTGCAGAGCTGTCAGGGCTCAGTGGAAGCATCAGGATCAGCGCCAGGCTCCAGCTGGAGTTCAGCACTGATCCTGGCACTTCTGCTGAGCCCAGAAGAAGCACCGATCAGCTGGAATGTTGCAGCATCTCCAGGGTCTTGTGATTTACATTCAAATGCTTGGCAACTGATTCATATTTATGATGGTCACAATGTCTGAGGGTCATGTGAAGTAACCAAAACCTGCTGCAACCACCCAGCAGATGGGGGGGAATAAAAACCAAACACCCCCCTACCCCACCCCCGCTGCCAATCCTCAACAGAAATGTTCACATTGAAAACCTCGGACAAGAGGAAGAGCGTCGCCAGGTGGGCAGGCAGGTGTCTTGTTCGGCTGTGGCTTGGGGGGCACTTTTTTCAGTGCCATTGTAACTTCGAACAGTCACTAAGTGAATGTTGTAAATCGAGGACTACCTGTACTTCATTAGTTTTTTCCTTTTGGGGGGGGGGGTCATCAAGTTTTTGACACCTTGCTAGGCGACTGGTGGTACTCGGATGTTGCCATATCCTAAAAGTGGTACAATGGATGAAAAGGTTGAAAAGCCCTGCTCTAGACTGTGTTGTCTCTTGTCTTGTTCCCCTTTTTGGAATGTGCTCCCTCCTTTCTGGGAAACTGTCACTTCATTGTAGTCCATCACAACATATCTCTTAGCAGACAAAGTCCATTATATCTCACCAGAAAAGGTAAATTCCGATGGACCAGCGATACCTTGCAAATGCTGCGGATTGACAAGTGTTATCAGAGATCTGATATATTTAAATATCCACAACAGCCTCATGTTAAACAAGGTTCTAACTGTACAATCACAAGAGTTGGGTAATAGTTCATTTCCTGAAAGTGATATTATCTCCCAGCTCTAAAACTTTTAAGGAAATAAGCAAGGGTGTGACAACCCAATTCTTTCCCCCCAAAGGTCTATTTCTAAAAGTTTAATGGACTTTAATGTTTTCAGCTTCTCTTCACTATCAAGCAACTGGTGACCAAGTTTCACCACCCCACAATTTCCCCAAGCTGACAATGCGCCAAGAGACCAAGCATCCCAAGGATTATCGACAACAGGGTGAGAGCTGATGTTTTATCTTTTTGCACCATATCCAGTTCTTCTTGACTATAACTATATCCAGATAGCTTTCCATATTTTATACCCTCTGGGAAGGATGAGGGTCCATTGGTTGTTTTTCTGCCCCAGACCAGCTCAGCTAGTGCCAAGTTCCTGGATTTTGTTTTTACTCTTTTTCCTCCTCTGTTATATGAAGTGCTTGGTAGGAGAATATTTTTGCAATTCTATCCCTTGTATTCATCATTTTAAAATGGCAGAAGTGGGAAAAAGCCCTCATGGATTACTATCTAATAAGAGTTTGAGAAGTGAAAACAATAGCTTTGTAAAACTGCCCTGAGCAGCTCACCCAATTAATCAGATTGGTTCAGATTCTTATGTAACATTTTGGAGACCATCTTATACTATTATCCATGTAGCTCAGTCTTTGCCATTCAGACATATTAAGAGACTGGAGTTCACCTAATTTCCCAAATTTTAACTATATTACCTGAAACTGCAATCTACGTAAGGTTGGGAATGCTGACACAGGTTTTCCCATCTCCTACCTGTTGCCTAGCAAATCATTTCCAAATAAAATCAGATCTCACATACAATACTTAATGATTTTAGGGATAAATATTTTTAAAACAAGCTTCCAAAGATGGTTAAAGCCTCTGACTTCATTATTTTGGGTTTCAGGTTTATTTGGGGGGGATTATTTTTTTTTTTTCATTTTAACTATGAATGAATGATCTTAGCCAATTGGGTGTTCCCCCCCTCCACACACACTTATGGGCTATGGCCAGGGGTCTTTAAACTTGGCCCTTTTATGACTTGTGGACTTCAACTCCCAGAATTCCTCAGCCAGGCATGCTGGCTGAGGAATTCTGAGAGTTGAGGTCCACAAGTCATAAAAGGGCCAAGTTTGAAGACCCCTGGGCTATGCTGATTCAGGAGTGAGATCACATTCCTGTATTCCCACATGACCATTATTTTTGGGTAAGCCTCTACAATGACAATGAACTTTTGGCGCACTGCTCCAAATAAAGTATAGTATTGCATCATTTTCTCAGAGCTGGAGTTTACTTATGGGAACTCCTATTTTTTCTTGCCTCATAGATCCTGAAATTTTCTCCACCCTCCTGAAATCAAGCGACTGTGCCTCTTCGCTGCTCTTATTCTTCTCTCTCAAATGTATCTGAGGAGCAGTTTTGTAGCTTCTCCCACACAACGGTCATTGTTTTCCTTGCTAGCGAATAAATAGGCTAGAGTGAAGAATGCTAATTGGATCACAATTTTTGCAACCTCCTATTAATCAGCTGGAGGAACTTTGGTCAAAATCATAGGGTTCTTCAGCAGCCAGTGAGATAGCTTTCATAGGACACTGCATGGGTGTTTCAGAAGGGCAAAAATAGTAGCTCTGTGATTCCATTCAGAAACTCATTGTTTGCTCCAACAGATCCCACAGCTGAAGACAGTGACAGCACATCTTCAGGAGATGCAGACTGGTATGAGAATATCCACAAACCACAGCAACACGTGGAACAACAAAGAGATGAACCTTCCTTTGCAGGTGAAGAATGGATGTCTTAAAAACAGGTGCACAGCCTTTAATTAGTCAATTAGTGAATTGTTCATTAAAAGACATTTTGAAGTAAAGTACCACCCAAGCATATATATATAGAGAACGCTCTCTTTGTTTCTATCTAGTTGTCCAGATTTTTGCAGAACATACCATGGAAGCTCCAAATTGGATCATTTTTTTTCTGTATATTAGAAACAGACAAAATCTCTTGTTGTCATCCTCGTGTAAGCATAGGTCCTTCATGTTGCAGTCCTCTGCATATGGTTTAGCCACAGCTGGGTGAAATGTCCTTTAAAGCAGCTTTGCCCTTCTGTCCCCTTCCAGATGTGTGGGGGCTAGAATTCTCACAACTCTAGTTAAGTGGGACAGGCTGTTCAGGAAGCTTGCCTTAGCTCTCATCTCTCATATCAATATTTTTCTCCCATTCATTCCAAAAGATTACTTGGCTAGATAATTACCGTATTTTCCGGCGTATGAGATGACTCGGCGTATAAGACGATCCCTGACTTCGGAGAAGATTTGCATGGTTTAGAAAGTCGTCTTATACACCAGAAAATACGGTAGGTCACCAGATTTCTCCACTCATTTCCTAATCTCTTCCTTCTGCAGCACGGCCTTTTGTTTCTTGGATCCTGAGCTGATTATTCTTCTCATTTCTTTGCTTCAGGCTTGACAGTTTTTGCCAAACCTTGGTCAAATGGCTTGACTGGCTCTGGAAATGATTCATCTGACAGCAGTTAACATCATAACATGTGATCCTAAGGACCTGGGCTGCTGAAGGGAGACAGCTAGATGCTTGGCCTCTCCTACAGAAATGGCTAAGGTTGGCAACAATAAACTGAGAACTGAGAGAGACCATTTCCCACATTTTCAGCCTTGAGGACTCCGCATTGAAGAAACAGATCAGAGGATCTCAGGGTCTTCAGCAACTGCAAAGGCACATCAACGGTCATTTCCCTCTCTGATTCAGTGAGAAATATACCACCTTTATAAAGACACATATATCTATCCTGTCCTACTCCTGTGGGTAATTACGATTAGCACTGAGCCCTGGATTTGATTCCCCTCATTTGATTTTGTTTTGTCATACAGTGAGGTGCCATCAAAGCAAGATTCAATTTCAAAATACTATGTAAGCCCTGTGAGCAGAATGTTCCAGCCACAACACCTTGTTAGGATGCTGTTGCTGCCTTTTGAGAACCTGTCTTCCAGGAGCCAAGAGGCCAGTTTTGTCCTTGAGGAAATTGTTAGCTTAAAGACCTGAGACTGCTTACAGATTTCTGGGGGAGCAATGGGATTCTCTCATGGATGAAATGAGATGCCAGGGCTGCTTCTCTTGAAGAAAGTTTGACTGTCTCTTAAAAAATTCTGAAAGGAGGGTATAGGTGTTTTACATTGAAGCCCTGGAATAGATACATTATAAAATGCCAGACATGTATGGCAGGAATTGTCAGCCATTCAAAATATGTATATCAGTGCATGCAAAATTGCCCTACCTTGTATAAGATCTTTTACTATGTTTGGGCTGTTATCTTCCCAGATTTTCCTATGTTCTAATCAGAAGAAGGGAAAGATCAAAGAACTCTATAGTTAAGCACCTTATGGCTAAAGTGAAGGCTATCAGTAAAGAAAGTGTAGGATGCTTTCAAATCTGGTTTGTGCATCTGGGAGAGAGGCAGAGCAAGTGTGTCATTGGGTTTCCCTATTTATAGAATTGTAAGGTAGAGATCCAGACACCAACTCTCCTATGTTTCCCTACCTCTTGTTCTACTAAGGAGGGAGACACAGGTTGTTTAGTCCATCTCTTTTTATTGGTAGCTCTGGTCAACTTGGAAATGTCCTAAGTGTCTTACTGGCCCATCGAACAAAACTAGAGCTATCATGTCTCATCTACAAAATCTAGAAAACCACTAAATGAGAGCAAGGAAAGTTTTATGTTTTTTTGATGCCATTTTAGTGTCATATGGATTGTTGCAGCCAAAATATAATTTGTCTGGCTTTGGCCTGGTATCTTATCTGCTCTGTAACCTTTGCCATTATGGCTTGGAAAGGATGGTTTGTGGTTTGATGTACTGCAAGAACTAGTCTATGTTGGTTAATTCAATATTTAGACCAATTATGACTTAGCATGCTATGCCAAAGTAATTATAATATGGAAAACTTTCTTTTTGTTCTTGTGTACAGGAAATGGGTAGTGATGTTCAGTCCCTTCATAGCAATATCATTGTTCTCCTCTGGGATGCCTCTGACATGTGTGTAGCTCTATGATTTCATGAGCTGGAAGTAAGACAAAACACTGTTCAAAAAGCATTTGTTTGAATGTCAAGCTTGAAGCCTCTCAAAACAGAGTAAGGTGCACCGTTGCTAGAACAGAAAGACTCTAATGACATAAGCATAATATATATCTAAAGGAAACTGTATGTATTCTTATTACTCATTCTTGCAGCATGACCTAGGTTGCTGCATTTGTGTAATAATCTGACAAGAGAGAAAGAGAGAAAATTTTGCCTTGGGTTTGGGTGTCTTTTTTTTAAATGTCCCTTATATCAGATTTTGCAAGAAGACACTGAGACCTCAAATAGAATGTTGCAATATGATTGGCACCTGGATTTATTCTATTTTCTCACCCCTAATTACATACTTCCTGATCTTACCCTAGCACTTTTTTTTTACCACGAAGCATGTTCTTTCTTCATTGGACTGATCTGAACACCAATGATGGGATTTAGCCATTTTGCACCAGTTCGGCAGAACCGATAACTAATTTTTTTGTTGCCCAGGCCCAGAATGGACTTCTGGAAGTGTCATCCATGCAGAGAACCAGTTGTTCACATATTTCAATCCCACCACTGCTAAACACCCCGGAGTAACATATGCATGTTGATTGATTATGCACCATAAAGTTGGCATTGACTCTTAGCAACAACACAGGCAGATGTTCTTTATGATGATCTGTCCTAACCTGCTGCTTCAGGTCTTCCACCAGTGTATCTATCCCCTCTATAACTAAATCCGTCCACATTACTGCTAGTCATCCTTTCCCCTTCCACCTGTATTCCTAGCCTTTTTCCAAGAACTGGGTTTCTGCATAAAGTGTCCAAAGTAGGATAATTTGAGCCTGGTCATTTGTGCCTTAAATGAGAACTCTGAACTAATTTACTCAATGATCCAATTGTTGATTTCCTTAGCTGTTCACGGTGTTTTCAAGAATCATTTTCAATACCTAGTTCAAGAGTGTCAATACTGTTTCTATCCTGTTTCATTAAAGTCTGGGCTATGCATTAGTAGGGCAAGTATTCCTTTCAGGGTCACAGCTTGAGAGTTGACCATAAACAGAATGGAGGACAGAAAAACAGCATGATTTCCTAGTAGTCCTGGTGCTTCTAGGCACCTCCCTTGATGCCCAATAGATCCATGCACCAAATAACAAAACATTCAAATATACATAGGTACATACATACCGGTACATACACTAGACCAGAGGTCTGCAACCTTGACAACTTTAAGACATGTGGACTTCAGTTCCCAGAATTCTGGGAACTGAAGTCTGCAAGTCTTAAAGTTGTCAAGGTTGCAGACCCCTGCAATAGACAAAACAAAACGCTGGCATTATATTTATTTCCACCAATACTTTTCGGCCTCCCAAAATTCTGGCTGCTAAGTCAGTGTATGAGTAAGAGGTAGTTTAGGTTTGGCCATCTCCATCACTGAAGCCATTTTATGGCAGCCATTTTGTGTGCCCATCCCCTGCATGCTGTCAAACTGCCCACCAGCCCAAAAAAGGTTAGTCCGATCTGGGATGGATGAAGTGCTCTGATGTCTTCCTTGTGGTCTTCTTAGAGGTTTCTATGGTAAACAGGATAGTAGACTTGAGAAGTCTTTGATCTGACCCAGTCATCTTTTTCTTATATTTTTTCCCCCAATCTAAATGTTAAGGGATTGTAAATGATTGGCAGGAAGAGTTACTTCAAAGGAAAGGGATGTTCTGTAACACCAGAAGATTGGAGACTCTGAAGACATGGAGTGAATATTGAGTCAGTAGAGATCTATATATTTTTTCAATAGTGATGCCCTAAAGGGAGCTCATATTTTATCACCCAGCAGAAGTACTGTGGTGTCTTACAATATAATAATATGCACATCACCTCTCAATTGCAGCTTATTTATATAGAAAAATCACCTTTTTCCCCTACAAAGAGAGAAAGAACCTCTACCAGTTCAGCCCTTTGAGTTGATACCTAAAAAAGATTTGTACAATTCAGATGAAACCAATCCAAATGTTGTACAATAATTCAATGGAGAAAACTGAACAAAACAATCTTTGGGACTCAAAACAGTTCTCCCCTGGCTAAGGTTTAACAATCTCCAAAAGGGAAGTTAGAATGTGTTGGCAATTTACGATTTTAGACATGATTCCGGCATACCAATTTAGTGTACTTGGAACAACTCCACCTTGAAGAAATTCAGGGTCTATTTTGTTGGCTTCTTTGATATTTTGGATTTGGGAACAAAAGATACCTCGGTGAAGAAAACAAACCAACACTGGGGGGTGGAGATGACTGCACTAAAGAGTTTTAGAAATATGTTTTGTTCATTTTCCCTTGTGTTCCAAAGCAACTTTTCCCAACTGTTTTCAAACTGCTGCAGTACTACTGTACTGGTCAATCATTAAAAAATAACAGCCAGAGACGCTGTTGGAGCAAAGTATGAATAATGTGCATAATGTTGTGAAAAATGGGTAGAGAAAATGATGCCTTTTTATGTTGTTTTTATTGGTTGCTCTGAGCGGCCTAGGGTTACCGTGTGAAGTGAGCAGCCACATCTGTTCTTTAAATAAATCAAATCAAATAAATAAATAATGTCCTTTCTGCTTGATGGGAGATTCAACATGCATAAAAGGAAGGGCTTCCTGATATAATAAAACTATAGAATTTGTTTTCAAAAGATCCGTCTATAAAGTACCACATACCAGACAAAGGAACAACAACAAAAAAGACTATTAATAATTAAATAGTCTTAATGGCTGCATGTTCCCCCCTCCTCCTTCCCAAGACATTCCGCAATTTCTCTGAATCTCTGTTGCTGTAGGGCACTCAACTAAGAAGGTATTATTTGAGCATTCCACATAAGGCACAGTAGGAAGCAGGTTGCTACAGTAGGGTCACCCTCTGCCATATCCACTTATTCCACTTTGGCTCATGAGAATAACTGAGTAAAGAGTCTGCTCAGAGATAAAATAACCCTTAAAAGGAAAATACGGAGTGAGTGTTCTATTTTCTGTTTGGTGATTGGTATTATGCTGCTTCTAAATGTGAAGGAGCAATAGAAAACTGAAGCTTACATTCATGGGTCATCGAGTAGGGACTCTGTTTCATTATCTTAAAAATATTTCTTAAATTTATAACATGCCTCCCTCCTCCAAAACCCAGGCATGATCTAGCCTCTACTAAAATTAGGCTAAAAGCTACAATTGCACAATTGCTGTAAAGGCAACATGCATAGACAGAGATTTATAGTCACCAACCTAATTACTATGCTTAGAAAAGTATAACATCTTAAATCAATGTGATACCCTACAAACAATATTTAATGGAAACAAAACTGAATGCTGAGATTTGGAGCAAAGATAGAATTTATGGGGAATGTTCTTCTTGGCCTATTAATAGAAAGAGAAGGAAAGAGAATATGTGAAATTTCCAGAAGGTGCTTTTATTTTGCAGTGCAGTATTCTATCTAAAACATGAAGTTGAAAAAGATTCCTGTCTTCCATATTCAACCCTTCTAGTATTTCTCCTGACGTTTTATTACCACAAAATAGTTCGTGAAACCAGCGGAAGTTAGAAGAACTGGCTTGCATCTTTCAGCTAAAGAAGGGTCAAACTCAAAACTATCAGAAGGCCTTCAAAACTCCTTCCTCCCATAAACAGATGCCCTGCAGCTCATTGCCATCTAGTGGTCAAGGCTAAACAAGTATAGGGTTGGATGCTGATTTTACTGCAGCCTAACTTTGCTCTTTGGCCAACTCTGCATATAGTTAAAGTTGATCTGCAGATGCGGCTGCTATTGCTGGACCTACTTCACTAACCCCAAGTTGCACTGGAGGGTGGGAGAGATGACATGCTTTGCTGTCAGAAGAATTGTGCTGACAATGAGGTTTGAGAAAATAACACCACAACCCTTTCAGTCGGTTCAGCAGCTTTCACTATCTCTGCATATCCAGTCCTAAAAAAGAGACACCACCCATGTGAGTGCAAACTACTGCATGAGGAGATAGATAGATATAGATAGGTAGACAGATAGATAGATAGATAGATAGATAGATAGATAGATGTGTGTATACGTATGTATATGTATTTTTTCTTTCATTTTTGTTACTTTATATTAGTTTTATCTTCCACTTGTGTGCATGTGTGTAAAATTTAGTGTATAATTATACACACTGACATATTGAAGAAAAAACTAATATAAAGTAAGAAAAGGGAAAGTAAAAGAAAAAAGATCAAATAGAAAACTAAAAGTGAAAGAAAGGGGGGTAAAGTAAAACAAAAATAGAAAAAAAAAGAAAAAAAAGAAAAAATACAAAGAAGTATCTTCTTTCAAGCAATTATAAATACAATTGATACAATAAATACTACCCTATTATTCTATGATTACTATATAATCTCTCTTTTTTATAATCTCTCCTGTCTAATAATAAAAACCATAAATCATAAGCTTATTTTTTATGTTTTCTGTAAAATGTATAAGGTTTTACTCTTAGAGGCAAGAAAAACCTAATGCATAGGTACATAGTAGGACTCAGTGGTGGCAAACCTATGGCACAGGTACCAGAGACAGCACGCAGAGCCCTCTTTGTGGGCACGCATGCCGTCGCCCCAGTCCTAGGCCTTCAGCTGGGTTTTATACAACCTTTTCGCTTTAGGCCTTCACCACTGTGTACAAAAAAAAGGTTCAATCAGTCAGTCAATTTCAACTTCTCGTGGGAAAAAAAAGATCTTGCAAAGTTGGAATTGATGATTGAAATTTTTAGTCCCATCCAGTCTGCCGTTACCACCGCAGCCATGCCTAGCCAATGGGCCACACCCACCCAACACCCGACGATGCATAAGTGGGCTTTGGGTTGCAATTTGGGCACTCGATCTGTAAAAGGTTTGCCATCACTGGAGTAGGTGAAACTTGGTTCAAGAGGGATCTTGGAGCCCTAGAGGACAATCACTTAAATATGAGCCAGCAGTGTATGTTGCAGTTGCCAAAATAGCAATGCAATCCTAGGCTGCATTAATAGAGGGATAGAAAAAGATCATGAGAAGTGATACTATCACTTTATAATGCCTTGGTAAGACCACACTTGGAATACCACATCCAATTTTGGTCACCACAATATAAAAAAGATGTTGAGACTCTGGAAAGAGTGCAGAGAAGAGCAACAAAGATGATTGGGAGGCAGAAGGTTAAAACATATGAAGAACAGTTGCAGGAATTGAGTAGGTCTAGTGTAGTAAAAAGGAGAACAAGGAATGACATAACTGACACTTCCTTATTATTATAGGTCTATTCATAATCTGTCTCTGTTTCTCTGTGCTCTTCAATAAATTTTGTGTTTTTGCCATTACTGATTTTGATACTCAGGAAGCAAATACAATATCCTGGCTTCCACAGTGATTTATTATGTCATGGTAGATATTATATAGAAACAATACCTCAAACCCATAATATTTAGCCTTTAGAAAACTATTACTCTTTTCCAGCTAATGTATCCACTGCAATTGAAAATTCTAAAGTAGCTATGCTGTGCATCGGTTTTAATAAGATAGTGCCTGCAATCTGTAACATTTTTACTAATTGGTGACACATCTTTCAATCATCCCTCCTAGGAGTGTTAAATGATTGCTTTGGATTACAGCTTTAATAAATGAAATCATTTTTGATGTACTGTTCTGATACTGAAAATTGCACATGAATACATTCCAACTCCCCTCATCATACGAGCCATAACACCAAAATAACTATCCAATTTATAGAGCAAAGCACAAAGTACCACAACAGACTTTCATCTGAGGGGGAAAAAAACACCTTCCTTTTCATGCTTTGCAAAAACTGTTCACTCCCTTTCTTCAATGTCTGGCAACACAATGTTACTTTGTCAGACTGTAAAGGTAGAAAATCCTGTTCATCCCAAGAAGCTCTTCCTCAGTTCTGTTACATAGGACAGAGTATGGTGCCCTCTGCATTGATCTTGAGTAGGCTATCTTGCTTAGAATTCTTCTCATAGCAGTTAGTGCTACCTATCAATTCTGACACAGGAGAAAACTCTACTAGCAAGAAATGAGCTCCTCTCACTAGCAATCCTTATCCAGCCCCAAAACAATGCTGGCAAGTAGCGCTTTGCTTATTTACAGCACAGAAATTTGCTAAGGATAGGAACTGGTTGATTCTCCCAGTTTTATTCTCTCCCCAAAGTCAGCTGCAACCAGAGAGAAATACTCATCACTCACTTTCCTAAATATGGATTGGAGACGAGGCACGTTTTGATAGACAGCTGTTGATCATCAAATTTAGTCGTCTGTCAAACTTTGTACAAGTGTTGTTTATGGATGTAGTTAAGGGAAGCCTGAATGTTAGCTAACATCAATTGATGTTTGGGCGGCTTATTTTGGACATGGGCTTAGATCTATTCCTGAAGAGCACTAAACCCATGTTCAAAAGCCATCCAAAGAACAGCCAGCAAGACACGGGGAGCTTTGCTTGTCACCACCACTGCTGATCAGCTAGTTGGAGAACTTTGTTTGAAAGAAACAAACTCTTGGATTCCCAAACTAGAATGAACCCTGAGAGCAAGCTTAGAGAGCAGAATGTAAGGATCATGTCCACACCTGTCTAAAGTAGCCCATAGATGACCTGCTGATCTATTCCCTAGGGTTCATCTAACCATATGAGTAACCTAATAATCAGTGAAATGTGCCTGATGGTAAGAGGAAAAAAACTACTTTAAAATCAGAACAGGTAAGAAGACTGCATAAAAGATGTTGCCACGGCATGTCTGTGCCATGATTGGCACATGATTTACCACAAATGAGGTAAAATTCTTAATCATAATGTGAGAGCTTCCTGAATTATAGTGAATTAATACCAACTCTGCATACATTGCAACTGTTGGCTTACATTATATGAGAACATGCGGGATGATATAATTCATTAGTCTTCCATTTCTGATGCTGTCTTTAGATAATCTATAACACAATGTCCATTTCAGAATTCACAACATAGAATATTACAGTTATTACCACCCAACATAATAATATCCAAGCTTATTTTTTATTTCTTTAAGGCAGTGGTTCTCAACCTTTTTAATGCCGCAACCCCCAACCGGTCGTAAGTCAAGGAGTACTCAACTGGTCGTAAGTCGAGGACTACTCAACTGGTGCAGCACCGTTTGCAGAATGGGACTTTTGGTGGGCTCAGCAGGGCAGAGACAGCCTGGACAATTCCTATTGGCTTTTGAAAGCCAATAGAATTAAAAGAGAGTCTATTCTATTGGCTTTCAAAAGCCAATAGAATAAAAGGGAGTAGCACAGCTATGGAAAAGGGGGGGAAAATGGCAGACTGCGTTGTTTGGCGACCCCCGTGAAATGGTCGTTCGACCCCAAATGGAGTCCCGACCCATAGGTTGAGAACCACTGCTTTAAGGAAACTCAGTTGAACGTATGCACATCCAAACCATCCCACTGACTAGGTTATGAACCAGTGCCAGACTGGTTTAAAAGTCAGTGAACTAGCAGTGCTAATATTTCTCTGATCTAGATGTGAGAAGACAGATGTTGCACTTAAAGAAAAGGCTGCTCTGTTAATACTCAGCAGTTTGCATATTGAGGATGCTTAATCAAAGGACATAGGACTAAATCACAACATTATCGAAGTACAAACTGCCTTATCAGGATTTTCTCAAGCCTGCTGTACTCTTCTCGATTCTATTTGTGGGACACACTTTACTTCCTTGACAGGATTGTCCCCCATTTCACACACATCTCTTTTATTCAATCTTTAAATCAGTGGCATCTATTGGGCTGCAACATAGAAGGCATGCATGTATGTGCGAATTTGTGATCATTCACAACCATTGCATGAAAGGGCAAAAAGGGAGGGGAGCAGAAAGTGGTTGCAAACAAAGCAACATCGGTGCAAACCAGCTTTGGTAGAAAATTCCCCCTCTGCCACATCCTTCAGCTATTTATCAGCTCTGATAGGTTCTCATAACAGAAAGAGGGAGGGAGGGAGGGAGAGAAATGTTGCAGCAAACCACAAAATGAAGGTTGTGTCTACAGGAAGAATTGAAATAGAAACAATGAACACCTGTGGCCTAGAAATGCAAAGTACAGAAAAGAAAGATAGGAAGCGCCCATTCAAAAACTCAGCATGTAACCCACAATTGCCAGAAATAGGGTATACTATTCTTATTGTTGGTTTTGTTATATTAAAAGGCTATTTTTATAGTGCAGTTTTGCTCCCTCCCTGGCTTTTATACACACACACAAACCAAACATATCGGTAACACTTGACCTAAATACTTCTGCCTCCCCTTCTATGTTTCTTCAAGGGATTACCTCATGACTTCTCATAGATGTATGGATACTTCAGCCTCCAGAGCAGGGTTCCCCAGCCTTGGCAACTTTAAGATGTCTAGACTTCTACTCCCAGAATTCCCCAGTCAGCATCATGCACTATAGCTTTCATCATCCACAGCCAACAAGGCTCTTGCCCAATGGGGCAAAGCAGCTGTAGCCCAAAGCATCTGGAGGATGTTGGGTTAAGGAAAGCTGGTTCAGTATTCATTATATCTTCCCATTGCTAAACCTGCAAACTTTTGGGGAATATTTTGTTTTCCTGCCTTTACTGATTCTCAGCACAGATACCTTCCTAGTGAGAGGGGTTTTCGTATTCTGAACACTGGAGTCAATCAGCTAGTGGCCCTTGGGTTATCACCAGCCTTGTCTGAATGAAATAGAAATATAAAAGCAAAAGGGACTATTTAGATCAGTGGTTCTCAACCTGTGGGTCGGGACCCCATTTGGGGTCGAACGACCATTTCACGGGGGTCGCCAAACAACGCAGTCCGCCATTTTTTTCCCCTTTTCCTTAGCTGTGCTACTCCCTTTTATTCTATTGGCTTTTGAAAGCCAATAGAATAAATTCTCTTGAATAGAGTCTAACTCTATTGGCTTTCAAATCCAATAGGAATTGTCCAGACGGTCTCTGCCCTGCTGAGCCCGCCAAAAGTCCCATTCTGCAAACGGTGCTGCACCAGTTGAGTAGTCCTCGACTTACGACCGGTTGAGTAGTCCTCGACTTACGACCGGTTGGGGGTCGCGGCATTAAAAAGGTTGAGAACCACTGATTTAGATGATCAAGTCCAATCCCTTGAATGACTTTGGGATAGTTTTTCTCTCTCACTTCACAGGGATGTTGTGGGAAAAATAGAAGGTGGGAGCATTATGTTGTACAAAATAAAAGGTGTCCCTGCGAATTTTACTCTGTTAGCTATTGCCAACTATAGGAGGTGGTGCTTATCTCCACTTCAAAGCCATTGAGCCAGCGCTGTCTGAAGACATTTCTGCAGTCAGGGGGCCAGCGTGATTCACAGAGTGCTGTTACTTTCCCACCAAAGTGATACCTATTTATCTACTCACATTTGCATGCTTTCGAATTGCTAGGTTGGCAGGAGCTGAGGTGAGAATCGGAGCTCACCCTGTCACGTGGCGATCAAGTCTGGGGTGCTGGCTTTCCAGCCGACAAGCCCAGCATCTTAACCACTGAGCCAACACACCACTCTACCAAATAAAAAGCAGGATGTAAATCCAGTAATAAATACATATATGTAAATAAGCAAATTCTCAGTCTATTTCTGCAAGCACTGTAGTGCTTAAGAGGAGTAAGGCAAGAAGTATCCTTCAGCCTCTGAATCTAGCCCCTGTTTGGTTTGACTCTAGTTTACCAGCAAGCATACTTCTTCCGGCCGATTATCCATAAAGTACTGTTGCTATCCGGGGGGGGGGAAGGCTGCCACCCACCCTGTGACATATAAAGAGGTACCTCAGATGCTCACTGAATGTTGGCTCTGTATGCCAAGTACAACTGTGAATATAATTCTTATGACTGACAGATTGCCTTTTTGGATTTCAAACTGCTTCTGAATTTCTCAGGAGATTTGGCACCCAGCATAAAGGAAACAGATGTTCCAATTGAAGTATGGAACAAGTTGCGTGGTTATTTGGATCCAGGCAAATATCTTCCAGTTCTTTACACATAACAACTTGTCCTTAAGCACAGTTTGTTCTGTTGAGGATGGATTTTATAGTTGACAATCAACTAAAGATTGCTAGCCACTTCAGATCTATACACTTCCATTTTCATCAGTGTTATTCAAAGTTCTAAAAGAAAAAAAGAAAGCTTTGTGCTGCTTGTAGTATTTTTCTGAAAGAACATTTCATTAATTGGAAAGGATTTTTTTTGAAAACTTCTTTCTCACTAAAGTTTAAAACTATGGGTTTTGCTTTTAGTAAGTCAAACAACAGCAGCCCAAGGTATAGAGCTGTGTTGCCACAGACCGGGGAGAATTTTAAATAAAACTACTATTTTTGCAATGGAAGCAGCGGAAATACCACTTTTGCATGATTAAAATGGTCACATATGGGGCTATATGTTACACTGCATAATTTGTGCCTGAGATAGTTTGTTCTGAAAATTCAAGTATTAAACAAAAAAGACCTTAAGCAGCTGTCTGGTTCACACAAGCTTGGTGAACGGGTTCTCCTGAGCACAGTCTGGACCAGTGTTTTTCAAACTTGGCAATGGTAAGAGGTGTGGACTTTAACTCCAGAATTTCCCATCCATGATAAATTAACATTGCTAAGTCTGATAAACACTGCTCTAAACCTAGATTATGAATCAGTATGCATAAATAGGACTATCTGAGAATTCCAAATGTAAATTAAAACATCTTCAAATGTTGCTGTTGTGCAAATGGATACCATAATCCTGTAATAGCATGTGAGAATGACCTTGAGGAACAAGAGGAATAGGTGCTGCCTAGGAAATGCTCAGAGAAGAGAGCTGGGAGCCCACAGTTGCTTAATGGTCAGAAAAAGACACTGATCCTAATGGACCAAGCAGTTAAACACGGCAGCATGAGATCTGTACAGTACTTTCAGACTTGCAAAACTCTCTTAATGTAGCTTTACAATAAAGTAGACTTAGCTCATTTTGCTGTGTTCCTTGTGTGGAAACCCCTGGTAGGGCTGATGAATCCCCACATCAGGGCACCCACTACATCCTTTGATTGAATCTCTGTTTCCCTGTTGTTTGACCCCTGGTTCTAGGAAAAAGGATTTCATGCCACACAGGCAGCTGCCATATGTTTTTCTGCACAGAAGGTGATGAATTATAGAAACATTATCATAGTTGTCAAGCCCCTGGGCTTGACATGAGCCGGTGGGAGACGGGGAAGAAGTAGCCAGCAGCCGGCCGACGTCCGTATGCTGCCCCTGAGCACCACCCAGCTCCTGAAAGTCAGCTGGGAGTCGGCCCAGCTTCCGGACGTTGGCTAGGAGTCGACAGGGCCGCCATGCACCGCCCGGCTCCCGACAGTCAGCTGGGAGTCGGCCCGGCTTCCACACGTCAGCCCAGCTCCCAAAAAGCAGCTGGGAGTCAGCCCGGCTCCCAAACATCAGCTGGGGGTCGGCAAGGCCACCATGCGCCGTGGGCACCTCCCTCCATGTCTACGGATGCCAGGAACGTCCCCACCGCTGGCTGGGCATTTGAGGCAAGTCAGCCAGATGCCGGAGGGACTGCCTCTCACCTCTGCCACCTCTTCCTCTCGCCAGGCACAGGGGGAAAGGGGCAGGATATTGCCTGGTTGCCGGATAGGACAGCTGGAACTGCGGAGGCTGCACTGATGCATCTGGAGGGGGGGGAAGCGGACATGGAACTACGCCTTTTATCCATATGGACCGGATGCTGGTTTGCTGATTGGGGTGGGGCTGGAGGGCGGGGCACATCTATGTAAAGTGCTGGGAGAAATTTACATCCCAGTGCTGATTTTTTCTTTTGCGTTAAAGTTTGCTGGTCACTTGTTCCTTCTGTGTCTAGAGGTTGTCGGCAGCAGACAGAGGACAGCTGACAATAGTCCTGTTGGCCTCCCCACAGGTTCCTCCCTGCACTACCACAGACACTTTCAATCATTTGCATGTAGAGGTAGTCCTCGACTTACAACAATTCATTTAAAGACTGTTCAAAGTTACAACCGCATTGAAAAATATGACTTCTGACCATTTTTCATTTATAATCTTTGGAGCATCCCCATGATCATGTGATCAAAATTCAGATGATTGGCAACTGGTTCGTATTTATGACCGTTGCTGTGTCCCAAGGTCACGTGATCACTTTTTGCGACCTTCTGACAAGCAAAGTCAATGGGGAAGCCAGATTCACTTAGCAACTGGATTACTAACTTATCAACTGCATTGATTCGCTTAACAACTGTGGCAAGAAAAGTCATAAAATGGGGCAAAACTAACTTAACAAATGTCTCACTTAACAACAGAAATTTGGGGCTCAATTGTTTATTATGTCATCTATTTGCCTAATAGCAGACCTTTCTGCTGAGACAAGGATGGAAGGCAGGTAACAAAATTTTACAACCTGGTAAAACAATACTATTTATAGTAAGATCAGTAATGCCATAATCACCTGTACAAAGGTTCTAGTAGGCTAAATGGTGACACTGCCAGGCTTAATGGAGGCCTAGATTGTTGTTCAAAAAATTGGTTCAGCCTGGCACAGAAGCCAATCAGAGCTAGACATGAGAGATAGACTTTTGCAAAACTTTTATTGAAGCACTCCAGCAAAAGGGTCCCAACCACTAAGGGGGCTGAGACCCTGAACAATAGTAAAGCATGACTTTTTATATAGTAGTTTTCAAGAAATGGGGAAGTAAACTTTCACAGAACTGTTGTTTTTTTTTTAGTTCTACCTTGCTTTTAGCATACGTGTTTGTGGAGTTGCGTCTCACCTGAGTATGTGTCAGTTTCCCCATAGAATTATCTTACACAAAAGCTCTACGTGTCCTTTGTCCTTACTTGGGGTTACTATTGCTTTTTTCTTGTTACTACATGTTGTAACTTAACTCCCAGCAGTGGAGTTAAGTTACATTTCCTTCATTTCAAACTGATACATAGTACAGTTGAATTTCTCTAAGTATTTATTCTTTGCCAGGATGGGAAAGAATCTCAATAAATGGGCCATCTCAATAGATGGGACATCAAAATCTCAATAGATGGGACATCAAAACGAGATGACATTTGGATGTGCTCCTTAGCCTCCTTAGTATTCTTGCTTTCTTCCTCTTTCGGTCTTCGTCTTCCACCTCTCTTTTTATCTCTTCCCGTTTGCTTACCACTTTCTCCTTCCTTCTCTATGCTCACTTCACCTTCCTGTGCAGTAGTATCTTTTCCTTATCTCTCTCTCAGTAATTAGATGGACTCAGGCACATTACAAAGAAAAACTTTAGTCATGTCTGGCATCTTAATTTCCCCAGAATACCCCTAGGCTCGCTGGGAGCTATCTAGAGGCATTCTAGACATTAAGAAAATTGCAACAAGCTTGACCTCTTCTATGTTATTGTGGGTTGTTGTTTTTTTAAACAACTACAGTTTAAATAAACACACATGGTGGCTGTACTTGAGGCTGAACACTAATCTGCACCCAGTGATTTGACTGATTGATAATGGTATTTCAGTGCAAAGGGACTCAGTTTTCCTTGTTTGCATTACCAAATGGCTTAGAAAAAGCTCTAATGGGAAATACTGGAGAGCCACTGCTAGCCATTAGAAATTATACCAAATAGTTTCCTATCTTTTTCCAGTGTAGCTAATGTTAAAATCTCTTAAATAAAATAATTAATAGGGAACTAGTGACATGACACAATATTCTCCTGTTCATGCTCCAATGTTTTTGAAGTGACTTGTCTCCAAGTCCTTCCAAGGTCTTGGAGGACAATAAGACAATCATCACATTCTTAATATGGGCCAGAAAAATCTTTGGAACATTTACAATTGGGATTCAATTTCACTATTATACAACCATACATCTCAAGTTCATGTGCACCCCAGGGCCTTGTGTATGAGCTCCAGAGCTTCTCCAAATGCTACTGCTGAACTATCTTTCTGCAGAAGCACCAAAAAGGGATTTGAAAATGCAAATCAGCTTTCTGAACAGGTTTTGTGTTAGCATTATAAAGGGTATATTTATTTGTTTATTTAAGGATTTATAACTAACCAGAATACAGGTGTCTACTGTGGCTTTTACAAATGAAAAGCAACATATAAATAAAAGTTCAACAATCATATCAGGTGTAACATAATACTATATATATAGTGAATTTAGCAAGCTTAAACACACATAAACCACAACAGAAAATTAAACAAATAGCTCAAGGTAGCATATATGTTTTTATCTCTTAATCTTTCCTTCTTTTTTCTGTTCACCTCCCTCTGCCGGTTTACCCCCATTTTACATTATGCAAAATTGATAGATAGTGTCACATTCAGATTAAGCTATATTTGCCTGGCTCTGAATAGGATAAAATCAAACTTCTAAACCATATATCTCACTGGCACTACATTTTAGAATAAAGCATACCTGGAAGTAGAATGTTTTAAGTGTGTGAAGTACCCCTAAGCAGTAAACACTCACGAAAATTATTGAAAAATATTTTATTGAAAATATTGTAAAAGGAGAATTGTGTTATTATATAGTCACAAAAAAAAATTATTCAAAGGAGTTTGGTGCCACCATTTCTGACAATTTGTTTGGGAAGGCATAAGCTTCCATGAACTGCAGCTCTTTTCAACAGAAGCAGAGCAATTAGACTGATGTGGGATTTAAATGTGGGTGGGGAAAGAGAGACATAGGTAATTGTACAGATGTTGGTTTCATGCAGGAGCCAGATTACCAGTACTGTTTCAATCAACAATTATAAAGTGTTAAATACCCAACTGCCTGACACCTTTTGATGTACAGTATATGAGTTTTGGAATCTCTCACTCGGTTTCCGATTTCCCCCCAAAACAGTCACTTTGAAGTCTGCTATATAGTACTCTGGGAGACTGATATGTTTTTTTTTCAGAGTCCTGATGTCAAACTTGTGTCCATTAATTCTTTGCACAAAGTTTGTCTCGTTTGTCCTATATAAACTCTGAAAGGGCATTGCTGGCAGATGATGGAAGATTCAATATTTCCATTGAAGAAGTCAAAGCATGTGATACAGACAGAAAAAGGCACAATGACTCAAAAACACTTATTTGAGATTCCTAACTCAAACTGATTTTAAACTAGTTTACCAGAGGGGTTTCCGCAATTAACAAACATTGTTTATTAATTTGCTGTCACATTTTAACTTTAGCATAGCATCAATCCTTTCTCTGTTTATTTTTCTCAGGAGCTTTGAAAAAATCAATAAAGATTCCATGTCTTGCCTGTGGGTTGCGAATAAGGAATGTTTTCAGTTCTGACAATTTTACAGATTATAATGTAGGATAAACTAATGCACTTGTAGCATGTCTCCAATATTCTGCTGATCTGACTGATAAATCTACATATAAACAGGACTGAAAGTGGAATATTTATTTCAAGTTTCCAAAGCAATCTTGTCACACAAATATTTGATCAAGCAGCTCAATAAAGCTGCCTCTAAAAGTACGCCTAGGGTTTTTGCCCTGAAAGTCTTGCTGTTTTAGTGTGCAGCTTTACACATGACCAAATTTATTAACTCTCTATATACTCTGTCAGAGTAAAGGACTGCTGGAATGAAGGAAATAAGTTTATATCTGTGTTGTCATTTCTCCTTACCCCCCTCCTTTTTTTTTTTTTTTTACATTATACGCCATATTACCCAGTGGAAATAAAAGTGGCATGCTGTACATCTAAAATCTACCCCAAAGCTTTAGATGGGATTTGAATAATCAGTTACTCCCAGAGCACTGAAAATATAAATTTTCACATTTTTTCTTATAGTCAGTTTAGAAGACTGAAGAGTGGATATTGGCAAAACTTTCAATCACTTCCAAGCAACAATAACAACAAAAGCTGGCTGTGTTATATTGACTGATAACTTACTACCCATATTGAACTTATTGCTTTAAAAACAAATGGTCACAAGTCTGAAAAAAGTATTTTACCAGAAAATGAAGAACCATTATTAGTCATAGCATGGACTGCCAATTGATTATAGACCCATTTCATGCTCCCGGTTCTTCCCTGAAGTTACTTTCTCTATTTGATACTGCAAGTTGGTTGGAAATAAAGATAGGCTCTTTTCTCTCAAGGCAGTTTTCTTCCTCTAGGTTTAGACTGGCTATTAAAACTCTTTTGTTCTGCTTGCCTTTCAAATGTTTTTTAAATGTTTTGGCTCTGTTTTAAAACATTTGTCCTCCTGGCTCCATTTTTTCTATTTGTGATGTTTTAGAATTCTGTTCTGTTTTAAAACTTTGTATCGTAATTTACATTGGCCTTTGCTCTGATAAGGGCGCTATCCAGCATGGTTTCAAATCAACACAGGAAGTGGAATGTGCCCCCTGATATCCAATCACAATGGCTTTTCTAGGTGCATTACCTTCCACCAGGTCATTGCTTCCTCCTAATGGAAAGGCGGGGTCTTAACTTGAAACAAATCTGGGCACTGCAATGAAAGAAAGCTTGCATCTGTGTGAGGGAAAGTTCCCAACAACATGAATCAAGAAGGGGCTCATCTTTTCCCCCCCTAGTTGTAGGACTATCTCTGGGAGTATCTAAGCTCATCCTGGTGATTCAAATTGGACTAAAGCATAATATAGCTGAGATCCAAGTCATGGGAAAGTCATAACTCCAGCTCGGTATCTCTAAACATACCAAACCACTTCAACTTACCAGAAGTACAAGATTTGAGATTTTGAAAGTCTACTGGTGGCCTGAGTAGAAACAGAAAACTTTCTTTTCATGAATAAAGAGCATAGATCTGGCTAGTATAGAAGATGAAATGCTAGATATGGATTACAGTTTAGCAAATAGTTTACCTATTATGTGCTTGGAATGAACCTAGGTGAGTTACATAGTCTTCACGTGTATTCTGACAGGTTTGTCTTAATTATAGTAATAGTAGGCAAATGCTGGACCTTCCTCAGGAGCATTCCCACAGCGAATCTGATTGGATTACAGCTCTAAATATATTAAACTTGGCAGGATGCAGAAGCCTCCATTGCCTCATTTCTCTCTTCTAAAAGCAGTGAGGGAGAACTGGTTTTGAGAAAAAAAGAGCACCAGAAAGACAGATAAAGCAAGTGTCATGTGTCCATGAGTGAGACTATGATGAAATGTAATATTAGTGCAACTGGGAAGGGTGACACTTGTCTGAAAGGAAAAGGCTAGTGCGCCCTATTACGTTACTCAACCCGTGTCCAAATTAATGGGAGAACTTTCTGTTAGAATTGTTCTGGCACTGGATTTTCCCAGATGTCTAATAGTCAACTGAGCATTAACGCTGGTGAACAGTCACCTAAGACTCAGCTTTTAGATGTTTTAACATAGGAGTGAGTTATAGAATTAGACTAGATATGGGTAGTCCTCAACTTACAACCATTCATTTAGTGACCATTCAAAGTTACAACTGAAACAAAAAAAAGTGACTTATGACCATTGTTCACACTTACAACTGTTACAGTATTCCCATCATCGTCACATAATCAAAATTTGGATGCTTGGCAATTGTCATGTATTTAGGATGGTTGCAATGTACCAGGGTCATGTGATCATCTTTTTTTGAAACCTTATGATAATCAGTCAATGGGGAAATTAGATTCACTTAACAACCATGTTACTAACTGAACAGTGATTCACTTAACAACTGTGGCAAGAAAGGTTATAAAATGGGACAAAACTCACTTAGCAACTGTCCTGCTTAACAATAGAAGTTTTGGGCTCGATTGTGGTCGTAAGTCAAGGACTACCTGAAAATAATAGCACACAAAAGACATTTTGTTTCCTTCTGAGCCATCTGATGACTTGTGAATAATTCCCCTGAAATTGTTCATTGCTCAGAGGAGAGGCACAGAAAAGAAGAATTTCACCTTCTCAGTTTCATCTTTTCATTCAGTTAAAGGAATGACCCCTTTTATCCTGTCACTTCATTCACCATGCTAAATACACGGAAAGTGGTGCCCTGCCATAGATGCAGACTTGATCTTCTGTTTACATTGTCTGTCTTTCTCCAGCAGGCCACCTTGAGTCATGTCTTGTCACACTGACATGGAGATTGTAATTCCTGAAGTTGCAGATCTCCAGATAAAAAATATTCCATTGCTTTAGGTAAATTACCCTGGGCAATTTTTCACAACTAAACAAGTACAAGGTAGAACAGTTTTAAAATGGCTTCCTAGTGGACAGATTTGTTTGTGCATTAGCCACCAACTGCAAACAATTCACTCAACATATTAGCAAGAAAGTCCAGGCAAAACAACAGACCTTCATTTAGTGTAAATCACTGGAATAAATCAGCAACAGTCCTAAGTGCATTAACAGAGGGATAGAAAAAAGATCATGTGAAGTATTAGTACCACTTACCAAAGCCTTGGTAAGACCACACTTGGAATACCATGTCCAATTTTGGTCACCACAATATAAAAAAGATGTTGAGATTTTGGAAAGAGTGCAGAGAAGAGCAACAAAGATGATTAGGGGGCTGGAAATTAAAACTTACGAAGAACAGTTGCAAGAATTGGGTATGTCTAGTTTAATGAAAAGAAGGACAAGGGGAGACATGATAGCAGTGTTCTAATATCTCAGGGGTTGCCATGAAGAAGAGAGGGGGGTCAATCTATTCTCCAAAGCACCTGAAGGCAGGACAAAAAGCAATAGATGGAAACTAACCAAAGAGAGAAGCAACCTAGAACTAAGGAGAAATTTCCTGACAGTTAGAACAATTAACCAGTGGAACAACCTGCCTCCAGAAATTGTGGGTACTCCAACACTGGAAGCTTTTAAGAAGGGACTGGACAGCCACTTGTCCGAAATGGTATAGGGTTTCCTGCCTGAGCAGGGGGTTGGACTAGATGACCTCCAAGGTCCCTTCCAACTCTATTATTCTGAAATGTTTTTGTAACTCTGAATTCACCTACTGCAAGTTAAGAAGCAGACGAATTCAAGACACAAGTGATAAAAAAAAGTTACAGTGGAAAATTTATAAGATCTTTCAGAATCAGTTTAACACAATCTGCTTCCCCCAAAGTACATGTGCTAACTGGTGTAATCCAAGAGCAATACAGATGATTTGCAAAATCCCCTTTTCTGTTCTTGCTTCAGGCTAGTGCTGCAATGAAAATGTTCTTGAAAAGTTAGATCAAGGCCAAAGTGCCTTTCATTCTCCATTCTGTGTCAGTGGCCAGCCAGATGAATTCTCCCTTACTTTGCTTCAATTGTAATTGAATAACTGAGGCAAATATAGAAGGAAAGGTACATCTAAATGTACATTCCAGGACTAGTTTTATCATCAGAGAGAATAATTTCCATGACCTGTCCAAACTCTTTCAGTTAGCCTTCTGTCTTCCATGGAAATCGCTGTTTCATCACAATACTGAAGTAAGAGAAAACTACTAGTTCAGTCAATTTCTAAGCAGAGAAATGGGAACAGGCAACATCTAGTCTATTACAAGCAACAAAATATCTCGACTGTTGAGTCCTCGAGTAAACGGCGAATGAATGGAGCACATTCTGTAATTCCAACAGCCTTTTATTTCAGTAGTTCTCTCTCCGTCACAGCTCTGAGGCTTGCAGGCCTCTCTGACTCCTTTAATAGAATCCCCGGCCAAAAAGGTAATATTCTGGTGTGCTTTTGCGCCTCGCGCATGCGCGCGAAGCTGGCACCACTCAGTCTGGTCCCGGGCAGCTTGCAACTGCCCGGGACCATTGCAACGTCCCGAGCCTGCCTTTGCAGGCTCAGGACACAACATCGACCTCATTCTCATGGAGAATATTGCAATGCAGATCAACAAAATCCAAACAGACACCTAAACATGAACAACAGAAAGTGTTGTGTTGGTTACATAAATATACCTCCATGTCTCCCCTTTACATTTTTATCAAAATAATAAAATTAAAATGTGCATTTCAGAGCATGTAGCTACTGATATACTGTCACAAAAAGTTTGATTCTAGCAAAAGATCAGGCCATCGATACAAATGCTTCCTTCTCTGTGTCTAAGAATGAGGGTTATGAAAAACCTTCATTTGCTCTCCCAGATATCCCCACAGATCTAATTGATTACATGGCTTCATAGCAGACACTGTGTCCTGGAGATCACAGCACCACAAATCCATTTCATGGTTAAACGACTGGTAACAACTGAACAGAAAACATCAATTTATTCATTTTTATTTATTTATTATAACAGAATAACAGAGTTGGAAGGAACCTTGGAGATCTCCTAGTAGTCCAACCCCCAGCTATACCATTCCACAGAAATGGTTGTCCAGTCTCTTCTTAAAAGCCTCCAATGATGGAGCACCCACAACTTCTGAAGGCAAACCATTCTACTGGTTAATTGTTCTAACTGCCAAGAAAAATTTTCTTAGTTCTAGGTTGGTACTACTTTTCTTTATTAGTTTCCATCCATGGAAACTTCTTGTCCTGTCTTCAGGTGCTTTGAAAAATAGGTTGACCCCCTCTTCTCTGTGGCAGCCCCTCAAATATTGCAATACTGCTATCATGTCACCCAGTGGTGGGATTGAAATATGTGAACAACCGGTTCTCTATGTGGATGCCACTTCTAGAAGTCCATTTTGGGCCTGAGCAACAAAAAAATTAGCTACTGGTTCTGCCGAACTGGTGCGAACTGGCTGAATCCCACCACTGATGTCACCCCTAGTCCTTTTTTTCACTAGACTAGACATACCAATTCCTGTAACTGTTCTGTGTATGTTTTAGCCTCCAGCCCCCTAATCATTTTTGTTGTTCTTCTCTGCATTCTTTCCAAACTCTCAACATCTTTTTTTATAATATGGTGATCAAAACTGGATGCAGTATTCTAAGTGTGGTCTTACTAAGGCTTTATAAAGCAGTCTAATACTTCATGTTGATTCTATACCTCTGTTAATGCAACCTAGGATTGCACTGGCTTTTCTGGCTGTTGCTGCACACTGCTGGCTCATATTTAAGTGATTGTCCACTAGGATTCCAAGATCCCTCTCACAGTTACTGCTATTGAGCCAGGTTTCACCTAATCTGTACCTGTTTTCTTGCTTTAGTATAAAACCTTACTTATTAAATTTATATGCCACCCAACCTGGCAGCATATAGATAGAAAACAAATGTGGATAAAACACACAGGTATGTAGGAGCTGGGGCTGCAGTTCTTTTCACTGCTCCTGAATAGCCAGCATTAGAAGCTCAGACTCTCCAAAATGTGGCTTCATACTACCAAGAGAGATTCAGTTCAAGGCTGCAATGAATTATAAGGACTAAGACTGGAGGCCTTTGGCTTCTGCCTTAGGTGTTACTTATAGAATTCTATAGCAAAATGGCTGCCCCTGCCTACATGCACAGAACTGGCCACAACTTCTCCAGCTAATTACATGAACTATATAGGGGCTTTGTTCCAGCAGCTAATGTTCTAATGAACTTGTCAGTATTTCATCTGAGTTTTATGGTCCAGGTTCTGCCTCTTCTATTTACCCTCCTTGCTCTGGTTTCAATTTCTGTTGTAGGCATCCTTTAAGTCCCATTTGTAAAAATGTACTGAGGTTTTCTAGTGATTTTATTCATAACTTTTTAATTATGTCTTGTGCTTTATTCTGTACATGTTCATCACTTAGTCGGTAGGTAATTTTTTTTTAAAAAAAAAGGTAATCAAATAAATAACATGTAGTTGGAGAAAATCAGCTACCTAAGATGATTGCCTCAAGTAAGTGCTTCTAATTGAACACATCCTGATCTTTTCACTTCTCACTACAAGGAGAAAAATATCAACACTGTGTTACAAAAACTCATTAGGAAAACTATCATAGGCAGCCTGGGGTCTTCGAAAGAGATGGATAGAGCAGAAAATCATATACTACAGGGACTAGATGTAGTTTTCCAAAACTATGCAACCGCAAAAGATTTCCAAAATCAGCCACTAAACTACAATTGTTAATGTGAAAGGTGGAAGGAATTAGGGAGGATATGACTCTGTCAAGCATTCCAGAAAGAGACACTTCAAAGCACGTGTTATCATGAATAAAACTCTCCTAGTCAAATCCCTAAAGCAAAAACCATTTTTTGTGAGACTTGTGTGGCACATCTGCTTCAGAAGCTGTTCCCAATCTTCCTCACACGGGTGGAGCTCTTTCCCATGGTTGTACAATAAAATCATTATACTAACTGCCTCAAATAAAATTAGCATTTAATCAAATTTAGCTTTTGTCCTGGTCCTGTCAAACACATGGTTCAAAGATCAAGTGCAGCTGTGAGGCAAATACAATTGCCGATCCCCGGTCAACACGAATCAGTTCAAATGGTTCTGAACACAATAATCCCTCCTGGATCTGCAATTCTAATCTGGCCTGTAGAAAATGCATGTCTATCATCAAAGGAGTACATTTATCAGAGCCCTTTTTACTCTATACCTCTGGCCCTGCTGACTTAGCTCCATCCAATCTGGGGGGGAAATTGTGCAGCGTGTATGTCATGAACCACTCTTTCCTCCCACACAAGCACCGGAACAACTAACAGGATCAATAAAGCACATCTTATAAAGCATCCCCTAGCCAAGTCTATGCAGTTTGGCAATGTGGGAAAAATCGATGAGGTCAAAACTGTGTCAGTCATTATGTAGCCGACCTCTAGGCTAATTACAGCCTAGGAGGGAAAAAATGGTTGAAATTAGTTCACTTTTGTCTGCCTTCTTCTGGCAACTAAGTGCATATCAGTGCAAAAAAAAATTATGCTCCTTTACTCCTTCTCCCCAGTGCCAGAACTATGTGAGTGTCAACACAGACTCTGTTCGAATATGAGCTTCTATTTTCTGTTACAGCACACATATTGTAGATGGCACAATGGCTCAGTGGTTAAAGACCCTGAGCTTATCAAAGCTGACAGCCTGAGTTCAAGACCCGAGCACCATGCAATGGGGTGAGCTCCCGTTCCTGACTCAGCTCCTGCCCACCTGAAAGCATGCAAATGCAAGTAAATTAATAGGTCTCACTTCAGTAGGAAGGTAACAGTGTTCTACGTAGTTTTGGCATATAGCTAAGCTGGCCACATGACCATGAAAAATGTTTTGGGACAATACTCGATCAAAAACAGAGATGAGCACCACACCCTAGAATCGGACACAAATGGACAGGAAACCTTTACATATATTGTGTTTCTATTTTTGATGGTTCAGGAGTTGCGGTTTAGAATCTGGATACTGCCAATTCTGTCCTGTTCATAGGCAGATAATGATGGAATATCCTCAGACTTTTCCCTCTTGTCCTGACCTTCCAGCCTCTCTGCTGTCACAGCTGCCTCGTATTTATTCTCTTGAACAAATGGTGATCAAAAGAGAGATAACTAAACAATAGCTTATCTGTGTTTGGCATTTGTGCTCATGATGCAGTTCAAGGTTGTTGCTGTTTTTAAAAGATGTTCTTGCTATCTGCTGGATCTGTTTCATTAAAATAATTGAGAATATTTTAAGTTCCGAATATAATTATCTTTTGGGAGGAGATGCTGTGTAGATATCAGTGTGTATTACTTCCCTTATTTACAAATGTTGTAAATTCACCCCTCTGTGGAAGGACGGTCTTCTCAGCCAGCAGCTGTGGACTGATCCTTTCCCCCAAATCTTGACTCCCTACATTGGAACATCCCCTGCTGTTGTCCACCCATCCTTGTGTCGACGTTTTTAGCATGAACTTGCTGTCTCCACTGCCAACCTCTAGCCTCCCTTTATTGCTTTTCTTTTAAGCCACTTCCAGGCACCTGATTTCCCCCTAATTTGAATGGGGGATATATTTGATCCACCTTGTGACTGTCCTTGGATAGTGTCAGAATAAAGAAGGGAATTTCATTTTAACATCCGCTCAGCTTATGACAATTTCAGCTTGTCTTGCTCATGGGGTGGTGATCTGTTTGTGTAAAAGTCATTGCTAGGGTAGGTAGTGCTGCGATTAGGTGCATATAGAGAACTTCAGCAAACATCGGGAGAATATCTAAAAGGGATATTAAAGGATTGTGAACTTAATCTTCAGCGCCAATTCCACGTAAGCTTCGGAATGGAGGGTTGTGTGTGGTTTATGCCAATTCAGATTGTGTCCCAGTTGTGCTGCTCTGAAAAATGATTTACAATCAGCTGTTGCCCTGGCAACCCCACTGGATTTCATTAGAAGCATTGCTGCTGGTGCTAAATTTAGAAACAGCCAAAGAAGTGAAAGGAAGGTCTTATTCGAGAATGTCAAGGGACCAAATAAATGTAATGTTTAAAAAAAAAAGCCTTACACATACTCTGTGTCAGAAAGATTTTTTTTCTAATAATGTGAAAATGCAAGTAAAGCAAAAAAAAAAAAAATGCTCCATTTTTACAATGGATCAGAAAGGGTTGCACAGCAGGGGATTATAAAATGAAAGCAGATCCAAGTGAGATATGCTCATACAGCTTAAAATAACGCAGAAGAAAACATGTCCTACTTAACAAATTTTTATACCATTTGCGCAGATTATTTTTTAAAACAATAAAATCCTGAGTAAATAAGCATTCAGAGAGGCAGTTTGGTGTGGTGGTTAATCTGTTGGGCTAGAAATTGGGAGACTTTGAGTTAGGCACCAAGCCAACTGGGTAATCTTGTGCCAGCCCCTCTCTCTCAGCCCTAGGAAAGGGGCAATGATAAACAACTTCTGAAAATCTTTCCAGAAAAACTGCAGAGACTTCAGGCATTTGTCAGGAATCAAAACTAGCTTGAAGGTACTCTGAGTGTGTGTGCGTGTGTGTGTGTGTGCTAACATCTTGTGATATTTGGAGATATTCCCCTGAAATTGTTGTCCTAATTTGGTTTGTTGAAACCACCTTCATTTTTTTCCATAAAGGAAGCATGAATTCAGTTTCCAAGTTGCAAATCCAAATATAATTTCCCTCTTTGCAATCTGTCTGAGATGCAATTTCCCATCTGCTCAAGCACTGGGAAGTGGAGGTCATTTTGAGCCCCCCCCCGTCCGCATATCAATGCAACCCTGCCTGATAAATCCCCAAAAACTCTCTCTTTAGGTCTGAGGGATCGGTGCCTTATGACCTAGTTGTCTGTGCTATATGTAACACATGTAAAGCCCGTATTAAATGGCCCTTTCTGTCGTGGTAAATAATGAAATAATAACTCAGACTGCAGGTACACTCTGGTCTCTTAAAGTAATAAAGCCAGCCGCTTATAAATACCAAGGAACCCTATACAATTGCATTATTGTAACTAGACACAGCTGCATTTCTTATCTATACACACTCTGCAAGAACACCTCCATGAGTTTCTTCAGACTTCAGCACACAACTCTTTTCATTTTCCTCTTTCCCTGAAGGCAGTAGGAGTCCAGGATCTCTTTTGTAAACATCAGATTTTTTTGGAGAACTGGAGACACAAATCTTTGTTCAGCTGAACTGAAATAAATCCACTGTTCAAAAGTGATGCAAGTCTCAAGCAGCCTCTCTAAAGAGAATCGTCTAGCTCAGGGGTGTCAAACTCAATTTCATTGAGGGCCGCATCAGTATTGTGGTTGTCCTCGGGGGGCCGGGTAGTGTGGCCAGGGTGGGCGCGGCCTACTGGGTGGGCATGGCTGGAGTGCGTGTGCCTACTGGGTGGGCATGGCCAGCTCTACATCATTCGCGTCAAGGGT
Organism: Crotalus tigris; assembly: GCF_016545835.1. Lineage (NCBI taxonomy): Eukaryota > Metazoa > Chordata > Lepidosauria > Squamata > Viperidae > Crotalus > Crotalus tigris. The sequence goes on from NW_024096711.1 coordinate 1,142,582, forward strand.
GCCTGTGGGGGCCTGGGCAGGAGTGGGACAGATCTGAGGGTTTCTGGCAGAAGGAGGTGGGACCAGGGCAAGCGCCAAGGCATAGTCCACTGGAAGAGCCTGCTGAAACCCCTCCCCCGGAGCCCATCATGCCGGATATGTGAAATAGGTGAGGGCCATTTACTGGCCACTTCCAGGCAATGGTGCATTTCTTCATTCCTCACAAAGGGTGACACCTCCCCAGCATGCACCCAGGAGGCGGGGCCGACGCCTCAGTGGCTGGTTCCTCACTGTTTCCAGATGGCCTTGTGAAATTAAGACTGAATGGTTTCAGCATAGATGGCCATCACAAAATTGTACATTGGCTCCCGGCTGGCCTGGGCCAGGGCCAAGGCAGCGGGGGCCATTCCCTCACTGTTTCCAGGATGGCTTTGTGGGCCATATGAAACCACGTTGCACGCCGCATCTGGCCCCCGGGCCTTGTGTTTGACATGTCTAGTCTAGCTAGCTTGTAAGTGGGTCAGAGCTTCTCACCACCCAGAAAATGGGGGTGGGTGGGGGAAATTAAGCAAGTATTATCTTACTGAAACCAGCATAGTGAAGTGACGGAAAGTAAAAGAACAAAACACGATTTCAGATTTCTGAAATTCTACAAGTCTGTTTTTTCCTAGAAGGCAGGCAAGCCTTAAATTCAACCCCCTACTATCTGGATACAGGCATAACATAATCCATCATTTTCAGACAAGGCTGGCTGGGATGAACCCCAGCTGGGTGCGTGATTTTGTGCTTCAGACTAGGAAAAGGTGAAACAATCAAGTGTTTTCAATAAATGGATTAATAGGCAAAATACAGGTGGTGGTGGATGTTTTATATACCTACAGATTAAGTATGATTGCATTTAAAGTTAAAAGCAATAAAACTAATACCTGCAGTCACATCCATTATTACCTAACTTAACTCCTCACTTTTTAAATAGGAAGGGGGGAAAAAACCCTATAAGTAGAGGGAGCTTTGCAAATGCAGGCCCTGATGAAATTTGTCACCTCTGCTTGTTCCTCAGTAGCCAAATGGTTACTTTGCCTTGCCCAGACATAGAGACAAGCCTTGCTATAATTTATGTTACTTCACAGAAGACATGGGAAATTTGAAATGGAATACATCTAAAGCAAAATTGGACTATATTTTCTTATAAAAGTCAGGCAAACAGGTAAGCCTGTTCAAAACATACAAAATAATATCATAAATAAACATTTAATGTGAATACCAGTGCATTAGTGTGGGCATATATTATCAACCAATATTTTAGGTTTTTAGGTACCGCAAGAATTGCAGCAATTTAAAGCAATAAAAGCCTTGTGGCCTATTGAAGAGAAAATGTCTGGGTAAGCTATTGCTATCTCATTAACACTTTTTAATTACCGGTAGTCATTTATTCTTGCTTTTAAGCAGAGGGACAATTAAGTCAGGAAACAATACTAGATATTGACAAATTATTAGTGGCATTTAGTATACTTAGGATTTCTTCTAAGCATCCTGTCCTGCCTTGCCCTATCCTGTCCAAGATAGCCTTCTTAAACCAAAAGAGCTTGCAACAATCCAGCCACCCTACCTTATTCAGACCTCCTGTCTGCATCCAAACAACTGATTTGCAGTCTATTTAAATATGGACATTTGGGATAACAGCTGTAAATTGCTTAATTGACATTGACTCTTTTGCTGGTTTTAGCAGCCATTTGTTTTCAAACAGGCATTTTGAGAGCTATTCGTTTATTTATTCTGCAGAGATGAAAGTCTGGAGATAAGCAAAGACAAGGGTGTTTACAGTGAAGACAATATCAGGAAGACCTTGCAGACAACACAACAGCCTGTGCCTGTATTCAACAATGAAAGGAAGCAGGGCAGAAAACATCCTGCAGAAAGCACAGCTCCACAACACAGTCCACACCCATTTGCTCTACTCAGGTGACCCTGAGGACACAGGTAAATCACCAAATAGCTTCAAGGACTCTCTAAAAGAATGCAAATAACCAACTGTCTGCAAGGAATATAAACCCTTCCATCCTCTACCATCCAGTCACAACTGAAGAAGCTTTTTGGATGAGAAGCAAAACATCTTCAAAGAAAAGCAAGAAAGTCCAGTTGCCTCTTGAAAAAGCACCCTTGGGACAGCCATGACTTGGATGACTGAAAATCTCCATAGACAGGAAGACCTAGAGCTTATGAATAAAACTTGGGGGATGAGCAAGCTTTCTAAACATCCTGAAAAGACTAGGAGGACATGGAATGTCACTTCTGAATTGCACTTTTTCAGGCTGCAGTTTCTACCTGTTCTATCTCAGGAAGTGAATTCTGAGCAAGATGAGGTAGGGAGGGAAGAAGGAAGGGAAAGACGGGGTATCATTTGGAAGGAAAAACATCTGACTTTATTGGCCATTATCAATCTCCAGAGATAATAAAAGAGGCATCTGACATCTGAGATGGCACTAAATCTGTATGCAACATCAATGTTGACTGAGAAAAGACAGGGCCTGGAATGTTTACTATGATCTTCAAGCATCTCCTTGATCTCTCAGGGAGACTCACTTTCTTTGTGAGAGTCTCTGAAAGGAGATGAGCTTTGATTGCATTAAAGCAGCCTGAACTTGAAAAAGCAACCTGCAGCAGAGTCCTCGTGACCTTTCAGGAGCTTATTATCTTAGGATCAAGATGAAACTAACCCAACTTGTGTTGCCTCAGTTTAGAAATGGCCCCTCTAGGCCACATTAGTAGCTTTGCCCTGATTACAGTGTTGATTTTCCTGCTTGCCTCTGTAACTGTACCCTGTGGATGCAAGACTGCCGGGCAGATAAGACTGAAGTCAGTTCTGCACAATTGGGTTGAAAGTAAGCTGTCCCGACCGTGTTGTCTGTGAATTTCCTGTCATTTTGAGCAAAAACCTTCCTTGCCTCAAGCAGAGACCACAGATTGAGATAATCAGAAGTAAATATAGAAGGAACCAAACATACACACACACACATACAACACATAGGCAGGCACAGGAAGTGTGAGGCTATTTATTGAAACAAAGGGAGTTATTTTTGTCAGGAGGCATGGCCATCTTGGTAGCAACGCTTGCGTCAATGCTGTTCCTTTGCCTGCTTCCTCAGCAGATATTATGGGCCAGGACCCTGATTCTAACCCTAACCCTAATTCTAACCCTGACTTAATATAACTGAGTGTGAGCTCTTAATCACTTTAGGACATTAGCACTCTCAGGAGGAATGTGCACCATTAACCCAGCTGCAACCTTGTTATTGTCTATCATGGGAATATTGGTATATTATATAGGGGTGTTTCTAAAAAATGCATAGTGAAGAGGGGTGTGGATCTCAGCCAGAAAAATAAAACTCTTCATGGTATTTTGCTTTGGGAGATAACCATAAATGAAAGAATTACTTCTACTGTGCACTGCGCAACTAGATCTATCCTGTGCTTGCAACCACAGAAAGAGAGGCTTAGCAATAGCAATTTTACTGAATTTAAGCTACTTTTCTTAGCTAATCAGTTAAGTCACAATAATGTGCATTCTTCCAGTTCTAGGCCCAGCGTATTTTGTGCTGCCCCAACATCAGAGCTGTAATCTTCATTAGTAAGGAGGCTCAAGGCTCACTTGTAAGTGGTCCTGTCCTTAGAGTTTTATCCTGGGACAATTTAGGTACACTAATTCATCCAGCTTTGATCTTTCTATTATTTATAGCGAATAGCTGGTAGAACAAACATCACTAATTGCTGTCTTTAAAGTGTGACAGAAACTTCAGCCATCCTTCAAGATGCCTAGCTAATAGTTTGCCAATGAAGAAATACTTTATTCATTTGAGCTACTTTGAATATTGGTCTTCCGAAAGACTGAAAAAGTGTGTTCAAAAATGTTTTGGTGATGTAGAAAGGACATCTGAGATAAAGCAGGATGAAGGTTGTTCCCTCAGCAACAATTTTATCCTAACCTTCACCCCACCATGTCCTCCTTTTTGCCCTCATATCAGCCATCTGGCAGGCATAGCCTTAAAGTCAAATACTGCCTGTTTTTTGAATGTCTTGTTTGTTTTTATTTTAATTATTTTCACAACAGTAATCATTGAAACTTTCTGATATTGTCACCTTTTAAATTGTCTGCTTCTTTTTTCTCTCTCATCCATTAAAAGACTTCATAGCCTATATTTATGTCATTTAATTTATTTCCTGATTCCAGCAATCAGCTTTAACCTTGAAATCTACAGCTACTGTTCTCAATGGATCACATGACTCATTCTATGGTTTGATAATGAAATTTGAAAAGCATGTCATTGATTCCGTAATATCGCTAAGCATATGTTCTTGAAAATAAAGATATGTTGGAAAAACATTGAGATGGAATAACCAGTCTTTCTGAGGCTGGAAATATAATTTCAGTTAGCCTAAGCAGTTTTTTGCTGTAATTTTCATTGTAGATGCAAAGAAAGTTGAACAGGATGTTTTCCTGTTTTGTCTGTTCAGGTAGCTGGAAACTTTAGTCAATGTTTCTTAAAGTATGGTCCAAGGAGCCCTGAGGAGCTCTCATGACCATCTCAGGGGTCCATAAAAAAATCAAAATTATTTGCCAGATATTGATATTTACAAACAAAATTTAAAAATGTTTGGAAGTTACAAAAAAAAAAAAAACCCTGTAACCCTGACATCATGATATAACGCAATGTTGGTATCTCTCTGCTCTGAGAGCTTAACAGAAGGAGGGCTGAATATACCATTCTTATAAAGTTCCTATTGGTTATTTCTTGGTTCTCTTTGCAGGAGTAAAACAATGGTGATCTGTGGAGCCAACCCCTTATTATCTGTAGACCAGGGCTTGATCATGAAGGATTGGACAGAGCACAAAATTAGTAAAGAATTATCAGGACATGATCAACACAAAATGGTGGACAGAATGAGGCATATTGATAGGCATTACAGAGGTTTTTTTAATGCTTTTGAATTCCACACACAGATGCCCCGAGTGTATAGAGATCGTTTGCAATAGGCCTTGACCTAGGTCCCCACATGAGCACTTATTATCCCTAACTCAATGAGCTCTGTCCTGCTCCTAGAAATATATACACTGTATGAGCTGAAATCTGACTTTTATAGTTCCCATGGCAACCAGAAATATTGAGCAGCCTGTCTCTGGTTAACTATTCATTAGTCACAAGTGAAACGGTTCCAACACAAGCCTACCGTTTGGATAGTGAATGTTGTTCTTGAGCGACTGGTGATGTGCCTGATTGCCTTTTTGGTTATACCTTCATTTTTAACTCTTAGTCTTCCTCATCAGTTTTTTCAAACAGATTTAGCCTCCAGACCCTTCCAAATTAGGCAATGCTGAGCATGATCCCATCTGTTCAAACTTTGGTGTCCTTTATGCTAGCTGCAATATGCAACGGTTACAGGAACTGGGCATGGCCAGTCTACTGAAGGGAAGGACCAGGGGAGACATGATAGCAGTGTCCAATATTTGAGGGGCTGTTACATAGAGGAGGGGGTCAACCTATTTTCCAAAGCACCTGGAGGCCAGACAAGGAATAATGGATGGAAACTGATCAAGGAGAGATTCAATCTGGAAATAAGAAGAAGTTTTCTGACAGTGAGAACAATCAACCAGTGGAAGAGTTTGTCCTCAGATGTTGTTGGTGTTTCATCACTGGAGGCCTTCAAGAAGAGACTGGACTGCCATCTGTCAGAAATGGTGTGTGTAGGGACTCCTGCTTGAGCAGGGGCTTAGATTGATGACCTACAAGGTCCCTTCCAACTCTGTTATTCTAATTCTAATTCAATTCATCTCTTTTTTTCTAATCTGGCCATTCTGTCTCAAAGATACCCATAGGGTGCTTTTAATTCTTGCCTGCTAAGCAAGCAAGAATTAAAGGTGGATGTTTTTGTGGTCTGATAGTGTGAATCCCTTGTTGAAGGAAGCTGGGGCACAATTCTAAACTATTAAGTCTTTTAAAAGGCACCTAGTGAAGCACACTCCACACATTGAGAAATGACGCAAAAAAACCACATCAGGAGGGAGAGGGAGAGGAAAAGCACTCAATCTATCTCCCTACCCCCTCCCTTCACCCATAGCAGGTAGCAGAAAGCCACGGCAAGGACAGAAAAGGGGCGCTTGTATACATCGGATGTGGTGGAACAGACTAATGAAATCCACGCACCTTCTAGACTTTATCCCACTGATGTTGGTGGAGATGTGGGGTGAGTAATTTTACAAGGCTACGCTATCTGCACAAGTTCAACTCTCAGCAGAGAGTAGAAATCACTTAGAAACTTTTATAAGGCCCCAATTGCTAAGCTTGAGCTCCAGCCCTTTCAATCTAATTAGACAAAGGCAAGACTGATACTCTTCTTGGGGTCAATTTTTTTTGAGCTAGGGGCGTATGAAGGGCTTTCAATACTTGGGGGAAGGGAAAAAACTAAAGAATCACTGAATTCTTTCATCTGGAAACTTTTAGACCCGTCCCATTCCTGGGAGGGTTGCATGCAGTGTTCCCATATCTTCTTGCTTCCTCTGGCAAGAAATTTGGGTTGGCTGTGCAAAGCCCAGGAATTCCATTATCGATTCTGTGCAAGGCCCTTTGTCTCATAGGTTCTGCTCTGTCATCGATTCCTTCCCTCACAGTAGTGGGCTTGGGGGCGGGGGCGGGGGAAGCTGGAGTTGGAGTTTTCACTACACCTTTCCTATCTTTGATATTCCTTTCTGTGGCAAAGTGCCTGTTAAATTCCCCAGTACTTGATTTAAAGTGTTCCATTTTTAAGAAGGCTACAATTAAATTTTCCATGTGCATAAAGAGTTTTAAATGGCTGGACAGTTGCTGCTCCTATCTATATTTTTTTCACAAACTTGGTGGGCTAGCTTGCTAATGACCTCCATTATTTTGCTACCTGTTTTAAACTATGTTTTCATTGCTAATATTTTATAAATTGCTGAGAACTTTCAATAACCAGCTCTAGCAAAAAAAAAATTGGATAAACATGAGGCGCATATATTTATAGAGAGGCTTCTTCAGGGCCCCGTGAATGAATGTAATGCCTCTGAGATTGCTCTGCTTTTGTGGGGTCAATAATGGGCTAAAAACGTCAGAATCTCAGCTTGGGCACATGTAGCTAGTCCTCACCTTGCAACCTTTCATTTAGTGATTGTTTCAAGTTACAACAGCACTGAAAAAGGTCGCTTATGATAGGTCCTCATATGCCGTCATAATATCCCCATGGCCACATGATCAAAATTTGGACGTTTGGCAACCAGCATGTATTTACTATAGTTATAGCATCCTGGCCTCATGTGATCACTATTTGTGACCTTCTCAGCCAAGCAAAGTCAATGGGAGAAGCCGGATTTACTTAAGGACTGTGTCAAGGACTAGCTATATTATATTTCTAAAAACTATGAACATTTTTGAAGATTTGAAAAATTCCACTTTCTAGGTGAAAGAAATCTAGGTTCCAATATAAAAGCACAAGCCAACCTAGTCAATCTAGCCAAAGAAGGAAGATTGATGTGAAAACACAAGTTAATACAGGATATAATCTATGTGAGTGCTGCAGACCTACCCACCATATAACTGCAGCCATTAAACTGAGCTGTAATTAAATATGTATATAGTCTGGGTAGAGATTTGTTGCTGAATTCTTGGTACTTATTTGTACCAAGTGTTGATTCATTTTGAACTATATAAACCTGTCTTCCTGTTAATATATCCACTTACCTGGTCATTAATCAATGCCTCCTTATCTGTTCACACCCTCATTATATTTTAATTAACTAGAGATCATGAATTGTGTCTGCTGAAAATTGGCAGGACTAGCAGAGAATCAGTATTTCAGCAGAAGGCTGCACCAGTCACTCAAGCTACCCAGCGAATATAATTATTGTAAATAAAAAAGAAAAATTACCTGCAGTACTGAAGATAGAAGGGTGATCTTAGGTTACAACTGGAAAACCAGAATAAGGAAATCGAGTCAGTTCTTTAATTAATTGCAGTGGGAGGGGGAAAGGCAAAGTAGGATGTTTTTTTCAGTTCTAATCTAAGCAAACTGATTCCACTAAATGTCCTGCAAAAAGTGAATCTATACGGCAATACACTTGCCATGGTTTACATTTAATGCTATTCCTTCCCTTCTCTTCCCTTCCCTTCCCTCTTTCCTATTCTATTCTATTCTATTCTATTCTATTCTATTCTATTCTATTCTATCCTATCCTACCCTATCCTATCCTCCCCTTCCCCCTTTCCTTTCATGCCAATGCAGGCACAATTCCACAACTATGGAATACACATGTTTTATATATGGAATATAACTATATCTTGAAAAGATTATCTGATATACTGATCTTATCCGAAGTCACAACATAAATTGAATGAGAAAACTACTGTTACTCATAGTAATGTGTTTTTAAGGTAAAACAAACTTAACTTCTAATTCCTGTTGGACACAAGAGGACCAAATCAGGACAGTAGCTCATGTTAGAGATTGTAACATAAATACATACATACATACATACATACATACATACACACACACACACACACACACGTTTGTTTGTTTGTTTATAAAATTTATAGAACTGCCCATCTCACACGGTGACTCTGGGCAACATATAACAATCTAAAACAATAAATATATAAAAACAATAAAAGCAATTATTACTGTCAGATATTACAGATGGATACCAAAAATTCATGTTCAAACTCAGAGTTTTGTTTTCAATTCATATCACTGCCTAGTTCGTCCTACTTCAGCACAAAAATAAGAATCTTTCCATAATGTGCTGTTGTTCTGGTATCCTATAATTCTCTACAAATAAACTAATGTGTTTGGGAATACCATATGTTGATTTTTGCATCTTTGCTTTGTCATGAGGCTAAATATTCCTGTTTTCTTTACCGGGTAAAACGTCTTATGATTGTATTTAAAATGGATGATTACACTAAAAATGTGAAGCATTTTCGTGCTGAACATTATGCTTCAATTATTATTTAAAATAATAAATTTAAAGTAATTACTTTTTGAGCTCCCTATCCTTGAATATGTTTTTTAAAAATCCCTCTTCATTATATATATATACTGCTCACAAAAATAAAGGGAACACAAAGGTATAGGATCCTATACGTTTGTGTTCCCTTTATTTTTTTGAGCAGTATATATATATATAAACCATTTCCATTGCAGCTGCTGGTTGTTGCTGTTGTTTTGTAAACGCAGAAAATTTGCCCTACTTCACTAAGGAGCCAACAGATTCTAAAATATATGACATGTTTATTTTCTTAGAGAATTTTTATGTTTATATCGAAAAGATATATATTTATCACACCATTTATCACATTCTTTGGGAACACAGTTTTATATAAATAGAAACTCAGATAGTGTGATTCTATCTTTCTAAAATTTACATTAGCTGATGATCTTTACTGCAAAAACATAAAAGCAGATATTTTTTTTTACAATATATACCACTATAATTGCGGAATGCATACCTAATTTGTAAAACTTCCTCTTATTCCCACCCATATGATGTCTCTGAAAACGTTTTAAAAATACTATAGAAATTATAGCACATAAAGAAAGTTTTGAAAATGGAAAGTGGTTTGTTTCTTTGCTATGCTTAATTTTGGTGACGCTTATGCAGCATCATTATTTGTATTTCTTTTTAAAATGTCTCATTTATTTTTTTACATAATACTTGAGGCTATCAAAACCTGATAAATCTATAACTTAGACAAATAAATGAAATGTATTTTTCTGGGTGCATGAATAGGCATTGTGTGGCTTGAATCTGCCCAGATTTTTTAAAATCAAATTTAGATTATGAGAAAATATACAGGAAACTCACCTTGGCCAAAGACACTGAATTCTATAGAAAATGTAACTTTGGATAGAATTATCTATTCTATTATAAATTCTATAGAAAATGTAACTTTGGATAGAATTATCTATTCTATTATATGGTTTTAAATGTAAAAATGCTCAACAAATGCTGTCACAGCGAAAACACTAAACCCTTTCCGTGCTAGTTGGCACTCTCAACACCTCTCCTTGCCTGCCTCTTTTTTTCCATAAAATTTGAAGTGATTGCCTACAACTGAAAGGGAAGAAAAGCATTTGTGTGTTGGTTGTAGAGGCGATGCAGCATGTATGTCTATAGAAATTCTCAATCATCCTGGTCATGGTTGTCCCAAAAGTGTTTTTTTCCAAAGGGCAACTGGACTTTCTCATTCTTTTCTTTGAAAACGTTTCACTTCTCGTCCAAGAAGCTTCTTCGGTTCTTCAGAGGAAAAAAAACCCCAAGAAAGTCCAGATGCCTTTTGGACAAAAAGCATCTTTGGGATACAGCATGAAGAACTAGTCACAAGTATTCTCTCTGTCTCTCTCCCTCCCTCCCCCTCCCCCTCTCCCTCTCTCATTTTGGGTTTGTTTAACTTTTCTTTAGAAAAAGAGATTGCATTAAAGCTCTTTTAAGCTCCAACATTCAGTCATTTTTAACTGAATGAGAGCACTCTGAATGCTGTGGTCTTAGCTATGCCAGCTGTAGATGAAAGGCAGTCTTGTATAGGGTCCTCAGTACTTATAAACAACAGCATATTGAACAAATTAAATTAAAAAGGAAAATGCTACAATGAGTAATGTCAGTCAAGCATGCACATACTAGCCCAGACCATAGAGCAAGGCCTCAGCAGAGGGGACAGTAATGATAAAGCAGATGCAGACAGATGATGGGGAGCAAACAAGTGGTGTGTCCACAGAGAACTCAGAATGGCAGCGGCAATTGCACAATTGGAGCACTGCTCCATTTCATATGAGTGATGTGCCATATGAGGAAAAAAGAAAGCTGAGTTTTGATTGTGTAATCATGGCTGCCATGTAGATCTTTTGGGGCCGCCACTATAGATACCCCAGCAGACAGATCTAGCTCTGGGCCAATGTGTGCATGCTTCACTGACATTATTCATTGCAGCACTTTTCCTTGTAATTTAATATAGATATAATGTAATTGATAGATGGAACAAGTGACCAAGAAAGTGTGTAGATTTTATTCTTTTCACTTTAAAGTTATAGCATCCTTTTTAAGCACCAGCAATAGCAATAGTGATGCTTTTCCCCAGGAAATATATTTAGAGTCAGAATTCAGAAACCAAAGTTATAGGCTTGCTTTAATAAATATGGAATCACACAGGTGCAGAGCTGGCAAACATTCGCTAGCTTATTTATTTCCCTATTATACCAGAAATGCAGAAACACCTGTACAATAGAGCATAGAATGGGAGAGAAAGGGAGCAGTAATAAAGATGAACAACTAAGGCCCCACCAAATCAGTAAGTCCAAGATTTGAATGCACTTAGCTCTACCACTGAAGGACCATGGATTTCTTACTGTATTTAAGGTGAGAACATTATGAGATCCCCAGGTCAGGTCAGAACGATGACTCCGGGGATAGGGTAACTTAATTTTTCAACCTCCACCAGAATTTTCCCATTTTCTCATAAATAGAATTTCCCCATTCCATTTTTGGGTTCCTTTTGCAAGCTCTAAAACTATTTGGGAGAGGAATTGAATCTGGAGAAATAGCAAAAGGATCAAAACCCATCTTTTGTGGCATGTTCATTTTAATATAAATAGCAGGAGTCTCCAGGTTCAATTATATTTTTTTAAAAAATGTGCCACTCACAAGATAGCTGAAGCTAAAGCTCACGCTATTCCATGAAAAGTGACCCAGATTTAATTAACTTTCTTTTTTTTTTTTTTTTTGGTTAAAAACTTGATCATTCTGAAAATCGGTGCATGCAGTAGATTTCCAGGTCACATCAGCCATGCATTAAAAGTTCTTAGCAGTCTTCTAAAAATAATGCTTTTATTTGTTGTTAATTTTACCTCAACATTAATATGGGAACTAATTATATTATTCAGTGTGTTGGATTAAAACTTTGTATGCCCAGAATTCTATCCAATTCCAATTCCAATTCCTTTCTGTATACACTTCCTTCCTTCATCTATGTATTTTGAACATACTTTTTAAAAACATATTTAAATGCCTGCTTACTTCCTGAAAAAGAAAACCTTAAGCAGTTTTATAAAATTAAAATCACAGAAGCATATGAACTTTAAAGAAGCAGATGAAAAATACCAATGATGCTCAGGGTTTCAGTTGCCCAATAGAATTAAAAGCTTTTTGCATTTTAACTGAAAGAACAAGCTGGATGCAGGCTAGTTTCTAATAGTGGATGTCCAGCCTAGTGGAACATTAGTAGGCCAATGATCTCATGAGGAGAGGTTATATATGGTGTCAGAATTCTGGCTGAGGATTATGGTAGTTGAAGTTCAACTCACTGATGAGCATCAGGTTGGGGAAAACCATTCAGAATATGACTCTCTGTGCAACAGTCTGATTGAATCAGCTTTGGGGATCACCAGGACTTTATAGTTTCAGACACATGGAACCACCAAGTTATGCCAACACATGGATGCTTATTGGGAGACAGAGTCAACCCAAATTTCCCCGTGTGATAGAGGCCTTTGCAAACCATGTTTGTTACATTAGCACTTTACATGTTTCTGTAAAGTGTTTGAAACCACTTGTTTCAAATGGGTATGTATTTTGTAATTCATATATTTGTTCTGTATTATTGTGGCATGCTACAGGTGGGACAAAAACCACTTTGGGGTGTTTGAAACCACTTGTTTCAAATGGGTATGTATTTTGTAATTCATATATTTGTTCTGTATTATTGTGGCATGCTACAGGTGGGACAATAATTTATTTTTAAGCTACAGAAAAAGCAAGACAAGTAAATAGAATTGTAATTAAGTATGGCTCTTTTTTTAACATTGTATTGTCATTATTTTTGTTTATTCTTTTTTTTTTGGGGGGGAGGTTATATATTGCCCAGAGTCACTTTGGATTGAGAGCCCTACAAATCAAATCAAATCAATAAATCAATCAATCAATAGTGAGTAATAGGGAGAGAATACCTGAAGAAAATAAAAGCCATCTCAGTGAAATCTAATTTGAACTCTTCATAAGAGCATTCATTGTGATTTTCTTATGCCATTTTCTCTGTGCCCTGAAAACTCCCCTTAATCAAAGTATTCTTTCAAAAAAAGGTAACCATTTGAAACCGGAGTAAGTGAAACAGAACAAATAGCGTGATTTACATCTTCACGTAACCTCTTCCGCATATTACACTATGAATCAACAAAAATACTGCAAGCTTCATCTTTGATTTGCACATTTCTTATTAATTTTAGTAGAAGCATTATTGTTCTCATGTAATAGGGTTTTCATATACAAAATTTAAAATTCTTTTTGCTAAACTCAAGTGTACCATAAAACTGGTATTGATCAGAATGCCTTTTTGCATTTCAGGAGTCCCTTCTTTACTATTTTTTCCCCACATTTTTAAAGAACAGGTACTAAGAATTTGCTAAGAAAATCATTGCTGGAAATATTCCTTCAGTGGCCCAAATGCTCATTTGTTTTACAAATACCTCTTTGCCTCATTCTGCTCTATAACAAAGCTTTGTTCATTTTCAGAGATAATAGCAGGAATAGGGGTTTCATATGAAGTGCTGTCATTGTTACTTGTCAAGAGTTTAGCGTTTTACAAACCCTACCAATTAAAGTATTTGACTGGTGGGGTCCAGGAAGAGCACGTTCTCTGCTCCCATCCTTTGGAATATTCTGCCCCCAGAGGTGAAGCGAGCCCCACTCTCCTGGCCTTTCAGAAATATCTGGAGACCTGGATCTGCTTACTTGCTTGAGGCTTGCAGAGGAGAATGCAACCTTGGAAATTGTTTAGTGCCTTCACTGTCATCCTCCCACTTTTTAACTTGAATCATTCTGTTCCAGTTTTAACTGCCTCCTAGTGGAACATAATATTTATATGGTTTCTGTGTTTTAAACTACACACTGCCCAGAGTCACAATGTGAGCGAGATGGGCAAATTCCAAATTTGATATATAAATGGATAAATATCTATGTAAATTTTTAGGCAGTGATAACCGACTTGCTAACAATGGCGCGGGAGAGCCCAATATGATACGAGTGGTCCACCTAAAAATTAACAGGTTCTGAACCGAATCCTTCCAAATAACCCACTTGCTCAATTCATATACCATGTCAATCCTTGAGGGTAAGTAAGGTCAAGAAACCGAAGAAGCCAAGGAATGTTCTTTATTGGTGAAATGGAGACCATGAACATCTTATAAAGGATTTCAAATGATTCCTTCTGACGCTTCTCCTTGTCACGAGTGAGCTGCTGTTTCTTCTCCCTTAATGGTGCATTGCTCTCTTCTCCCTTCCAAAGGCCACATTGTTATGTATCAGCCAAAGGATTTTGCAGCATATACCCCTAGGATTTTTCACTGTAAATCCTCAGATTCCTGAAAACATACTCTTCAGAATAGATGTATCTTTCAAAGCAGTGTGCAAGGGCCGGCCCTATTATTATACAGAGTGCAACCTTCATCTCAAGTAGTGGATAACCCAAGTAGTGGATAACCCAAGGGAGTAAAGTTTTGAGGGAGAGTGCAGTGTACCACATGTCCTAAACTGCCTAAGCTCACTTGCTGCCTTCAGGTGTAGTAGGACCCTCTCCATTTTTTAAAAAAATCAACTCTCAATCAAGAATCTCTGATCTTTGGTCGAGGCAACAAAATATTTCAGGCTAGCTTTAGCAAAGTGCAGAAGTATTCAATTTTGAATAGCTCTGTGGATGTCTCCTATGTGCACAGAACTAATTTTGACATACATGGCTTTTGGATCTCATCTACATGTCTCATTGTCTCATCCCTCTAGCCACAGCATGAAGATGCTACATGACCTCTTTTTAAAATAAATGTCTTCCTATTGTTTCCCTTTATCTAGGTGTATCTCATCTGTTTGGGTAATTCTGGGAGTTAAGCCGCCAAGGTTGAGAAACACTACTTTATCTCATCCCAAACTATAGCTGAGGCAGCTTAAAGTTTTAAAGTAGCGTTCCTATTCTTTTCCCAATATTCTTTGTGCCATGGATATGATCCATGATGCACAGCTAGAAGCTAGATCCTATTGGCCACTTTAGGCTTCTGCAGGCATGCCCTCCTCTCTCCTGTTGCTAGTACAGCTCTCCATGGCCATTTTGTCCTGGACTATGATGTCGGCAAAGATACCTGCCCACTGTTTCCTCAGAAACCACAGTTCAGGTAGTATGTGGGCTCTTTATATACAAGGGTTTATTGTAGCTTTCATTTGAAGAGCAGTAGATCTGTATTTTAAAAAGAGGCTCTGTCAAAAGAAAGTGCTAGACAGCACTGTAGTCTTGTACTGCGAAGAAGACCAATTTAATAAGAATGAGAGCTAGGTTCTGCCAGCTTTTTGGGGGGGGTTACCTCTGTCATAGATATATGCAATTTCCACAGCTTCTGTCAGCAGTGAGCTTTACTTGGTCGTGTTTTTAAAATATCTTTATTTAATGGGATAGGGATTTGAGCTACTCCTACATAATTTTGCATAATTCTGAGTGTGGCTGCAAGGTCACAACTGCAATTATTATCCATTTGGCCATTTGCTACTAGCATGTACTTGGTCCCTTACTCACAGTAAACCACAAACAGAAACATTCAGAAATGTCTTTGTTATGCGGTAGTCATTCCTGTCAATGGAAATAACTATTGTACAGAATTTCACAAGTGCAATTCTGCACGTCAACAGACAATGGACCCACTGCTGAAGAATTTCATGCAGCTGCATTTCTTTTACATTTATAATATTTTTATTGGTTCGCCGGAAGTAATAAGATGAGGGAGGGATACTGGAGGAGGCAATGTTTCCCATATCTCCTACTCCACCCAAACTTTCCTCCATTAGAATGAGCTAGTGTCAAGCCCTTTGAGGCTGGCTATTCTAGAATGTTGTCCAGAGCAGGAAACAGATTCTACAAGTTTGAGGTAGTTTCTTTGAGGTCATATACTTGACTCTATATTGCAGGGGTGTCAAACTCGCAACGTTACATGATGTGTTGTGATGTATCACGTCTTTTTTTCCATTGCTAGCAATGGAGTGGGCACGGTTTCGGCATGATGCATCTGGCCTGCAAGCCGGTAGTTTGACACCCCTGCTATACTGCAAACTCAGGGAACAAGAATTACTTGGATGTTTGGAGTGATATTTAATGCTCGTAGGCAAATAGAGCAGACTTCAAAGGAACTCCCTGATATAATAGGTCTTCTAGGAGAACTCTTTGCTTCATTCTGCACATTCTGTCATATGCCTATGATCTATCTGTTGGGTCATTTTTGGACAAAGGACACATTTAATGCTCTTTTAAAAATGCACCAGAGTCATATTTAGAACAGAATAAGGAACAGCCATAAAGGCAAATAATGGGTATATAATTAGTCCAGGCTTGTACCTGCATTCATCCAACTACCCCTGTCACACATTAAGGAGAGTGTTTGCTGGATGCATTTTCCACTGGGAGGTGATGTGGACGGAAGTATAAACCAAGTTGAGTGGTTCTAACCTATTACACCCCTTAAATTGTTCTGCATTAAAAATTAAGGACAGGGCCATTTGTGAGCCTCTTTACTTAGGCAGAATAGAACTCAATTGACAGTACATTTCATGCTAATATATTTTCATGTCAATTCAAGGATTAGAAAAAAGCACATTAATAGAGCTATTATGAAGCAAAGCAATGAGTGATGAGCTTTGGGAATGGGTTCTTTCAATCATCATGTTATAACAGAGCCTAAGAAAAGCAGTATCACAGTTTTCCAGAAGTGGCATTTATCCTGTAATATGTGAAGTAAACCCTGGATGGATTTGGCCTGGATGGACACCATTCAGTAGAACTTGGAATTTAGCCAGTGATGTTCTGTGGAAGAAATGGCAAAAAAGTGGAGCCAATGCAGACTAAAGAGCTAGCAAAGGGAGCAGTTCTTCAATAATTCCTCTCTGGACAAGAGGGAACTTGAGATCTCCCACAGGTGTTCCAGACAGCTGCTCCAGACGAGGAGACTGCAAGATAATAATCTCTAGTGGGTTTTTAGCCCAAGGAGATCAGGAGAATCTTGCTCAAACTGTGGTTGGCCCCTTTAAGAGGACACTAAGTCTGCATAATTCCTTTTTTAATCATTTTTGGAAATTGCTTGTCAGCTGCTTCCCAACTATTAGGAACCTTTGGATCAACAAATTTTTACAGCACCAGGTGAGTTTTCTTCAATTCTTAATGAAATAAATTTTAAATACAAGATTAAGGACATTAAAAATGGAATAAATGGGCAAAGGGCAATTAAAAGTTTGATTTTAGAAAGTTACTAATGGCCCAAGGGTCCAGATAAATTTGCAATAAAATGTTGGAATTAATTATAAAGGATCCTTCCCATGGGAAATTTGGTTTAAATTCCTTTTCAAAAAGGTAATACAGATAGTCAACTTGCAACCACAATAAGACTAGAAAATTCATCATTAAGTGGTACAATCATTAAATGAGGCATCACATGACCCACCCAATATTATGACCTTTTATGTCATAGTCATTAAGCAAATCACCATGGCCATTAAGCAAGATATCATGTGACTGTGACTTAAGACTTTCCTTGCTGGCTTTCTTATTGACAGAAGCCACCTGGGGAGGTTATAAATAATGATCACATGACCAAAAGATGCTTTGACTATTAGAAATGCACAACAGTTGCCAAACATCTGAATCGTGATAATGTGATCATGGGGACTCTACAAAATAAGTGCAAGGACTGATTATAAGTCACTTTTTTCAATGCCATTGTAATTTTGAACGGTTACCAAACTAATGGATATTAAGCAAGGACCATCCATAATATAACACTTCAAAAAATTGGACATTTGGGGGAAGTAGAAAGAACTAAAGATTATAATTAAAGGAGAAGAACACTCAGACTCAGCTCACAATTACAAAATGAAGCAAAATATGTTAACATTGAACATACTGAAGGATAGTTTTAAACAATGAATCCAGAAGTTAATTTTAAGAATGTCTGCCTCTATAGATAGATAGACCGTGTCTGACAGATGCTATGAAAGAAGAACAAGTTTAACCTGACAAGACTGAGAGTGCTTTGAAAGTGGATTTAAAAATGACAGGCTTCAAGTATAAGATGGAAAAACATGTTACATCGGACATACAAAATAAACTGACTGATGCTTTAATAATTAAAAAATAACAAAGTAAGAGAGTGGCCTGGATAACATTCCTACATTAGATTTGCAAAGGAGACTTGTTAAAGCTTTGAAGAATTTTGGTGAAAAGGGACAAATAAAAAAGTGAAAAGAAATCAAATACTATACTAGAAAACTATTTGAAGGGACTAAAGAGCAAAACTGTTATAAGTAAAAGGAAGGAATATAAAGTTAATTTATTTAACCAAGTTACAATAGATAGTTTGTTATCTGTTGCAACCCTTAATGGACTTTTGCCGACATCAGGGCCGAGATGATGAAGGTTTAAGGATTAGTTTATAAACAAGAAATGTTGTATTTAAGAGAAGGTGATAAGTTACTAAAATTGTTTGTGCCTTGTGATAAAGGATAAGTCACTTCTTTGTATATTTTTCTTTTTCTTTATTATACTCTTATTTTTCCTTCCTATTTTTCTTTGTATTTTTCTCTTTTTCCTTTCTTTTCTCCACCTTTTATTTTTTCTTTTTAATCTTTTTTTTAAAGTTTGTAGTAGTTTTTATTATTGTAATTGCAATCTTTAATAAAATTACTACTTAAAAAAGAACTTAGCCAGTGACATGATATTATTGGGAATTTCTTTTTTAATTCTATTTTAGCAAGATGCTTATGACAAAGTTGGAATTAGGTTTGGAAGTAATAATAAACAGAAAAACCACATTGCATGAATATTTATCTTAATTTTAGAGCCAAAGTTTTCTTGTCGCATTTTATATTTTCTTTGTTGTGCTTTATGATTGTAAAATACCCTGAACATATGGAGATAAGCTGAATGCAAATGCTTACATGCATACATACTACCATCAAACCAACAAGCATACTGGCTAGCACATTCTTGTCTTCAGCCTATTTCAGGTTTACTTTTTTATTTTATATTTCTTTTTTTTTTCCCAGTGGTCACTTGTAACAGTGGACAAAGTAGAAATCCTGAAGGTTAGTAATCTACTTCATCACCAGGTTCAGTTTTTGAGTCAGGGCAGAGCCTACTTCTCTAACTCTTTCCTCTGAGTTAAAGGAAGCAATCACATAGGCAGCAGAAGGATAGAAACTGTAGAGAGTAAGGCAAGATCCTGGGTGACAGAACTTTCATGTCTCCATCAAGGTCATCTTTCTTACTTCTCACAAAAACAGTGGTGGTTGATTGAAAGTCAGTTATCACCCTCCAGCCTCGACTTCTATAGAGGAAAATATTCTTTATGTCACAAGGCCTATCTTGTGTCTCTTTGTTGAGTCCCTTAAGCTACCCAGCAGTAGAAATATAAAATTTACTAATTTCGTAGCATCTCTGTGTGGAATGAGGGGGCGCCAGTTTATTTTTTGCCTCAGGCACCAAAATGCCAACCCTCATTAAGGAGCAAGTCTGAGTCTGGTGGGAATTATCCAATTATGTAAATATGCATAAGCTTTACTCGGATCTAATTGTCATGAAAGTATGGGAAGTATGTTGATTGGTAAGCATGTGGCAATCTCAGTTCAGACTTCATTTTGTCTGAAAGGAAAAAAAGCAAGTAGATATGTCTTTTTCAAGACAAATAATGTTTGCTTTTTCATTTTTACTGATGGCTGTGATGCCCAGCTCCTCTTAAATATAGTAGGTACCTTTTCTTTTCATGTTTCCATAATAAGGAAAGGCATGAGGTCTATAATGTTAGAGACTATGAAATCCCACTTACACTGCCTAGCCATGTTTAACCATGGTTTAATAAATAAACCATAATCGGTCCACCCATCTCATCGAGCCTAAAGCAAACCAATTATTTCATACACATGCAGTCCCAGCAGCACTGGGAGGAAGAGAAAAAAGACTGCAATGTATCTGCCAGGACCGCAATAATTCCATTTTTTTTTTCTATCCAGAAATGGATTTGAGGCTTAATGGTACAGGTTGCAGATGTTCTGGGTGGCTGGAGGTGCTTCATGCAGCCACATGGAAGAGGATTGACAGCAGAAATTTTACACAGCAGAATGCAGAACTTGCCTGTGGACAACTTGGTTGCCACTTCCCCTTCGGGATCTTGCAACCATATGTTGAAGAATCGGAGAAGCACGAGACTTGCTTGATAACCTGCCAAGGAAACGAGACAGCTCTCAAGGACTGCATAGCCTGTGATTCCCATAATTTCACCTCTCTGGCTGTGTTCCTAGTTTGTCAAGGTATGTACAACCAACCCCCTTCCTATTTGCAGGCTGTCTTTGAACAAAGTCTGGGTCATATGGGGACAGCCTCTGGGAAACTGATTTTGTGGTTTAGTTGAATTGGAAACCAGTCATAGAGGACAGAACATGGATTGGAAACCAGTCATAGAGGACAGAACATGGATCTAGCCAGAACATGGATCTAGCCTGTCTTAGGAATTGCAAGAATCTTGAACAGTCACTCTACCTAGGTTTAGGAAGGTTACTGCATTATATGCCTTGGCCCAGAGATTGTGAGCACTTCCACACTGGCACCACTTCCTTTCCACAATCCTTCAGAAGCATTTGGAAGAGGATCTGAGATTTTTTTTTTCCAGCTTCCCAGCATCAGAGCATTGGGGGTATGAAGCAAACAAATCACAACCTCATAATGTGTTGCCTCAGGTCTTGTGGCCATAAAAATCCTCATGGCTCCCCTCAGCACGGAAGAGATAGAAAGAAAACACATTAAGTATGGGTAATTTTCAGCAGTATGCACCCAGCAGACTCCGTATATCCAGATCAAAGTAAGCACAGACACCACTCAGTTCAGTTAGCACATAATATAATTTGACATTTATTTTTTTAAATTCAGCATCCTTCAAAAACAGTTAGCTGGCAATACACAACAAAAGGAAGGCAAAAGCAGAGAGAATGAAATATGATCAAGAAATAAAAAGGCAAAGGACTTAAGGCCAACAATCTACATTAACATATATTTATATATCAAAAAGGCACAGAGCTTTCCAGAGCAATGGAAATGATACAATGGGCCATCAGCATGGGCAGTACTAAAAACAGTATTTGGTTATTCTGGATGTCAGCTTTCCTATATACATAGTCAAAGAATAGAAATGGCAAATAGCACATCAGCTGGTACTTTTTCTGTTTTGCACCATGGAAAAAAAGACATGGGTGGACAGGAATAATGCATCCAATATTAGGGACCCAGACTGTACACTTGAGAACTCTTCTTACTTTTATCCTTGCTTACTTCCCTACACTGTTGAAGGAGAGGAACAAAACTGTCAGACAGGCTTTCCCTGAGGTGCCTCTTGCCCCCCCCCCCAGTTGAGTCTGAAGTAAGTTGGCTCAGCTACCAAAAAGGCACAGGATGCAGGGCTAATCTAGACGTGGCTTGAAAATCTCATGCAGATGTATCTTATGTAGGCGCTTCCCAAAGAATGGTTGAATATATAATAAGCTTTTCATAAAAGAGAAAAATAAGGATACAAGTTAATAAATCTCAATATGTTTTTAAAAAGTTGAAGTCTAGCTAAGGCACGATGAAAGGGACAAAGTGAATAACTGAATTAATGTTCAACTTGCTGGCAAGTTGTGAAACCCAGATCATAGCTGAGTACTGAAGAGCAAGATAGATAGATAAACTATCTCTCATTTTACTAATCTAGGTGAAATGTTAATATATATTGCTAATCCATGTATGATATGCCCTATGCTAAATAAAATAAATTTATCTCTTGGATTGAAATCTTTCTTTCTAAAATACCTTGGATTATCTTTATCATTTCAGCTCCTGTGCAAACCACTCCGATATTCTTGCCTACAACAGCACCCCTGGTGACCTCCTCAAAACCCTTTGGTAGGAAAACCCAAATCTTTGCTGATGGTGATAGTGACTTAAAATTATATGCTACCTGACTTCCAACAACTTTGGATAGTTATTTTTAGATCATTCACAAGAACATGAAAGGCAGCAGAACTTTCACAGTTGTCTCCACCCTTAAAACATTTATTCAGAATAAAAATACATTCTTCAATTAAGGCATCTTGATTGTCCTCACCTTTGTCAAATTCTCTCAAAGCTTATAAACCAAAACTGCCCTGTGACAATGTTGGCTAATGCTGAGACAGTTAATATTCAAAACAGCTGGAGAGTATTAGCTGTCTACACGTCACGTATCATCTCTAAAGTATTCATAAGGAAGTGGTCAACGCTGCTAACATTGGATGTTCCCGTTCTGACAACTGATGAAAATGCAGCCATTTTCTCTATTCCTTTAACATGCTTTTTTTTACTTTAGAAATTAGGTGCAGCAAGGGGGGGGTGGAATGTAAGCTCAGCTAGCCATAATAATAAAGCTGCTGTGGGAATCCAAGGACACGTTGATAATGTTTTGGCTGGCTGTGGAGCTGAGGAGAAAGCCCACACTTTAAGCTAATTGGGGAATGTGATTTATGATAGTTAATTGGGGGTGGGAGTTGTACTTTGTTACTTTGTATCTGGGGGAAGGGAATTTAGTTTTTGGGTTCAACTATGTAGTGCCGATACTTTGTATCCCGAATAAATGTACTTTAAGGAAGAATTTTGGAAGAATTTTGCCTCGAAGTTCTTTTGATGGGTTTCATCTATCGGAACCATGACAGAAGTATTTATGGTTTTCATTGGAAAAGTTAAAATATGAACACAAAACCCTGAGTTTGACGCTTGTACTGTTAATGGTACTTGATCCATGCCTTGTGTTACCTTCCCCAGATCACCCAAGGACAAGCATTGAAGATGGAACCTCCTTGTGTTCATGGATTTTGAAGCCAGATGTTGAAAGCTACAAGAAAATGCTGTGCCTGAGTTTACAAAGATGGTGGAATAAGTTGGGACCCAGGGTCTGCCAGGGAGTAAACTGTGAAAATCCAGGACACAAGGATCAGAACAAGGAAGGGTCACTGCACCACTGGGAGAAGCTGCAGTGTGAAAAAAGGAATCTTAGCATGGGTGACTGCTCAGGAAGCACACAAGAGTGCTTAAGCCTAACACTGGTTAGATGCTCAGGTGAGCAAACCTCACTAGAAGAGCACACTCAATCCCTGTGCTGCTTTTCATTTGTGCTCATCATTTAAATTACACAAAATGGGTCTTTCAGTGCAATTATGGGAGGGCAACTTTGTACAAAGTGGTTGAGTAATGTACTAGAATTCTGGAACTGTACCAGCTTGTGGAGGAATGGTTATGTTTTCTAATTTCCCTTCCCATTTTTTAAAAAAGAACTTTCCTGTACTATCCTTCCAAGAGAGGAATGTTATTCCTGAAATGCTAGATCTACACTGCATTCTAAAAATACGAATCTACCTCTTCCCATAGTATGAACAGTAACATCCAGAATTCTACAAGCTCAGTATAGCCCCTGATCCTAATGCTCTTCGTTTCTTAAAAGCTCTCTGAAAGGGAGGTTTGAATTATACTGATAAGAAAACTAGTCTGTTAACAAGTATTCTGAATGTTGATGTTCAGAAGCAACCTAATGGGTGACAGATGGTATGTGGTAGCTAGTATCTAAATGATATTTATAGTGGAATGATATTTATAATGGAATAATTCCAGTACAGTAGTAATTCCTGTACTGGAATTATTCCTGTACAGTCAAGCTAAATGATGGAAGGAAAAAAAACAACACCCTGCAGTTCTGCAAAAAGGAGGAAGGGGAGTCAGAAACATTCTGCTGCTGAAATATTGAATGAGAGGGCCTAAAAACTATAGTATTTCTATGAAAATGAACTTATTGCTACTATTGAAGATAGAGAGCTCTTTCACATCTAGCTGCAGTCCCAGTATCCATGTGAAATGAGTTATGATCTGCTGATCGTGCTTGCATCTTAACAGGGGTTTGCAATTATAGTAATAGTAATAATAATAATAGTAGTAAAGTTGGAAGTGACCTTGGAGGTCATCTAGTCCAACCCCCTGCTCAGGCAGGAAACCCTACACCATTTCGGACAAATGGCTGTCCAGTCTCTTCTTAAAAACTTCCAGTGTTGGAGCATTTACTGATTCTGGAGGCAGGCTGTTCCACTGATTAATTGTTCTCACTGTCAGGAAGTTTCTCCTTAGTTCTAGGTTGCTTCTCTCCTTGATTAGTTTTCACCCGTTGCTTCTTGTCCTGCCTTCAGGTGCTTTGGAAAATAGCTTAATTCCCTCTTCTTTATGGCAGCCCCTGAGATATTGGAATACTGCTATCATATCCCCCCTTGTCCTTCTCTTCGTTAAACTAGACATACCCAATTCTAGCAACCGTTCCTTATATGTTTTAGCCTCCGGTCCCCTAATCATCTTTGTTGCTCTTCTCTGTACTCTTTCTAGAGTCTCAACATCTTTTTTACATCGTGGTGACTAAAACTGGATGCAGTATTCCAAGTGTGGCCTTACCAAGGCATTGAAGAGTGGTATTAATACTTCACGTGATCTTGATTCTATCCCTTTGTTAATGCAGCCTAGCACTGTGTTGGCCTTTTTGGCAGCTGCAGCACACTGCTGGCTCATATTTAAGTGATTGTCTACTAGGACTCCGAGGTCCCTCTCACAGTTACTACTATTGAGCATGGTGCCACCTATGCTGTACTTGTGAATTTGGTTTTTCTTGCCTAAATGTAGAACCTTGCTTTTTTCACCATTGAATTTCAGTTTGTTAGTTAGTGCCCAGTGTTCAAGTCTGTCCAGATCCTTCTGTATCTGAAGCCTGTCTTCTGGAGTGTTGGCTATTCCTGCCAGCTTGGTGTCGTCGGCAAATTTGATGAGTTCCCCATCTATCCCTTCATCCAAATCGTTGATGAAGATGTTGAAGAGTACTGGGCCCAGAACAGAGCCCTGGGGCACCCCACTACACACTTCCCTCCATGTAGATGCGGTTCCATTGAGGACCACTCGCTGAGTACGGCCGGTCAGCCAGCTACGGATCCATAATTATAAGCATTATAAGCAATTTCGGTATATCTCTTTCATAGTTGCATCATATTTGTGGCCAAGGAAATGTTTCATGGCAACAAATGCAACTTCTGAAGGGGCAATATATTGCACTTTGTGCTTAAAGGAATGCCCTAATCCTTTTGAAAGAAACTTGATCCATGTTGGTTCACTCTATGTTATCCTTTTGGGGATCCTGTCACAATGGAACTGCCAGTATGCCAGCCTTGGGAATTCAAAGGGTAGTGGAGGCCTTTTAAATCAGTTCTTGGCCATTCTGAAAAGACTGCAAAAATCAGTGATTGGCAGATGATTCTTTCCAAGCTTTAGACATACGATTATTTTCATAGCATCTTGATAACCAAATAGAACTGCAGATAATCCAGAGAACCTGATCAAGTCTTCAGCACGTTTTCAACTTAAGTTGGGAAGTGGAAAACCCAGCTGTTAGGAAAAGTTCATAATCTATAGGATTTTCTGTCTCCAGATCAAGATTTGAAGTCCCAGAAATCCAGTTCAGAGACTGTCTTAGGAATCCTGCTTGGTCTTGTTCTTACTGCTGTTCTTTTGAGTATCTGTGTTCTTCCTACCTACAAAAAAATTATGAAAAAATGTAAGTAAGAATTTACTGCTGGTATAAAGAGATTGTCAGAGTCTGTTTTGGGCCTCAGCTTTTTCTGTTTGTGTGCTCTTACAACCATGTGAAAAAAAATACATGGTCGTCCAGAAAAAAGCATGATGACAAAAAGTCTGGTGGCTCAGGCTGAAAAGACTGGGGCTTAGGAGATCCATTGATTGCACCAGGAATTTTCTGGTTCTCACATTTTATTCTAGGACTACTGTGTGCTTTATTGTACTCTCTACAGAAAAGTATGCCCATGTACCCCTTTCTTTTTTAGGTATCCTGATGAAATCAATTTGCATGGTGTATTTTGTCCACATGCCTTCATTTAAGTATTACCTTCTGCTATCTAGAAATGTCTTGAAAATAAACCCCATTAATACTAAAGTTTGAATCCCAGCATCAGATTCCATCAAAGTTCAGATGCATCTCAATAAAAAGAAAATACTGTATAGGTATCTCAGAACTGAACTATGAACTTGGTAGTTTGCTTGCAGATGTTTCATTACCCCACTAAATGACATAATTAATGCATTGGGGGGGATGATGTTACCTAGGTGGGTAATGAAACGTCTACAAAAAAACAATCAAGCTTGGAGAGCAAAAACGACTCCATAGATGGATACTGCTGGGCCCATTTTCTCTCTGATTATTGTTTCCATGTCCCCTGTTTCTTACCAGGTCACAAAAAATATAATGGCTATACAGATGTTTCCTAGCAGTACCTGGCACTAATTAATAATTCTTCTATTATAGAATTATAGTTATTTTCAACACTGTTAGAAGAATTTTGTGCATGTTTTAATCCTTCTGTGAACATTAACAGCCTGAATATACAAAATGCATTCGAAATGATTTTATAAAATCCTTTCTATTCATCACAGTTTTTGGAATGTAGTTAATGGCAATGAATAGGAACATTCTTCATGCTTTTTAATTAGCATGCAAGCATACAGCACTACTAAAAAAAATAAACAGGATCTTTCTGAATGCAGCCATTAATCATCTCAAAATATCAGTGGTTCCTTAATATATTGCATTAAAGCATTTCACTTCAGAGTATTTTACTATTATTTTAATTATGTCTAAGTTGGAAGTGATTAGTGCTGTTTAAAAGATAATTTTAAAGGCCATCCAGAGGAGGTTAAAAAGGTGTTTGCAGCAAAGAGTAGAGTGAAAGTGTGCTGAGCTGTGATAGTCTGCTGCTTAATAAGTTATTACTGAGGTCAAAAGCAAATCTGTCTAAAAAAATATAAAAAGTTAGATTGGGGTAACTGTACTGGCAATGAGTCTATTATTTTACCACCCTTTTTTAAAAAAAACACAGATTTCCTGCATACCTAGGAATGGAAAGCATGTAGTTTGATTATGTTATGTAACCACTTTCCATCCTCCTCAATATGAGTGATCAAGCCATGCAAAGTCGCCAATAAATTCCTTGTCCAAAGAGCATTGCCTTCCACTGAGTGGTGCTCAGAGGAGCCCGTTTCTCTAGATATCCAGTGCCACTTCGTGCACGGTGCATGCTTTATACACTAAAACAGGGGTCTTCAAACTTGGCCCTTTGATGACTTGTGGACTTCAACTCCCAGAATTCCTCAGCCAGCTGGGAGTTGAAGTCCACAAGTCATCAAAGGGCCAAGTTTGAAGACCCCTGCACTAAAAGCTTAAGGTTCTTAACTAATAAGGATTATACTCATGGAACTTGGGGGAAGAGTATTTATGCCCTACCTGGTTATATCATCAGTCCCATGTCCCTTCTTTCCCTCTATCTGCAGATTCCAAGAAGAGGCAGCAACAATGGATTGGCCCAAGTGGGGTGAACCAGAATGGTAAGAAATCACCTGCAGAGCAGGGAACAAGAATCCGTGTTCTGATTTCTCCTGCAAGTCAAAGGGAATGTGCTTTCGAACGTACCCAGGGACACTGAATGTACACTTTTCTAATGCAATTTTTATGTTCTCATTATAAATGGATATAAGAGCTCAGGTTGGTGATGTGACTATACCATCCTAGCCAGATTTGATCTCAGAAAAGTAGGAGCCATACATACCTTCTGATCAACATACTTTGGATGGGGGGTTATAAGAATAACCACTGCTGACTTTGGGCTGGTGGGACTTTTAATTCACCTGGCTGGTAGAATAAAGAGCAATTTAGTCACCCTCCATCCCAAAGTGAGTCTCTCATCTGGGAAAGCAGATGGGCAACCTTACAGTAGCTCCACCTGCATCATTAAATGTAAAGCACAATCCTGTTGGATGATGGGCAAACTCATCCCACCCCAATCATGCAGTCTTTGTGGGTTTAACTTTATCTTTCATAAACCTGAATACCAAGAGATCAGATTTTCACATTTGTTAGACTCATAAGACATTGACTGATACCTGTGAGTTACAGGCTGCTTAAAGAGACTGTCATCCTGTAATTCTAGCCTCTATGGGAAGAGTGATAATTCTCTTCTAAATGTACTCTTAAATAGCACTCTATTATTTATGACTGGGCCATATATTTCACAACTAAAGCTGACATTCCAAAACAGATCTGCTGGGTCCTGGTCAAAATTCTGCTCCCAAAGCACTCACTTTCAAGTTCTTCATCAGAGGAAGAAAAGCAGCCACCCCTTTAAACATCTCACTGTCTTTGCAGTGGATGCAACATTATTGAACTCGAAACATATGGCAGAGAGGAACTGCAAAAGAATTCCAGGCAAGACGAATGTCATTTGTTTCCTGGCAAACATGAGAATTCTAATGTAAATGCCACAAATGCCTCTTCTGATTATGGACAGAGATCTGGTGTCATCATCACAATTTCAATGAAAAACACGGGTAGAATAATAAATGTGTAGGTCGGTGTGGTTATTTTACTGTTCAGTTATTGTCAGAGACCCTGTCCCAAAAATATGGTTTGGCTCCCTCTAGAGGCGAGAAGTAGGTTGGCAGCCCAATGAAGACTGCAGTGCAGACCTGCTTTTGTTGATATCTAGCCAAGCAAACCCATTTGAAGAACCAGACTGTTCATAATTTAACTGTGTGACTGTAATCCTGATCTTTAATTTTGGAATTCTGAGTAGCAGCAATGAAAGGCCTTGATCAGGCTGTGTGCACACCTATTTGAAACCTCCTTCTCGCAGTCCCCAGGACGTAGGGTTCAAAACACCCTCTTCTTCCACACTACTGAGGATGCTTTTAATCCTGGGATGGCAGTGCAAATCTTTTTTTAAAAAAAAGAAAGGTATGTGTGTGCATTTTTGCACTGAGAGGTATGCGTGGAAGGGCTGTTGAGGGTGATTTCAAAGGCTGAGCCAGAAAAGCATGTGTTTTGTTGAACTAGAACTGTTTTAAGAATATGGTGGTTGGTATTAATATATTGGATGTACATGAACATGGACATTATTCCTTTCAATAAACTGTTATGAATGAGGCAACTCCCGGATAAACTTTTTTTAAAACAGTGTCACAAAAAGCATCGCTCATTAGGGCTTTTCCCTACAAACTATAATTTTAATTTCAAAGTCAGGAAATGTATAACCCAGTGGTGGCGAACCTATGGCATGCGTGCCAGAGGTGGCACTCAAAGCCCTCTCTGTGAGCACATGCGCCATGCCCCAGAGATGGCAATTGTCCCTCTTCAACCAGCTGCCCGCTAACTCACCGAGGTCCCACATGGCTGGATGCACCCCAGCACCCATGCGCTCACTGGCCTCTGTGTGCAGGGGCCGATGGTGTCAGGCAGCAGCCGCCCTGGCCCCTGCCTCACCTTGTCCTGTGACAATGGCACCCCTGCCCTGCCTCATCTCTCCCTGCAGGACGAGCCTCCTGCCCACCGCCCCACCTGCCAGAGACCCCCTGGATCTCCCCCAACCCTACCCAGCCCCCACAGGCATCCCTCCCCACGAGCAACATTGAGGTGATCACGCCCACCTTTGCCACACCCACCCAATCTGCCACAGCCACACCCATCCAGTGGGCCACACCCACCTGGCACCCGGCGATCAATAAGTGGGTTTTGGGTTGCAGTTTGGGCACTCGGTCTCTAAACGGTTCGCCATCACTGGTATATCCTCACATGCGGGATTCACGTGTGGGATTCAGTATATAGAAAGAAAGTTCACATTATGTTTTTCTTTAGTTTCATTCCATCGCAAGAACTCTACTGCCTTCCAGACCCATCTTGAAAGCCCAGTTGTTCAGGAAGAGGGGAACAAAGCTTCCCAGAAAACCTATCTCTCACCCTATGCAGGTAACATTTTCTTGCTTAAACTAAAAGTGTGTCTCACCTCTTAAAATATGTATCTGTCCAAAGATGTTGAGCCAAAGCATCTTAGTCTCACAACAGACCAGATGGACACTTCTGATACTAAATGATAACTTTATCCCAGTTTGATTCCTTCCTTCCCACATATATTAGAATCCAATCATTTGTAGCTGTGCTGGCCAAAAACATTAATCTAAACAGACAGGGCATCATGACCCATAATAATGTTCAATTCAGTACCAGGCTATGAATATATATTATTTTTATCTCCACTGTGTGCAATTGATTTATAAGCTACATTCAGGTACTGCTTATCAGATCATCGCACTACAACATGTACTTTAGCTGTGTCTTCAGTGTCATTTTTTCAATATCCTAATGGAGGGCCAATTTCTCAATAATCTATATTTTCTGATGGATCCAGATGAAGTAAACTAATCAATTCTCATTATGCCAGTACAAATCTCTTTTAATTATTCTTTGTGAACAAATTATGAATAGTAGCTTTCCATTTTTGCATTTAATCAAAAACTGCATTGATGCTAATATTGGCCTGCACCATATTTAAAATCTTGTTCTGATACTTACAAGCAATCAGTGACAGAGATAAGAGAGTGCAAACATTTTATATAACCCATAAGGTCATTATAACTGTAATTTTGGTTACTATTTGTGATGCTATAAAAGAACAGATTAGATAGGCAAGAGAGAGAGAGAGATGATAGATGGATAGATAGATGAATAGATAGATGAAGAGAGAGAGAGAGAGAGAGAGAGAGAGAGAGAGAGAGAGAGAGAGAGAGAGAGAGAGAGAGAGAGAGAGAGAGAGAGAGAGAGAGATCTAATTTAGCAACCACAATTGTATCAGCAACTTGGTCTTTAAATGAAGCACTCACTAAGTGAAACTGCAAATGAGTTTCACATTTTATTTTAGATTCCTTTGCTTTATAGATCAGCAAAAGTCATAAATGTGAGGACTGGTTACAAAGTTATTTTTTCATCATAACTGCATATGTCATAGTACAAGACAGTCACTAAACAGGGACTACCTGTACGTAGTTGATATACAGTTAAGTCTATGGGATAATGTTAATAAGCCAGTACCTGACTAATATTTAGATAGATTGCTGAAGAGCACATGACATGAACTTTGTAAATTGTTAGCAAACATAGTTATTTTGTATTTTACTTTGTATTTTAAACATATTTACTTTGTATTTTGATTTGATTTACTTTTCTCTCTTTTAAAATGATGTTAGGTTTTATAAAACCATTAGATTGGCATGTAGGAAAACTTCTTATCCTATGGCTGTATGGATTGATTAGACAGCTTCTAACATTCCTAAACTGAAAAAATAAATTACAGAAAGAGGGCTGGATATTATCTCCTGATAAGATAAAGTTTCTTAGTGTCAGCTGGCATTTGGTTATCTAACTTCAAACAACCAACAGTGGTTAATTTACTGTTGCAAAGGAGGGGTTATTTTTATCTTGTCTTCTTTCATTTTTTTTGTTGTTGTTATGTTAACTATAAAAGGGAATGTAAGCTAAGGATCAGGGTTCCCTCTTTGAATGAGAGAAATCCCTTTTGTCTGAATATTCTGATAAATTGTAATAAAATGATCTTCCTGTCTCAGTCTGTCTCACTGGAAAATATGCATGCCAAGGCACAAGTCTAAAAGAGCCATATTTGGCCTTTATTGCCCCTTGGAAAATCCAGGGCTATAAATCAGATTGGGAAAACTATTGGTAAGGCCACACTTGGAATACTGCATCCAGTTTTGGTCACCATGATGTAAAAAAGATGTTGAGACTCTAGAAAGAGTACAGAGAAGAGCAACAAAGATGATCAGGGGATTGGAGGCTAAAGCATATAAGAAACAGTTGCTGGAATTGGGTATGTCTAGTTTAATGAAGAGAAGGACCAGGGATGACATGATAGCAGTGTTCCAATATCTCAGGGGCTGCCACAAAGAAGAGGGAGTCAAGCTATTCTCCAAAGCACCTGAAGGCAGGACAAGAAGCAACAGATGGAAACTAATCAAGGAGAGAAGCAACCTAGAACTAAGGAAAAAAATTTCCTGACAGTTAGAACAATTAGTCAGTGGAACAACCTGCCTCCAGAAGTTGTGACTGCTTCAACACTGGAAGCTTTTAAGAAGAGACTGGACAGCTATGTCTCTGAAATGGTATAGGGTTTCTTGCCTGAGCAGGGGGTTGGACTAGAAGACCTCAAAAGTCCCTTCCAACTCTATTATTGTTATTCTGAAAAAAGGAAATAGCAATTCTTGTTAGTATCATACTATGAACATGATAAAGATTTGAGTCACCAGGCATCAGATTGGACTTGAAGACAACATTACATGGCAAAGACAAACCCATGGTTTGTGTTGAAGCAGAAACCTCTGAGTGCATCTCTTTGTATAACTTGCCACGTGCTCCACCTAGCGTCCATAAATAATATATATTTTTTCGTAGTTTATTTTTTATTATATTTTACACAGCTCTCCTTAGTTCTAGATTGCCTCTCTTCTTGATTAGTTTCCATCCATTAATTTTTGTCTTGCCTTTGGTGCTTTGGAAAATAGGTTGAACCCCTCTTCTTTATGGTAGCCCCTCAAATATTGGAACACTGCTATCATATCACCCCTCGTCCTTCTTTTCACTAGACTAGACAGACCCAATTTCTGCAACCGTTCTTCATATGTTTTAGCCTCCAGCCCCCTAATCATCTTTCTTGTTCTAAACATCTTTGTAGAAGATGCAAAGATTTCAGTCATTTCAGGAAGGGGTAACCTATTAGCATCAATTGGTATTTCATGGCAATGTGATTCCATGCTGAGGGTTATTTTGTTTTGTTTTTTTCTCCTCCATGATGCAGCTCTGGAAGGAGCAACCAATAGATCTCCCAGCCCTTTGGATAACTCCTCTGACAGCGATTATGACTTATGTTCCGCACAGCAGTTGTAAACTCTGTGAAGTATGGATGACACTCCTTCCTGTTCACCTGCAGTATAGTGGTTAAGGTGGCATTGAAGTGACCCTTACTCCATCCTCAGCTCACTGGATGACTTCAGGCCAGTCTCTCTCTCTCTCAGGCTTAAACTACCTCACAGGGCGGTTGTGGAGAAAAATTGGAGGGGAACACAATATGTATGGTTTGAGCTTCTGAGCAAAAAACCCAATATAGATCTGATAATGGAATATCCTTTAAATGAATAGTAAATTCCAGGGACATGATCACTGTAATAAATTTAAAGCAGTTTTTGAAAGGAAGGAAACTGATACTTGTAATATAGATCTTGGATAGATGAGTTTCTCTACCTCCACAGCGATAGCAAAACCAGTCCACCAACTTACTCATAACCTGAGCATCAGCAGGTTTTTCCCAGCCAACTATATTGCATTTCAACGCCTATAAGTCTCAGTCCATCAAGGAGACGCTGATAGAGATAGAAATCTCCCAATTTCAGACACTGAAAACCAATTTGGATTATGGACCACTGTAGGATTAAAATCCTCCTACCTGACAACCCAAAATAAGGCTAGGTGATCTCTGGCAAGCCAAATAAGGAAGATGTATGTGTCAGTTAAAATTTCAAGAAGACGCAGTATATATATACTAAGTAGCCATATGTACAGAAATGTGGATACACGGATCATCACCTTACTGAGATACTGAATTAGAATAAGTCAGAAGAGCTAATATTATTCAGTTGGAAATTTCAAATAGCATACATCTCTTGGCCCAGAGCATTTAAATTAATGTTCATTTTTTAGGGTGTACAGTATCAAC
This sequence comes from Crotalus tigris, assembly GCF_016545835.1. NCBI lineage: Eukaryota > Metazoa > Chordata > Lepidosauria > Squamata > Viperidae > Crotalus > Crotalus tigris. Next base: position 1,176,342 of record NW_024096711.1, read on the forward strand.
ATATACTTGTAAAAAGATTATAACTCTATGTGTTATAAATATGTTGCAATTAAATAAATACTGAAGCTAATTAGTGAGAGCTTTAATAATTGTTAGATCTATTGAACTGTCTTCAAGCAACACTAGTTTAATCTGAATGGTAGTTGCGGGGTGAACTATGCATTCAACATTCATGTAGCTCAAATGACATCCATTCTTTATTTGGTTATTGACATTAGGGACTGCAAAAAGTTGGTCCATAGTTCCAATTTTCACATCTGGTTCACAACTGATTTCTCCTATGGATTAATGCTATGTTGTTCACCTGTTTAAATTGCTGTACATTTCAAAAATAACATGGTTATTATCTTGCTGTCTTTGGAGAAAGGGGGTAGCCTCTCCAACCATTTAATATATTTTTGGTGGGACAAATGATTGTATCAAACATTTTCAACCAGTTCTATAGTTAGTTCTACATTTGGAAGGGAAAGTTTTTTTAAATGATACTGAAGCTCATTCTTTGTACAGTAGTTAATAAATGGCATACATGTTTTTGCTTTCTTAAGCTGCGGTTCACTTTGTCAGTTGAAATAACCACATGCACAAATGCAGATACGTACTTTTTCATTGGATGGATTGCAGCTTACAAAAGCTTAAATCTTTTAATAAAATATGTTACCAATAGAAGATAATTTTTTGTAGCTTGGGATTGAACTGTGAGGTCCTTGGTGCTCTCTGAGCTTGGTGGTTGACTTATAGATGTTTCATTACCAAACTAGGTAACTAGTTATCAGTGCTGTTGATGTCACCTAGTTTGATAATGAGAAGAAAACCACCAAGCTCAGAGAGCATCAAGGACGCCACAATAAAATGTGTTTGTTGGAAAAGTGCTTCCAGATTCATGTTTTGTTTTTTGATACCATAGATTAACATGGATCTCCCCTCATTCCAAGTCTTTGGAAGCCCATGTTAAAAATTGTAAATATCTATGGAGCTTCAGCCTAATTTGGAAAATTCAAATAGCATACTTATCTTGATCCAGAGTACTTAAAAAATATTTTGAATTTTCCAAAGACCTGAAAATATGTTTGGCCAATACAATTACTTTCTTGTAATTCTTTTTAAAAAGGACCAGTATGTTGTCCTGGTGCTGGAGAGATTGGTGATTATATCCTCACTTGTTTCAAAAATGATAGGCCAGTCACCACTTTTCAAATAGACTTAGCTGAGCAATGAGAATAGAGGGAGAACCAAATATATTGTTCTTTGAAAAATGGCACTTGGACATAAAAATGTAATCACAAAACTTTAAAAAGAAAAAAAAAACCTGTTCCTTTAACTAACAAATCAACTAGAATCTTGAAGCCTATTCTCTAGAAGTAGATTGTTTTATTGATTTGTATGGAATTAGAAACAACCAAGTATGCAATTAATCAGAAAATGGAACAATGAAACAACTACGCTTATCTAAGCTTTGTGTGCAGCTATAAAAAGCTTTCACAATTTTTAGATAATATTGATCTAAACTAGATTACTTCAAAAACAACTCTCTGGTGATTAATTTTGGCATGCAACTGAGAGCAATTTGCAATGCAATTGTCTGCACGGTTTAACAAATGTCCCTTGTTGCTCAGATTCCTTGAATTGGGGTGTAGTAAAATAAAGAACATGTCAAACTCATTAAGGCTTTTGTTCCTGTGCCTTCTTTGGATAGGGCAGGAACTGGTTTTAACTTAATCCTTGTGAGTGGCTGCAGACAACAGGGCCTCCTGGATCCAGGGATTTTTCATCTCTAACCTTGAGTGGGTTAGCTCTTGCCTATTAAAGACCAGCACCTTCTCTGTCACAGTGCCTGAAATTTGTGTGGTTCTACTCCATTGGTAATCTAGAAGGCTTTTAAGACCTGTGTCAGACCTGCCTCAGCTTGAACCTCTAAGTAAGAACGACCCTCAATCCTCCCCATTTATTGAGAAAGGTATGGTTTACTGGAAGTCAGGTGAATTACAGCAACGCATAGCCAGAACTGAAAAACATGCACCAAAACTCCCAAGTCTATTTTTTCCCTCCCTTAGTTGCCATCCATCACTGGGCTCCCATGTCCAATCAAATTCAAACAAGATATTTTTAGAACGGTCACTTCAGGCCAGAGGTTTGGTATGCAGCTGCGCTCCATTCCTAGCCAATTGTCCTTAAAGCCCATCTTGGAGAAATACAATGAAGTTTCGTTTCCTTCAAAACATCCTCCCTCCCATCCACCACCACCCCTTGAGTTCACGGCAGCTAATACTGAACGGTGGCAAAGTGCAAGGGGGAGGTGGCAGCTGACAACCTGGCTGTTCTACCAGGCCTTGAATTAGAGTGAATAGATGTCCTTTGTGGCAGGCATTTTGTAGATTAGTTCTCTTGAATAAACAAGATGAAATATCTGGCTACTTATCTTGTACATTGTTATTTTCAAATTCTGTTTTGCTATATTGTGACCCATCCAGAGTGGTGTGAAAAGACAGGTGGTGGCTAAATTGATTAAATAATCATTATCAGCTTTTACTGGAAAAGATATTTGTATTTCTGTCCATGTTTAACGTAGCTAATAATAATGCAATACTTAAATTCCCATAAAACAATAATAAAAATTAAAGTAATTCAAAATAAAAAATCCCTGGTTAAACTGGAAGATTTGGATTTAGTGTAACTTCCAAGGGAACGCATCCCAAACAAAGCTTGAGAAGAACACAAGAACTAGTCCAAGAGGCCATCTAAGAGAGCTTCTTCTGCCGAGTTTACTATTTGGATAGGTTCATACTAAGATAATTGTCCCTTAGATATTTGTTTTCTAAGCTTTCAACATTGAATTCAATATTTTCAACTGTCTGAAAAACAATGGACAAATAGGGCAGTTTTCCAACAGAAACATTACGCTTCATGTATCATGTACCAGTTAGCTGCCTTATTCTTCGTTTTACAACATCTGAACCTTCCAGACATTTTGCAATGGTCAACCCATATAGAATCGATTATAATAATCTAAACCATCATTAAGATGTGATGTCTTACTTTCCTCAAAGTAATGGTTGATTAAAAACTAACGACCTTCTCTGGACGTGTAATGAAATAACTTCTGCAATCCTAGCTCCTCTAGAAAAATACTGTAAAAGCAGGGGTGTCAAACTGCGGGCCGGATGCATCATAGCGAAACTGCACCCACCCCATTTCTTGCAATGGCAAAAAAAGTCACGATATGTTGCAACACATCACGTGACATTGCGAGTTTGACACGCCTGCTGTAAAGAAACAACAAAATCTAGGGGGGGTGGAACCTAAGTAAAATAAAGATAGAAATTGGCAACAGGTGACACAGACTATGGCTTTTAAATTCTGCAAATTACAATTTGGACTTCACTGTTATTTCCCCCCTTTCCCTGTGCAAAAGGAAAAAATATGCAAACAGATATAAAGTAAATGACAAATTGATATATTTATGATGCATTCCATAAAGAACCCAAAGAATCAGTCTATCATAATAATTAAAAATGCCTTCATAGGTGATGTAGGACTCACATATTTTGTTTGTTGCAGATTTATGAGGGTACAAATTCTAGCCTGCAAATAACTAAGTGACAAGATATACTACTCCCCGACTTTTAGACTTTAATGGTATCGCAAAATCTTCGGATGGTTTGATCAACCAATTACTTAGTTAAGAGCATACAATTTTTACTAGGGAAGAAAACATTAAACTTGGAATTATACCAGTTAAGTTGGTATGAGAATCTTCTTGCATTCCCAGGAAGGTCAAAATATAGGGGTCACAAATTAAGACAACGAATATTGGGAAGGGTGTGATTGCTTGATGTGTTTATAGATATTTAAGGAATGTTTGTGGTAACCTTAATAGGTGAATTAGTTTAGAGTAATGGTTTTGGGTTTGGGTTTTTTTTGGTATGTCATCTATGTTATTTGTTGACAAAACACCTGAATGATTTGCAGTCAATGTTTGTTAGGCTATATGATGCCACAAGGTTCAGAAAAATAATATACCAAACAGAAGATTGTCTTTGACAGGCAAAATGGAGTGGATGACTGCCAGATATATATATTGCTCATAAAAATAAAGGGAACACAAAAATAAGACATCCTATAAGTTTGTGTTCCCTTTATTTTTTTGAGCAGTATATAAATGGAGAAAAACTAAAGCAAGCAAATCAGTTTGTGTACTTTGGTGCGATGCTTACTAAATATGGGAAAATGGAGAATTTAGGATAAATGCTGGCAAAAAAGGTAGTGGCCCTTAAGTGTTCTGGTGTGAAATTGTTATGTATAACAATGTGCTTCTCCCCAATTTGTTATACAGAAATGAAAGGTGAATATCTTAGGAGAAACGTTAAGAACTTGGATGCAGCTGGAATGGGGTACAGTACTTAAGTATATGCAGCAAAGGAAGATGTGGTCAGTGGCGAGGGGTGTTGGATGAATATGGATTGAATACAAAAGTGAATATTATGAAATGATTTGGTTATTTGAGTGATTTGGTTATTTATGGAGAGAATGATAATCAAATCTCAAATATACAAAGAAAAAAATGAAAGGCTGAAGAGGACATCATGATTCATTAGAATTGGTGGTCCAAATAAACAGATATGAGAAGTTTAAAAAGCAAAAAGCTACATATGGAGAAATGAATGGGAAGAGTGAAACCAAAGACGCAAGGATACAAACATTTGGAGTGGTCTAATGAGTCATGTTCATGTAAATTACAGCTTTTTGCTTTTCTATCTGTCTTTAATTTTTTATTTCTTACTCCTTTCTACACTTTATATGAAATTGCTTAGCTAGAAAAAGTCATGTGATGGATATATAGATATGAAGTTATTACACATTAGGTCAACACTGGAAAAATCTAGAATTAAATAATAATTTAAATCATTATTGGCCAAGCAGCAATTTATACTGGGAAGAAGGATATAAAGAGAATGGGGAGACAATAACAGAATAATAAAGGAGGAAATGAATCATGAAAATTAAAATTTAGAGAATGGAGATGCTTCAGTGTTAAAAGAATTGGAGATGAGTTAAATCTATTGGTCCATGGGGGGGGATAGAATAATAAATATATATCTTTAAGTAAATTAAAGGTCAGCTAGTACAAGAGAGTTATGAATCTGAGATGAAAATGAAGCGCCTATTGATACAATATAAATCAAAGAAAACATGTTGCAAAATTTCAAGTATAAATCAGCTACAGCCTCATTTCCAAAATTCATAGCAACACAATTATATGCAGTTCATCAAATTTTATTACCATAATCAATTACATATATGCAATTGCTTCCATCAAATCTGAAAGTCAGTCAAATCTATTGTTTATTTTTAAAAAATAAATTACAGACAAGCAAGAGGATAAAGTGCTTAGCAAAACTATTTTGTTTTCCATTACATCCCCTGCACCCTATTAATTGACAGCCAGTGTTTCTTCTTCTCAACCAAAGTGAAACAATAAACAAAAAGAAGGGAAATGCCTCCGTTTCCTATATTCTCTGTAAAATTAAAAGATTAAAGAAAAGGATCTGGATATGATGAAACCTACAAATCCAAATTCCTGAGAAGGTTGTCACACTCAATAATGTAGGTAGGACATTACGTCATTTATTCCTCAATATAAATAATGCATAGTGATTTGGCTTTCTATTGGTCAATAATGCTAACCAACTACCAAGCAATGCCAAGATCACAAGTTGCTTAGGTCAAACAAAATCACAGAGCAACTGTTCAAAGGGTAACCTATGGACTGAAGAAGTCATGGTTAAGTCTCGTTCCATGGTATGAAATCAAGAAAGTACAAGTTAACTTGTTATGGAAGAAAGAGGAGAATCCAAACAATGGCACCTTTTTTTAAAAAAAAATGCAGCATAGGATGAGAGGAGCACTTTGTGGATTCTGTGGAAGCTCTCAACACACATTGCAAAATTGGGGGGATGGCAAGAATAACGGAGCAAAATAGTTTTGGCCTTTGGTGCTGACCTCATCCAGTGCTGTTAATGCAGTTTTATGAAGAAACATGCTCCCTTAGACTGACAAGGGTTCTCCAAGCCTTCCATATGGGAATATCCATCCACAATTGTTTGGTAATCTGCTATAGCTATGAGCAAGCAGAGAAGACTCTTTCTTTCTTTGTGGAGTTAGCAAACATATCATTATTGTTGAGGAGGTACTTCCTAATGCCAAGAGACACTTTAGACTTCTTCCTTAGAAATCATGTTTTACATCAGAAAAGCGTAACTGATTTCTCCATCAGATTCTCTGTAAGAATATAGGTATATACAACTTTTTAATATATTCTAATATACTAAATTAGAAAACTACACACACACGCCTACACACGCACACACACACAAAACCAGATCGAGGTTGCTGTCCATTAAGTCTTCTTTAAAGAGCTTAGCAAGCACAATGCCATGATAAAAGCTCTGGGTCTTTGTGTGTATTTTATACTATGGCTTGAACTGAATGTTTGGCCAATACTGATTCCATTAAGGCTGCCTACCATCACTATACCTACAAACCATCAAACAGTGGCCTTCCTTTGCAGCTCTTGCCAGTATTATTCCATCATTTATTCCATCAGTGTAATGCTTCTGTATATATGTTTCTCAGGATGACCCTCCCCAATTTTCATCTTGGGGCTGATTAGCTAGCAAGACATCATTTCATCAGCTACCATGTAAAATACTGCCTAGAAAGCTGGTCTAATATCCAGACCAAGTATTGCCCCGAGGGGGAAGAGGTGGTGGCAGATATCCAAAAGATGGAGCTGGATCTGGGGGATATGGAGGCTGGGGCGGAACAGGGAAGCTAGTCGCTGAAGGTTGAGTGGGATAAGGACATAGTGGCCTTCCTCCTGATGGAAAATAGGGAGGCTGCATAGGCTGAGGAAATCCTGGCGCTACTGACGGAGCCCTGAGAGGAGGCTGTGGATACCCTGGTCCAGAAGATGATGTTCTGGATGGAGACCAAGAGTACCTGGATGAAGGCAGGTCTCCTGTTTGAGGCTGGGATACTGGATTACTTGAAGGAACAGATGGGTATCCAGGACCTGAGGGTGGTTTATATGGAAATGGGGGCTGGGCACTTGGTTGAGAGGAGGCAACATGTCCCACTGTGACTGGTGCTCCTCCAAAGGGCCTTGGCTGGAGAGCCCCATAAGCTGAAGGGCCTGTTGGAATACAAGGTGATAGACCATAAGGTAAAGGAAAGGGTGGTTCCCCAGCTGAACGCTTCTGTGGCTGCTGATTTATAGGTCCAGAAGATATGTGGGAAGGAGACTGGTGGTTAAATTCATTGCTATCTGCTGGCTCCGGCAAGGACTGAGATTTTTGCAACACTTCTTGAAGTTTTTCCACTTTTACTCGTCGTAGATGAGATAATTTCCTCATGGTAGAAAACTGCTCAAGAAATGTCTCCAAAGGCACCTCCCCCTCCAGGAACTTCTCAGCCATCATCTGGAATAAAAAAAGAAAAATATTAAAATAATGCTTCCATCGGCATCAAAGGGAACATACAGATAGTCTTCAGTTAACAACCACTTATTTGGTGACCATTCAAAGTTGCAAGAAGTGGTGCTTACAACAGTTTCAGCTGTCCCAGCATCCTCATGGTCACGTGATCATGATTTGGGCATCTGGCAACCAGCTTGCGCTTACAAAGGTGGCAGCATCCTACAGTCACATGATCACCATTTGTGGCCTTCCCTGCAGGTACCCATAAGCAGAGTCAATGGGGAAGCCAGCAGGGCAGGTCCCAAGTTGCTCAGGTAAGCGTCTCCCAAGCTAAATGATGTGGCATTGCTTAGCAACAGAAATGCCAGTCCCAATTACCATTACTGTATTCTAATTCCTGACAATAAGACTTCCTTATCCCAAGCTATTCAAAATCCTCCTGCAAATGGTAGGATAATGCAAGGAAAAACAAACGGTTATTCTTCTCCACTTACTTTCTCTTTTTCGGATTCATGACTTTTATTGTTTTATCAATGTATAAAATACAAAAATAAAAATAGGAAATTAAGGGAAGGAAAAAGAAAGGGGGAAAAAATTACAGCCTCAGTTTTTTACATACATACATACATACATACATACATACATACGTCTTTGGTTATTTGGGTTTTCTCCCGCGTCAAATTGGAAGTGTCTTGGCAATGTTTCAACGAAGTCCCATTCGTCATCTTCAGACTGGTGTTTTCGGCTTCTTGCTTCTAGGAGCTCCTAGAACAGGGGTTCTCAACCTTGGCAACTTTAAGACTTGTGGACTTCAGCTCCCAGAATTCCTCAGCCAGCAAAGCTGGCTGAGGAATTCTGGGAGCTGAAGTCCACAAGTCTTAAAGTTGCCAAGGTTGAGAACCCCTGTCCTAGAAGCAAGAAGCCAAAAACACCAGCCTGAAGATGACGAATGGGACTTCGTCAAAATATCGCCAAGACACTTCCAATTTGACGCGGGAGAAAACCCGAATAACCAAAGACCTACATACAAACACCCGCGAAAACCTCAGAAAACATATATACTAATATTAGTAATATAGCCATATATACTAATATACTATATAGAGCCATTTCTATAACAACAAATCTATCTAATCGGCAAAACCAAAGTCAAAGTTTCATTTTTTTTTCATCACAAATACAAAATCCAGAAGTGATATCTAGATAAAAAACATAATTAAATATATTCTCCTCTTTGAATAAAGCAATCAATTTAACCATTTCTGCTTTATTTTCTTTGCTGTGGAAATAATATATATTTCTGCACTTAATAATTAATTTGCACTTAATAATCTTCATAAACTATCACCATTTATATTAACAAAATTCACTGTATTCTTTCAGATTCAAAGGGAAAAATCCTTTTTTTCATCCATTTTAAAACACTAAACTTTTGTTTAAAGACATTTGTAAAATCAAAACATTTTAATGCATCTTTTTAAACTTCCTCTTAACATACATACTGTATAGTTCACTTTCAGACCAATAACATTCTAATTAACTCCAATTAACTCATTAAATTTAGATCAATCTCTCCAAGTTATCCTCACAGAATAATTTTTTCTTGTTGTAACCATTCCTTTAAAAACTCTAAACCTTTATTTAAGCTAATACATCTTTTTCTTTAACTTTCTCTTAACACAGATACTTTCAAATACACTTTCAATAATATTTTACAAGCTTTGGGAATTACTTAAGTATTATATATAAAGGAAAAAAATACATTTTCAAACTTTATATTAAAACTTTTTTCAATTACAAATATCAGACCGATAAAAATCCATCCTAATTCTGATTGACTCATTAAGTTTAAGTCACTCCTTCCAGCTTATCTTCATGAAATAAAATCACCAGAAGTCCTCCAGTTACTTTCTCCAACAGAGAAAGTAAATGGAAGAAGCATGAGACCCAAGTTAAACGCATGAAGGATTTGAGTAAAAGGTGCAAGTTCTGTAAATTTCCTTTCATTCTTAAATAATAATGCCTGCTATAGTTTAGTCTGTGCTCTATTCATGTTTAGGGGACTAACCTCAATTAGCCTTCCAAGCAAACCTTTGCTTGAGTGAAACAATCTTCAAAATAGGTGAGATGACGCTAACAAACTATTAAACACTTCCTTTTGATGCCTCACTGAATTTACTCGAGAACTAGTTAGATGCTATGCACATAGTGAAGGATCAACAACTGGTTAAAAAAAAAATGCTGATTTAGTGCAAGCAAAATACCTGCCAGACCCACGGGGGACGAGAAAGAGGAGGAAATAAACTTCATTTCTTTGATCACTAGCCCAGTGGGATTTTCAGATGCAACAGGTGCCAATTTCAAAGGTAAATAAGGGATGTGTCTAAGAGCCATATAGAAATCACAGGTATTTGCTTGTGCAAATAAGGACAAAATGTGGGAAAGGACAAAAGGTGGGAAAGCTCAGCTGGACTAACTTTTAACATTCAATTTCTATTAAAATAATTTATTCCCTCTGGAATTTAAATAAGAGACCAACCTCAGATTCTTCTTCAATTTTGAGTCCTTCCACCTTCAGAAGATCTAACAGGGTATCAGGCTTTGTTGCTGCTGAGAATTGCTCTGAGAAATAAAAAATAGACACCTAAAAATTAGACAAAACCGCGCCTCTCTTCTTCCTTTCAATGCAAGCACCTGGTTATGCACATATACTGTACATGAAGGCAACCAGCTTCTAAAAGAAGAATTCTGTTGCTTTAAGAACTAGTGTCATGTAATCTGAACCCATAACCAAGGAGGAAGAAGGGAAGGGTGATCAATTAAACCCCAAAGTGCAGCTTTTGACTAATCAGATGGTAATAGTAATAGTAGTAAAGTTGGAAGGGACCTTGGAGGTCATCTAGTTCAACCCCCTGCTCGGGCAGGAAACCCTACACCATTTCGGACAAATGGCTGTCCAGTCTCTTCTTAAAAACTTCCAGTGTTGGAGCATTTACTGCTTCTGGAGGCAAGCTGTTCCACTGATTAATTGTTCTCACTGTCAGGAAGTTTCTCCTAGTTCTAGGTTGCTTCTCTCCTTGATTAGTTTCCACCTGTTGCTTCTTGTCCTGCCTTCAGGTGCTTTGGAAAATAGCTTAATTCCCTCTTCTTTATGGCAGCCCCTGAGATATTGGAATACTGCTATCATGTCCCCCCTTGTCATTCTCTTCGTTAAATTAGACATACCCAATTCTAGCAACCGTTCCTTATATGTTTTAGCCTCCAGTCCCCTAATCATCTTTGTTGCTCTTCTCTGTACTCTTTCTAGAGTCTCAACATCTTTTTAACATCGTGGTGACCAAAACTGGATGCAGTATTCCAAGTGTGGCCTTACCAAGGCATTGAAGAGTGTTATTAATACTTCACGTGATCTTGATTCTATCCCTCTGTTAATGCAGCCTAGCACTGTGTTGGCCTTTTTGGCAGCTGCAGCACACTGCTGGCTCATATTTAGGTGATTGTCTACTAGGACTCCGAAGTCCCTCTCACAGTTACTACTATTGAGCATGGTGCCACTTATGCTGTACTTGTGCATTTGGTTTTTCTTGCCTAAATGTAGAACCTTGCTTTTTTCACAATTGAATTTCATTTTGTTAGTTAGTGCCCAGTGTTCAAGTCTGTCCAGATCCTTCTGTATCTGAAGCCTGTCTTCTGGAGTGTTGGCTATTCCTGCCAGCTTGGTGTCATCTGCAAATTTGATGAGTTCCCCATCTATCCCTTCATCCCAATCGTTGATGAAGATGTTGAAGAGTACTGGGCCCAGAACAGAGCCCTGGGGCACCCCACTACACACTTCCCTCCATATAGATGCAGTTCCATTGAGGACCACTCTCTGAGTACGGCCGGTCAGCCAGCTACGGATCCATCTGGTGGTGGTTCTGTCTACCTCACATTTTTCTATCTTGTCAAGTAGTAGGTTGTGATCTACTTTATCAAATGCCTTACTGAAGATGGTCACTGGCACTATAATGCTGTGTAGGCTTGACTACTGGATAGTATCAACAAATGCACCCAGATGAGGTGCCAACCATACCCCCATAGCTATTCCATGTCCCAAGACCAAGATGAAGGAAATGCACAAAATTAATCTTGGCTAGAAAAAGCCTATTAGCCAATTCTGTTCCACCTCTATCCCCATCAGCCACAGCCATCTGAAAAATTTACCAAGCTTTGACTTCTGCTCCTGGCATCGCTCTATCAGTTTTTGCAGCTCTTGATATCCGTCAGAGAGGTTTGCACGTCCTGTTTCCAGGGGCTCTTGGAACTTCAGGTTTTGCTCTGCAAGACTACGATTTGTGGCCAGAGCCATCTCCCTTTGCAACTGTATATCCTGGACCTGAGAAATGAAAGGTTAGGTAGATATGGCTCATTTTAAAGAATAGTTTCTCTCTTCAATAATGTTCATGTGTATGAATGATTACCTCATCAGACTCCAATGCCAACCGCTCAATCTCTTCCAAATTTTCCTGTAGTTCTTTCAATTCATCTACAGTCTTGTCTCTGAAGGTCTCCATCTTTTGGGGGGTTCATCAATTCCTTCAGGATTAAGAGAAAAAGAAGATGATTAGTAAATTCATATCATCACCCAAGCATATTTGGTTGCAGGGTAATTTTCAGTTTAGGTAAGCCGTATTCGCCAGCAAATATTGTTATCAGAGGACAGCATAATAATTACTCGTCCTTTCTCCACTTTCGCATATTAATGTGAAGGGTAACTTTACATACAAGTGCCACACCAATAACAGAAGGTTTTGCCTATTAAGGCCGTACGTGTATTTATGAGCATATGTATGTAAATATATCATACGAAGTACTGCATTATCCACCTTAAAAGAGAGACCAAAACAAAGATGCAAGAAAGTATCCTTTATTGGCACACATGAACTATAATGATCCTTGGGCTCTTTGCCAAAGCACTGCAGAAGAGCCCCAAACAAAGCAACATTACAGATTATATAGTTTTGGTCCATCTAGAGCAGAAATAATAAAGAAAATATTGTAAATCACAGCCTGACCTTTACAGTCAGAATATAACAACTGATAATGTCATAGGGTGAATTTATTATGCTCTGACTCAATGCCTCTAAGTTCTGCATTCCTGCAAAAGCTCCAAGCCCACCACCTTCTAACATAAACAATATTTTATTTATTTAGATTTTTATCACAACTTTACTAATTTATAATAATTGTTGTGCAAAATCCCTTTCCAATCCTTCAGCCATTATATTTCCTGTCTAGCCACCATTTGATCTATAAAGCTGCATAAACCATTACTGGGTAGTTATTGGGTATTAATTAGTCACCATTCACACCAGGAAAAGACGACAAAAGCGTTTCAATTATCTGTCTCCTTCCCCTCCAGCATCATCAGATCCAGCCTCCTGCTTTTAATTAGAACTATTGCAGGCCTAGTTTCATTCATAACTTAGCCACCTTTAATTAACGATTTAATCCTCTATGAAAGACAAGACAGATAGAATTAAATATAATCTCTCTAGTACCTATCGCTAATAATAGGAATATTGTACAGCATTATTTGTGTGATCAAAGATGATCAAAGAAAAAAACATAAACCTTCCAAAAACTAAGTAACAGGAAGAAATGAAATGACACTAAGGTGAACTAAAATGTTCTAAATAATCTCTGCTTCAAGTTACTTTATGTTTCAGGAAGAATACTCAATAACTACCCAGTAATGGTTTGTGCAGCTTTATAGATTGCATGGTGGCTAGACAAGAAATACAATGGCTGAAGGACAGGAAGGGGATTTTGCACAACAATCTCCATTTGAATTTTGCCATCTTAATCCACCAGCCTATTAACTGAGCAAATAAGATCAGTTTAAGAATTTGCAACATTCCTGTGCAGCAGGAGGTTTTCGGCTTTTGGCTCAATCTAACATGCAACCTTGGCAACAAAAGCTAATGATATATATTTGTGTGTGTGTGTGTGTGTGTGTGTGTGTGTGTGTGTGTGTGTATACTGTATGTGTGTATATATATATATTTCTAAAATTTGGATTGCTAGCAAAGAATTAAAGGAGAACTAGAATAGCTATTTCAAACTCTTTAGTTCTTATCAACCAGACATACCTTTTCTGAGATTGGAACCTGGGCTGTCTGCATGTTAAGCAGCTGTGTTTTAACCTCTAGGCCACAGGCTCTTTCTCACTTTGCCAGCTGTATCAGGGAGGGAAGAGACAGGGGAGGAGAATTATCTTGAGTGCTATTTGATACACCCTGTCGACCCAAATATGGGAGAAAGAAATCTTTTGCCTTTTATCAGCTCAAACTAGAGCCATCCACAGGCATGTCAGTCACATCATATATATTTCTAAAATTTGGATTGCTAGCAAAGAATTAAAGGAGAACTGGAATACATACATACATACATACGTATATGTATATCCTTCATTTTCAATGTAATATTTTTTTAAAAAAAACTTTAATCTTTTCTTGTGCAGAATCCTTTTAAATCACTTGCTTTCATTTTTACAACAAAGAAAATTCAGTATCTTTTTCGCTGAATTTCCCCAATCATTACACAAAACTATTGTACAAAACTATTGGCATTAAATGACACTTTCCTGTTCAAAATAAACAAATAAATTTTTATCTTCCTTTTGAAAATTATGGTTTCAAAGAACGTCTTAACAGGTAAGAGAGATTTTTGATTCATTATTATTACTCACTGACACACAAAAAAGCTTATGGTAAGTCAAGATAGACAACCACTCCTGGTTTTTCGGCAGAAATCAGAATACATTTTTCAACTTCTTGTTACTTTCTACTATTTTCCCCATTGGTATGTATTAGTCCTTTAGTGTCATTGTAGCATCTTTCCAAACCTTATTGTGGTTTAATAATCACACAAGCAGCTTCTTTGTACAATAAAAATTATACTGAAGCAACCAATGAAGTTTCCCATTGTGACTGATCCTAGACAAAGTGGTCTTTTGTGATCCACTAGGGCCAGACAATTTGATGTTTGCAGTATATAAACAGATTTTGCAAGCAGCTTTCCTCAAGCCATATGTATAGGTACTCTTCAGCATATGGTTATTCAATCAACAATCATTCAAAGTTACAAAGGTGCTGAATGAAGGGACTTACAGACCCGAAGTTACAGCCAATGAAGAACCCCTGGTCACATGACTGCAATCTTGGCAACCTGTCTGCATTTGTGACTAGTTGCCAAGTACCCATTTGCAATCTTCCCTGCTGGCTTCCCCAGAAAGTCAACAGGGAAGCCAGCAGGAAAGATTGTAAGCTGCTGCTGCTGCCTGCCAATACGCCTCCCCCTCATATCTGGGGGTCAGCCAAAAACTTTGTGCTGAAGCCTAAGCAGGATTTTGCATGGGGCATTTTCAACCATCCCCTCCCCCCCCCCCCCCGAGTTGGAGAGGACTCCTCTCGACTCTGGGAGCTGGCTGAAAATATTCCATGCCAAAATTCAAGCAGAATTTTCAGCCAACAAGGATTTTTAGCTCCAGAGTGGAGAGGCTTCAGAAGATTGAAATTTCAAGCAGTTTCGAGGACCTTGTGCACTCTCCCTGACTCTCCCCCATATCTCCTCACTCCCTGCTTCACCCAGGAGAGCCTCAAGTTTGCAATCTCCTGCCAACTTCCCCATTGATTTGATTGTGGGAAGCCAGCAAGAAGTTGCCTCACCTAGCAACCAGGATATTCCCTTAACAAAGGCAACCAGGACTTCCTGGATTGCTGCTGCTAAGTGGCTGCAGTTTAAGAATGCATTGCTTAATAAGACTCCCAATCCCATCTTAGGTCAAGGACTATTTGTATGATATCATGGAGAACCGTGATTGAATATCATAGAACCAGGGCTATATAGACTGACTTAAGCTCTTTGAGAAAAGCGAAAATATAGCTCTAACAAATGAATAATATTCCTAAACATGTAACTTTGATGAGGGTCATAAGTAACTTTTTTGAAGTCTATCATAACTTTGAACAATCATTAAACGACCAGTCATAGGCTGAAGACTATTTGTATAAAAAATATTTTGGCAATCAAAATCATTGATGAAGCATTAATTTCAAAAAGAAATGGCATGATGAAAGGAAACTAACTGCAGAAAGATAAAAATCCTATTACAGCTACACTGTCTTTTAAAATAGCAAGGAAATACAATCATGGATCACATATACTGTATGTTCCGGCGTATAAGGCGACTGGGCGTATAAGACAACCCCAACTTTTCCATTTAAAATATAGAGTTTGGGCTATACTCGCCGTATAAGACTATCACTCTTCCAATGCACACCAAATAAAAATTAAATTTGTTATTAAAACTCAGTGCACTACAGTACTTATTGACGGGAGCCAGATTGACCAGCCAGGATCTGTCATAAATAACACCACAAATGCACCATGCAAGTTTATTTAGGCGGGGGAAAACCGCTGGAATAAGCTCGGTGGAAGTCGACAGGCAAAAGGACCGTGTAGCTGTTTTCTGTCCCCCCTCATTCCTGCTTCGTAAATCTGAGAGGAATTTAGCTGACACCCCTCCCTCCCCTTCCAGACCCATAGCCTCCTCCTCCTTCCTCCCTACCGTGTGGGGCACGAGGAAAGAGGGAACGCCTTGCACCGCCGCCACCTGCCTGCCCACCTCCGCAGCCGCCGGTCGCACACTCAGTATGAGCCGTCACTGCATCCCCCATGAGCATCTCCTACCGCCCCGCCTCCTTTCAAGCTCCGCCTCCCCCAAGCGACTCCCACCAGGGGTGAGAGGGCAACGCCGAAAAGGCCCCAGATGATGGCGGAAGAAGCACTAAGAAGTGCCTCGAATGGATGCAGATGCTTAGGTTTGTTTTCATTATTAAAAAAACCCACCCTACAACTCTTTTCCCCCTGGGCCATCCCTTTCTACTTCCTTCGAATGAATTAATCACGGGATGGCCACTACCAATCCGCAGTTCTGGAGGGGTGGGCAAGGGATTGGGATGGCGAAGGAGAGGGAAGAAGAGAGAAGGAGGCGGTATGCCAAACCACATGTGTAAAGGAATAAAATAGAATACCTGTATTTTCCGGCGTATAAGATGACTGGGCATATAAGACGACCTCCGACTTTTGAGAAGATTTTCATGGTTTAGAAAGTCGTCTTATACGCCGTAAAATACGGTAGTTAAGTCTCTTGTATTTAACTCCAATATCTCAGGCTCTTGTAAACTAGACAGAATTCTTGAGTAGCAGGACATATAAAAGAGACCATTTTAAATATATATATAGCCTCTTACTCTCTGTTACTGATGGTTCTACCTTTGGTTCAAACAAAATATTTCACAGACTTGTCTCTGAAGAGTCACCATCAGTATCTGCAAAAAAATAAAAAAGCCAAGTTTATATTTGCTTTCATGGTTCCCAAAGTGAATACTAAATATCCTCTAAGGAGAAATTATAAGTAATAATCAGGTTGTTCCATCTATATTGAACACTATTCTTAATCTAAGTTTATGAGTAACAAAGAAGATGCTTTACATATAACGTGAAAATGAAAGTGTGCCTCTGACAACTTGTTTGTGCGCAATATAATATTTTCCTGAAAGTGTGTGTCAGAAATAATTTTTCCAGTTCCTTTTTCAATAAATATTTAGCTAACATCCCCAGATCTTCTTGTACAACATTTAACTATTAATCCATTGTTATCTCATTGCAATGAAAAGACTCTTGGAGGCTTACGTAGAACATAAATCAGATAAAACTTTCTTGGTATAAAATTCCATAAAAACAACAAAAATGAATACCCACCAAACATAAAAAATATAAAGAATGAAAATAGAAGTTAAAGATAGGGTTAAATCAGGACAATGTTTTCTCATATATAATGATACAAGTACAGGGCCTTCTACTCCTATTTATCAATGGCCTTGACCCCAGGAAGAAATTGTCTAATTTGAAAAGAAGAGCATGTGAAATTATTTCCTGTGCAAAGTATATTTCAGATATAGCAGATGAATCCCCTCTGCAAGCCAATATTATCTAGTGATACATCTAGTCATTTTAAAGATTTTGAAAGTTATAAAATTGAGAATAATGTTCATGGTACCCTTGAGAATAGCAAAAGAAGAGGAAGCAGTTATCAGTTACCAGTAGGAAAAAATGACATCTGCAAAACTTTAATTACTATGGAAGTTGCTCTCTATACCCCAAAAGATACATAAAGCATACACAAATACCTCAGACTGGTGCCACTGATAAATCTGAAGCGCCCACCTGGGGTCCAACAGGGATGAAGGGCAGATAAATTTGGTGCTGCGTGAGATAAATGACAATACAACTTATCACAAACTAAGCATTTACAGCATAGTATTATAATTATGCTTTCACTGTAATTTTAGTCACAAATTACAGTACAATAAAACAACCGGCACACCTCTTCCAAGCTTATTAATACACTCAAAAGAACACAATCCCCCACCCTTTTAAATGTGAATTAAACATTTACTCTGGAACCTGTTTCGCCACTTCGCCACTGATACACCCTTCCCCCCCCCCCCAATCTTGTGCCTTCCCAATATGTTGCATTACAGCAATCTACTACAATTCCCATAATTCCCAGTTCAGCCAGTTCAATCCTGGGACTTGCATCTGGAGGACCCCAGACCGAGATTTATTTTAACCCTATGAAGGGTCCTCCTGACTCGGCGTGAGGCTCCCGTCACAGGGTGGAGCCTTCCAGAGCGGAGCGAACGCCAGCAGCCTCCGCAGCGCGCGGGCCTGGAAGGAAAGCATTGTCCTCCCCGCCCCTCCCCGCCAGCTGATCCGCGCGGGACTGCCACGCGCAGGGCCAGCCCGGCCGGAGGGCGGCAGGGGAGGGGAAGAAGGCATCTCGCGGGACACACAGCGACCCTACACCCACTGAGACCGCCGTTCCAAAAAGAAGGGCGGGGCGGGAGGGGGCTTCCTCTTTTCTCGCGAGAAAGGGTTAAGCGATTCAGCCCTCTGACAATAACGACGTACCTGTGAAAAGCCGGGGAGACGGAAGAAGAATAGAAGAAAGTACTACAACCCCGTGAAGTGAAGTTTCCGGGAGAAAGCCGGAAATTGCGTCCGCTCAATGGTCCGCTCAAGTTACTACCATGAGCGCGGGGGGGGGGGGGGAGGAAATTGATTCAAGTGTTCTTCCCACCCGGAAAAGAGATGGTTTATTCCACTGGCAGAGCCAACGAAACGTATCGCAAGCAGTTTGCTACCGTACCTGCGAGAGTCGAGTTAGACAATTTGACACTTGGTCTCTGTCTCACGGATCTCTTGTCTTGAAGATAGAGGCAATTTAAAATGCAATTTAAAAATTTGTATCGCATCCAATGTATGTGTTTTGTGAAAGACAGTCTTTTTGCATTTCATGGCGCTCTGATTTCTTTGGTTATCTACCCGCTATACGGTTAGGTTATTTGCATTGCAGAACTCCGGACAATCATTGGATGGAAGCAAAAGATAAATTTTCTTCATCTCTTTGCCACCGTCTAGTATATCGCATCCATACCCTACACGATGTTGCGTTTCAAAATAAAATGCAGAAAAGGAATAAGATATAATTCGTACAAATGAAAGGCATAAGATACGAAAAGGAAACGGCTATAACTAGTACTTCCTTATGCCTATCCTTCCCTCCGAATCATTTCTTTGGTCTGCATCCTTCAAATTGTAGTTCTAATATAGCTAGTTTAGTCAGAGAAACTCCATTTTGTTAAAAAAAAAAAAAAACACCCTTTATTTTGCTCATTTATGTTCTTAGATGTTTTCTGGGTCTTACATCCTTGCTCTAAAATTCCTGCAAGACCACATGATACATGATAGCCCTATCAAAGAACAGGTACCACTGCTTGCAATCATCTGGCACTCTTTCTGAGAGTAGTGGCTTCAAAGACTCTCAGAAAGAGTGCTAATGACCAGATGACTGCAAGGACTATAAATCCTTCCATTCTCCCCCATTCAGTCAGAACTGAAGAAGGTTCTTAGATGAGCAGCAAAACATCTAGCAAAAAAGAAACTTCAGTTGCCTTCTAAAAAACTATCTTTGGGATAAAGCAGGCTATTGTCTTTTCTAGCAGTGTAAAAAGACTCAATTGATGAACATAACAAACAACAGTTGTTTGTGATAACTAGTACTAGTATCAGAACAGAAGAGCAGAGGGAGAGACGTGTTTGGAAATACAAAAATTTGAAATCTCCAGAATGGCTGCCACAGTAAAGTCAGCTCCCTCATCTAATCTGATGTTAGCGTTCTTTGTATGAAGATTGTATAATAAATTCTGATAAAGACTTATAATCTATAACCCCGTAGACCTGGTGGCTCTTTGACATTTCTTTGGCCAGAAACTAAGTGACCTGTAAGTTTGTGCATATCAATAAACTATACTTTGTTGTAATATCTCCAAATGCTTGAGCTCTTTATTCAGTGGATATCTTTTCCACAACAGTCTTCAAGACAAGATTTTATAACATGTTACTTATAGATAAAAAATGATTCAGCCCCAATAACTATAGCATGAAAATGCCCCATTGACCTTTTAAGGGATTCATGCTCATGGTAGAGCCTTTGCCTTGTTGCCCAGCCCACTATATTTAGTTATTCTAGTTTTATGATTTTTTTTTGTTCTGTTCTGATCCTTCAAGACTTGCTGTACATGCATTCTACAATGCCTTGTTAACAATATAGGTGATGATGTGACAGAATATTGCATGTATGTTCTTACAGGTGGCTTTCTACCACTGCAAACCTGCAAAGTTGCTAAGCACAATGTTCCATACAGTATTCATTTTTGACTTGGGCTGCTGGAAAATTCAGGCCTCTGGCTTCTGCAGAGTCATATGCTTACATGATGCCGGACTTTGCAAAACAGTACTCCAGCATTATGTGAGCTCCTTATGGAAAAAGAGTCTAGGATTCTTTCTAAAAAACTATTAGACCAATTTTTAGCAATGTTAAGCAGCATTGTATCTATGTTTTAAAAGCAATGTGTTCAAATGGAAAGTTTGACTAAATTGGGAAAGAAGTTGAGTTCTGTTAATAATGGATGACTGGTTTTGTCCCAACTGATTGCATAAGGTTTCCACTGCGTCCACTGACAAGAGGTTTCATGTGGCTGGTTTCCTAGTGTATTTATTGCTACAAGAGGGAAACATTTGGGTTCTTCCAACAGCATTTTGGGTACTTCCATGGAATCATTTTAGGTACCTCTAGCCACAACCACATGCAGCATTAATTGATTTTGGATATTTGGAAGCTGGGTGAAATTGACAAGAGTTCTTCAATTTTGCCATCTGTTCTCTGAATCCAATATGAGTCCACTTGACAGAAGCTCAGGATAAAGCAGGAGAGAAGTCTCTTAGTATGCTTTGCAAGATCCTTCTTGCTTCATTCCAGATGATTTCTCTACCCCAACGACCTATCACGAAAGTTGCTTTGGAAAAGGCCCAACTGACAGGTTACTGTTGCAGAGCATATTCATGGTGGCAACCTCTCACTCAGGAAGTCTGAAAAATGGCTAAATCCCAGGCACCTGCTCCTAATGGTTTAACCACATGTTAAAGATAATTATTTTTCTGGCTGGGTGAATTTAGGTAATGAAGTCAGAGAGATCTACCAGTCGTTTCCTGTAAATTGCTCCCCAATAAAGCTATAAGAATAGGACTGCTCATAAATCTCATCACTAAAGCATGTTAATGTATGGTCATTAGGGCAGCATAAATTATAATGGCATATTATAATTAAGGAGAGAAAGGAAAGAAGGGAAGGAACATTAACACCATTGTGTTAATTGTCTTAAAAGTAACTGCATATTTTAAAATTGTATGTACAAAAATAGTCCTGCAGAGATAATTATAATGTTTTAGAGTCCCACAAAGGAGAGAACAATAGCTCTAAAGAAAAGAAGAGAGAGTCAGCAGCAGATAGTCCTTCCAGGGCTTGGGGAAAGGAAGCTAGCACTTGAACAACCTCCTGTTTTTCTTGCAAAGTTTGGGAAGTCAGACCGCACCCCCCAGAGAAAGAAATATTCTTGGAAATGTTTAAAAGGCAGAATATATTTCCCTAAAGGATTTTAAAAGAAGAAACCAACCCCACCCCCAAGTCCCTCTGTCTCAAACAGAAACCAAGTCTGTAGAATTGCAGATGTGATAATCTTGTCAGAAAGACTGGAGTCAGGAAACTCGGATTAGGAAGAAAGATCCCTAGAATCAACAACCCCTCACACCAAAAATCTAAGAGTCATCAGCCACAGCCAGGGAAGCAGGATATGACCTTTGGGACATAATAGGATTAACCCACCACCATCAGAATATCAGAAAGGCACACTCAGACTCAGGTCAAAGTTCATGCCACAGGAACAACTCCAAATAAATGGCTCCAGAGGGTATAAAACCCCACTCCCTACATGTGCTCACTGCTCTTTTCTTCCAGAGTCATCTCTCTGTCTGGCTCTCCTCTTCAATAAACTGCAACCTTCTTTCTAAAGCAGTTGCCATGTTGTTTATTCCTGGCTTGGACTGAACCATGATAAAAACTTTTCCTTCAACAAAAGTTTATCTTCTCCCTTTTTCTGCCTTACTCAATCAAATAAAAAATGGAAATGCAAATATTCTCCTCCAGCATCTTCTTTCTTTGAAGGAAAAAAGTTTTAGAGACTTAAAAATGCCCCTTTCTTCATTCCCTTCTCCCTTCCAAATAGTGACAAAGCTGAAAATAGTCACATTAAAATAAACTGAGAAAAAAAATATGAAGCACATTAACTTCAGCAGTGTTTATTTCTGGGCAGATATGGAGGGCATCAAACAAGAAGAGAAAATGATAAACCTGAATAACATGAAGATGGGGGTATTTGATTTTATCTTGTCATGGTTATGAGGCATTAGAACAGAGGTCCCCAACCCCCAGTCTACGGACCAGTACTGGGCTGCAGCATGCCAGCAACCAGTCTGCACAAACAAGCAAAGCCCCATCCATGGGATGGAGGCAGCACACAAAACAATGCACCCTCTGGTTCACGAAAAAACCTTTTTCCATGGAACTGGTCCCTGGTGCCCAAAAGATTGGGGACCTCTGCATTAGAAGTTAATTTTTAATGGAGGAGGGAGGAAATTAACAGAATAACAGAGTTGAAAGGGACAATGGTTCAAACCCCTGCTCAGGCAGGAAACTCTATACCATTTCAGATAAATAACTGTACAATTTCTTCTTAAAAACCTCCAGTGTTGGAGCACCCATAATTTCTGGAGGCGGGTTGTTCCACTGATTAATTGTTCTAACTGAAGAAACAAAAAAAATATCTCAATAGTAACTGTTCTTGCTCTGCAAAGTAATTCAAATAACCTATAAAGGTAAGTTGGTACAGAACACTTAGAGGGTGTCTTGAGATATTAAGAGAAAAGCTACCACATTTACTACAGAAAAACATACTTTTCCCAATTTCATTTTTCCAGATAATCTTCTGAGACAGATTACGTAAACAAAAGTAAAAGATATTTCTTTCTAACTAGGTGTAAGAATTTACATAGATAAACTTTGTGGGAGGATAGCACTCCCCCCCCCCAGAGAAAGAAATATTTTGGGAATATTAAAAGGCAGAATATATTTCCCCAAAGGATCTTAAAGGCAGAAACCACCCCCCTCCCCCAAGTTTCTCTGCCCCAAGCAGAAACCAGGTCTGTAGAAATGCAGATGTGATAATCCTTTCAAAAAGGCTGGAGCCAGGAAGCTTGAGCTGATGAGATTAGAAAGACAAAAGATCCCTAGAATTAACAACCCCTCACCCCAAAAAATCCAACACAGGACATAATCATCAGCCCCAGGGAAGCAGGATATGATCTTTAGGACATAATAGGATTAACCCACTACCATCAGAATACCAGAAAGGCACACACTGAACCTCAGGTCAAAGTTCATGCCACAGAAACAACTCCAAACACAAAAGCCTAAGAAGGAATAAAAACCCACCACTCTCTGCTACATATGGTCAGCCACTCCAGAGCCTCATGTCTTGTGGTTCTGCTCTGCAATAAACTACAACCTTCTTTCTAAAGCAGTCTCCGTTTTCTTTATTCCCGGCTTGGACTGACCCTGATGAAGACTTTTCTTTCTACAACTTGTAATGGGTAGTTAATAAAGATAAGTACATTAATATATT